>NC_090657.1:77504793-78104793 GCF_040937935.1 Hyperolius riggenbachi | reverse complement strand
ACACCATGCGTTTCCGCGTTCGATGCGTCCGTCGATACGCATCGATTCGATTTCTTTCCGACATGTCCGATTCAAGCTTCAATTGATCGTTAGGTCGATTTGCCATACTTTACATGCCAATTGACCTAAAACTCATCAAAATTCGTTCGGAAATGCTCGGAAATAATCGAATCGACGCGTATCGACGGACGCATTCGACACGGAAACGCATGGTGTGTATCCAGCATTATAATGGCAAGAATCTACTGTAGCTACAGAGTTGGGCACAAAAAGTTCATCTCTAATGCTGGGCATACATAGTGCGTTTCTGCGGCTGAATCAGGCTCGATTGATGTGACCGATCACCCGCTAGATCGATTCTGCGCTCGATACCGCAAGCGGGACAATGGGAAAAACGAGCAGAAGATAAGAGAAGCGCCCGCGGGGACGAGCGGGAATCGATCCAGGCGCGGGCGGGGACGCGCGGGAGTCGATCCGGCGGCATAATCGAGCCGCAGAAACGCACCATGTATGCCCAGCATAAGTTAGGTTTGGCAGCTCTTTGTAAACCATTGAAAACTGCTCCATAGCTGGGAATGTCTACTCTTCAGCTGAAATTTTGTGTGAAGGGACCCTGGGTCACGACTTTGCTAAAGGGAGTTAATCTGGGATGGCTGCATGAAACATGAAAATTGTGTGAGTAATTGCTTGCATAATCCCCTATTTACCTTTACTAAGAATGAACAATCTGGGAGGGTGAATTAGAGTTCAGCAGTCCAGAAGTTTGTTACATTGAGTAAGGCATGTGTGTCAAATAATAAAAGGACTTGGTGGCATCTGCAGGAGTATTTCTGTGAACCAAAAAGGTGAAGGAGATTGATAGAAACTTGTAGTGTAATTGGTTTCTTGTATTTCATTTAATTTTAACAGCAATCATCTTGTGGCTGGATAGTGTATTGGTTAAGGGCTCTGACACAGGAGACCTGGGTTCAAATCTTGGCTCTTCCTGTTCAGTAAGCCAGCACCTTTTCAGTAAGGAGACCTTGGGCTAGACTCCCTAACACTGCTACTGCTTACAGAGTGCAACGTAGTAACTGCAGCTCGAGTGCATTGAGTCCGACCAGGAGAAATAAATGTTATTTGTCTTGTGGGTGGTGTGACGGTAAAGCAGTAAGATTTCTCATTTTGCTACACTAGAGAAGCAAGTTCAAATCCTACCTACATAAAATGTAGATTCTCCGTCCCCCCCACCCCGAGTCGTTCCTCGTTTCCTCTCACTCTTAGGACAAGTGCCTTTCCCCAAAGTTCACCTTCCAAGTTAGATTATGAGCCCTGCTGCAGGACAGTTAATTAAAGTTAGTTGGTAATTCACTGTGATGTTGCCTTGATGAGAAGTGGAGAACAGACTTATCATACATACCTTGTAGTGGCAATTGGAAGCCCTATTAACTCACGGCAAAGCATCCGTTCTCCACTTGTGTGCTGATGTTTCCTCCGATGAGCTTTTTAAAAATTGACACCTTCTTCACATACCGTTGTTTCAGAGTGCAGATAAATAGCCAAAGTGGTGAAACAAACAGCATTGTTGACCACTATTTTCTATGGGGTTCCTAACAATTACATTTATAAATAGGGATGGTCAATGTAATGAGCAAGTATGCTGGTTTTATATGCAAATATAAGCAGCTTGAAAATGTACCAATGAAATCCCACCAAGGTGGAATGTGATTGGTCCATTTTCAAGCTGCATACATTTGCATATAGATTTTGCATAAACCTGCATCACCTTGGAATGAGTTGCATCCTACTGACCATCCTTAGTGTTAAGCAGGCCTGTTTGCCACCTCAGAAATTTGGAGATCAGCAAAAAAGGTGCCGAATACGCCGAAAAAGCCAAAATGTCTACCGTAACAGCACTTTTCTAAATGTGCCAATAAGAATAACTCAGAAGAATTTCTGGTTTATAAGTGGTCCCTTAAATGTTCTTACTATCTATGGGTGAAGCTAGTAGATTTCTGTTAGGTGGAAATTTTGCCAGAGACTCTGCCCCCCAGCCCCCCCAACTCTGCGAAGAACTGCCTATCACTTACTATAAGATATAACATAGAAGGCATCTATGGTTTACCATTTGTAGGATACTACCTTTACAACTTGGCTTTCATGCAACAGATCACTAATTGCAGATTTTTAGTTGTGAACCCCTTCCGCATTATCAGCAATGGCAAAGGAAGAAGACATTTGGGAGCAATGGCATCAATTCAGGCTTGTAAAAAAAACTGCATTTGGTATGTTACACATTTTTTCCAAATTCACTAAGATTTCCTCACATGCCACTGGAGTTTTGTAATATACTAAAAAATGTTGCTTCAGTCCACTAAGCCCTGCTCAGTAATGTCTCACCAGCTGTGGAGTTGGTCTGGCAGGAAGCTGTGATTCTTCTCCTAAAAGTGGCGTTCATAAGCCATTCCTTTTCCTCTCCCGTGCATCCCCAGCATCCCTTGATGCTGGGCCACTAGAGGGAGCTCTTCTGTGTACCAGTATAGTGAGCTGCACATCTAAAGGGATACAGAAAAGACTCTTTGAGGCCTCGTTCACATTACGTTCCGCTGCCGTTAGCATTGGGCGTTATTTGACACATTTTTTCCCCCTACCCGGCGACTTCTTTGAGTTGGGCGATTTTGGTAAACGTTTTTGTAAACGCTTTTGCAGAGCGATTCTGTTTGTTCACTTCCTGATGCCTCAAAAATGGTCCATGCTGTGCTTCTCTGAGCGGATCGGAAACAAACAGCTCAGATGTGAACTCTCTCGTAGAGAATCATTGCACAAGCGCTTTCAGGACGATTCGGAAAAATCGCTAGCGCTTAAAAAGCGCCTCCAGTGTGAACGAGCCCTGAATGTGTCCTTCTCCTGCTCTGTATTTGTCCCATCCACCAGTGCATTGATCAAATGGGGTGAGAAGCAGGGTTGTGTGACTCTCTCTATTGCCCCTCTGCTACATCAGTCAACTTTACCGCATGGAGATTGCTGGTTACCGACAGGTCAGAGCTGGAGATAAATACGTTTTTACTTGATTTGCCAAATGTTCTAATCTTTGTGAACTCCCAGTTCTTGACATTTAATGAGATATTTAAAGGGACTCCGAGCAGTGCCTGTGGGTATGCCTTTAAGCATACCCACAACTAATTAATTATATCCTCACACCTACCGACATGATGTTTGTAATTATATCCCCCGGGTTCCTTGCATTTCATTGCATTGCACTGAATGGAGCTGCTGACAATGGGGAAAGTGTCGTCCTGCATAATACAATGCTTAACAAGGAATCCAAGATGGCGGCCGCGATTTCGATCGCGAAAATAACGAAAACTAAAAGGCGTAGGGTGGTTTATATATCATTGGAAAGAGGAGAAAGAGAGCTTCAAAATGGTATTCAGCTTTACATAGTTACTGCACTGCTCGGAGTCCCTTTAACACACAAGTTCGTAATTTACCTCACTGGTAGGGAATAATACTTTTCAACTGCTTTAGTGAATACTTTATGTGGGTAGAAAGAAACAGTCTTGTAAAAGTAATACCTGGCTAACTGATAAAGTTAAATCAGGCAAGCTTTCTGGGATCTAGTCCCCTTCTAGTGAATATTTTAGAAACTGTGTGGTAAAATAGCTGTTTTCTCCATTACTGAATGCGGTAATGCTTAGTGAATTAAGGCCAATGTTTTTTATTTGCAGAAAGAAAGAAAGACTTATTTACTCAAAATATTAGCGTGATTCTTTAATAGTTTTATTTCTTGACTGGTAGCTGAACAATCTTATGTGTCTGTATAGAGATATGTTAGTGTCTCTATTAGGAAGTTGGCATAGGTAAAGAGCTATTGGTCGCAGGGCGAATTTTATACACACTGCCCTTCTCCCAGCAGTGTATGTATAATAATTGCATGATACAGACCACCAAGGATAGTCACAGTGTGAGAGAGTGATGGGATCTGGAGTACCTGTCGTTCTTACGGGGGAAACAAAACGGGGGAATCCAGAGCCCCTTAGGGAGGAAGCACACTTGCAGGGCCATTTTCATTTGAAATTCCCGGGTCTCTATCAGCTTTTGCAATTACGTTTACCACAAACGTTTTGCCGTGATTGTTCCATGATTTTTCATTTACGGTGGCATATACTGTAATTGCGAGTCTGTGTGTCATGTGGGAAAACGGTCATGATGAGCATTTCCTGAGCAAGGCTACTGATTTCAAAAGCCTGTGCAATCGTGTGCGTTTTGCTGTTTGTGCACAATTGCTGCTAGTGTGTTCCCAGCCTTAGGGCTTGTTCACACTAAGAGCACTTTTGGGAATCTTAAGCGTCGGAGATTTTCAAAATCGCCCTAAAAGCGCTTGTCCAATGATTCCCTATGGGAGTGTTCACATATGAGCGAATCGATTCCGATCTGCTCACCAAAGTACTGCCTCTACCATTTTCGGGGCGATTTGCCTCAATGGAAGGTATAGGGAAATCGCAAAGCGCTTGAAAAAGCGCTTTGTATAGCGATTTCCCCATCGCTTTCATGAGTAAATACATTGGGCTTGATTCACTAAAGGGGCCCATACACCTAACGATTTTCCCGCCGATATACAGCCGTTTCGATCACAGTGATCAAAACGGCTGTGAAATCGCCGCGCACACCGCTGACAGTCGATTCCCATCGACCCATCCATGTGAAAGATTATTCTCGGTCGCCGGCGGGTCAAGAGTGCGTCGCTCGAATGCCCGACGACCGACGCAATACAGCGGTAATACATTACCTGCTCCAGCCGGCGCGAGTCCCCTGGTCTTCTTCTCCGCTTCGGGCTCCAGAGCTACACAGAACTTCCTGTCCCGGCAGGAAGTTTAAACAGTAGAGCGCCCTCTACTGTTTAAACTTCCCCTGGACAGGAAGTTCAGTAGCCGGAGCATGGCGGGGCCTGAGCGGAGAAGAAGACAGCGGGACTCGCGCCGGCCGGAGCAGGTAATGTATGCAGGGGGGGGGGGGGGGGGGGGGGGGGGGGCTCCACAGATTGTGATCGGTTTCAGGCTAAAATCGATTCACAATCTGTATGCAGTAAAGGTGGCCATACGATCCCTCTCTGATCAGATTCGATCAGAGAGGGATCTATCTGTTGGTCGAATCTGATGGCAAATCGACCAGTGTATGGCCACCTTAAGACAAATAGCATGCCTTATCAGAGATAACATGCCTTATCAAAGTTAACACACCTTATCAGAGTAGCATAATGAAGTTATGCCTGCTAATTGGCAATGACGAGAGCTCCACTCATCCTGCCCTGAGCCCCTGCGGGTTTGTAGCGCTCGCTATGCTACTCTGATAAGGCGTGTTAACTTTGATAAGGCGTGTTAACTTTGATAAGGCATGCTATTTGTCTTAGTGAATCAAGCCCATTTTATTTATTCATTTCCGGGTGAAAAAGTTCACTTCATTTGTTCTGCAAAAGCGCTTAGGAAAGCGCTTTACAAAAAAATCATCAACACGCAGGTGCGCTAACAAAAAAGCCCACAAAATCGCAAAACATTGGCGCCAGTGATTGTGATTTACGATGTGAACAAGGCCTTATGGTACAGTATGTAAAGTAATGCAGAAAGGAACGCAAACAAATAGTGTACTCACAATACCGGGTTGCAGAACGGCTACCACAGAATATTGCTTGGAGGTGGTGTCACCGACCACTAAGAGAGGGTTAACTAGCATCAGTGTGGTTAGACTGCGCTCCCAAAAAAGAAGGTAGTAAAACAATTTCCCAAACTACAAACCAACCCCTACGGGGGTTTGAAAGGTGTGACAATGGGAGGGAGGAACCCCAAAGGATGTGTAAAAGGAATAAAAACAATTTAAAAGGCAAGAAAAAAAAAACTTACCACAAGTCGAAATAAGATAAAAAATATTATACAAAAAATTCATTCATTTGACAATGCATTTTGCATCCACCCAGCAGCTTCATCAGGGCAATAAAATAGTGTCTCGATGTAAGAGTGTACAAGTTTGGAGTGCCTATCAATCTTACCTTGAAACACTGTTTTAGTGACCTGATGAAGCAGGCGGATGCTTGTGAAACCATTTGTCCAGTGTTTCTGAATACATTATTTTTGTTTTGGTGGCTACCTCTGCGTCCCCTACTGCTATGCTATTAGATTGTGAATAACTCTGTAGTCAGGGACAGAAATGAATATAGTTCTGTCTATTCTGTAAAGTGCTGTTTAAAAATGTTGCCACTATACTACACTGATCACCATCCTGCTGCAAGTCTAGGTCGTTAAACACATTGCAGGCCTCAAGAAATTGAATTCATAACAAGTGCCAGTCATTTCTGCCTAATGGACAAACGTCAAGATATTTTTCTTTAAAAAGCTAACAAACATACTTTAAGCCCTGTTCATTATCAGGACAATAACCAATGTCACGTTCTTTTCAAACTATTTCTTTTTTCATGATAATGAATGCACAATCCCACAAGTGTTAACCCTTTCCCCGTCAAGGTCTGCAGAAATGTCTAGCGCATCGTGCTGGGGCATCTTGCTCCAGCAGTGAAATGGTGAAGTACGCGTCCTGCCTTTACAGTTCTTTGTGCCCTAGGCAGGTAAGGCTATGTCTGACAGGTTGGGGCTGATCACCATCTCATCACTCAGCACTCTGGTCTGGATGCTGTCGTAGAACTTGTCAGACCGGCTTTCAGACGCTCTACTGCTGTAACCCTTGTAACGCTGGAGGGCAGGAGCTGGGCTGCTCCAAACACAAGCCCTCTACACTTGGACAAGAGAGATAAGGCTTTAGGGTGGGTACAAGTTCAGGTCTTTTTCACATCACTGAACATTTTAGCTAAATATGCACCTGAGGCAAGTATCATTCTTACACTCAATCCCTGATGATATAGATCATCTTATACAAACACAAATTCTCTGCAGATGTGGCAAGATGAGCACCTTGCCATTCAATCTGATATGCAGAGATGGCAATATTGCATGTCTGATGGAGAAGGCATGTGTAATATGAACCTGTGATCACTTTAGAAGAGCGACTCTTCCTACATACATAAAACAGCTACTCCCTGCAGCTGCTCACATGAGAGCTGTATATCTAGCAGACAACCCCCGGAGCTTAGGTTTATGGAGAGATCTGTAATGCAAATACCTAGTTCAAGAACTGCTCAGGTCCACTCTGTTCCATGCCTTATTTCAGCGGTTCCCAAAAATTTCCAGGTCATGGCACCCTTCATGCCTAGTACTCCCTGCTAGTGCTCCCCTCATTACAAATGTACCCCTAGTTATTGCTTCATTTATAGTACAATCACTATTATGGACTGGACAATGGGTTTCGCAACCATCCACCTGCTTCATCAGATCAATAAAACGGTGCCTCAAGGTAAGAGTGATAGGCGCTCCAAGCCAGCACACTCTTACATTGAGATACTATTTTATTGACATGAGGAAGCGGCTACTGTAATGAAGAGAGCACTATGAGGGAATCTATAATATGGGAGGTATTATAGGCTCCCCCATTGTGCTCCCTTCATTATAGTACCCCATTATGCTCCCTACATTATAGTGTCCCCCATGGTGATCACTTTATTATAGTGCCCCCTATAGTATAGTGCTACTCATAGGACTTCCTTTATCACAGTACGCCCATAGTGGTCCCATTATTAATGTGCCCCCCACAGTTCTCCCTGTAGTGTTACCTTCATTATAGTGCCCCCACAGTGCTCCTTTCATTATAGGGCCCCCAATAGCATTCTCCTCATTATTGCACCTGTTATTGATCCCCTACCTTCATTATAGTGTCCCTTATTTTTCTCCCTTTATTATAGTACCCCCAATAGTACTCCTCTCAAATATAGTGCACCATTAGTGTCCCCCTTCCCTAGTTCAGTGTTCTCCCTGGAATTTTTTTCCAACCTGTGGCATGAAAAAGAAGCCGGGTGGGGCGTGATGAGAGAATGCAGGTCCGGCGCTTCTCTGCTTACAGCATAGGAGCAGCTGAGCCGAAGACAGTCGGGTGCTCACCAATACTAGCCGGGCGGAGCACCCGGCTAAAAGAGCCTGGGGAGAACACTGTTGTTATAGTTCCCCATCCCCACCCATAGTGCTCCTCTAATTATATTGCTGCCCAGTTGGTGCCTCTGCCTTTATACTGGCCTTTATCATAGTGCTCTCCACTACAGAGCATAAATCATAGTGCTTTATTGTAATAGTCTACCCAACAGATTTTACTTCAGTATAGTAGCAAAATCAAAGATGAAAACAGTGATGTGTGCACACAATGCGGCCTTGTGGAGAAACAGGTGATAACTTGAAACCAACACAGCTCTTGCAACTTCTCTGTGCCTCCACGTTTAAGAAAACAACAGTTCAATCTTGTTCATCACAGGCAAAGAAAAACGTGGGCACCAGTAAAATGCACACCTCTGTGTTTAATGATGCATTGCAGGCAACATTCCAACAGATTTGACAGCAAAAAGGCAATACTTCACCCCATCCAGGTGCACCCAGCATAGAGACCCCTCGGTCAACAATTGTTTCACATCAGAGATGCATCATCAAGGACCCTTCAGATCTTGGCAGCGTGGGACAGGAGCTCCACGCCAGCAAGACAGCGCTTCCCTTTTAAAGAACTTCCGGGTGCGCTCACATGATCCCACCGGCCAATCAGATTGTCCTGTACGCATGACGCGGCCGCATGCGTACAAAAATACGCATGCGCATGCGGCATATATGGGTTGGCTGCCTCCCACGGCTGAATGTCGCATACCATGCGTCCATTCATCCGCGTGGGATACATCATGCTGCCAATCCCTAGCAAAAAACTTTTTGCTAATTAGTACAGGGTTGCTGACTAACCAGGGGGAGCAATGGCCTGGCGGCCTGTGCACACAACCTGGAAGAATACTCAGGATAAGAGGCACGGTAGCTCATACATATAAGTAATTACAGAAACCATTAGCGAAAGGTGAGAAAAGGTCGCCAAGTGTAATGAAACAAGAAAAGCAACGCCACAGATTCAGCCCAAGAAGGAAGTATATCAAGGAGATCCATATTGGAATTAGCTCGACCATTCGCTTTACCCTCCCACTTAAATAGCCCCTCCCATACAAAGACCCTCCCTCAAATATTCCCTTACAGCAAATTTATAAATGCATATCTAATATTTACATTAGGAGCAAGAAAAACCTATGTCATTTTTTATCTACCTTTCAAGGAACACAGCAAGGTCATTTTTATCATTGAAACCTAACGGACCCATGGCCTCGGTTTTAGAGATTAGGTAAGCTTCTCGCTGCAACAATATTTTCTCACGGTCCCCTCCCCTTTTGGGATTCTGGACATGCACCAAACCCACCATCCTCAACAGTGAAGGGTTGCTGTCGTGCGCTACACTAAAATGCTCGACCAGCCTAGGTACTCCTCCTTCACCTTTTCTTATAGACCTGATGTGTTCCACAAGTCTTTCACGCATAGGACGCGTGGTTTCACCGATATAATATCGAAGACAGAGACAGAAGAGCACATAAACGACAAATGCGGTTCTACATGTAATAAAGTGTTTGATCTGGACGTCCAAATGTCCTAACCTCACGTTAGATGCTCTCAGCATATGGCTACAAGTGGGACAAAAACCACAAGGGAAACTACCCATAATTCTTCGATTGTTTAGCCAATTGTCCTGATGCTGTTGAATCTGCTCGCTTTGAGTAACCACAGAACCCAGGGTAAACCCCTTTCTGTAAGCTATAGTAGGTGCCTTAAGCACCTTATCTCCTAATCCTGTGTCACGTTCTAAGATGGACCAATTTTTGGAAATAATTTCCTTAATTTTTCTTGACATAGGTGTGTAATCAAACACAAAGATGAAGTTATCCTTGTCTTTTGCTCTCACTTCTGGGGATTTCTGGTCTTCCGCCCCCTCCAGCAACTGGTTCCTATCCTGCTCTCTTACTCTCTCCAGAGCCCTATCAAGGACGGCAGCCTCGTAACCTCGCTCTAAAAATCTCTGGTACATCTCACCTGACTGTAGTTCAAAATCCTGTTCATTAGTATTATTTCTTTTTAACCTCAAAAATTGGCCATAAGGGATGGCTGATTTAACATGGGGGGGGTGATAACTGTCGTTATGTAGCACCGAATTTGTCGCTGTGCTCTTCCTATACCCCTTAGTTATTAGGGTATCCCCCTGTACCTCCAGTGTTAAATCAAGGAAAGCGACCCGATCACCTCCCCATTCACCTGTAAACCGCATATTCAACACATTATCATCCAGGTACTGCATAAAACGGTCGAACCTGTCCCTGGTGGACGCCCAAATGACAAGCACATCGTCCACATACCTCGACCATGTCCTCAGATCATATCTATAGGGATTTCTTTCCCCATAGATATACTCTGCTTCCCATTTCGCCAGAAACAGATTAGCGAAAGTTGGAGCTACCGCTGTTCCCATTGCTGTACCAGCTATCTGTTTATACCACCTCCCCTCAAATCTGAAGGCATTGTGATCTAATACAAACGAAAGGCAATCACCCAGAAACCGACTTTCTGCGTCAGTTTTCCAACCACAGTCATGTAAGTGTTCGAGGACTGCCTCAACCCCCATTTTCTGCGGTATCCTGTTGTACAGGTTCACCACATCAATGGTGGCAAGGCAGTCACCCTTCCTCCACTCCAACTGTTGTACCATTTGCAGGACATGGGTGGTGTCCTTCAAATAAGATGGCACAAAAGATAACAGAGGTCTAAGGACATGGTCGAGGTACTTAGAAAGGGGCTCAGTGACTGAGCCCCTTCCAGAGACAATGGGCCTGCCCGGGGGGTCCACCAGGGACTTGTGGACCTTGGGCAGGAAATAGATCACTGGTTTCTTAGGATAGGGTAAGAACAAGTCTTCTCCCAGTTTAGCATTGAGGAACCCCTCCTGGACTCCCTTTCTGAGGAGGTTCCTCAGTTGATTTTGATACTGATAGGTGGGATCCCTCTCTAACTTTAAGTAAGTATTGGAGTCCCCCAACTGCCTCATGGCTTCATTGATATAACTAGCTGTGGACATCACGACAATATTCCCCCCCTTGTCCGCTTTTTTGACAGTCAAGTCACGGCGGGACTTCAACCATTTCAAGGCCCGCCATTCTGTAGCAGATAAATTCCTTTTATCCCGAGGATATATCAAGGCTTTAGCGTCCCTTAAAACTTGCTTCTGGAAGATATCAAGTGCAGAGCCCGACATGGGCGGGAAGGGGGCGACAGACCTGCAGGCCCGATATGGTCGGGCCCGAAGGTCTGCCGCCTCACCCTCCCCGCCCAGGTCCCCACCCTCCAACAGCAGCGACTGCAGATCAGCCAACGCCATTACATCTCTCGGAGTTGGATTTGGAAAGAAGCCCAGATTCCCAACTGGACAGGAGGCAGGCACCGTTTCTCCAGAGCCATAGATACGACATATGTTCATCTTCCTCACATTTTTGTAAAGATCGATCTCAAAACGTGTGTAATCAAAGTTCCTTGTGGTCACAAAATTCAAGCCTTTGGATAACACATCAATGCATGCCTTAGGAAGCTCTACATTAGATAGGTTTAGCACCTGTACAGTTCCAGATCCATCTCTCTTAGGTTGTATTATCGGGGCGGTAGCCCCTTCCACGACACTCGTCTTGCACATTCTGCCCCTAGGCTTTCTCCGTCCCCTCCTTGTTTTTCTAAAGGGATATTTTTGGGTTTGGGCCCTCTTTTTTCACCTTCCGAGTCTGAACCAGACTCAGAGGTCCAATGTCCTTTTTTGGATTTAGGCTTACGGGGCTTCCTTTTTTTGGGATAATTCTTTGGTTTATAGTCCTGTTGGACCCAGTCGAACTCACGACCTGTTTTAAAGTCCTCCTGATCTCTCAGGTATTTGTTAAGCTTCCTCTCCTTAACTTCCCTCTGAACTGGAATCAAACGTTTATCGATCTTATTAACAATCTGGTCAGCTTTTTCTTCTTCTGCAATTTTGTACAACTGATCTTTCGTGTCCTCTAGCTCACTGTAAACTTTATCGTATTCCTGTTCTGAGCGTTCTAGGGCTAAGCCCATTAACGTTTCAGCAAATGTGAGATGAGCGGTTTTCCACTTCTCCACGAAAGCAGAATCATCACTGTACTCAGCAGGGGGTCTGTAATGACGGAACCCTCGAGAGGTGTAACCCTTCTCCTTATACCTCTTAAATGAGGCAATGGTCCAGAATAACCGAACCTCCTTCTCTGAGCTCTTCCACAGTTTATGCTCTAGCCGCCTGGTATGTAGGTCTCTATGCAAGGGTGTTGCACTACTGTCATCTGAGAAATAAGTTTCCCAGTCAGACCTTTCAGACTGAAACGTATCGCTAGGATCTGGTTCATCAACCACCAACATTGGTTCTGACCCTTCATGTGACGTTGTCTGTTGCATTGGTGCACAACTCATTGGAAGCAAATAAATATAGTAGCAAAATCAAAGATGAAAACAGTGATGTGTGCACACAATGCGGCCTTGTGGAGAAACAGGTGATAACTTGAAACCAACACAGCTCTTGCAACTTCTCTGTGCCTCCACGTTTAAGAAAACAACAGTTCAATCTTGTTCATCACAGGCAAAGAAAAACGTGGGCACCAGTAAAATGCACACCTCTGTGTTTAATGATGCATTGCAGGCAACATTCCAACAGATTTGACAGCAAAAAGGCAATACTTCACCCCATCCAGGTGCACCCAGCATAGAGACCCCTCGGTCAACAATTGTTTCACATCAGAGATGCATCATCAAGGACCCTTCAGATCTTGGCAGCGTGGGACAGGAGCTCCACGCCAGCAAGACAGCGCTTCCCTTTTAAAGAACTTCCGGGTGCGCTCACATGATCCCACCGGCCAATCAGATTGTCCTGTACGCATGACGCGGCCGCATGCGTACAAAAATACGCATGCGCATGCGGCATATATGGGTTGGCTGCCTCCCACGGCTGAATGTCGCATACCATGCGTCCATTCATCCGCGTGGGATACATCATGCTGCCAATCCCTAGCAAAAAACGTTTTGCTAATTAGTACAGGGTTGCTGACTAACCAGGGGGAGCAATGGCCTGGCGGCCTGTGCACACAACCTGGAAGAATACTCAGGATAAGAGGCACGGTAGCTCATACATATAAGTAATTACAGAAACCATTAGCGAAAGGTGAGAAAAGGTCGCCAAGTGTAATGAAACAAGAAAAGCAACGCCACAGATTCAGCCCAAGAAGGAAGTATATCAAGGAGATCCATATTGGAATTAGCTCGACCATTCGCTTTACCCTCCCACTTAAATAGCCCCTCCCATACAAAGACCCTCCCTCAAATATTCCCTTACAGCAAATTTTACTTCAGTAAAGGGCAAGTTTAAGAGTTAGGCCTGTGTCACATGGGCCACTTTCTGCTCAGCACCAGGATCACTAGCGGGGAATTGCAGAAACAACTTTCACAGAATAGTATAGAGTTGCTAGCAGTGAAGTAATGTGCTGCTTCCACTCGGCTGTTAGTGACAGACAGCACATCTCCCCGGTGATGCTATGTTACCAAATGGAAGTTCAGCTCCTTTAAATATAAGCATTTTCCAAGGTAATTTAGATCTCCAAATCTGCATTTACTTTTAACTTCGCCCATAGTGGTTCCATGGGCAGCACGGTGGCGTAGTGGTTAGCGCTCTCACCTTGCAGCACTGGGTCTCTGGTTCGAATCCCAGCCAGGTCAACATCTGCAAGGAGTTTGTATGTTCTCCCCGTGTCTGCGAGGGTTTCCTCCGGGTACTCTGGTTTCCTCCCACATCCCAAAAACATACAGATAAGTTAATTGGCATCCTCCTAAATTAGCCCTACAGGGGTTGGCCAAATTAATGAAAACACCTTGAAAATAAACAAAATATATTTTAATATGGTGTAGGGCCACCTTTTGCAGCAATTACAGCCTCAGTTCTCCGAGGTATTGATTCATACAAATTGTGAATTGTTTCCAAAGGAAATTTAGCCCTTTCTTTAGTTAAAACACCCTCCAGTCCTTTTAGAGACGACGGTGGCGGAAATCTACTTCTTACTTGAATCTCTAATAACGACCATAAATGCTCAATAATGTTGAGGTCTGGGTATTGTGGTGGCCAGATGAGATGCTCAACTTCATTAGAATGTTCCTCGTGCCATTCTTTAACAATTCTAGCTGTATGGATTGGGGCATTATCATCTTGAAAGATGGCATTCCCCTCCGGAAACAGTTCTTGAACCATAGGATGAAGTTGGTCGCCCAAAATTCCTAAATAGTCTCGGCTGTTAATTCTTCCATGAAGGGAAATCATTGGCCCAGCGGATTTCCAATAGCACCCCAGATCATCACAGAACTCCTGCCATGTTTTACGGTTGGGAGAAGGCAGTCAGGATGAAATGCTTCTTTCGGCTGTCTCCAAACGTACACTTGGCCGGAGGTTGGAAATAAGGTAAACGATGATTCGTCATAGAAAATCACATTTTTCCACCGCTCGAGGGACCAATTCTGGTGGTTTCTACACCCCTCTAAACGCTTTGAAACATTTGTCTTTGAGAGCAGAGGTTTTTTAACTGCAGTTCTTCCATGGAATCCAGATTTGTGCAGCTCCCAACGAACAGTTTTTTGTGGAAACTGTGTTCTGTAGGTGTTCATTCAGCTCTGCAGTGATTTTAGGAGCCGTGGTCTTGCAAGCTTTTCTAACAATTCGATTTAGAGTCCAACAGTCTCTCTCAGACAACTTCGACTTTCGGCCAACACTGTGCTTTGCTGAGGGCATTCTTCCTTCTCTTTCAAAGGCAGTCATTACTTTTGAGACAGTACCTCTTGAAATGCCAAGCATTCGGGCAGTTTCTGTTACAGTAGCACATGCCATACGAGCACCAACAATTTGGCCTCTTTGAAAGTCTGAGAGATCTGACATTTTTATAAATTATAACCAACTTTGCATTAAATATCTGTAAAAAACAATTATTTTAATTAAACACTAGCTGGACGCCCGGCGTTGCCCGGGTATGTATTTGGCTAGTGTTGGCTGTGCCCACTTTTCCTAACCCTAACACACAATTACTTAATGACCAAGTATGTGAGCTTTGTGGTCTTTGGCATCAATAATTTGCAATGAAATAAAATTAATCTGATTGGATGTGGCTCCACCCCTTTTCTGAATTTGAACCCCAATCACCCAATGGCCAACTGTACCAGGTACAGGTGATTAACAGTGCAAGAATGGCAGCAATTAAATATCCCCCTTAAAAATCAATAGGTGGATTTTGATTGGCTTTTATAAGCTCCACCCACTGTTCTGAATATTAATCCCAGTCACCCAGTGACCAACTGTGCAAAGTTTGAGAACCCTACCATTAACAGTGTAAGAATGGCTGCAGTTTACATTTGCGCAATGAAATTTGTATTTTTCTCCTAACATTGTTCAGGTATGTATTTGGCTGGTGTTGGCTCCACCTACTATTTCTAACCCTAACACACAACTACTCAATAACCAAGTTTGTGAGCTTTGCGATCTTTGGCATCAATAATTGCATTGAGATTAAACAAATCTGATTGGCTGTTT
The DNA here is from genome assembly GCF_040937935.1 of Hyperolius riggenbachi. NCBI lineage: Eukaryota > Metazoa > Chordata > Amphibia > Anura > Hyperoliidae > Hyperolius > Hyperolius riggenbachi. The sequence goes on along the minus strand of NC_090657.1, from coordinate 78,089,205 downwards.
GTGGCTCCACCCCTTTGTCTGAATTTGAACCCCAGCCACCCAATGACCAACTGTACCAGGTTTAAGGCTTGTGCCATTAACAGTGCAAGAATGGTAGCAATTACATATTCCCCTTGAAAATCAATATGTGAATTTTGATTGGCTTTTGTAGGCTCCACCCACTTCTCTGAATATTAATCCCAGTCACCCAGTGACCAATTGTGCAAAGTTTGAGAACCCTACCATTAAAAGTGTAAGAATTGCTGCAGTTTACATTTTCTCAGTGAAATTTGCATTTGTCTCTGCCTACTGATGACCCGGCATTGCCCGATTATGTATTTGGCTGGTGCTGGCTGCGCCCACTTTTCCTAACCCTAACACACAATTAATCAATTACTCAATGACCAAGTTTGTGAGCTTTGCGGTCTTTGGCATCAATAACCTGCATTAAAATGAAACAAATCATATTGGCTGTTTGTGGCTCCAACCCCTTTTATAAATTTAAACCCCAGTCACCCAATGATCAACTGTACCAGGTTTGAGGCTTGTGCCATTATCAGTGCAAGAATGGCAGCAATGAAATATTCCCCTGAAAAATCAATAGGTAATTTTTTATTGCCTTTTGTAGGCTCCACCCACTTTTCTTAATATTAACCCCAGTCACACAGTAGCCAACTGTGCAAAGTTTGAGAACCCTACCATTAACAGTGTAAGAATTGCTGCTGTTTACATTTTCCCAGTAAAATTTGTATTTATCTCCACCCACTTATGACCCGGAGTTGCCCGCTTATGTATTTGGCTAGTGTTGGCTGTGCCCACTTTTCTAACCCTCACACACAATGAATCAATTACTCAATTACCAAGTTTGTGAGCTTTGCAGTGTTTGGCATCAATAATTTGCATTGGAATGAAACAAATCTAATTGGCAGTTTGTGGCTCCACCCCCTTTCTGAAATGAAACCCTAGTCACCCAATGACCAACTGTACCAGGTTTGAGGCTTGTGCCATTAACAGTGGAAGAATGGCAGCAATGTAAATATTCCCCTTGAAAATCAATAGGTTAATTTTGATTGGCTTTTATAGACTCCACCCACCTTTCTGAATATTAATCTCAGTCACCCAGCGACCAACTTTGCATAGTTTGAGAATCCTGCCATTAACAGTGTAAAAATGGCTGCAGTTTACATTTTCCAGTGAAATTTGTATTTGTCTCCGCCCCCTTTTTGCTTATACGAATAAAAAGTATCCTATACTTTATTCCAGGTAATGTACTATGTGTGTGCCAAATTTTATTTAAATCCGTTCAGCCATTTTAGCGTGATCGAGTAACAAACATCCAAACATCCGAACTTTCCCATTTATTATATTAGTAGGATATCAAATAACAAAAATAATAAACAAAAAAAATTAACATATGTCAAGTTTTGATTGCTTAAAACATGTTCAAAGATTATGATGCCAAAATATTAGGTGTTTCCGTTATTTTGTCCAACCCCTGTAGATTACAATAAATACACGATACATACATAGACAAACGACTATGGTAGGGATTAGATTGTGACCTCCTCTGAGGGACAGTTAGTGACAAGTATGTTTAGGCAGAAAAAGTTCAAAGTGGCACTCACTATGCTGGCTTGTGTGGAGACAGTGTGAGTGTAGTAGGGGTTAAACAGTTCTCACCAGATCACCGACGTCTTCCAGAATCCTTACTGCTGGAACGTGTGCACAACGGATACTATGAAGAAAGATCATGCATACCGTGGATTGGGAGAACAAAGAAGCGAAATTCCGGGCACCTTCCGGGCTCTGGAGCGCAGCGTGACCAAGCGTCCAGTGAGACGCGAAACGGCCGTCGCAAGCCCCATCTGGTGCCCGGCGCCCCGCCGCCTCCATCCCACCATCATCTGAGTATCCACCACATGGATGTGCCATACACAAGCCATCTAATTTGATGTCACTGCTAATAAACAGATTGGACGGAAGGTGCCCGGAATTTCGCTTCTTTGTTCTCCCAATCCACAGTTAGTGACAAGACCATATTCTCTGTACAGCGCTGCGGAAGATGTCGGCGCTATATAAATACTAAATAATAATAATAACTTCTCTATTCCTGTCAAGTAATGCCACTGAACTACCGATGAATCATAAAGAGGTAATGGGCGCCTCCTCTGCTAACCCCTTGGCATGATTCTGGTGCCCCCAGTTATAGTGTATCATGTATAGTGATGGTTTAGTAAATTTAAAGGTACAGAGTACCCAGCCAGCTCATGGTGAACCAGACCTCCTAGGAGTGTATAAGGTGTTACAATGGACCAAAAAGCCCTCTTACTAAAATGCTATGGAAAACAAAAGTTTGCTTTCTTAAAACAGAAAGTATTTGCGATAATTCAGGTTGGAGTGAGCTCCGAGATGTCTCCCAGTGCATCACAGCACAACACAAATTTTCCATTGTTGAGCCACAATAATCCAACATGCATACACATCAGGCGTTCTGGCTCCATTCCTCAGATCAGGTGTTCTGGGTCCATCCTTCAGATCAGGTGTTCTGGCTCCATTCCTCAGATCAGGTGTTCTGGGTCCATCCTTCAGATCAGGTGTTTCTGTGCCTACACTTGTTATGGGTATGAAGATAATAACACTTGTTTTGTGATGCCTGTAAGATGGGTCCCCAGGATGTGAGGGTCACCAGGGGAAGGCAAAGGAAAGGGGGTGATCACTGAGGGGCCCCATCCAAGTTTTGTACAGTATGTAGTAAACATTCCCTAAGTAATGTAGCTTTTTTTTTATTTTAGCAAAAGAAGGTATATCTTTTTGGAGAGCCCAGATTAGCTTTAACACATCTGTTTGCATCAGAACATGTAGCATGATGTGATGTTGTTCATTTTTGTGGACAATGCTGATTAGATATGGTTAATTGAATACAATTTGCAGACATTTAGGTCATACATCCAGAAATCACCTGCAAACGGCCATTATCATTTTCTCCAGACTCCTCATCACTGTAATGACATTAGTACTATTACATGTTGCACAATCACCCGCATCTCATCAAGCACTGCTACAGCTATACGGCATTCACCTGCAGCTGATCACAGGCAAGTTCTTACAAATAATCTTAACATGCAAAACATTAGCAGTCACAAAACCAGAACACAGGGAGTAGCTTGGAATGACTGAAACCTTATTCATACAACATTTCAACAGCAAATTTCCAAGAAATAATTATAAACACTCAGCATGTTATTCGGCTTTGGCTAAAGCATTTGATTGGCATTTTAAGGTCCGTACACAAGCCTGACTAGGGCGGCCGATGCTGACGACCTCAGCTGATAGTCAGGCTTGTGTACAGCGACCCCCAACCCACGAGCAATGCACCCAACAGATCAACTCACCCCCGCGATGGACAATTGCATTGTCTACGCTGCTACCCCACGCGCTGTATGACATTACGTACCTGCTGCACTGTTGTCCCTCTGCCCCCCATTTAGCAACAAAATGTGTCATCAGCAACATAGCTGACATTTATCTGTACAGACCAGCCTGCAGTGTCGCCCTAAGGGATCGGATCCCAATGCCCAAGTGTACGCATCTTTAGCCCTTGTTCACACCACAAGAGTTTTTTATGTGCTATGTGACTTTAAAAGCTCTTGCTAATGTTATCCTATGTGTGTGTTCACACTGGAGCAATGTGATTTTGGAAAAATCCCCCATAGCATTGCATTAGCAAGAGCTTTTCAAAATCACTAGTGCCTAAAAAGCCCTTGTAGTGTGAATTAGCCCTTACATACATTCAATAAACATTATAAGATACTGGTCTACTGCAAAAGAAAGCTACTTTACAAAATCTTCCTGAAAGCCAAAGAAATGCTGCGTAAACACATATGAACACAGCAACACCCCAGTTTTACTGATGCCCAAAGGAAAAAGTGACACACGAGTCCGTTCGTACCCACCCGAGTCATTTGTGGCTGCAGGAAAGCAGAGCGGGGAGCATTGCTTCTGTCAACGAATTCCTGCTTTCCTGCCTCTGCCTTCCTGCGCAGTACAGCCCGGAGGACGTCCGATGACGTCAGCGCGCCCGCGTGGGACGCAGAAGAGCCCGTCCTTGGAGCGCAGAAGAGCCCGACCTGGCAGCCGGCCTGGCCAGGTCGGCCACCGAAGACGACCGGGAGCCTCTGGAGCGGCGGTGAGGGACCCTCCTGCCTGCCACGGGCTGGAGGAAGCCCCAGGTAAGTGGATATGGATTTTTATTTTTTTCAAGGCGTCCCTGAACCTTCCCTTTAAAGGGATACTGTAGGGGGGTCAGGGGAAAATGAGTTGAACTTACCCAGGGCTTCTAACGGTCCCCCGCAGACATCCTGTGTTGGCGCAGCCACTCACCGATGCTCCGGCCCCGCCTCCGGTTCACTTCTGGAATTTCAGACTTTAAAGTCTGAAAACCACTGCGCCTGCGTTGCCGTGTCCTCGATCCCGCTGATGTCATCAAGAGCGCACAGCGCAGGCCCAGTATGGTCTGTGTCTGCGCAGTACACTCCTGGTGACATCAGCGGGAGCGAGGACACGGGCGTGCAGGCGCAGTGGTTTTCTGACTTTAAAGTCTGAAATTCCAGAAGTGAACCGGAGGCGGAGCCGGAGCATTGGGGAGTGGCTGCGCGGGCACAGGATGTCTGCGGGGGACCATTAGAAGCCCTGGGTAAGTTCAGCTCATTTTCCCCCGACCCCCCTACAGTATCCCTTTAAGGACAACTATCACAAACAAATTGTAACATTTAGAATACATGTGCACACATGGTTATAAGAAGTACATTTCCTCCAGAGTAAATTACATTTTTCCTATATTGTTGTCATTTAAAGTAGGCAGTATAACAGATCAAAGTCAAACTTCTTATGGAGGATTGTCAGTATTTCCTTTTTTCTTTACACACTATGAAAAAGAATCTATGCAAAGATGCTCGGCCACCCTCCCTACTTACTTGCACACGCGCTTGTGCAATGATTCTCTATGAGAGAGTTCATATCAGAGCGGTTCATCTGCGATCCACTTTAAAAAGTGGTGCTTGGCCCATTTTTTAGGCGATTTGCCTCAATGGAAGGTATAGGAAAAATGCAAAACGCTCACAAAATCGCTTTGGCAAGCGACTGCGTGAGCGTTTTTGTTTGAAAATACATTGTATTTATTCTGGGGTTTTTTTCCGGATCAAAAGACGGAAGCGCTCTGCAAAAGCACTTACAAAAATGCCCACAAAAACGAGCAAACGCACAGAAAATCTCCAGAAAACGCTATAAAAAAACTCGCAAAAAAAAGCCCACCGCGGACGGACAAGCGAGCCAAACGCAATGTGAACAAGGGGAAAAGTGCCTTTAAAAATAAAGAACACCTGGAAATCCTCCCAATAGGAAATGGACTAGTCCAAAACCTGTCAGATCTGTCAGAATTTTACAACTTATTGTAAGTGAAAACAATAAAGGAAAATAGATCTGGAATAAATGTACATTTTACACATACTCGTAAACATGCATTTTAAATGTTACATTTTTCGTGATACTGAGCCTTTAGGCTCTATTTACACTTAATTCACTAAGCTTATCTCCTGTCTTTAATAACTCTTCTAGAGTTGTTACCATGGTGATAAGGCATGTAGTATTCAGGAAACATGTTACCTCAGGCAAACCTAAAGTTAACTCTTCTGTCTTTAAGTTAACTCTTCAATCCTTAAAATAACTCCAGAGTTAAAGACAGGCTGTTTATTAACTGCATGTGAAAATAACTACAGAGGAGGTAAATTAACTACAGAGGAGGTAAAATAACTACAGAGGAGGTAAAATAACTACAGAGGAGGTAACTTAAGGAATGAAGAGATAAGATAACTCTCTCTTATGTGGAGGTAACTTTTCTCTTGCCTTATTATCTCCAGCATGATCTTAGTGAATTGAGGCCAATGTGTTGCATTGAGTTGTGTCGCATCCCATTCTGGCTAATCATCTCTGGGAGGGCGTTGTTACATATACAGCAGTACATTGATATAGGAAGTGTCTCTGATGCTGAAACCAGGAAATTTACCATAAAAGTGGATACCCTGAATAATGTACTACATTTTTCTATATGTCACTATGACATTTATCAATTTGGTTATGCCCTTGAGTGTACAGGTATCTTTGGTGACTTTAAAATTGTAACTTTGTAACTTTTACATTGTTGTATGCATCCTTATTTTGCACCCTGTTCTTATATACATTGTTTAAAGACATATTTTGATGATGGTACAGGTATAGAGGATTTTTTTTAATGCTTTTTATCCTAATACTGTAGTTACTTCATTATTTTCACCTAAAAGTCCCTTTACATGCTTTTTTTTCATTTGTGCATTCCACCAGATCAGATCATCCTTTCATTTCACATCCAACGCTGACAGAACCTGGTAGTAACACACAACACAAACTGTTCTCTTTCCAAGAAATTTCATGTGTGAAGTCTAATGTTGATGTCACAGTTCCAAGGACTAGCAGAATCTAAAACCAGCCACACCCAACAAAGCAAGTACAGTATATATAAAAGTCATGTAGTTGTTAGCAGAACAATGATTACCGATAGCAAATGTACAGAAGACACACATCCCCTCTGAAGAGGCGGTGTAGACATTCATCTAAATTTATGTAATTATTACATCATGTAATGTTTAGTTGGATCTAAAGTGGAACTTATACATTTTGAAATGGAACACCTTATACATTTTGAAATGCTGAGTTGCTGTGGCCCATGCAAATTTATTGATGTGATATGTTCTGCCCATGATGTTTTCTTTCTGGTATTTTTTTTAACATTCAGGACTTACTTGGGAGTTAAACTCATAACCTCATGCTTCACATGTTGATGGACAGTACCTCTGGACCCCTCAGCTGGCTTATCCAAGATAGTGTACAAGATACAGAGGCGCCAAAAGAATAAAAGGTAATTAAATGAACTTAAAAAACCAACTGGTTAAACAGAGGAGGCAGCGGTGGTCTTACCCCCTCCAAACAGACACAGGCAAGGACTGCGATTCAGACAGTCAACAATTCATTCGGAGCGGGATGCATGGCCCATGAAACGCGTTGCATTGTTTTTAGGAGTTCCGAATAAATTGTTGGCTGTCTGAATCGCAGTCCTTGCCTGTGTCTGTTTGGAGGGGGTAAGACCACCGCTGCCTCCTCTGTTTAACCAGTTGGTTTTTTTAAGTTAATTTAATTAATTTCATTTATTATCATTTAATTACCTTTTATTCTTTTGGCGCCTCTGTATCTTGTACACTATTTGGATTGATCACTGCGCATACTTGAATCCCTGTAAAATCATAAAAGCATATAGTGCCCAGTACTGCTTATATCAAGCTGTCATTGACACCTCGTGACGCACATTAAAGGGTAGTGCCACCACCTTGTAGGGGAAATATAGCAAGTCCCCCCTCTGTGCCCGCACTCACCAAAAGCGCGTCTTGCTCTTTTGCGTATCAATATATTGTCTTGCCAGCCAAGGAGATCCAGGCAGATATAAAACACAAATCCATTTATTGGAATAAAAACATCCCGCAGGCTTACAGTTCGCTGGATACAAGTAACGGCTCCACCGCGGAAGGTACAGAGCCACTCGCTCCTGAATGAGTCACGGAGTGTGACGAAACGCGTAGGGCGGAGTCGCGCATTGACGTCACCCGGAAACAGGACGAGCAGTGGGAGCGAGTGGCTCTGTACTTTCCGCGGTGGAGCCGTTACTTGTATCCAGCGAACTGTAAGCCTGCGGGATGTTTTTATTCCAATAAATGGATTTGTGTTTTATATCTGCCTGGATCTCCTTGGCTGGCAAGGCAATATATTGATACGCAAAAGAGCAAGACGCGCTTTTGGTGAGTGCGGGCACAGAGGGGGGACTTGCTATATTTCCCCTACAAGGTGGTGGCACTACCCTTTAATGTGCGTCACGAGGTGTCAATGACAGCTTGATATAAGCAGTACTGGGCACTATATGCTTTTATGATTTTACAGGGATTCAAGTATGCGCAGTGATCAATCCAAATAGTTCTGACTGAGGTGGAGTGAGCCTCTTGTAATTGCGATCCCCTGACTGTGTGAGTGTACTTTTACCAGTGGAGCGCAGTATTTCCTGAGAAGTTTTGGTATTATCTTGTACACTACATTGAGTCCACCCTGGGTGGAGGGTTGTTACCCTATTTTCCTGTCTACAGAGAGCGACTTTTTATTCCTGAGTGGGGTCAGGATTGTTCTCCCCACCTGCCTATACAGTGGTTGCCTATTGGTAACCCTGGTTTGTGAGTATAATTTTAACTTCTCATTTATTTTGTTGTCCCCAAGACGAATTACACTATTGGGGCTCTTGGTGTCCCTCTGCTTTATTGGCTTATCCAAGATGTTTTTAATGCCTACAGAGAAAATGCAAACTGAAGAATCATCTTAACAAGTGAACTGGCATAGCTCATGTGGACTGTACAACATTGACATCCCAGATATTAATCTTGATGGTAAATAGAGAAAGAGGTGTTTGCACAAACAAATAAAAAGTGCATCATGTTTTGTACTGAGTTTTATTGTACAACTAAAAAAATTCGAAAAATTAAAACGGACCAAAGCTCTGGCACTGAACCTGCATGTACAACATCAGCAGGCCGCAGCACTAGTTGTTACTCTGCTTTTCTGTTGTGACTACTTTTACCTTTTATGGTGAAAAAATGCAAACACCATTGGCTGGGCTGCTAATCATGTGATTATAGTGGCCAGATACTGCCTACCAAGATGCATGCTGGAGAATTTGCATAAACCAATGCAGCAGGAAGCCCCGCCTAGTCTTTTCCTGGTTGTTGATCTATAGAAGGGGTGCCTATTGCGTAGTTTGTGATCTTCCAGTAGATTGCAAATGACTTTGGGTAAATACCGCTGCCCCCGCCTGAATGATGTGGACGTGCTGCAGTAGTGGCTTGTGACTGTAGGTAGTTTCTAGCGAGTAGACCATTTTCGTAATTAGTAATTTAAGCTGAAAAAGTGTGGGCACCTCTGATCTATAATCTTTAGGCTTTCCTGAGTCACAAACCTGCTACAAGAATACCATTAAAGTGAACCTCCGGACTAAAAATCGACTCAGCAGCACTGAAAAGACCTGGTGTTTCTTTAACAGTTTCACAGCATCAGAACTTTGTTTCTATTATCCAAGCCTCATTTTTAGCTGCACAGAAGAAAACTGCCCGGGCTTTTTTCCCCTGATGCTGTGCAAAGCATGATGGGATTTCTGATGTTGTTGCTCTCGTTCTGCTGTTTTGGTGCAAATTTTTTTTTCTACTTTTAGAATTTGACATTTGAAGCCTAGCGTGTGCAGCTGGGAGGGGTGATCAGGACACAGGACAGTTGGAACTGTGTCTCCTGCTCCTTGTCACCTCCTTTCAACCAAAAAGATGGCTGCCCCCATGACAAAGATGGCAGCCCCCATGAATCACAAACATTTGCCTGTTCTTTTAAAACAGGGTGGGTAAAAAATTATATTAGCCATCTATTCTAATTAACATAACTAATGTAACTTAATGACAGTATGTTTGTTTAGGCTGAAGTTCCCCTTTAAGTTGATTTAGAATGAGTGAAAACTTTTGGTCAGCATAATTGTTGTGAACCGGTGGCTCAGAATGTAAACATGTACCGGTATTTGTGGCGGAGGATATGAACACCATCCATGCAAGAAGCTTTTTTTTTAAAAAAAGTGAGCTATCACATTTTCCATATTCCTCTTAATTCAGGTTCTCTTAAGGTTAGATCCAGGGTTAAGAGCAGGCATATGAGGAAAGGGCTCCTGTAAATAGTAGGTTAAGGTAGTGTTATGAACATGGGGGGTGGGGTAGTGTTTGGTATAACCTAATGAGTTAAGTTAGCTTAAGCATAGAAAGGGGCATAGCACTGCGTATATGTAAAAAATTGACCTGGAAAAAAGGGCTTCAGAAGTTTCCGCTAGTAGAATATAGGTAAAATTACAGATATTCTACTACTTTATTCTGATAATAAAGTATTGGTAATCTTTATTAATATTTTACTATGACCTAACCCTACTCTCACGCAACCCTCTCCTGGTGATGCTGAACCATTAACTCCCTCCAGCGGTGCCTAACCCTTAACCCTCGATCTTCTGATGCCTAACCCTTAACCCTCCCTCTACCGATGCCTAACCCTTAAAGAGAACCCGAGGTGGCATATTGTAATCCTAATAGGACCCAGAGGCATGTCGTGTGCAAAATGACATGCCTCTGGGTCATTGTATCGCTGCTGCCTGCCCCTCTCCCCCGCCCCCCTGCTGTCCCCCCATAAAAGATCGCCAGGCTAGCGACAATCTGCTTGTCGCTAGCCTGCTTTATTTATGTGAGGCTGTCAATCAGCCTCCTACGCATCGCCCCCTCGATAAGATGCTCCCCCACTGCTCTCTGCCCTCCTGGTGGTGGTTAACCATTAACCCCCTCCAGTGGTGCCAAACCCTTATCACCTCCCCTTCATGGTGCCCAACCCCTAACCCAACCCTCTACCGATGCCTAACCCATAACCCCCCTCCATCCTTGGGGGTGCCTATCCATTAACCCCCTCCAGTGGTGCCTAAACCTTAACATCCCCCGACCCTCAGTAATCCCTTACCCTTAATCCTCCCACCACAAAGCTACAATTAGTGGCATTGCAGGGACATTTAGGCGCCCGGAGGCACCTGATAAAATAGCGAGCGCCGGGGCTCCCCACTATGCAAATGGCAGTTATAAAAAGAGCGTGCTTCATATAGCTGCAAGTTGCATAGCGCGAGGCCCCGGTGCCCACTATTTTATCAGGCACCTCCGGGAACCCAAATGTCCCTGCAATGCTGCTTATCCTGGCCTTTATCATTTCCGCAGCTTCAGGCACCTACATTTCTCGATTGTCATCAATAATGGTCTCAGGCGCATTGCACCAGCCTAAATTTTGCCAGTCACTGCCGCTAATTATGGCTTTGGGCGCCCATATTTTCCATCACTGCCTCTAATCGTGGCTTTTATCACTGCCGCCTTCTGACAGCGCCCATTCTTCCACAGGGCATCTGACACCCAATTTTCCTGTTTCATTTGGCGCTACCCTGACCTTATAAAAATTATCTCAGTGCTGAAATGTTTTAAAATCTGCATTAGAAGTTCCAATTATAACTGGTTACTGCAGTTACATACTAGCGATATATTGCTGTTTCTTCCTGCCATGAAGTTATGAGTGTATTCTGTAAACAAGCTGGAAATGCAGAAGTGGTCAGGAAATGTTCTTACATTTAGCTACTGTTGTGCTGTGTGTAAGCATGGAAAAGAACAGCACAGATTACAACAGGAGAAAGCTTGCGCACTTCAAGGGACATCATGGGTGCTATCTGCCTGATTTAGTACGTTTCTTCTGGCCTAGAGAACATAACTGACTCTGCAAATCTAGACTGCAGTGATAAACTAACTTCCCACTGCACTTGGGAGAGCTGCATTTGCACAATGTCTAGTTTGCTATCATCTTTGCAACTCTGGTGTAGTTAGCTGCACAATATTACTAATACTCTATCTCTTCGCACACAATTCTCACCCCCACCATCTGCACCACCTGTGCATAGAGAAGTACATTTAGTGCAGGCGTTTTGGGCCCCAATCTAGCCAATAGTTTGAAAATCTGCAATGTTGTCTTACCAATATTCGACTATTTGCTTACCTGAAGTCTAACCCCATCCCCCTACTTTTATAAACCTCTATCTACAGGTCTAACACACCCCAACCCATGCCTAACATTAAGCCCCCCCCCCCCCCTTTCAAAAACAATCTTCTTCCTAAACAGCCAATACTCAGATAAATTAATTTGGGCATGGGCATCGGCAGGTGTCTAATAGATACCTGTGTTAATTATCGGTAATCTGGAGCCCAAGCGACTACTACGTTTTAATTTTTATAGCCGAAAGTAGATGATCGGCTCCAACCAGTGGTTCTTTGGGCACAGGGTTAGGAGGTTAATTTTAGGCACTTAAGGGGGTAGGGGTTAGGGTTAGCCATTAGGTGGAGGACGGGTAATTAGAAGGGGTTTAGAATTAGGCATTAGCTGGGGGGGTGGTTCATTTTAGGCACTTAGAGGAGGTGGTGGGGGGTTAGAATTAGGCTTTAGATGGGGGAATTTCTTTTTAGGCACTAAGAGGAGAGGGTTCAAGTGAAAACAGGTGTCGGGTAGTACAGAGTAAAATATCAGTAAATTATCAATATTTATATATATAACCGATGCCCAACTTATGTGGTGGTGCTGCAAAACATACTCCCAACTGCTAACCTCCTCTTACTGTATATGACCTCTATCCTCCACCTACCCTATCCCCTAATACTATCCCCTGGAGCTTGGCTATATAATATTCTATGCACAACACCAATATCTAGAGCTTGGCTAATAATAGCCACCTCCTAGCGCTGTTAGCCTCTTTCCACACCAATATCGAGAGCTCAGCTACTAATAGCTAAACCTCTGCACCTTTAACCAGCGTAAAGGGAAGCACTTGGTGCCTCATAGCCACAATTTTACATTGCCAACAGGCGGCACACCAAATTGACCTAATTAACACTCTGCGCACCATCACACAAACACACATACATGTGAATATAGCTATCTGTACAACCGCTCTAGCTATGGCTGGTAAGGCTCCCACTAATGCCAGTTACAGGAAACAGCCCAATGCACTCGGTTCTTGAGCAGGGAATTCAGTGCTAAGTTCATATCTCCTTTTTGAAGATAAGTGGTCATACTAGACACCTGACTCCAAATCCAAGAGCAAACAGGATAGCATACCAAGTGTTTTCCTGTACATTCAAACGCTGGTTTGCAGTGGGAAGTGAGGTCATTCAGACTCTTTTTAGCTGAATCCAGGGTTCTGATTTATTACGTTTGCATTGTACATATTTATGGGGAACGTGTGCCCCTTTTAGCGATATATCTGAAACATCCTATTACAGTTTCCTGCATTCAGGTCTTATGCTAGGTACACACCATACAATTTTCTGCTAGATTTACTTGCCAGATCGATTATTCCTAACATGTCCGATCTGAATTGTGATCGATTTTTCGATCGTTACTTAATTTTTTTTTCGATTGATTTTCGTTCAGTTCTATGAAAATCAATTAAAAAAAAGATTGAAAAAAATAAAAACAATCGAAATATCGATCGAAATTCAGATTGGACATGTTGGAAATAATCGATCTGGCAGGGAAATCTGCCAGAAAATTGTATGGTGTGTAATTAGCATTACATCCTGGTACCAACAATGCAACTAGAGGAGGCCACTTGCTAACCGGTAGACCCTATCATTCATCATATACATATACAGGTATTTCAAGTCTGAAATGTCACCCCTGGTAACAGATAACACGGCTCATCCAATGAAAATAGAGAAACTGGAGTTACTTTAATTTTTGCATATCAGTCCAAGTACTTCTATTTTTGTTGTTTTACTGCTGCACAAATATGAGATTCTGTTCCTGGACACATTTTGGGCCAGGAGCTAAACAGACTTTTCTTCCTTTAGATCTTTGAGATATTGTAGCACTTAGTGCAGCTTTATACAGTGGCAGATATGAGGAAGGCTCATCTGTTGTTTGTAAATGTTAAATGCTGCACATTTTGATTGTTTCGTGATTACATTCCTATAATGACCGACAGAGCTATACTCAACAATACAAAAACAAAAAAGTGATGAATGCAGACACCTGGGCTCATGTAATTACCCTTTTCTCCTGTTTTCTCCTAAGAGATAATTTTTCACCTTCTACTTAAAGTGAATGTTTACCGATATCAAAATAAAAAAGCCAGATACTCACCTAAGGAGAGGGAAGGCTCGGTCCTAACGATCCTTCCCTCTCCTCTCCCGGTGCCCGGTCCCGCGCAGGATCCCCCGTAGCAGTATTCGACCAGTTCGGTCAAATACTGCCACTTCCGCTGCCGAAGGGATGTTTCGGAAGCCTTCGGTAGCACTCGGGCTCCTGAAGACGGGCCGCTCCATACTACTCATGCACGAGCGCCCTCTATGACGCAATCGCGCGTGCGTAGCATGGAGCGGCCCGTCTTCGGAAGCCCGAGTGCTCCTGAAGACCTCCGAAGTCCCTGTGGCGGCGGACACGAACGGGGGAGCCAGCGCAGCACCGAAGGCACCGGAAGAGGAGAGGGAAGGCTCATTAGGACCGAGCCTTCCCTCTCCTTAGGTAAGTATCTGACTTTTTTTATTTTGATAGCGGTACCCATTGGCTTTAAAATAACTTTTCAGCACTTTGCAACTGAAAAAGTACCAAAAACTTGGTGAAAAAGCCATATCAAAATTATTTTCAGTATTTTCATGCTTGCAGTTGGTTTAAAGGGCATTTTATTGACAATTTTGAAAATATCACCTAGGAGAAAACTCAATTGCATATGGGCCCTGGCCTTTTATTATTTAGGATATATGTTACTACAAGTCAATGGGAATCTTAAAAAAAAAATAATTAGCCAGATACTTACCTAAGGAGAGGGAAGGCTCTGGATTCTATAGATCATCCCCGCTCCTCTCCTCTCACCACTTAAACGATGGCGTTTAAGTGGTGGCTGCCCCGTTTTAATTCCCTGCCGCGGGGGACTTGGGAAGTCTTCAGGAGCCCGAGTGCTTTCAGAGATGGGCGGCTCTTTACTGCACCTGTGAGAGCGTGCGAAAGAGCGTGCTCGCACAGGCGCAGTATGGAGACGCCCATCTACGAAAGCACTCAGGCTCCTGAAGACTTCCAAAGCCTCCTTCGGTGGCGGAAAACAGCATCCAGCAGTGGCTGGATAGTGTAATGGTTAAGGGCTCTGCCTCTGACACAGGAGACCTGGGTTCAAATCTCGGCTCTGCCTGTTCAGTAAGCCAGCACCTATTTCAGTAAGGAGTTTCTTGGGCAAGTCTCCTTAACACTGCTACTGCCTACTGAGTGCGCTCTAGTGGCTGCCTCGCAAGCGCTTTGAGTCCGACAGGAGAAAGGCGCTATACAAATACTGCCATTATTTGACCAATGTGGTTGAATACTGCTACTGGGGCAGCCAGCGCTGGAACACAGGGGCCGTGAGAGGAGCGGAAAGGCTCTATAGGACCCAGAGCCTTTCCTCTCCTTAGGTAAGTATCTGGCTGATTTTTAAAAAAATTTTTTTAAGGAAAACTGAAGTGAGAAGAATATGGAGGCTGCCATATGTATTTCCTTTTAAACTATACCAGAGTTGCCTGGCATGCATTAGTAGTGACTGAATCACACACCAGAAACAAGCATGCAGCTAATCTTGTCAGATCTGACAATAATGTCAGAATCACCTGATCTGCTGCATGCTTGTTCAGGGTCTCTGGCTAAAAGTATTAGAGACAGAGGATCAGCAGGGTAGCCTGGCAATTGGTATTGCTTAAAAGGAAATAAATATGGCAGCCTCCATATCCCTTTCGCTTCAGTTGTCCTTTAAGTTCCCATTGACTTTCAAGTTGCAGATCATGGCCTTGATTCGCAAAACGTATCTCATGAATTATCCGTAATTACCCGTCTCTCACCTTAACTTATGAAATAACTTTCCACCACTTTACAAGGAAAATTGTATCCAAAATAAGTTGACACTGATTAACTTAACTTTGATCTTATTTCCCACATCATATTTTAAGTATTTTTTTGCTTATTGGGTGCTTTTAAATATTTAAGGTGAAAAAGTGAATAAGGTGAGATGATTCATGAAAAAAAGATGTGTTAATTAACCTCAATGTCTCGTTTATTTGAAGTATACCTTCAGTAAAGGTTTGCTATAACTCACCAAAAATGAAACATAAACAGTGCATTTTTGGCATTTTATACTTAAATCAAGTCTGTCAAAATGTGCAGTGTTTGTAAACTGACACTCCCACTCAAGTGTAATAAGTACAATATGCCTGCGAGTGCAGCGTATCTCCAAATCCTCCTGTCAGACCAAGAACACCCCATCATCCTGATAAAAGTAAACCTTCTTCAATTTCCCTGACAACGAACGGTATTCAGAATAAATTCAGCCTCCCATCTAAACTGTCTCCATCTGTGTTATCTAGGCATTCACCATTCTGAAATAAGGGTGCCACCTTTCTTCTGAGATCAGTTTGTTCAATAAAGATTTATTGAAAACCATGGAATGGTCAGATTAACAATAGCTGGTTGAAATGCCTGCAGCACCTGCTTATATAAATCTCCAGGCCTGCATCTCGATAGGCACTACTGATACTCATGTGTAGGCAGGGCTGGATTTACCATAAAGTACTGTAGGCACGTGTCTACAGGCGCCTGATGATGGAAAGGCGGCTCATTCCCCTCTCCTAGTGCCTCCGTCCCTCCTTCCCTATGCAGAGTCCTGATGAGAGTGTAAATAAGAGGTTACTCACCCAGCTCTCGGCATTCCACCAACGAGATCTCCCTGCAGTCAGTCGCACCTCTAGCTCTTAAAGGGAACCTAAACTAAGGATATGGATTTTCCTTTTAAAATGATACCAGTTGCCTGACTCTCCTGCTGATCCTGTGTCTCTAATACTTTTAGCCCTGAAGTCAGACTGGATTAGCTGCATGCTTGTTCCAGGTCAGTGATTCAGCCACTACTGCAGTCAAAGAGATCAGCGGGACTGACAGGCAACTGGTATTGTTTAAAAAGAAACATTCATATCCATCTCAGTTTAGGTTCCCTTTAATACTGAGGTTCTTCTACCTACTTAATACTTGGGGGCACCTCTAACTCCTTAATATTGAGGGTACTTCTGGCTACCTGTAGCTACCTATGAGTGGCAAGATAAATCAGGGAGAAGTGCCAGCTGGGACAGCCAGCAGCCACTTGTGTTGCAGTTCATGGAGGGTGAAATCCTAGGTGCCAGGACATCTGTGCCTATGGCTCGATAGATCATTTCCAACAGGTCCGATCTGATTTCGACAATTGTTCTGATCGATTTTCTCATAGAAGTGAATAGAAATTGATCAGAAAAATGATGAAAAAATAATTGGTGGATTGATCGGAAAGTAAATCTGCCACAAAGACTCATTGGCCCTGATTCACAAAGCGGTGCAAAGTGTTTGCACGCCTGTGAAAAGCCCTTTATCACGCCTAAACTCAGTTAAGGCGTGATAAAATGAAACTCGCGCGAAATTCCCGCGCAAAGTTTTGCGTGCGCAATCGCGCGGCGCGCAGTGCAGTGCGCGCGATGCGCCCATTAAACCCTATGGGCGCTGCGCGCGGAATTGCGCAAAACTTTGCGCGCAGGACTTTGTGCGCGATAACCAGCACAAAGCGGTGCTAACTCAGCGGTGCAAAGGTTTTCACGCCTAAAGTCTTTTAGGCGTGATAACTGAGTTATCACCGCTTTGTGAATCAGGCCCATTGTGTATTCCCAGCATTAACTTCCCTAGCGGTAAGGAGGAGTGTGACTCTTCCAGCAAAAGATGCTCAAAGCGATAAGGATGAGTCAGGCTCGTCCATTCTGCAAGGGAGATTTATAGCTGCTCAGCTTCTGTGGGCTTTCCTGGGATTGATAGATGCCTGTCGGCACACTGTGGTTAACGATCTGTGCTACCCACAGTGTGCCAACCTTCATCCATCAGTCCCAGGAAAGCCCACATGGAGGCGGCGTGGCAGTGCAGCGTGGCGACATGTCCCCCCTCCCGTCCTACCTCCTTTCCGATCCCTTTTCCCATCCGATCTTTCCCCCTCAATTACACTCCTAACTTCCTCCTTCCGTCTGATTCCCCCTCCCTCCCTGGGGATCCCTGGGCGGTGCTGTGAGTTAAGCAAAGAGGGTATTACTCTCCGAGTCTCTCTCCAGCCCATTCTTCTCCGCCGTACAGCTCCGGGCCACTGTTCACAGTAGGGGACGTCATCAAGCCGCATCCCCGGTTCTATGAACAGTAGCCTGAAGATGTATGGCGGAAGGGAATGGACGTACCCACTAAGTGACTTCTACGATGATTTTTCAGATGACCTGCAATTTTTTGAATGATGAGTGATTGTTTCTGCAATTTCGCAACATGGGTACAGTTGCATGATTACACAAACGACGTTTGGTGACATCACAGCGGATCGGATCTTTAAGATCCCCGAGGACTCCACGCAAAGTACTGCAATTGCTTGGCTTCCCATTCGCGTTCGTCATGTGACGTTGCGTGTACCCGCCAGAGGAGGCATCGCTGAGATCCATCTTCCTGCGTCGTCAGGGGAGTATTTAGCTTAAAGTAGACCTGAACTCTTGCACAGGACTGAAGAAATACATTGAGAAATGCACCATGTATATATTTAGAGAGTTTAGCCTGTTTAATTCCCCCTCATTTGTGTCTAATCTCAAATTGTAATCTGATCTCTCCCCTGTGTCACATGACTGCCTATGGCAGAGATGGCAAATAAGGCCATTTGAAAGCAAAGAAAGGTTAACAATATGTCTGCTTCCATGATTCAGGAAGTAGAAACAGTGCAGATTTATTTTAGGATTTGTATCCACTGCAACAAAATAAATGTTTTTTTTTTGTTTAAAGGTTATTATGCTGTTGCTTATCTTTTAGCACAGAGAGAAAGTTCTGAGTTCGGGTCCGTTTCGAGATTTCTAACTTAAGCAAAAATGTGAATGATCATCCGCGTCCTGTTGTAGGTTTTTGTGTCCAGAGATTTTGAAAGATGGATTGGGGAACGATCGTTCGCTGGCACAGATTCTCCGATACATATTTCAGTGGCTACTTACGGTAGCTTTAGATACAGCCTGCTATTGACTTTTACTTTGCAGCTATGGAGCCACATGGATAGGAGAACTTTAAATTGTAAATTCAACTATCTTTTAACAGGTAAGACTGGATTGCACTACAGATTTAAATTACTGAAAGTCTTCTTATGTCTCTAATGGTTTGTTATGTGAATCTCCACCCTTGAGTTTCTATGTCAGCTCGCCTGCTGTGACCATAAAAATGGTTACTCCTCTCCCGTTGGGATTTTGAAATTATCATATAATACAGTAACTGCAACCTAACCAGTGCCAACACCCCAAATTGGGAAGGAACACCTAAAACTACAAGAAAGGAACAAAGCCTGCAGGCAACTCTGTTCAAGCTATAAGTGGAATACCATTTGCTGGCAGACAGACACAGGAAAACAGATGAGCTATGTGAATGGGTTGTGCTCTGTTTGCTATGTACAGCAGTACTGTGTGCATGTACAGTGCTTCCCTGGGTCCAAAAAGCAGTCTCCTTATTGTACATTACACAGTGTAGCACTAACTGCAGCACTGCTTTCCTCAACCAAACAAGACTGCAGTGCAACAGAGCAGAATTGGCATACACTGTTGCTGCTGCTCTGAAGGGGTTAACTAGCCTGAAGAACATTTACCTTTAAACTTAAAGTTTTAAAATGCACCACAGAAAAGGACCCAAGGGAATAATAGCAATAATAATAAAAAAATATTCTCCCATCAATTATCTGTGTCAGGATGCCTTTCAGCAGGGCCGTCTAACACCTGCGATTTACTGTAGAGTTAGAAAAGTGACAGGGATTCCCCTGCGGCACAATGGGGAGGTTTTGGCTCTCGGCTTCATGCAAGCCTTTATTTAATGTTACAGAGAGAAGAGACTGAGATTACTGTACAGCATGCAATACAAGCTGTGAGTATGTGTAACACAATGCACTCATTAGCCTGCTATTAGGACACGGGGAGGCAATGTTTAAACGGTAAGAAGGGGGTGGATTTATAAGACCAGCATAATTGCAGTAGCAGTTTGCTGCTGTACTCCATGGCACTGCACTTCTCGAGGCTGCAGGCAGCACATGTAAAGTTTACCTGGCTTTACACAAATGACGTGACACTTTAAGCAATTGGCAAAACTCATATTATACATGAAATGCCTACGTTGCGTAACGTGGGTTGAAGCAGACCCGAACTCTTGCACAGCACCCAATGAAAATTCTTTATTCCACATATAGTTGCTGAAAAAATTCACTTCCATCTTCTGTGTTTAATTAGGGAGATCAACCTGTCTAGTTAGTTCTATTCAGCAACTGTGAATAGACTGCAGGAGAGCTCTGCCTCGGAAGCTCTCCATATAGTAAACACTGAGGCTTAACCCTTTCAGTGCTTTCTGCAAAAGTGAAACCAAATAAAACTTGGTTTCACTCGGTAAGACTAATCGACTAATCTCTTACAGCAGAGAGGAAGTTCTGAGTTCAGTTCCACTTTAGGCCCGGTAATCTTTACATGCACTGCATGATACACGCCCTGCATGAACACATAAAGCTTATTAAAGTTTAGTGAATTGGAGACATTTCCCTACATCCTGTCTAGACAGGAAGTGATGGAATTTCTTGCTGATAGAGACATAGGACTGTAATAAAGCCCGAAAACTACTAAGCACAATAAATTGGCTTTAAAGGACACCTGATGTGAGAGAGATATGAAGTCTGCCATATTTATCTCCATTTAAACAATGCATAACGCCTGGCATCTTGCTCAATTTTCATGCATCAGTAATATCTGAATCACACACCTGAAACAACTGGTGGGAGGAGGTGCCCAGGAATTGAAATACTTTAAAATCACTAAAAAGTAGAGGAAGTTGTCCTGCCTCTCACAAAGAATGAACCAATCATAGACCGACTAAATGAAAATAATCTTTATTTCACACATTGATGACTACGTGTTTTACAGATTATTCCTGCTTCCTCGGGTCAAGTCCTGCTTTCTCACCCTATTAATTGTCACCTTTCCATTTTAGACATAAAAACAAATAACAATGTCTAAAATGAAAAGGTGACAATTAATAGGGTGGTGTGATGTGAAGATGATTTTGTATGAGCTTGTAGTAATATATGACATTATACTGTTGTATTTAGGCACATTTTTACTTGGCCTGAGGAAGCAGGTCTAATCTGCGAAACGTGTAGTCATTACTGTGTGCAACAAAGATCCTTTTCACTTAGTCGATCTATGACTGGCCCATTGTTTAGGAGAGATAGGCCAACCTCTTCCTCACCTTTTAGTTATTTCAAAGTATTTATATTCCTGGGCACCTTTTCCCATATTATCCCTAAATGCCCGTACCTACTACGTGATTTTTCCGGCAACATGCGTTTTTTTTAGCAATCATTTCTGCAATCTCACAACGTGGGTACAGGCACACGATAATTTGAACAACGTTTTGTAATGTGCAGCGATGACGACCGTTATGCGGATTGAATCTTTAAGATACCCGACAACTCTGCGCATAGTACTGCGACTGCTCAACTTCGTGCAACGCTGCCTGACGCGACCCATACCCACCGGCTGACAAATGGATCGGGGAATGCTCCTCATCGAGGGACGGCGCTGGATCCATCTTCCTGCGTCACTACAGTGAGTATTTAGCTTTACAACTTAGGTTGAGGTTGTAATTTTAGCTTTACCTCAACCGTCTGAGAGTTTGTTTATATACCAACTACAGGCATCAGGGAGTCACAATTCCTATGTGACAACTGGGGGTGACCGCTGGGTGCTGGAAGCCTTCTGCTCCTCTGTTAAACACTATCACACAGAGGCTGTTGGCTTACTGCTCATTGACACGGGATGGGAGAGGAGCATAGCTACCAATCACTAGGCCATACCACACCCACCCAAGCTAAGAAGAAGAGTGCCCCCCTCGCATGGTGGGAGTCATGCGGCTATTGTTATGCCCCTGGGTGGGTATCTTGATGTCAATATGGCATATCTCTGTGGGTGTATGTCAGAAATCCCACCCCTAATTACATCTCACAACAAGTTATCAATAGGACAGATAGCACCTAGGAATACTTGCAAGCACACCTACAAGGAGCAGTAGGCCTCTGTTCCCAGTCTTCTGATGCTAATGCAAGTGGTAAGGCTTACTATTTAGGTTCTGGCTATCTCAGAATATCAAAAGCAGGACCGGCCATTGATACATGCAAGACATTAGTAATGCTCAGTGGCAAGTACAATAATTACTTGAATATCCTGCCGCCACTGGCATTACCCAGTTGTATCACCCTGTTCCATGAATCTGCTGAGTTGACAAATATAGGCAGGGACATCACCTGCGTGCCAGAGTCTGAAGAAGATAGACACTGCTTGCATCATCTCTTCAATATGCATAGAGAAAGACTTAAAGCGGTATTGTCACCATAAAAATCAAAGTTCAACAGCAACTGATCTGAGTGTATTAAGTGATAAAGATGCTAATCCTGCATTCAAAACTTTCAAAACTTGTTCTGCGGTTATGATTTGGAGTTATCACATACTTTAGGAGCACTGGCCCTTTAGTAGTCAGTGCCAAACAGTAGCATGCTGGGGGTTCATTTATCTATAATATATTGCTCTTCTTCCCTTTATTTCCCTGCCAGCTACTTATCTAAAACCTGATCCCGACTCACTTGTGTTTACAAGCAAGGCTGAGATGACTCAGCGATTGGAGGAGAAAAGAAAAAAAGTAAAGGGCAGAAATGACATCACAAGTTAGCCTATACTGTGGACAAAAGACATGGCCCCCACCAGGAACAGAATTGTCTTCATTTACTATATAACATAACATTCACTGAAATCAAAATGTGGACTTTTTTTTCCTGGCATAGTATGGCTAATCCTACTGCTTCAAAGAGGAGCTGTCAGCTATAATATCTAAAAAAGAAAAACCCAAAACACATATATAAGTAACTAAATACTTGCTCTATGTACATAACATATGTATTACACTGTCCACGTTTTCATTTCTGTGATTTTTATATAGGAAATAAAGAGAAAACTGTTTCAGGCATTTGCCATTTTGGAATCCCTGTCTGAAGCCAATCCTGATGTCATTTCCTCCCTTACTCTGGGAGGAGGGCGGCCAATGCAAACACAGACAGTCTTCAGACACTCCCACCCAGCTCTGCAATAGAAAGTGCATTGTCATTGTGTGACTCTACAGTGTACCCAGCATGAGAAATATTGGCCAATCACAGAGGAACAGGGGTGTCGGAGGGGAAAACAGGAGGGGAAGAGGCTTCAGCCAATCAAGCTGCATGTAACGATTGTGGAACTTTCTCCGTGATCAGCGCACAACGCGTGCGCTGACACGGCGGAAATCCTCCACAAGCGTGTAATTGCAGGCACCCAGCAAAAGGTGCTACGCACCTGTAGAGGGAAATTCCTGTCGGTAGATGGCGCTGGGGAGTGCAGAGGAACCAATCCTCTGTACCTCCACAAATGCCAGACAGGAATTGTACAAAGCGCAGAACGCAATCGCAAGAGAGGCGTTTGCGAATGAGAACGAGCAAAGGGACAGGTTGTATGTGTGTGCGCCAATCCAGTCGCCACCCCACGACCGCGCACACACAACAGCAGATATGAAATAGGAACGCGATCGCGGGAGGTGCGATCGCCAGACGAGACACAAGGCACATCAGAATAGAATACGAGGGTAGCAAAGGCACAGCAAATAATACAATGAGAAGA
This sequence comes from Hyperolius riggenbachi, assembly GCF_040937935.1. Classification (NCBI taxonomy): domain Eukaryota; kingdom Metazoa; phylum Chordata; class Amphibia; order Anura; family Hyperoliidae; genus Hyperolius; species Hyperolius riggenbachi. Next base: position 78,065,746 of record NC_090657.1, on the reverse strand, counting down.
TACGGAAAATAACAAACGCTAGCTAACCGCGAACACCGCACTCATTCGCAACAGTGCACGCGGTTATGCGCGGTCTCCATGTGATAAGCACAATAGAGACAAGCACGCCTAACTAACCATTAACAGACAAACATGAAACAGAGGACGCGAGCACTTGCTTAACGGTTACCTCACCGAGCCTCCAGCAAGCGTAGCAGACAAGACAGACACACGAAAACAGGGACAAGCGAGAGATAGGATCCACAGCACTAGCGAAAAGTGGCTAGCGCGATCCAGGTACAGAGTAGCAGAACAGAAAGATCCCCAGCGCTAGCGAAAAGTGGCTAGCGTGATCCCAGAAGACAGAACAGAAGGATCCCCAGCGCTAGCGAAAAGTAGCTAGCGCGATCCCAGGAGACAAAACAGAAGGATCCCCAGCGCTAGCGAAAAGTGGCTAGCGCGATCCCAGGAGACAGAACAGAAGAGATAGCTGGTAGCAACCGCTGCACCAGCTATACTCCAAGAACAGAGATCAGAACCATTTCCTGTCGACCACCGTTGGGACAGGACAATGGCAACAGAACAAACAAACAGATAATACAATCCTGACTGCACTAGGGAAATTTGCCTAGCACAGTTTCCAGGAATTACTCTAAGCTGATCTTCAAACCAAGAGCATGGCTGACACCCCACCAGGAGTGTTACATAGGACGAAATCCTTATGACCAGCGAAGCATTGTGGGAAAGACATAGTACTTATAGTACACGCCTCCAATGAATGTGGCCAGGCAATTTGCATGACAACGTATGCAAATTCCTCTGCAAGCACAAGCTGCAAAACTGGCAGAAGCTGTTCTTTCCAGAGTCCTGCAGCATGCAAACCTACATAATGGTCAAAAGGCTGCCTGCCTGCACAGGCAGCTGAGCAAATCATCACAGTACCCCCCCCCCCCCTCCAGGGTCAAATTCCAGACGACCCTCAAAACTGCTATTAGCAACAGACTCAAACTGAAGACTCATGAAGGTCGGGGCAGCCCGACAAGGTCCAATTCCAGAGTCAGTCCACCCGAAACCGACCTCATCGGAAACAGAAGCCACCGAAACATGCCCATCAGTACTACCAGTCTCAGTATAACACCCATCAGGCCTGTGAATGCCAGAGAAGAAGCCATCGACACCCTCCAGACAATACCCACCACCTTCCAAGGAGCGTCCGAAAATACCAAACCTGCCACAACACCTGTTCGAAGTGTCCCTTACAACACAAAAGCCACCGTTGATCTTATTCAGGGTACCAAGCAAAATTTCTCCCGGAATCTCCCAGAACCTTTTGAAGCTCCACAGAGATCCCAAGAGGGCAGAACAATCACCAGACTCACATGGAGAATTACCAAGAACCCCCATGGAACCAATGACAATTCCGGATTCAGAATTACGAGGACACCCATCAAGATCAAGACTTTCAGGGACCACTTCTGGGCATGCAAGCAGGCAGGCCATATCAGAGCATGTCTCCACCGAGGAAGCATCTGAGTACGCTGGTAACCGAGGCACACTTGGGCTTTCTGGGTCACAGAGCACACTGGAGTACACCAGCACAGGAGAAACCTCAGGACATGTCGGGGAACTGCCAACCTCAGAGTCCAGGACGACAAGACCAAAACCAGTACCGGACAGAGAATCATCATGAGTGGAGGTCACAGGCACTGGACTTTCAAAAGAAGACTCGGATACAAATTCAGAAATGTCTGTGACAATAATATCATCATCGACTACATATGAGTGAAGCTCCACCAGAGCTGAAAAGGTAGCCAGCAAGGCAGCAATGCCTACGGAAGAGGGTAACACCTCAGAAGGACTTGGGGGGCAGGAGACATCTCCTACAAGTTTTGCACCCTTTGGGAGGAACTCGGAGACCTCCAGAACATCAAACAAGACCTCAGGAACATCATTTTTTAAGTTTTCTAAGAAGGATTCTGTACTATCCATGTTACAGGGCAAAACTGGAACTTTATTTTGAGAACAGGGCAGATGTCCCAGGGAAGGTTCCACCATAAACTGAGACTGAATTTCATCATCATGAGTGGAACGTACAGGAATATTCACTGGACCACACACTGACTCCCTAACTTTAATCTCGCTGCACCCAGAATTCTGCGTAGCAGTCAAACTAGCTTGCAACTCCAAAACTGCAGAAAGACAGGTAAAAATAGCAGCAATACCTAGACGAGCCTCTAGGGGCAGGGAAGGAGATATTGTACAAGGCAATATTGACTCATCCAGAGTACAGGGTGGAGAGTCAGAACTTTCTTCAAAGCAAGAAAGGGACTCCCAAATGTCAGTGTGATTGGACATCGTTTTGTTATTCATGGTACAGGGCAGGCTCAGAGAAAGTGTCTCTGAATAAGGCAAAGAAGGTTCAGCATCAGATTCGCAAAACCGAAGCGCTGTCTCACTCTTAGATTCGGCTAACAATGTCGAATCCGAGGAATCAGAACGCAAAACCTGCGAATCAAAATTCACTTTAGGTTGTGAAACTGATGCTCCCATAGCGCAAACCTCTGCGATCTGCGGAGCAGACTGCAAGGCATCTAGGACCGAAACACTGGAGCAACTGTCTCCAGGCAACGGGCCCTTACAGGTGAGAACAGGGTGAGATAGGGAATCATTTGCAGAAGAAATAGCGACATCAGCAGGATAAACTTTATTAGGCATATTAATTTTACTTTTGACGCTGCACAGTCGAGAAACTTTTCCCACAGCAGGGTCACAGATGGAAGATCTCAAAGATCTGTTTCTAAATGACAAAGGATCCCACACATCCTTGAGGAAACTGGCAGACTCATGCCGATCACAATCTGCAGGAACATCCGAAAAACAGGCATCAGATCGCACAGATTCAAACTGCACACTGTCAGGAGAGAATCCTTCAGGATTCGCACAGGAATCAACCACAGCGGCATACTCATTCATTTCAGATTGCACAAAGTCAAGACTCTCATGCTTTACCCCAGAAAGGCAGAAGCAATCATCCGACAACGATGTCTCTTTATTGGAATCAATTGGTTGGTGTGTGTGCAACTCATCCAAAATCGTTTGCCATACATAGATCACCAGATCCACATCATCCTTGTCACATTCATCGGAATCAATCAGAAGGTACATAGAATCAAGACAAGCATTCAAGACATTTTCGCTTTTTGTGATGTAAAAATCGCAAAAGGCTTTCCAATCAAAATCGAATTCCTCCAGCAAGGCCCCAACATCCCAGGAAGCAAATGGGGGTTCAAACAGGCCAGTATCCAGATAATCTCCATAGGGGTGGAGTTCAGGAACAAGAACAGATTTTTTAACTGCTTTAATATAGTGTGCGATCCTACCTATAGCAGGATCCACATAAGCTTTGGATTGGGGCAAAAAACCTGGAAACTGATCAGCAGATGCATTATAAACATCATTATCATACTGCATGGTTTTGCCCATTTCAGACTTGACAGAAATAACCTCTTTATTTGTGGTTGCTTTGGGCAACGGATCTTTCCGCTGGGAAGCCTTCCTAGATCTTTTACGTTTAGACTTAGAGGCTTTGGATGGCTGCTTTTTTAAACCTGAAGTGGCAACTGACACATTGAACTGATTGTCATACTGAAAGGTTTTGCATGGAAGGGAAAGATCAGCTGACTTATCAGCAGCTACACAATCAATCAGAGCAGGTGGTAAGCCAGGCAGTTTAAACCAGTGAGAGAATATCACTGCAAGAAACTGATACAGATTATTATTCCAAGAATTGTTTTTTAGCACATCATATGCCCAGGTGAACAAATCGTCTTTTAAGAGCACATAGGAAAACAGAAGAGCCGACGTGGACGGATCAGAAATCTGAAAGGTGGGATTCAGGCAAAACCTCACACATTCAGAAAGAAATTCCGCCTTGGTCTCTGAATTTAGCCTTTTAAAGCTCTTAAAGACACAAATCGTACAAATCAGAAATTCCGTCTACACTGGGGTTTTGGGTTTGGCTGTTCATACTGTAACGATTGTGGAACTTTCTCCGTGATCAGCGCACAACGCGTGCGCTGACACGGCGGAAATCCTCCACAAGCGTGTAATTGCAGGCACCCAGCAAAAGGTGCTACGCACCTGTAGAGGGAAATTCCTGTCGGCAGATGGCGCTGGGGAGTGCAGAGGAACCAATCCTCTGTACCTCCACAATTGCCAGACAGGAATTGTACGAAGCGCAGAACGCAATCGCAAGAGAGGCGATTGCGAATGAGAACGAGCAAAGGGACAGGTTGTATGTGTGTGCGCCAATCCAGTCGCCACCCCACGACCGCGCACACACAACAGCAGATATGAAATAGGAACGCGATCGCGAGAGGTGCGATCGCCAGACGAGACACAAGGCAGATCAGAATAGAATACGAGGGTAGCAAAGGCACAGCAAATAATACAATGAGAAGATACGGAAAATAACAAACACTAGCTAACCGCGAACACCGCACTCATTCGCAACAGTGCACGCGGTTATGCGCGGTCTCCACGTGATAAGCACAATAGAGACAAGCACGCCTAACTAACCATTAACAGACAAACATGAAACAGAGGACGCGAGCGCTTGCTTAACGGTTACCTCACCGAGCCTCCAGCAAGCGTAGCAGACAAGGCAGACACACGAAAACAGGGACAAGCGAGAGATAGGATCCACAGCACTAGCGAAAAGTGGCTAGCGCGATCCAGGTACAGAGTAGCAGAACAGAAGGATCCCCAGCGCTAGCGAAAAGTAGCTAGCGCGATCCCAGGAGACAAAACAGAAGGATCCCCAGCGCTAGCGAAAAGTGGCTAGCGCGATCCCAGGAGACAGAACAGAAGAGATAGCTGGTAGCAACCGCTGCACCAGCTATACTCCAAGAACAGAGATCAGAACCATTTCCTGTCGACCACCGTTGGGACAGGACAATGGCAACAGAACAAACAAACAGATAATACAATCCTGACTGCACTAGGGAAATCTGCCTAGCACAGTTTCCAGGAATTACTCTAAGCTGATCTTCAAACCAAGAGCATGGCTGACACCCCACCAGGAGTGTTACATAGGACAAAATCCTTATGACCAGCGAAGCATTGTGGGAAAGACATAGTACTTATAGTACACGCCTCCAATGAATGTGGCCAGGCAATTTGCATGACAACCACACACTATAGATGCCCAGAGAGCGCGTCTCACAGGTCAACCTGGCCTGTGACTGATGCCGGTGCCTTGTCCCAGCCGGATTGCTCCCACGGCTTTAGGTAGTACCCAAACACACACAAGAGACGGCACACCAATGGCTGCAAACAAATTTGCTGTATTGGATCAAGTACACTACATGTTACGGATCTTTACATCCTTCCTCAGGTGTCAAACAGCAAATGAAACATACACCATTATATATCATCAGGAGAGCAACCACACCCATCATGGCTAACTCCACCCTCTCCCATGATCACCAATGTCCATCTCTCACAAAAGTCTTTGCGGTCATCTGGCACTCCCACAGGCTACCACTAATACATAAACACTGACCGTCATAAAGGCACTTCCACCGATGGACTGCCACTACTCCACCTAAAAAATGACATACAAAATAGATAACATGTATACTGGCCACATTATAACAGCGTCTTGGAATTGTGCAAACATCTTCTATAAAAAGCATTTGAGAGGTAACCTCTCGTTCATACCTCTCGGGGCTACTACATCCAACATATGTATCCATCTGGATTCCTTTTGTTTAAGTAATTTCTCTAAATCACCCCCTCTATTCGATGGATTTAGTGCCTCAAGAACACACCATCTCAGCTGTGCTGCGTTGTGTCCCATAGCAGCAAAGTGTCTTGCTACCGAGGTGTCATAACCCTTTCGCTCGCCTTCAGCATACTTGTTGATGGCCCTCTTGTGCTCCTGTATCCTGGTCCTCACTGCTCTCGTGGTCTCTCCCACATACATTAGCCCACATGGGCACTTAAGCCCATAGATAGCCCAAGGTGTAGAACAGTAGTGTCTACCTTTGATGGTTATTCTGCGCCCAGTGTGTGGATGGCAAACCCTCTCCCCTTTAATAATGCCACTACATACATTACAATTGAGACACGGGTGTGTCCCTGGTTTACCCGTGTTCACTTCTTCTCTCCTGGGGGCGGTGTCTGTGTGCCTAACACTGTCCTGAATGGTCCTACCCCTCCTAATCGAAAATATGGGTTCCTCTTTGAAAAGTGTCCCAATATCTTTATCAGTGCTTAACAGGGGCCAAAATCTACGTATGGACTCTTTGATTAATGTGGTGTTTTTCCCCAAGTTGGTGACTAATGGTATCCCCTTGGAGCTGCTTTTTCTAGTGGAACTATGCAGTAAGGTGGACCTATCAATAGCTCGCACTCCCTGTCTAATCTTTTCAATTTTAGAGACATCGTACCCTTTCTGTTTGAACTTAGTGTTTTGAAAAATCCGTTGTATGAAAAATATATTGTGCAGTACTTCCGCTTTGTGGATGACATTCTATTGTTATGGAAAGGCCCTAGGGAGCTGCTCCTTGAGATGGTTGAGGAGGCAAACAGGATGCATCCTACCATCAAATTTACCATGGAGGCATCTGGGGAAGGTGTGAGCTTCCTTGATGTATCCATTAAGGCATCAGAAGGGCGGTTTGTCACTAAACTGTATTGCAAGCCCACAGATCGCAACAATTTGTTGCGACATGATAGCCATCACAATTGTCATATAGTTAAGGCTATACCAAGGGGGCAGTTCCTTAGGGCCAGACGTATCTGCACCAACACGGATGATTATGATCGGGCCAGCCTGTCCATTCGCACTAAGTTCAAACAGAAAGGGTACGATGTCTCTAAAATTGAAAAGATTAGACAGGGAGTGCGAGCTATTGATAGGTCCACCTTACTGCATAGTTCCACTAGAAAAAGCAGCTCCAAGGGGATACCATTAGTCACCAACTTGGGGAAAAACACCACATTAATCAAAGAGTCCATACGTAGATTTTGGCCCCTGTTAAGCACTGATAAAGATATTGGGACACTTTTCAAAGAGGAACCCATATTTTCGATTAGGAGGGGTAGGACCATTCAGGACAGTGTTAGGCACACAGACACCGCCCCCAGGAGAGAAGAAGTGAACACGGGTAAACCAGGGACACACCCGTGTCTCAATTGTAATGTATGTAGTGGCATTATTAAAGGGGAGAGGGTTTGCCATCCACACACTGGGCGCAGAATAACCATCAAAGGTAGACACTACTGTTCTACACCTTGGGCTATCTATGGGCTTAAGTGCCCATGTGGGCTAATGTATGTGGGAGAGACCACGAGAGCAGTGAGGACCAGGATACAGGAGCACAAGAGGGCCATCAACAAGTATGCTGAAGGCGAGCGAAAGGGTTATGACACCTCGGTAGCAAGACACTTTGCTGCTATGGGACACAACGCAGCACAGCTGAGATGGTGTGTTCTTGAGGCACTAAATCCATCGAATAGAGGGGGTGATTTAGAGAAATTACTTAAACAAAAGGAATCCAGATGGATACATATGTTGGATGTAGTAGCCCCGAGAGGTATGAACGAGAGGTTACCTCTCAAATGCTTTTTATAGAAGATGTTTGCACAATTCCAAGACGCTGTTATAATGTGGCCAGTATACATGTTATCTATTTTGTATGTCATTTTTTAGGTGGAGTAGTGGCAGTCCATCGGTGGAAGTGCCTTTATGACGGTCAGTGTTTATGTATTAGTGGTAGCCTGTGGGAGTGCCAGATGACCGCAAAGACTTTTGTGAGAGATGGACATTGGTGATCATGGGAGAGGGTGGAGTTAGCCATGATGGGTGTGGTTGCTCTCCTGATGATATATAATGGTGTATGTTTCATTTGCTGTTTGACACCTGAGGAAGGATGTAAAGATCCGTAACATGTAGTGTACTTGATCCAATACAGCAAATTTGTTTGCAGCCATTGGTGTGCCGTCTCTTGTGTGAATTTGCATGACAACGTATGCAAATTCCTCTGCAAGCACAAGCTGCAAAACTGGCAGAAGCTGTTCTTTCCAGAGTCCTGCAGCATGCAAACCTACATAATGGTCAAAAGGCTGCCTGCCTGCACAGGCAGCTGAGCAAATCATCACACTGCATTAGTTAAGTCTGAGGGAAAAGTAAAGAAGCAAAAAAAGACAACTCAGCATGACCTGCAACTTCCTTTGTGCAGCAGATGTACCGTAGAGTGTAGAGTGTTTTTTTTTTTACTTTTGGATTGCCTGGTTAACATCCATATTACTTGTTTACCAGATAAAAATAAAGAATTGATTTCATGCCTGACAGTTACGCTTTAAAGCAAGTAGGCAAAGTGAAAGAGGACATCGACTACAATCAAGACAACAAGATTATTCAAGCAACAAAGAATAAGGTTTTTAGCAACATGTGGGTAGCACATCAAGATAGGCATATCGGAGAAAGGTGCTAAAAAATTTCTACCAACACTAAGAAAAAAAAAATATTACAAACTTCATATGGTGCCCTTTTAAAATGGCGCTGCACTAGCTGCCACGGCATGCAGGGCTCCCACAATTTTTTCTTTTATTATCGTATATTTGTTATTTCTTCCTTATTTTTTCGAGGCCGCTCAAGCCACTCCATCTCAGCAGCCACCGCTCCATCAGGTGAGAGTCCTACTGCTGGGCTCCTTGTACAACCCACTGAATCACCTATGCTCCTACCTGTTAACCTGCTCCTGCCTACACCATACTGGGGGGCTGCTTACTGCTTCTGGGCCCTGGCCATAGGTAAAGTACAGATGGTTATGCCTTTTGTAGCCCTTATGTCCTACTGTGCTGATCTGTACTGCACCGCTTTGCTATATGCTGGCCTGTATCGCACGCTATCGTACTGTTTCAGGTGCCGTCGGTGTTGCACTGCTCATGTGATGGTCTGTTACACACTGCTCATGGGATGGACTGTTTTCACACGGCTCATGGGATGGACTGCTTTCCACTGCTCATGTGATGGACTGTTTTGCACCGCTCACGTGATGGGCTGTTTTGCACTGCTCTGTGATGGACGGCTTTTCACTGGTCATATGATATGAACCGATCTTGCATTGCTCATGTGATAGACTGGTTTGCACTGCTCATGGAAACGAACTGTTTTGCACTGCTCATGTGAAGGACTGTTTTGTACCCCTCATGTGACAGACTCAATTGCACTGCTCATGTATATGAACTCTACTGCACTGCTCATGTGAATTGGACTGTACTGCAGTGCTCATGTGAACGGACTATTCTGCACTGCGCATGTGACGGACTGTTCTGCACTGCTCATGTGAGTGCAGGCCCACATCGCACTGTCCCTGTTTCCAAAGTCAGGTGATAGTTTTGATTCCTGTTCTGTTTTTCCACGCCACTTGCAGCGACATCACAGCTTTATGCCCTCGGAACGGTGAGGCGTCACTTATATCCATGCCTCCAACACCACTCCCCCCCTCTCGTACCTCCTTCACCAGGTCGCAGCTCCTTGAATGGGAACAAAGCACAGACCTGCTCCCAGAGAACAGGCTCCTGTATGACTCTGTCTGGAGCCACGTCCAGGAAATCACTGCCCCTGCGCGGAGGCCCAGCAGTGGCCAGCGGAGAAGAGGATGTCGTGCTGGTGCCAGGATGAGGCTAAGGAGGAAAGGTCTTCGGTCAGCCATCCCCGCAGTCCAACTAGCTAACGTCCGCTCCCTCCCCAACAAGCTGGACGAACTACAGCTCCTAAGCAATAAGAGAGAACTTGGCAACAACACACCAGTCTTTTGCTTTACAGAAACGTGGCTCCACGAGGACATTCCTGATAGCGCCCTCCATCTGCCAGGTTTTGGACTCATCCGAGCGGACCGCGACAGCACCCTCTCTGGAAAAAAAGAAAGGCGGCGGAATCTGTTTTTATATCAACTCCACTTGGTGCTCAAATATCTCCATACTTGCCAAAATATGCTCCCCGGAGCTCAAGCTTCTTCTTGTGAACTGCAGGCCACAATACTCACCCAGGGAGTTCTCTTCCTATGTCCTTGCTGGCGTGTATATTCCCCCAGATGCAGAGGTCAAAACTGCCCTGCGCGTTCTCAGCGACACAGTCTCGCAGTGGGAGACATCCCTCCCAGACTCACTGTTCATTATAATGGGGGACTTCAACAGGGCCAACCTCCACCAAGAGCTACCACGCTTCCATCAGCATATTACCTGCCCCACTAGGAACACCAACACCCTCGATCTCTGCTACACGGTCCTGAAAGGCGCATACAAGGCCGTTCCGTGGGCAGCACTAGGCTCATCTGATCACTGCCTCATCCACCTGATTCTGACCTACTAGAGGCGCCTGGAAACAGCAAAACCAGTCCTTAAGTCCACCAAAGTATGGTCAAGTGACGCTAAGCTACAACTTCAAGCCTGCTTCGACTGTACAGACTGGGAGACCCTGAAGGCACCAAACCTGGATGAGTGGGCAGACAATGTATCATCTTACATTAGCTTCTGCGAGGACCAGTGTATACCAATGAAATCCTTTAAACTTTACCCAAACGACAAACCATGGTTCACCAAAAAACTACGACACCTGCGGAGTCACAAGGAAGCTGCACACAGAGCTGGTAACCAAGAGGACTATAGAAGGGCAAAAAACAACCTAAACAGGGAACTGAGAGTTGCCAAAAAGAGCTACGTGGAAAAGCTGGAACAGAACCTCTCCTCTAATGACCCACGAGCTGTCTGGAAAGGGCTTAAGGCCATCACCAACTATAAGCCCCCCCCCCCCCCCCTCAACATGCAACTCCTAGCACTGAGCTTGCCGAGAACCTCAGTGACTTCTACTGCAGATTTGAGAACCAAGTAGCATCTGCAGGTCTCCCGAAGCCACCTGCCCCCTCCTCCACCATATCTGCTCCATGTTCAATCTCACCCTCTCTGGCTGTGAACAAGGATGACGTCCTGCGCCACCTGTCAAGGCTAAATGCTAGGAAAGCCTCAGGCCCAGACGGAGTGTCACCAGCATGCCTAAAAACCTGTGCTCAACAGCTAGCTCCTATTCTCTCCTCCATCTTTACCAGATCCCTCCAGGAAGGCAAGGTCCCAGCATGCTTCAAGAGGTCGACCATCATCCCCGTCCCCAAAAAACAGGGAATCACTGACCTCAACAACTACAGACCTGTGGCTCTCACATCCGTCATTATGAAAGCTTTTGAAAGCATGGTCATGCCTCTTCTAAATGTCTCCACAGAGCCCCTGCTGGACCCACACCAGTTCGCGTACAGAGCAAACAGGTCCACTGACGACGCCATTAACATCTGCCTGGAGACAGTCAATGAGCACCTGGATAGACCAAACTCATTTGCCAGGATCCTCCTCCTTGACTTTAGCTCAGAGTTTAACACCATCAGCCCTCAATTACTTCAGGAGAACCTTGCTGAGCTCAAAGTCCACCCCACCCTGTGCCTGTGGATAACTGACTTCCTCACAAACAGATCTCAGGTCGTCAAGCTAGGTACCATCCTCTCCCAACCAAGGTCCACCAACACAGGGGCCCCACAAGGCTGCGTCCTGTCACCAGTCCTGTTCTCCCTGTACACAAACAACTGCAGATCCACTGAAAACTCTGTCAAAGTTATCAAATTTGCAGATGATACCACCATTGTGGGCCTCATCACCAATAACGATGAGCAGGCATACCGTCACCAGGTTGAGAGAATCTGCAACTGGTGTAAGGAGAATGGGCTGGTCCTCAATTCCGCAAAAACCGTTGAGATGATCATCGACTTTAGGAAGCGTGCACCCACACCACCCCCAATCCACATCGACGGCACGGAAGTCACACGTGTCCCCTGCGCTCGTCTCCTGGGCACAACCATCTCCAACGATCTGAGGTGGAAGGCAAACACCACCTGCACCCAAAGGAAAGCCCAGCAGAGACTATTCTTCCTCCGCCAACTGAGGAAGTTCGGCATGGACCAGAAACTTCTGACGAGCTTCTACTCAGCCACTATCGAATCCGTCATCTGTTCTTCTATCCTTGTCTGGTACGCTGGCTCCTCTGCCAGCGACAGACACAAACTACAGAGAGTCATCAGATCTGCAGAAAGGATAATCGGAAAACCACTTCCCCCACTGGACCTACTCTACAACACCAGACTGCGCTCCAGAGCCTTGCGGATAGCAAATGATCCTTCGCACCCAGGCTCACGCTTTTTCTGTCGTCTCCATTCAGGCCAGAGGTATCGGGCCATCTACACCAGGACCTCAAGACACAGGAACAGCTTCTTCCCCTCGGCTGTCAAATCACTGAACTCTCTGGGCTCACTCCCATCCCCTACCACCAAAGGAAGAGCGGCCCCTCCTTAGGCCGCTGGCTTTACTAGATAGAATAGTCTTTCTAAGCATGCCTGCACTGAAGTACTCTTCTTTTTGAAAAGGGTTGTTATCCAATTACTTGTACCACATTGTATTTGTTTTGATGTTTTGCTATCTCTGGTGTGTGTCTTTTACTGTTTCTATGCCCTGCCTGTGCCAAGCCCAATTCCGGGCACGACCCAGTCGTGCTTGGCGAAAAATGGTTTTGTAATAATAATAATAATAATAATAATGTTAACATTTACATGGTTTTCTCCTGTCAAGTTTAAATCACTTGAGAGCTGCAGCCACGATGGGTGGGTTCAGCAGGCCACCATGGGGCATTAGGGAGTCTTGCCTAAGAGGACTCCTTACTGAATAGGTAATTAGCTCCAGCCAGAATTTGAACCCTGGTCTCCAAAGTCAAAGGTGGTGTCCCAGCACACTATCCAAGCTCTTATTTACTGTTGGCTATATTGTTTGATTTACATGTTACTATAATCTTTTAATGCACTATTTTTACTTTCTTAAATGATATAAAATAATTTTAGGTTATCTCTTGTTCTGAGAACTGACAGTATTGAATTGGCCTCCTAATGCTAGCGCAGAGGTATTGGCCCTTATCCCATTAACTTTTTTTCCCATATGTTTTCACACCTTATCAATAAAAGCCTTTAAAAGCCACCAGCAAGCAAGAAAAGAGCATAATTTTGACAATACTTGTTCACCTACTTTTTGGTACTTTTTCAATTGAAGAGTGCAGAAAAGTTATTTTCAAAAGAAGATGAAAAATAATCTCCTAGGAGATAAGTGAGGAGAATAAGTGAATTGCATATGGCCCATTGGACCATACACAATTCACTTTTTCTTTTAAGTTTTCTCCTAGGTGATATTTTAAAACTCGTCAATAAGATGCCTTTTAAACCACCGATAAGCTAGAAAACACTCAACAAAAAATTTGATAATACTTTTCCAACTACTTTTTGATACTTTTTCAATTGCAAAGTGCTGAAAAGTTATTTTTATTAGAAGATGAAAACATCGCACCGCGAAAACTCAGGAGAAAAAGTGAATTGCATATGGACCATTGTGTTTTGCATGGAGCAAATGGTTAAACAAAAGTTGTTTTGCAAATCTGTTTCTCTTCAGGCTGTGAACCTGTATATAAATATGTGCTCATTATCCAATTCAGTTTTTCTCCTGAGTTTTCTCCTAGGAGATATTTTTTTTATATAATCTATAACCACACCCCCCTAACAATGCGATAGGCTAAAAGGTTGTTTTTTTTATAGATATAGATATGCACAGAGGGAGATACTGGTTGCTTAGAAGTTGGAAACAGCTGTTATTTCAAACAATGCAACAAGGCTCACAGACAGGAAACTGTCAGGACCTAGGTCATGACATCATTCTGAGGGAGGGATTTCGGAAACAATATCAGCCATACAGACCCCCACCCCTACCCCGATGAACTATTTGAGAAACGGTAAAGATTTCTCATGCGAAGGGAGGTCTCAGCTATGGATTGGTATGAAGTTTAATCCTTGGTTACAGTTCCTTTTTAAAATCTGACAGAACCGACGGGACCAGTCCATCTCCTCATGGGGGATGCTTTGGGTTTTCTTTGTTTTAAAATGCATTTTTTTAATGGCAGTTGCTAAGTCTAACTGACAAAATAGTAAGATACCAGCCAGGCTCCCTACTCACTCGCACACTATTTTGGCAGTTAGACTTAGTAACTGCCATTCAGGAAAAGCTTTTAAAAGCAAACAAAACCCAGAGAATCCCTCATGAGGAGATGGATTAGTCCAAAACCTGTTGGCTTTGTCAGATTTTAACTGCTTATTTTTTTTTCTACTGTAGTGGTCCGTTAAAGAGACTCTGTAAAGAAAAAGAAAACCCTCTGGGGATACTTACCTCGGGAGGGGGAAGCCTCAGGGTCCCAATGAGGCTTCCCCCTCCCCTGTAGCATCAGTGAATCCAGCGCTGGCTCCTCCGACAAGCTTGACAAGCAGTGATATATTTACCTCTCCAGGATCCTTTGCAGGCGCAGTAGTGGCTCTTTGTTTGGGCTAGGCGGAATTGCCAAGCCCGATCGTATTCGCTGTACTGCGCAAAAGGACTGTGCAGCAGAGCGGATCGATTGAGTTCAGCTATTTCCACCTTAACCTGAATGAAGAGCGGCTAGTGCGTCTGCGCTGGATTGCGGTAGGTAAATATTTACCTTGCCGCGATTCAGGGGTCCTGGCAAAGCAACAGAGGGACGGAGGAGGACGGGGAAGCCTCGTTAGGATCTAGAGGTTTCTCCCTCCTGAGGTAAGTATCCCCAGAGGGTTTTTTCCTGATTACAGATCCTCTTTAATGTTATCATCTGGAATTTGTGCTGAAACTGCAGATCAGCAATGTCCTGGGCAGGGATAAAGATGTACTTTCCCCTTTAAACTTTCTGCACGGTTCAGTGAAACTTTTTGTTATCACAGTCCACAGAATGCTCAAACTTTCCTCAGATCTGGTATTGACAGCTCTGGTCATGTCATCTCAGTAATCCCTCCATTATCCCAAGCAAAGAAAAAAACCAGCCGAGCAGCCCTGGCACATCGACAGTCACCAGCCCGCCCGCCCGCCCTTCTAGGAATCCACGGCTCGTCGCTCTAATATTTTGGAACAGAAATGTAATGTCTTGTAACAGCTATAATTTCACGTTGCTGGACCAGAAGATTTTGGTGTCTGTCATTAGGAGTATAAATGTGGACGATTAAAGTCTGGAGAGCATTTTTTCCAGCGCTAACCACAAGCTGATGAGAAATAACTAAACTATGCCGATGGAGGCTGCGTGAGATACACAGAGAGGAGGCTTTGCAGCCACTCCTGTCCTCAGCTGATCTGCGTCTAGAGCTGGGCTGCGATGAAGTCAGAGCGAGGCAGACTTCCTTGCATGTATTGTTGTGTACAACAGGAAGGGGAACCTCTGTGCCATTCAGACATTGCTGGACATGTTATATTTCATTTTGTTTATCCTTCCGCCCAGTCCCAACCTGCAAGAAGAATCCCCTGCCCCCCAACTAGCCCCCCACCCAACTTATGTTCATCTCCAAAGTATCTCAGTTTTGGAGGTGATATCAACCTTCTCTAAGTAACTGAGCATTGGACAATATGCACTATAAGCATTTAATACTGTAACCAGTGGTGTAACTAGGGGAAGCAGCCAGTGTGACTGCAGGGGGGAAGAGATATGGGGGGGGGGGGCAACTACTAACCTCCCCTTTCTCTGATACTCCAGATCAGGTGTTTTTGTGGCTACACATGTTGTAGGTGTGAAGATCCTGATGGCCACACTTGTTTTTATAACCCTTGTGTGATGGACCTCCAGGCTGTGAGGGTCACCAAGGGGAGGCAAGGGAAGGGTTGTGAACATTAAGGGAGGCCCCATCAATGTTTTGCTGGAGGGCCTCATGATATGTAGTTATGCCCCAGACTGTAACAGTGCAAATGCTGTAGACCCCTCTTTTTTTTTTTTAAACTGAGTGGTACTACATAAGCACTAGTCACTGGTGAACTGAGGGAGTTTCATCCAGGAGATCATTGGCCTGCTACCCATTTCATTTGTTTCGGGCATCTTCTTATAGTGAGTCCTGGCTCTAAGCTTTATGACCATGGAAAGGCTGGGAGGAAATGGCACCCAGAGCCCACAGTCATACAGGACCTGACTTACGGAAGTACTCTGATGCTGGACAACAGCGGAGAACATAGCAAACTTTAAACATAGTAACATTGATTACCAGGTTGATTATATGGACATTTAGGACCTCGTTATGTTTGATGACATGTTTTGTATTGTATTGGCTACTTCATTTCTTACACTTTTTAAGCACACGTGAAATCTACCTGTCCTTTGTCTTTACTTATCCTACCTAATAATAGGGAAGTGTCTCTGCGTCCCATGTCCTTGTGTCAGTGCTTTTTCAGGTCTGCGCATGTGAAGGGACGCAGAGACAATGGGGAGAGCTGGGGGGCACGACACGCGGCAGAGGAGGACGGGTGCAGAAGGGGGCGTGTGTGGTTTTTGAAATGAATGGAAGTGGTTTTTAAATGATGGTGGCAGCTTTTGGAGTCACTTGTGTAAATGTTGCGGTGGATCCTGTCTTATCTTTTCTTAGACACTACATGTGGCAGCGGCTGCATTTTTGTGTGGTTTTCTGTCCCCTTAGGGGCTCAAAAAGCAATGGGACAACAAAACGCAGGGAACCAATGCTGAAAGCTGTTCTGATCGGTAGCAGAAATAAAAATTAGCATCGGCTAAATGTGCTGCTGCTAGCCCTTCTACTAGACACCCGTGTAAACCAGCACTAAAGGCTTGTACAGACACTTGACTAAAGTCATATGAGGTGGCCGATAACAACCATCTCAGCCAATAATCAAGCATGTGTACCCCAACCCCGCAAGCAATCAGCCCAGCGGACAAACTCAATCACCGTGATGGCAGATTCCATTGTCTACTACGCTCTCCTGCCTGCTGTGTGAGAACACGCATTCGCCGCTCCATCGTCCCTCTGCCGCCATGCATAGCAACACAAGGCGTTGTCAGCTACACAGCTGAAGAATCACCCCAGTGTTAACCAGCTCTAACACAGCCCTTAGTCGCAGAAAACCTCCATGGTAATCAAAAGTAGGCCTGTGTAATCCACTTTGTAAAAATTCTTGAACTACATACAGTAGATTTGATAGTGATTGGGTTTTTTCTTTTAGAAAGTAGACCAACACTTCAACCTTGCTTTAGAATCATTATGAATGCTTTAGATTGATTTCTTTTCAGCTAATGCCTATAGTATTCCCTTGAAATGAAGCCACAATGGAAGGACTGCTACTCCTCTCTATAGTAAGGTGTATATAAACTTAGCCAAGTCGACAGTGCATGCCTGTATGGCGATCATTAAAAGCAAGGAATA
This sequence comes from Hyperolius riggenbachi, assembly GCF_040937935.1. NCBI lineage: Eukaryota > Metazoa > Chordata > Amphibia > Anura > Hyperoliidae > Hyperolius > Hyperolius riggenbachi. The sequence continues at coordinate 78,048,428 of NC_090657.1, read as the reverse complement.
CTGTGAAGAAACGTGGAAAAGCCGCCGTCTCTCAAGGTGAGGCGGCTGTTTCCGCGTCCAGCATGGCGTCACAACGCGGAAAAACCGCCGCATGCCGCATAGGCAGAGCGGCGGAATCCGCATTGGGAGCGGCGGAATCCGCATTGGAGGCGGCGAACTTGCCGCATGGCAGTGTCCCTGGCAAAGGGGTTGAGCATGGGGAAGCCGCCGCTGGTGTAGTGAGCGGTGCGGCGGCTCCCACGCTCGGTTCACTGGATACATTGCAAAACAGTACTGGTGTGGCTGGGACTGATAGTCCACCAAGATTCAGAGTGACGCGCGCGCGCGCACAGAGGCAGAGCTTATATAACAGCCAGAAGTGAGTCAGCTGACCAGGCCGGTCAGCTGACAAATTTTACACCTCTCATTTGTCCAGCAATTAGGGAGGGGCCTGGAGAGTGTTCTGGTATATATACTGCTGGCTGTTCAGTTGCTGGTTGTCTGGCGTTGTGATCACAATGTGGTAGCACGCAGACCTGAGTCAGATCCGAAAGTGTGCCGGGACCAGCTGGAGCTGTAATCCTACACTTAGCTAGACTTTGTTGATAGTTTAAAGTACTAGTTTGATTGTGTTTATTTGTTATGACCTTCTGCCTGCCTGACCATTCTCCTGAACTCTGATCCTGTACTTTGCCTTTCTGATACTCTGTTGCCGAACCCCGGCTCGTCCTTAGACTCTGCATCTGCCTTCTGACTTTGTACCTCGATATTTCTGATACCCTGTTGCCGAACCCTGCCTGTACTTTAGACTCCGCCTTTGCCTTCTGATTCTGTACCTTGTCTGTCCGTGTGGTTACGACCTGATCTGTCCGACCTCGAGAACCGACCTTACTGTTAGAGGCGGTTCCCAGTCCTGATAGTGACACTTCCTCTTGAGTGTCACTCTCGTTCTGTCATTCCTTCTCTCAGCCTGACTCCTCCCTTCGGGAGAGTCCAGAAGGAATTGTGCAGTACTCCTTACTGCACTGAGGCCCAGTCCTCTCAATATTACTGTTTGCACCAAACACTCTACTCAGGTGTCCAGAGGTTAGCTTGTATATCGGATTATCGGTGATACTGCAGATCATCTATAATCTGGTATATATCTGTATTCCCAGTGATACCGCAGATCACCGGTAATCAGATCCTCTCTGTGCTACACCGATCGTTACAAATACATTCTCATCATGCTTTGCACTCCTCATTACCATCTGCTGTCTGTTTATTTTCATTAAAAAAACTATTATAAGTGGCTGCTTGACACCTCTAGTTGTCATTATGTCATGATGGCTTATGAGTAAAATAGTTCTCATACTTAGTATTATCTGCAGGCTCTAGGCTGTGAAACAAGCAAAGAGTACTGTCAGTAAAGTTTAAACTTTAATGGCAATAGATTACCAATAAGATAATAAATACTAATGCTGGTTAATAAAGTAACCTTCTACCACAGGCACAGTTCTGTGCAGTGTGTAAAAACACCATGAAGAAGATTTTTCTGTTTGCGTTCTTGGCTAAGGAATGGGTGTCTGTTTGCGCAAAGCTTTTCTAATGATCTGTGACGGATATAGTCATTATCATCATCTAGAGAACTTTTATACAGTTTGATTTTGTAAACAATTCAAGAGTTTAGTATGTGAAAATCTGATTTTATATCATGAGGTTTAGGCTAGGATCCAGTGAGCTTTGTGTTGCATTCCCTGTAACAGCAGGAGTGCAGCGGAACAGGAAAACGGCAGTGCATGTTATTCGCACATTGTGTTGTATACTTCACTGTAGCTGATAATGTGCATGTTTTCATGTAATGCAGTGCATTACGATGCTGCATGCCATTATACTGCAAGGCACCCACTGCACTGGGAAGGCATGGGTGGTGCATTGCAGTGTTACAAAGCGACGGTTACACTGCACCACTGTGGATGTAGCCTTAAAAGAGAATCAGAGATGAGTCTCACTACAGTTTTTTTACTTACTCGGGGCTTCCTCCAACCCAGTAAGCATGGAGGTGTCCCTCGCTGCCGTCCTCAGCGCCGCCGTTCAGCCTCAATCTTCCCCGGTAAGCAGCTCAGTGACGACAGCAGCGGACCTTCTGCGCAAGCGCAGAAGGCCATGGCTGACGTCACTCAGTCAGGCTGAGTCCGACTGATCCGCTTATCGGGGGTTGACTGCGGGAGAACGGCAGCACTGAGGAGGACAGCGAGGGACACAGCCATGCTTATGAGGCTGGAGGAAGCCCAGGTAAGTAAAAAACTGCAGTGAGACTCATCTCTGAGTCTCTTTAAGGTACTCATAGTCATGAGATCACAATTGCCTAGACTGGTTGATAATGATCTTATGAGTACCCTGAACACATTGACAGGTGAGCACTGGAGGGGTATTTGGACAAAAAAGCTTCTTGTTTTGCTGTTTAATCAGCCAGTGTTAGTGGCACCTTTGCACAGCTTAGGGCCTTTTTCCCCTGAATGCACTTTGACCCAATTTTTGGAGCGCATGCAATTTGCCAATAACAAGTGCTTCCTTTCCTGCTCTTGTTTTGACATGATTACTGTGTGTGTCCAATATTCACAATGTGCACCTGCATTTCCGGAACATAGCAGCACGGTGGCATAGTGGTTAGCACTCTTGCCTTGCAGCGCTGGGTCCCCAATTTGAATACCAGCCAGGGCATTATCTGCATGGAGTTTGTGTGTTCTACTCGTGTCTGTGTGGATTTCCTACGGGCACTCCGGTTTCCACCCACATCCCAAAACCATACATATAAGTTAATTGACTTCCCCCTAAATTGGCCCTAGACTATAATACATACACTACATGATACTTACTTAGTCATATAACTATGGTAGAGATTAGATTGTGAGCCCCTCTGATGGACAGTTAAGTGACAAGACTATATACTCTGTACAGCACTGTTAAAGATTTTGGCACTATATAAATACTAAATAATAGCAACAAAAATAATAATAATTTTGACCAATCATAAACGCAGGAAAAATGCTGCATTAGTCCAAAAATTGAATCACACCGTTAACGAACTTGTGTTCGGCAAATCGTATGCGATTTGGTGGAAAAGGGCTCTACGGCCCTGTGAAGCTACATACACAAAGAAGATTCAAATGTCATTAATTCAAGTGCGACCATTTTAAACACTTTTGTGCCGTCTCCAAGTCTACATTCAAAGGGAACTGTGATTGGTTGTTTTGGTTTGCTAGATCCTGCACTTGACACGGCACTGTTTTTTGAATAAAGCACTGAAGCAGTGTCTCAAGCAAAAGCAAGTAACGTACGCTAGAGAAGACGACTTCTAAGAGCCCGGAGACCAGGCCAGCACCGTTTGAGAGTTCAGAGCTTAATTCATGATCAAAGCCAAGGCCGCTGTCCCACAGCTAGTCTTTCTGGTTTCTTGACTGACTGCTAACCCCTCCCGCAGCCAAGGTGTTAACTTTGAATCTCTGCTCCAGGCACTGAGCGGGTCTCAGGTGATTGCGAGCTTCTGAAGCACTTATTACATCAGAAGGCTTCATTTTTTTTCTAAGTCCTGCCTAATTAATGAGAGGCCTATCAATATTCATGCTCATAGACGTTTAGAGCCTACAAGGTATGTCAATATATCCATTTTCTTGTTGGAACTAATTGCCTGTGGCTATATCAAAAGATAAATCTATTAATTAAAGTGTACTTTGAAAAGATTTGAGCGCTCGGAACTAAGCCTTTTGGGAAAATTCTTCACAAAAACACATACCCAATATCTCTGGAAAAAAAAAATATTTTTTTTTTAAAATGCAGACAACTTGCAAAACTTGATAAGTGAGAATCAAAGGAAGAAGGGAAAAAAAAGTGCTCAGCAGCAACCAGGGCTGAAGAGGCGGCTGCAGCGCGCAGAACGCAGCCACATTCTGAGCTTTTCATAGTCAGTTTGAGTAAAAAGAACCGCTGTACTTTTGGGCTTACTTAGAAAAGTTTAATCAGCAGGAAAATGGAGTGTAGAACAAATTGGAATTAAAGCGGACCTGAACTCAGAACTTCCTCTCTGCTCTAAAAGATAAGAAGCAGCATAGTAACCTTTAAAGAAAAAAATTTCTTTGTTACAGCTGATGCAAATCCTGCAATAAATCTGCAGGGTGTCTACTTCTTTCTTTCATGGGCGCAAACAAAGGGTTAACATCCTGTATTGAAAAATTAGCTGTTCTGCCGAGATCTGATGACATTTCTGATCTGGCACAGCTGAGAGATCAAATTACAGTTGTGATTAGTCACAGATTAGGGGAAATTAGACAGGCTAAACTCTCTAAATACATACAGGGTGCATTTCTCAATGTTTTCCTTCTGTCCTGTGCAAGAGTTCAGGTCCACTTTAAGTGACAAGGGGCCTGATGCACAAAATTGCGATAATACTACCGTGCACAGACAGTGCAGGACAATTTTACCTTTACTTCCGCTTATGTGTACCACGAGTTACTCTATAAGCACGACCCACGGTACTTGAGTACGTTGCCATTGCTATGGTAATGAGCATTACTAACGGTAGCAACGCGCATTACCTTAGCAAGGGTCATGCTATTTAAATACCGTGAATCACACTAATAGCATTACTTGCGGTACTTGCTACTGGAAGTAAGAGTAATATTGCCGTGCGCTGTCTGTGAATGGCAGTATTACAGTGATTTTGTGCATCAGGCCCAATATGACTTTCCCTTCTAAAATCTCACTGTGCTCTATCCAGTTCCAACATATTACTTTTTAACTAAATGCCCCCCCCCTTTTCCCCCTCTAATATGCAGATGCGCTTCCCGCCCCAGAAACCCCTCATTCTCGAGTTTGTGCTATTCAGCTTCGGGTGGCATGTTAGCTCCCTCTGAGTAAAACACATGGCTTCTTCCACATCCAGTCTCAAGGCCTGCCGCCCAGATGCCACTTCCTGTAGATGTTTAACAGGGAAGCCAGTAGTGGAAGCACCGGAACAGACTATTGGGAATAGGATTCTGCTCCGTCAATTGTTCTGTGTTTCTGTCATTGGTGTTTTGGCTATAGTGCCCTTTTATTAAACAAACCCTAATCAATCCTTTCTGACAAAAAATGATCGCAAATCAGATGGGACCAGTTGGAAATAATCGATTCCACCGTCAATCTGAAGGGAAATTGCACCGTGTGTACCAGGCATTACTTGACCAAATAAAATCTGCTTGTGATGTTTCCAGACACCTGGCAACTAATTACATCCAGTTCAGCACTTCTATCCTTTTTCTCAATGAGGCCCACATGAGCTAACCCACTAACCCATTGGGGACAAGACTGAATCATGCAAAGCAAAAGCAAAACAAGAGGCCTAAGGCCCTGTTCACACCTGAGCGTTTTGCTGGCGATTTCGGCAAATCGCTCAAGCGCTAGCGCTTTTAAAAGCGCTAGTGCAATAGAAACCTATGGGCCCGTTCTCACCTGGGCAATTTGCTTTAATCGCTGTGATTAACGCAAATCGCCCCCCCAAAAATGTGTATCCTGCACCATTTTCAGGCGATTTTTCAGCGATCGCGTTTAGTGCTACAGAAGCGCTAATCTCAATCGCGGAAAATCGCCCCAAGTGTCAATGGCGTTAATCGCAAAAAAATGCTAGAGCAAAAGGCTAGCAAAAGTGCTAGCGTTTTGTGTTTTGTAAGTGTAAATAGGGCCTTAGGGCTTCCCTGGGGAACATAAAAAGCACTTCTGGCTGTTATGACTTGTAATTGTTGGAAGCTTTCCGTTTTGTTGTCTGGAGTTGTGAACAACTTCAACTTCTTATTTTCCACAGTCTCAGTAGGTTCCAGAACAGACAGCAGCCTCATTGCTTGTACAGTAGTTTCAATGTGACATTTCCTATCTACTGGTTCCACCAAGCTGCCATTAACAATGAGCTTAAACTGAAGAGCTCAACACCTGGAAGTGACTGAGCAACTGACTTCAAACTACAGTTAACCTAAATTAAAACGAATCCTATATATTAACCAAAGGTTGTAAATATACATGGACCCGAATGCACCTGTGAGTTGTGGGCAGTGGCTTAGTGTGGGTGATGGCTTAGTGTAGGCAGTGGCTCAGTGCAGCAGTGGCTTTGTGTGGGTGGCAGAGTTGTGGGCAGTGGCTTAGTGTGGCAGAGGCTTTGTGTGGGTGGCAGAGTTGTGGGCAGTGGCTTAGTGTGACAGAGGCTTTGTGTGGGTGGCAGAGTTGTGGGCAGTGGCTTAGTGTGGCAGAGGCTTTGTGTGGGGGGCAGAGTTGTGGGCAGTGGCTTAGTGTGGCAGAGGCTTTGTGTGGGTGGCAGAGTTGTGGACAGTGGCTTAGTGTGGCAGAGGCTTTGTGTGGGGGGCAGAGTTGTGGGCAGTGGCTTAGTGTGGCAGAGGCTTTGTGTGGGTGGCAGAGTTGTGGGCAGTGGCTTAGTGTGGCAGTGGCTTTGTGTGGGGGGCAGAGTTGTGGGCAGTGGCTCAGTGCAGCAGAGGCTTTGTGTGGGTGGCAGAGTTGTGGGCAGTGGCTTAGTGTGGCAGAGGCTTTGTGTGGGTGGCAGAGTTGTGGGCAGTGGCTTAGTGTGGCAGAGGCTTTGTGTGGGTGGCAGAGTTGTGGGCAGTGGCTTAGTGTGGCAGTGGCTTTGTGTGGGTGGCAGAGTTGTGGGCAGTGGCTTAGTGTGGCAGAGGCTTTGTGTGGGTGGCAGAGTTGTGGGCAGTGGCTTAGTGTGGCAGTGGCTTTGTGTGGGGGGCAGAGTTGTGGGCAGTGGCTCAGTGCAGCAGTGGCTTTGTGTGGGTGGCAGAGTTGTGGGCAGTGGCTTAGTGTGGCAGAGGCTTTGTGTGGGTGGCAGAGTTGTGGGCAGTGGCTTAGTGTGGCAGTGGCTTTGTGTGGGGGGCAGAGTTGTGGGCAGTGGCTCAGTGCAGCAGTGGCTTTGTGTGGGTGGCAGAGTTGTGGGCAGTGGCTTAGTGTGGAAGAGGCTTTGTGTGGGTGGAAGAGTTGTGGGCAGTGGCTTAGTGTGGCAGAGGCTTTGTGTGGGTGGCAGAGTTGTGGGCAGTGGCTTAGTGTGGCAGTGGCTTTGTGTGGGTGGCAGAGTTGTGGGCAGTGGCTTAGTGTGGCAGAGGCTTTGTGTGGGTGGCAGAGTTGTGGGCAGTGGCTCAGTGCGGCAGTGGCTTTGTGTGGGTGGCAGAGTTGTGGGCAGTGGCTTAGTGTGGCAGAGGCTTTGTGTGGGTGGCAGAGTTGTGGGCAGTGGCTTAGTGTGGCAGAGGCTTTGTGTGGGTGGCAGAGTTGTGGGCAGTGGCTTAGTGTGGCAGAGGCTTTGTGTGGGTGGCAGAGTTGTGGGCAGTGGCTTAGTGTGGCAGAGGCTTTCTGTGGGTGGCAGAGTTGTGGGCAGTGGCTTAGTGTGGCAGAGGCTTTCTGTGGGTGGCAGAGTTGTGGGCAGTGGCTTAGTGTGGCAGAGGCTTTCTGTGGGTGGCAGAGTTGTGGGCAGTGGCTTAGTGTGGCAGAGGCTTTGTGTGGGTGGCATAGTTGTGGGCAGTGGCTTAGTATGGCTAGAGGATGCCACAGTATAGGTTGCCAGAATAGCCCCCCATAAACAAAGTAAGTGAACGGAGCATTGGAGGGAAGTAACATACCTCTCTGGGCTCCACAGACAATTTGCCTTTTCCATGTGTCCCAGTGCCCCCTTTTATCAGGTAACCTGTGTGACGAGAGAGGGCATTGTAGTCATGGATTTGAGGAAGCTACAAGGAACATAGATCACCGGTGGAGACCCGAGAGGAATGTTACTTACCTCCAGTGCTCGACTTGCTTATTCTGCACGTGGGGGGGGGGGGGGGGCTGCTGCTGTGGGTCTCAATGAGGCCTGCAATGAACACCATTAATGCTGGCCAAGACAACCAGGCACCCCTTGGCTATGAGTTCCATAGCGGCTGCTATGGCCCTATGGCAGTGGCTTTGTGTGGGTGGCAGAATTGTGAGCAGTGGCTTAGTGCGGCAGTGGCTTTGTGTGGGTGGCAGAATTGTGGACAGTGGCTTAGTGTATGCGGCTGCCTAGTAAGGCTGATGTTATGTGTACGCTGTGCGCAATTCTTTTGGGAATCGGGAAATTTCTGGTGTTAAAATAATTGCAGAACTGAAAACAGAGTTACACTAGATCTTATGGAAGAATGGGGGATAGAGGGAATCTGCATGTAGCAGAAACTGGTGTTCAGAGGGGAACAACAGCCACTGAGAAATGTTTTCTAAGGTAACCTAACCAATCAATTATAGCTCCAAAATCTGTTGTCCAGCAGTCAGGTTTTGGTCCTGCAGGTGTAATATAACAGGGCAATGCTTTTATACTGATATAGAAGACAGGTACTATTTTTACCGCAAAACAATGAATTGATTTGATAATGCAGGCATATGCCCTATACAGGGCAGTTTCTAGGCTAAATTGCACCCAGGACGAGGTTGTAAAACTTGTGCCCCCTTCGAGGACTCGTAAATCCTTACTCTTTAGGGACAGTCACCAGGCCCGGCCCAAGACTTTTTGCCGCCTGAGGCAATTTTCAAAGAAATCCCCCCCCCCCCCCAAGCCGTTGTTGTGGGGGGCCGCCCGAGCTGGAGGGGATTGCGGGCAGGAAGGGGGTATTGGGCCTAGCGGCGGGGAGGGGGGTCGGACCCTCCCTCCCTCGCCTGGGTCCCCTGTCCTCCGCTCCCCTCCAGCTTTAAAAAGGTCCGTGCTGTGGCTGCAGCTATTCGTAAGAGGCAACGGGCGGGGATTACTCACCTCTTCCTCGTTCCAGGCCAGCGTGCGCTCCACTGACATCACTTCCTGCGGCGTAGCAGGAAGTGACGTCAGTGGAGCGCACGCTGGCCTGGAAAGAGGAAGAGGTGAGTAATCCCCGCCCGTTGCCTCTTACGAATAGCTGCAGCCACAGCACGGGCCTTTTTAAAGCTGGAGGGGAGCGGAGGACGGGGGACCCAGGCGAGGGAGGGGGGGTCCGACCCCCCTCCCCGCCGCTAGGCCCAATACCCCCTTCCTGCCCGCTATCCCCTCCAGCTCGGGCGGCCCCCCACACACATGGACGGGCGGGTGCCACCCCCCCAGAAGTGCCGCCTGAGGCAAAAGTTTCACCCCGCCTCATGGGCGGGCCGGCCCTGACAGTCACACAGCCACAGATCCCAAGTAAAGCCGCCTACTTACTAGTGACCAGCCGCTCATCCAGGAGGAAGCAGGGACCAGGAAAATGCACAGGTGAAGAGAGCCCGGAAAGCCGACTCCTCCATGGGCGACAGGCACTGACAGCCTGCAGTACCGCTACAGGACAACAGGTGTCATCACGCGGTGGCGATGTGATGATGACTTGACATTGGACAGAGGAAGCCTAGGAGGAGTCAAGGAAGGTGATCTCGCTGCTAATCTGTTTTCTTCTTCCATTTGACTGCACCGTACGTCACCAGCTCCCTAGCAGTTATTTCCTTCTGCCTGTGCCCCCCTTTTTCTACTTGCTGGTCTGCGCCCAGGGCGGCCGCCCTGCCCGCACTGCACAAGAAATTTATAGAATATTCACTGATTTGGAACACACAAGTAGGTACAGATTTTAAATCTGGACAACAGCCCTGGAACTTGCACTGTTGATACGTCAGTAGTGGCAGTTCCTAAAGTTTGATGCTCCTTGGCTCACTTTAAATGTAAACAATGTACTTTTATCGCAAAATCGACAGCTCATCTGAAACGTTGTGCTGTCTACAGGGTGGCTGGGAACACATTGGAGATCTTTGTGCTGGCTTTGCAGAAGATCTCTGTTATCTCCGCGAGAGTGCTATGCAAAGTGTGTGACTGTCACTGAGAGATTGTGACCCAGTTTCTGTCTGAGGCAGCCAGAGGAAATTTGTGCAGCTTAAAAACACACCCCACTGTGCATTGCACTGCAAGATAAAACTAAAACAAAACACGTTCAAGCTTTAAGTACTTGGTTAACTCTCTAATTGGAAAGGGGAGCCAGCGAGGCTTTGCTTTCACAGTGTAGCAGGCAGAGAAAAAGGGTTACCATGCAGAGGGATTAAGGGCACCTCGGCCTCTATTTGGAAGGTTAGCATATTTCCAGTCACGCTCTGCACCTATGGCACACCTCCTCCAACACAGATTTCTTCCCCAGGCAATAAAAAGTCCTGTCTTGGTGATGGGGCCTGTACTTGTGAAAGCTCCCAGAGACCCAGTCACTAAAGGAAGATGGGGAGAGTGACTAGTAACATCTGCTGGATCTATTCCTGGAATCCAGCTGTGTGCTGTGCTCCAGCGGCTAAAAACACTACCAGATACACTACTGTTTGCAGGGCGAGGCAGCTGCTACTGAGAGAGCAACCTTTCAACTGAGAAATCTGGAAGAAGTCTGACAACTTGTAACTGCTGTGTGTCACTATTACTACTTATTAAACATACTTTTTAAATAATAAAAGAAAAGAAATACAAAACCTTAACAATACAATAGGAGGCGGGTTAAAGTGAAATGGGGCCCTAGGCAAGTAACAACTTTGGGCCCACCCTTGATGAACCCCCCCCCCGGCTTTTTTGGTAAGATTTGGGGGAGGCTAGCATCAGCTAGGCCGCTAGTCTCTCTCCAAGCACTAGGCAACTGCCTTTGTTGTCTTGTGGATGATCTAGCCCCAGTGGTGTAGCAGTAGGGAATGCAGAAGTTGCAACTGCACTGGGGCCAACAAGGGTCTCTCATTCATTGGTGCTATTCTGGTAATGATCACCTCTGTATGTGCTTTGCATAGTGGTAGTCCTTAAGGCTGGTTTCACAGTGGGACGTTACAGGCGCACGTTAGAGCAGCCTGTAACGCACCCCACCGCACAGTAATGAAAAATCAATGGGGCTGTTCACAGTGCCCACGTTGCGTTACATTGTAACGCTGCGTCACAGGACAACGTACTGCATGCAGTACTTTAGACGCGGCTGAGCCACGTTAGACTGCTTGCACATGCTCAGTAATCTTGTGGAGGAGCGGAGAGCGGCCAGGCACATGGCTAATTAATATGCACTGCACGTTGTGACGTGCAGTGTTTACTTGCTGGAGCGGCCGCTCTGTGCGGCGATTGGCCGGTGGGACCACGTGATGCCGCATGCGCACAAGAGTATGCATCACGGCATCACTGACGCCAGAGTGAGCTGCACAACGCGGCTCACTCTGATGTTCAGATCCAGCACCACCAGGCGTTCCGTTAGGGTGACGTTATGCGACCTTAACGCCCCCTCTAACGCAACGTCCTGGTGTGAAATTAGCCTAAAGGACACCCAAGGTGAAAATAAATTAATGAAATAAACAATTGTGTCTATCCTCCTTCTCCTAAAAATGACTTTTTAAGATATTCCACGGTTTTATTGTATATTTAAATCTACTCCGTTTTATTATTTTTGTTCAATGACATATTCATTGAAGTATGCCAGAGCTAAAACCTATGAGCTATTGAACCTTTATATCTCTTTCCTGCTCTTAGAAGCAATTATCTACTAGGAAAGTGTTTTATAGTTGTAATTTCTTATCAGTGAGGACCACACTGTAGTCTGACCCAGTCCTGACTCAGACAGGAGCTGCCACTTATATACCTGATGATTAACTCTTTCAGGCAGAGAAAGAAAAAAAGAAAGAACACAGCATAGTTATTTGTGTGCTAGGCACTGTACATACACATGTCTATCTCATCATGTCATATGTCATCTCGGGTATCTTTTAACAAACTGTTTCCTTAGGCCCGGTTCACATTAGCGTTCGCTATCCGGATTTTCCGGATCTGATCAGGACCGCATACTGTACAAACGGAACGTACGTTCCGCATAGCAATGTAAAGTCTATGCGGACGTTCACACGCGTCCGTTCCGTACAGTACGGAGCCGGATCGGATCCGGACTCCGGACTCTTTTCCAACATGCGCTATTTTTTGGGTCCGGATCTCCGGCCCACGCACCCAGACCGGAGCCGGACCTGAGCCTGACAGCACCATCCGGAACACAGAAACCAATGGGGAACGGAAGGCACAGAACACACTGCCTACAAAAACCTGACGTTCTACCCCACTTCCTATGCGTATCCAAGCGGCTATTTCGGATGGGGACACATGGGCCAAGCATGTCTGGAGTGGAGCAGCAGTGACAGACGTGCTGGAGCTGTTTGACAGAATGTCGGAGGTGGAGGTGAGGCCTACAGCGGAGGAACCTGATTCTACACGTGCACCAGGTGCACCTTCTGCTGACCCCAACATTTTTTTTTCAAATTTCGCTATTTTTTGCCCACGGATCCGGATGACAGCCTGATGCATGCCTGATACAAACGGACCTGATCCGGATCGGAACCGTACGGTTCTGATCAGGATCAGGTCAGGATCCGATCAGGATCCGGTCCGTTTATTTGCCAAAACGCAAGTGTGAACGGGGCCTTACTCTACATAACGCACACCTCTCTGACACTGCAGCCGTGCTTGGTAGGTTTTGGGGCTCCATATCAATACAGTGCTTGGGGCCCCAAACTCCTTAGTTACGCCATCGTCCGGAACTGAATACATTACAGGAGCACACAGTGGGCCTGATGCAATTGTCAGACTCGCCAGCATTAAACGCTGGTGAGTCCGATAATCAGGAGACAATAAAGTCGCCTGATCCAATTACATTTAGCCCTAGGCAGGGTGTTAAAAAAACTTGCTTGGGCGATATTATCGCCCAGCAAGTTCTTTACACCTCATCCTAGTACACTTTGCATGCCTCCATGACATGAACGTGTAAGCTTAAACCTGCAAAAAGCAAGTCTAAACATGCTAACACACATCATCACCGCTGCATCTGGGGGTCTCCTTTAATAAGGAGACCCCCAGAGCTCCCTGCTGGCCACCACTAGTCTCTGCAACCCCCCACGTAGCTGCACAGATACTGTGAAGCAATTTCCCTCCCGCCGCAAGTCCCGTCCTGCAATCACGGTGTATGAGTCACTCTAATTACTCTCGATATAGCAGAGTCCCGACAAAGCATCTTTGAATCAGCCGCCGGGGCTCCCCATTGGTTTACAGTCTGGACCAATGAAAATGGCTTAGACTGTGAACCAATGGGGAGCCCCGGCGGCTGATTCAAAGATGCTTTGCCGGGACTCTGCTACAGCGAGAGTAATTACAGTGACTCATACACTGTAAATGCAGGACGGGACTTTCAGTGGGAGGGAAATTTCTTCACAGTATCTGTGCAGCTGCGTGGGGGGTTGCAGAGACGAGCGGCGGCCAGCAGGGAGCTCCCAGATGCAGTGGCAGATGTTTGGTGGGTGTGCGCATGCGTGGGGAGCGAGGCCGTGGTGCTGATGGACAGTACCACATGGTAAAACCTTGCTCCCCATCGCCTGTAACATGGGAGCATCGCTCAGACTTTCACCTGAGTAATGCTCCCTAACGATCGGCCTTTGCACGAGTGAAACTGGCAATAGGGTTTGCCGGTAATTATTCTGTGATGGCAAGGTAATAAGTAGCTTGCATCTTGCAAGCTACTTATCACCTTGAATAGCATCAGGCCCAGTGAGACACACAGCAGATGGTTTACATTTCTTCACCTCAAAGGTCTTGTTCAAATTCTGAAGTACCTTGGCAAAATGATAGGGACCCGGACTCTAGGCACACTTGAACTTCCTTCCCCCATATGAGAATACATGAAAACATACTGTTATAAGCAACCTACATACATTATTGTGTGAAGGTAGGGCTCTATACTTACAATTCCTCAGGTGGACAGATGCAGAGCCTGCAGGGTACTCATGCTGAACAGTGCATCTCCCTTAAAGGATACCCGAGCTGACATGTGACATGATGAGATAGACATGGGTATTAACAGTGCCAAGCACACTAATAACTATGCCGTGTTCCTTTTTTTCTTTCTCTGCCTGAAAGAGTTAAATATCAGGTATTTAAGTAGCTGACTCAGTCCTGACTCAGACAGGAAGTGACTACAGTGTGACCCTCACTGATAAGAAATGCCAACTATAAAATACTTTCCTAGCAGAAAATGGCTTCTGAGAGCAGGAAAGACATAAAAAGGGTCAATAGTTCATAGATTTTACCGCTGGCATACTTCAATGAATGTGTCATTGTGCATAAAGAATAAAACAGTTAAAACATAAAAAGTAGATTTAAACATAAAATAAAACTGTGGAATATCTTAAAAGGTCATTTTTAGGAGAAGGAAGACAGATTCAATTGTTTATTTCATTAGTTAATTTTCGCTTAGGGTATCCTTTAACACACTCTTCAAAATACTGAAACCTCTCTTGCAAGGTCTTGTGACCAGTGATGTCATTTCCTACAGGGCAGGAGCTACTTCATACTACTCAGAGTGCTGCAGTACTGTTGCAAAACTTCCCTGCAAGCTCTGCATTTGTATAGTACTGATTGATTTTCCTAGTGTCCACAATGCGTGCAGGCTGCACCTTACTACTAAATCAATTAGAAGTGACTGCTATTATTATTTAGTATTTATATAGTGCCGACATCTTTAGCAATGCTATACAGAGTATATTGTCTTGTCACTAACTGTCCCTGCTAGTAACAGGATAGAGAAAAATAAACTGGTCCCCTTCCTCCTGGGCTCCATTGCAACTGATATGTCTTGTACTAGATGCAAATGAGCATGGGACACTATTGGAACTTCCCTAGGGGATAAGAGCTCTCTTGGCAGGGGAGTAAAAGAGCTGCTATCCAAATTGCTTGCTCTGTTCTCATGTTATATTTTGCGGAAGGCTATACATGGCAAAGCTGAACCTTTGCATTTGGGTTTGGCAAATGGGCTCCTTGTCTTCTTCCATTCTTTTTCACTGTGGCCAATCACATCAGACATCAAGCCAATCATAAATCAGATCGTACAGTATGTGAGTAGTAATTGATTTGTCAGGAAAAGGTACATGGAATGCACAAGCACTGATATATATTTTCTACCCCCCTGAGCTATTTCTACAAACACAAGTGTAAATATGCCCTTAAGAGACCCATACACTGGTCGATTTCAGCCATCGATTGATCCATTCTATGGAATTGACCGATCAGAAATCGATTCTAACAAATCTATTGATCAATCGATTAGCGGCCGATTTCGATGGATTTGATCTATCTGACAGGATGGAAAATGTAGGTTGATCTGCTGCTGGTAGCAGATCCATGGCCCATAGAAATCATTATACATTTTATTCATCATGTTACTTTTATCACTGTCATTACCAATTCTATATTTTATATTTTGTATCATTCTTTGTATTTTGTCACTAATTCTGTATCTTGTATATTGGTGTACACCATTGTCTGTATTATTATGTACCCCATGTTTGTTTCTTACTTTGTACAGCGCCACGGAATATGTTGGTGCTTTATAAATCAATAATAATAATAATAATAGGGTTGCATTGGATATAATGGTCCAATAATGCATTTAGATTGATTTCCAATAGATTTAATTCTGAAATCTATTGGAAATCTGTTCCTAGTGTGTGGCACACATCAGATAGATTCCTGTCAGATTCGACCTGACAGGCATCTAACAGAAAACTATCTGATGGTCGAATCTGCAGCAAATCTATAAGTGTATGGCCACCTTTAGGCTAGGCATGCAGTAGTCTCTTAAAGAACAAGCGACACCCATGCTAACCTAGAAATAAACACATATATAAGTACATAAATACTAGTTCTACTTACATAACAGATGTATTGTGCTATCCACGTAATGATTCCTGTGAATTTTATAAAGGAAAAGCAGAAAATCCTATTCTAGGCAGTGGCCATCTTGCCAAGCTAATGCTGACCTCATATCCTCCCTGACTCTTCCCCCCCCCCTCCCTTCTCTTGCTCATTGTGTATTCATTAGCTGCCCTCCTCCCAGAGTCTTCAGACACTCCCACTGAGGTGTATACTAGCAACTGCACTGTCTTATCCTCCAATCTCTGAGTCACCTCAGCCTTGCTTGTAAACACAAGTGAGTAGAGGGTGTTTCAGATAAGAAGCGAGGCAGAGAAATAAAGGGAAGAGGAGGAATATATTATAGATTAAAAAAAACCCAGCATGCAACTGAATGGCAATGGATATTAAAGGGCCAGTGCTCCTAAAGTATGTGATAACTCCAAAACATAACAGCAGAAAAAGTTTTGCAAGTTTTGAATGCAGGATTAGCATCTTTATCACTTAATACACTCAGACCAGTTGCTGTTGAAATTAGATTTTTATGGTGACAATACCGCTTTAAGTACAAGTGGTGTGACATCACTCCTTCATGCAAAGCATGTTTCAGCGACAGTCAATCAGCATGCGACACTAGTGTGTGTTGTAATACTTTCCTTGCCAGCAAACCTGCTGCACTACAGGTATATGGTATTTAGTGCAAAGTCCAAAGAAGGGTAAAAAGCCTCCAGCTTAAATTAAAGCAGTAAAGGTGCTCAATAAAAGCAGTCCTATGGACAGGACTTTACAGCCTGTTGTGAAGGTTGGGGCATGGGCTAATACTGGGTCCCTGCAAGCAACCCCACCCCCTCTTCCACCTTCCAGTTCCTCAGTACCGAAGGAACTTCAAAACCCACTTATAGCCAGACTCTGGCACAGGACAGAAGGAAAACTGATAAATGTATCCTGTATGTATTTAGAGAGTTTAGCCTGTCTTATTGCCCCTCATCTGTGACTATTCACAAGTTGTCTCTCAGCTGTGTCAGCCGGTTGCCTCAACAGAGCACCTAATTTGTAAACACAGGATGTTATGTCTGCTTCCTTAAAAGCAGGAGGTAGACACACTGCAGATTTATTGCAGGTTTTGTATCAGCTGTAACAAAGAAATGTTTTTCTTTAAAGGTTATTATGCTGTTGCTTATCTTTTAGAGCAGAGAAAGTTCTGAGTCCAGGTCGGCTTTAAGGTAGGAAACTCTATATAATATATTTAGACTTTCAGCCTTATACACCCACTAGACAGTTCTCAGCCAAGGTGGGCTAACGTTTGTATAGTGGCCCCGGGGCTGGTGCTGCCATAGAGGCAAAGGGGGCAATTGCCCCAGGGCCCCAACCTCCGCAGGGGCCCCCTGCGCCACCGGCCCTGCTGCTGCTCTCAGTGGCACTGCTCCCAGTGGCACCGCAAGTGTAATCGCAGCATTAATGACCTATCTGTCACAGCGGGCAGCGGCTGCATATTCCACACACTCTGAGGCATGCTGTCTCTGTCTTTCGCTATGACCAGGTGCGTTATGTGTAAACACACACGGGGTCATAGAGAAGGAGGGAGACAGCATGCCTCAGAGTGCATGGAATGTGCAGCCGCTGCCTGCCCACCGGAACAGATAGGTAAATAGTGCAGCGATTACACTTGCAGACCCCCGGGGAGCAGTGGGGTAATGTGGGGGGGGGGGGGGAGTCGGCAGGGGGCCCCCCATGCTCCAGTTTGCCCCAGGGCCCCTTCAACCGGCCGAGTTGCCCCAACACCCATCGATGCATCAGCAGTTGACAAAGTGCAGGCCAAAGGCATGGTTCTCCTACCCACCCGGCAATCCTCCTTCCTGCGTAACAACATAATGTGTCACTAGTCTGTATGCTAGTATACAGTATGTATGATGCATCTGTACACCCTCAGCCCTGAACTGTCGCCCAAGGTATTGAGTCCCGATCCCTGGCAGGTGACATCCCTTGTGCATGTGTATGAGGATGTACACATATCAGGTGTAGGTACTTGGTCTCTGACAATGCAGGGGGTCCTGGGAGAGGCCTTATTCTCCTCACTGGCAACAAAAGGGGGAACTCTCTCCACTGCTCTCATAGATGTCTGAATAGCCGGGTCAGGAAAATATGGCGTGGGGAAAAAATGGCGCACAGTGATAAATCTTTTAAAACGGTATTTATAGTTTTAAGGATATGCAGTAACTTTATTTAAAACGCTATTTATCGTTGGTCTGACCCCCGCCCCTCATGTCCTGCGGTGTCCCCCGGTTCCTGTCTTCTGCCTCCCCCGCCCCCCCCTCGCACGTCCAATTTTGTCTCCCAGTGATTTCATCTCTGCCCCGGACTGGAGTGTAATGCTACAACAGTCCTACCTAAGCAGATCTTACGAACAGCTGATGGATGTATCTGCTCGCTGCCGCTGATGACTTTCTGATGCACCAATCACGCTGGGGGCGCTGCTCCAGAACTGCCAATCACCGCTGCTCATGTCTCTGCTCCGTCTGCTAATTGGACCCAATGCTCCCGCCTCCGAGACCATCGCGTCCAATTAGCAGACGGAGCAGAGACATGAGCAGCGGTGATTGGCAGTTCTGGAGCAGCGCCCCCAGCGTGATTGGTGCATCAGAAAGTCATCAGCGGCAGCGAGCAGATACATCCATCAGCTGTTCGTAAGATCTGCTTAGGTAGGACTGTTGTAGCATTACACTCCAGTCCGGGGCAGAGATGAAATCACTGGGAGACAAAATTGGACCTGCGAGGGGGGGGCGGGGGAGGCAGAAGACAGGAACCGGGGGACACCGCAGGACATGAGGGGCGGGGGTCAGACCAACGATAAATAGCGTTTTAAATAAAGTTACTGCATATCCTTAAAACTATAAATACCGTTTTAAAAGATTTATCACTGCGCCATTTTTTCCCCACGCCATTTTTGACTGTACGCCTGAATAGCAGCCATGCATAGCAACACATGGAAGCAGGATTTGCTCGTTTCCCTACCCTAGGCCCCGTTTAGTTGGTACGCATTTTTTTCTTCTCCATAGCAGTGCATTATGAAAAATCTTTCAGTTGAAACGCATATAGTGTGAACTGTGCCATAGGAAAACATGGGCATTACTTTGAAAATCATCTGTCCTTTTAGTTTTAACTGAGAGCAACTGATTAAGTGTAAACGGGGCCTAAGTGCACCAAATTTTCTCTCCTGCCTGCTGTCTGCTCACATTTCAAATTATTATCAGTATTACAGATTCAGGAGGGAGTTTAGGGAGGAGCACCCAGATCTAATCACAAGGTAATTATGTAGGTAACCTCAAAGCAGATAAAACAGATAGACTCTGTGCCTCTGACTTTGGCTATGTATACATTTAGGTGTATTATCACCTGAAAAAAAATTCATTCCAGATTACTTCAGGTGATAACGTAACAGTGACCTTGTGTAAACATGCTGTTCAGCCATCTGCCCAGCAGCCTGTTTAGCCCTATGGAGAGGGGGGGACGAATAGGAGGATTCCAGCTGTGAGCTGCAAAGGAAACTACAACAGAGGTTGGCTAAAGGTGGCATAATTCTAGTGATGATGGGCAGATTCAACCAAGAGACAAATCTCTCTCTGACAAAATCTGATTAGCGAGAGATCTGTCGGCTGCTCAAACACTGTAGGATGATTCGCAATCAATCTCTCAGGAATCGGCCAAGTCTGCCACCTCGCCACTGCCCCCCTATTGTATAAATGGTGCCCCCCCGTGTGCATTTATATATTGCCAGTCCTGTGTAACTCACCGCGTGGTGCCCATCTGTCTTCGGAATTCGCTGCTCCATTAGCGATATACACGCCGCTGAAGCTTAGGGAGCGTATATCGCTAATAGTTATCAAATCAGATGGCTGACAAGTGGAGGGGTGTATGGCCACCTTAAAGCTTTCCCTCATGGTCAATAGGGAGGACCAACATTTTGTAATGCTAGGTACACACGTTACGTTTTTTTCGTTCGATAGATGCGTTCGATTGATAATTTCCGTCATGTCCAATATTACTTTTGATCGTTTTACTGCTAGATTTCTCATAGAAGTGAATGCAAATTGATAAGAAAAGATAAGAGAATTGAGCTGGAAAACGAATCAAAAATCGATGAAACTTCAGAATCGAACTAAAAAAACGTAATGTGTGTACCCAGCATAAGACTCCAGTACACATGCTCGTCACCCAAACTGAGAAGTTATTGTGGATGATATAAATCTGGGGCATTTACAAAACCTTTCTAAACTAAGAGAGCATGGAATCTGGGTCACACAACATGCAATAATGTATAGATACAGACATGTTCAGGGTATGATTGCAGCATTTAATCTATAATATTATTTATAATAGGCTACTGCATTTCAGCCTCGTCACACTCACAGTGGCACTGTTCCATTTTTGTAAGTGGAAAAATGCTGTAATTGCAGAAAATAAAAGAATACTATACTGTGTTAATGTGACCATACTCTACTCAATGGCAACCAGGTCAACCATCAGATAAAACCCTCTCTGATCAAATCTGATCAAAGCAGAATCTATTTCCAATAGATTTCACCGTGAATTCTACCATACCACCGCCCCCGCCTGCCAGGCCCCCAAGTCTCGCGCAATAAATAATAAACCGAACATTTGTATAGTGCTTTTCTCCTGGCGGACTCAAAGCACTAAAGAGCTTGCTGAATAGGTACTGTCCTTGCTGAATAGGTACTGTCCCTGGTCAGGATTCAAACCCTGGTCTCCCATATCAATGGTGGTGCCCTTAGAGGGATACTGTAGGGGGGTCGGGGGGAAATGAGTTGATCTTACCTGGGGCACACTTCCTGTGCCCATGCAGCCATTCCCCGATGCTCCGGCCCCACCTCCAGTTCACCTCTGGAATTTCAGACTTTAAAGTCTAAAAACCACTGCGCCTGCGTTGCCGTGTCTGAAATTCCAGAAGTGAACCAGAGGCGGGGCCGGAGCATTGGTAAGTGGCTGCGCGGGTACAGGATGTCTGCGGGGGACTATTAGAAGCCCCGGGTAAGTTCAAATCATTTTCCCCCGACCCCCCTACAGTATCCCTTTAAGCAGTACACTATCCATCCACTGACATGTAGTGGGGACAACAACATCTTCTCGCAGCGACAGCCGGGGACGCACTCGACATCTCCGTGGGCTCTTCAAACCTGCGGTTCTGTCAGAGCAGCAAGATGGATGCCCTCATATACAATTTATTACCAGAAATGGCATGCGGCCTCTGCAGTCTCTCTCTTCCTCTAAGACTCTGTTCCCACATGCTGGGTATGTTTCTGCTCCGCTCAGCAAAGGAATCGGATCCTAATGCAAAAAATAGTATCTGATTATACTTGTTTAAAAAAAAAAAAAAAAAAAAAAAAAAAACTGATCGCAGAACAGACGGGCAAACAGACGTGTTTAAAGCCTATGAGAATGGACAGTATCTGTTCTCACTGGGCTGGTCGCCTCATCTGCTTTAAAGAGAACCCGAGGTGGGTTTGAAGAATATTATCGGCATACAGAGGCTGGATCTGCCTATACAGCCCAGCCTCTGTTGTTATCGCAAACCCCCCTAAGGTCCCCCTGCACTCTGCAATCCCTCATAAATCACAGCCATGCTGCTGACAAACAGCTTGTCAGAGCTGGCTGTGTTTATCTCTATAGTGTCAGTCTGCTGCTCTCCCTGCCTCCTGCAGAACTCCAGGCTCCGCCTGCATCCCTTCCCTCCCTGCTGATTGGAGGGAAGGGACGGGGGCAGGGACCGGAGCTATGCAGGAGGCGGGGGAGCAGCTGAGACTGACACTACAGATGTAAACACAGCCTCACAGCATGGCTGTGATTTATGAGGGATTGCAGAGTGCAGGGGGACCTTAGTGGGGTTTGGGATAGCAACAGAGGCTGGGCTGTATAGGAAGATCCAGCCTCTGTATGCAGATAACATTCTTTAAACACACCTCGGGTTCTCTTTAATCGCTATGTTCGATCGCTGCCATGCAAATACTCACATGTCCACCGGTTCCAATGCTGCTGACTCCTCCGCTCAGTCCCAGTAAACAGACTGATGCCGAGCAGAAGCATGGGGATCCCCATTGGGATTGCAAAACACCAATGAGAACCCTAGCAACAGGGAAGATTCTCATTGGTTCGTGGTGGACTAATGAAAATTCAAGGCACGTATAATATTTGTTTATGTTCTCCAGAATCTAGTAGAATCAAGTAAGTTATTTGGGATACCCAGTTTTACAGTCATTATCATGCTTTTAGCATCAGAAACACTTCCTATATCTATATATTGTTGGAGAACTGGCAGGCACACACAGATGTATAAAGATGTCATGCTGAAATGTATTAAACATCTGTGTGTAGTGTGTGGAGGCAATAGATCAGATAATGATTGGAGAGGAACAGGGGCGTAACTAAGACCCACCGGGCCCCCCTGCAGAAATTCTGAGCGCCCCCTGGGGCCCGCTCAGGGCTGTTTCGGGGGGCTGGAGGGGTCGCAGCATGATGGAAAAGCTATGGCCACACTGGGCGGAGAGGCCTCTCCCTCACCTTGGGCTCTCCCCTCCAGCTGCAATAACTATATATGTGCAGCGGCGGGCAGCGGCAGACAAACATACCTTCCGTGCGCTCCAGCGTGGGCGCTTCTCTCTCTAGTGTCTGACGCTATTTCCTGTTTATACAGGAAGTCGCGTCAGAGGCTAGAGAGAGAAGCGTCCATGCTGGAATGCACGGAAGGTATGTTTGTCTGGCGCTGCCCGCCGCTGCACATATATAGTTATTTAAGCTGGAGGGGAGAGCCTAAGGTGAGGGAGGGGGGGACCGCCCCCCTCCCCGCTGAGTGTGGCCATAGCTTTCCCATTATGCTGCGACCCCTCCAGCCCCCCAAAACGGACCTGAGCAGGCGCAGGGGCTGCAGCCCCTATTGTTACGCCCATGGAGAGGAATCTATCTGTTGGCCATGTCGACCAGTATATGGTCTCCTTTACTGTCCTGGTAGATGTGGGTGCAAAACTTTGCTTTTAATACTTTACTTTCATCTAAGAAATATAGCGAAAATCAAACACCTTATCCCAGCTGAAGACCTACCCGCCCTGGTTCATGCATTTGTATCCTCCTGCCTAGACTACTGCAATGCCCTGTTCATCGGATCTACAGATAAGATTCTGCGCCCCTTACAACTAGTTCAGAATGCTGCAGCCAGACTCCCAGCCAATGCCCCCCACAGCTCATCACCCCAGTATTGCAAACTCTTCACTGGTTGCCAGTAAAATGGAGAATCAGTTTTATGATCTGCCTGCTGACATTCAAGGCTCTAAACCACATGGGACCCAAATACATAGCGGATCTATTTGGAACTTTATGCCCCTCCACGCACCCTCCGCTCTGCCAACAAGATGAAGCTGGTTATTCCCAGGATACACTTAACATTTGGTGCTCGGGCCTTTTCCTATGCAGCCCCTACTCTATGGAACTCACTTCCACAATCAGTACGAGAGGCTCCTTCTCTGAACAGCTTTAAAAAAAGGCTAAAAACTCACCTCTTTTCCCTAGCCTTTGAGACTGCATAATGCAGGGTCACAGCGCTTTGAGTCCACAGGGAGAGAAGCGCTATGAAAATATTATTGTTCTTGTTAATATCTTTATAAATAGTGCTTTACTATTTTGGCAATCCTGGAATTATAGTACCTGCTTTGTTGAGAATTTAATATATATACTTTAATAGCTTTAATATTTCAAAAACTATAAAAGATAGAACAATGATTTTGCAGCAAAAATGGGCACTAATACAGCACTAACCAAACATAATGACATTCTTATTTGTGCCGATTTTAGGAGGAGCCAAATTGAAAAAGCTCAAAAAAGGATTCATATCTCAGAAAACTCTGGGTAGAATCACATTCATTGTTTGTTTGCTATGGATTTTAATTATTTATAATGTGGCACATCACAAGTGCTTGCCGATGTGACAGGTATGTTTAATTATTCAGGTGTGTGGCTGGCTTCTTGTTTTTTTCCCCACAGGCGGCTGTGGTTGGGACCCGGGATTAGTCAACCGCTGGAGTGGCAGCATGTATTGGTGGACCGGGCCTTACAGGCTTTCAAGACGCCAATCAAGTTCAGAGGAGCAGTATTTAAAACCCAGTGTCGGCGGTGCGGATCACAATTTTTTTAAACACCAGCCAAGTTACCTTCCATCCCTTCATGGCTGTGCTATTGTTGCAAGTTTGCATTTGGACTTTATTGTGTGTGTGTGTCTAAAGGACAACTAACCTGGGAAGGATTTTTTCAACAATACCAGTTACCTGGCAGTAATGTCTGAAACACACACCTGAAACAAGCATGCAGTACATACTGTCAATCTCAAAGCGGACTTTAAGGTGAACAAAAAAAAGTTTCACTTATCTGGGGCTTCTGCCAGCCCCTTGCAGCCGCCCTGTGCCTGCGACGTTACCAAATGATACTCTGTTCCCCCACCGTGGCTCACTGTCGCTTCTGGCAGTCGCGTCCACTATAAAGATTTTCTCCCGCAGTACGCTCCTGGCCACGGGAGCGCGTACGAATATGCCCCTGGCGCAGTGGACGTCGACTTACAAGTCGGCGTGAACAAAAGTGATCTGTGGCGGGGTAACGGAGAATCGTGGAAACGGCGAGGGCACAGGATAGCTGCAGGGGGCTGGCAGAAGCCCCAAGTAAGTGAAAATCTTTTTATTTTTTTTTATTTTCAGGTCCACTTTAAGTCAAACATCAGTACTGCACGTTTGTTCGGGGTCTGTGGCTAAAAGTATTCGAGGCAGAGGATCAACAGGACAGCCAGGCAAGGTGCATTGTTTAAAAGGAAATAAATATTGCACCCTCTGTCGAATCAGGAAAAAAGGGCAGCGGATCCCTTACAGAAAAAAAAGGTGCCGCCATAGGCGTCTATACAGGGAGTGCAGAACTATTAAACAAGTTGTATTTTTGAGGAATAATTTTATTATTGAACAACAACCATGTTCTCAATAAACCCAAAAAAACTCATTAATGTCAAAGCTGAATATTTTTGAAAGTAGTTTTTAGTTTGTTTTTAGTTTGAGCTATTTTAGGGGGGTATCTGTGTGTGCAGGTGCCTATTACTGTGCATAATTATTAGGCAACTTAACAAAAAAACAAATATATATCCATTTCAATTATTTATTTTTACCAGTGATGGGTTCAGATCAGGTGAACAAGGAGGACATGTCATTAGTTTTTCTTCTTTTATACCCTTTCTTGCCAGCCACGCTGTGGAGTACTTGGACGCGTGTGATGGAGCATTGTTCTGCATGAAAATCATGTTTTCCTTGAAGGATGCAGACTTCTTCCTGTACCACTTGAAGAAGTTGTCTTCCAGAAACTGGCAGTAAGACTGGGAGTTGAGCTTGACTCCATCCTCAACCTGAAAAGGCCCCAGAAGCTCATCTTTGATGATACCAGCCCAAACCAGTACTCCACCTCCACCTTGCTGGCGTTTGAGTCAGACTGGAGCTCTCTGCCCTTTACCAATCCAGCCACGGGCCCATCCATCTGGCCCATCAAGACTCACTCTCATTTCATCAGTCAATAAAACCTTAGAAAAATCAGTCTTGAGATATTTCTTGGCCCAGTCTTGACGTTTCAGCTTGTGTGTCTTGTTCAGTGGTGGTCGTCTTTCAGCCTTTCTTACCTTGGCCATGTCTCTGAGTATTGCACACCTTGTGCTTTTGGGCACTCCAGTGATGTTGCAGCTCAGAAATATGGCCAAACTGGTGGCAAGTGGCATCTTGGCAGCTGCACACTTTACTTTTCTCAGTTCATGGGCAGTTATTTTGCGCCTTGGTTTTTCCACATGCTTCTTGCGACTCTGTTGACTATTTTAAGTGAAACGCTTGATTGTTCGATGATCACGCTTCAGAAGCTTTGCAATTTTAAGAGTGCTGCATCCCTCTGCAAGATATCTCACTATTTTTGACTTTTCTGAGCCTGTCAAGTCCTTCTTTTGACCCATTTTGCCAAAGGAAAGGAAGTTGCCTAATAAGTATGCACACCTGATATAGGATGGTGATGTCATTAGACCACACCCCTTCTCATTACAGAGATGCACATCACCTAATATGCTTAATTGGTAGTAGGCTTTCGAGCCTATACAGCTTGGAGTAAGACAACATGCATAAAGAGGATGATGTGGTCAAAATACTCATTTGCCTAATAATTCCGCACTCCCTGTAATAAAAGCCGCATATAGAGACATACAGGGGACATTTGGGCGCATGGCGCCTCAGGGCACTAAATTTTACTTTCTTTGCCACAAATGGCGGCTGCTATAAAGGTAAATGTGGGCGCCCTGTTAGTGGCAAGAGGGGAAAATATTTGAGGACAGCCTTGCGGATATCCAAATCAGCTTGCGGATAACTAAATTGCGGCATTGCATAGCGGGTCACGGAGCGCCCCCTATGCAATGTCACAGTTTAATTAACCCGCAAGCCGATTTGGATATCTGCAAGGTTGTCCACAAATATTTCCCCCTCTTGCCGCTAATCAAGGGTTATTTTAGGGTTAGGCACCACCAGGGGGTGTCTTAGGGTTAGGCACCACCAGGGTATTCCTATGAAATAGAAGCCGGAAGATTTGGGCGCAGGGTAAAGCTGATAAACAGCACACCCTGCTCCTGCACAAGTCCCGGCGCCGCTAATCACTATACCCCCTCCAGGTCTGTATTGCAAGGCCCAGCTGTCACTTCTGTCTTATTTCCCTTGCCTATCATAGGTAGCTGCAGGTGCTTCTTAGTATTAGGTAGCCAGAAGTACCCTCAGTATTAAGTAGCTAGAGAGGCCCCCAAGTATTAGGTAGCTAGAAGAACCTCAGTATCTAGGTAGCTGACTGAAAGGAGATCTCACCAGTGGAATGCAGAGAACCGGGTGAGTAACCTCTCATTTTACACTCTCATCAGGACTCTGCATAAAGAAGGAGGGAGGAGGCACTCGGGGAGGGGAGTGAGCCGCCTTTCCATCATCAGGCACCTATAGGCATATGCCTACAGTGAAATATGGTAAATCCGGCCATGCACGTTGCTAAACGTCGTTCGCATAATTGTGTGTCTGTACCTACGTCACAAGAACTTGGAAAACGTACTCTCGTTGCTCCAAAAAAAAAAAATCACCAGTCGCCTGAAAAATTAGCGTAGAAATCACGTAACGGGTACGGACCTTTAGGGCGCGTTTCCACTTGAGAGGAAACCGCCGCGAATCCGCAGAGCTTCCCCGCAGGCGAGTAGTGCGGGGAAACTCTGCCATAGGGTGCAATGGTAACGCCGGCCGAATCGCTACTGCTATCGATTCGGCCGGCTTTTCCATCCGAATTGGCGCGGGAGGCTGCGGATCCCATAGCCGTGCATGGCACGGCTGATGGTATTCGCCTGCTTTCCCCGCAGACCCAGAAGAGCCGGCTCGCGCCTCGCAGACGCGTGCCGCTCAAGTGGAATCGCGCCCTTAGAGATATTAGATTTAAAAAGAAAATAAATAGATTGCACCATACCAAAGAACACGGCTTGCAACAAAGAAAGCCTATCTTTCATAAGGGCATTTGGCACAGTTAACCTTTTTATGGAAAGATTAGCAATAGATTTGTGTTAGGAATAGGGGTTAACCCAGGCAAGCGATGGGATATACAGCAGGTATTATAGCGAGCAGTATGTTTCCAGAGCCCATTTGCTAAGTAGCCTGATGCGAGAGATCAGATAACATTGCAGGCCATAAACAGGCACTGAGTCAGTAACACAATACACAGCTGCCAGGCTTCTGGAGTACATTAGGGTTTGGCTGCTGGGAGAAGTGAGGACTTTCACACTTAGCTGTTGTATATAGCAAGTGTCTGAGGGGTGGGCAGGCAAGGACACTAGTCCATTATCTCCAACCTTCCCAGGTAAAATCGAAGACAGCTCAGGCATTACATAGGGTTGTGCAGACCTAACCCCTCCTATGCTGGAAAGAAGTGAGCGCTAGAGGTAACAGTCCATCAAAGCATGCCGAAATCAGATTGTGAGGATGAAACCAAACAAAAGTTATTTATTACTCTGCTTATTTCTCCTTGTACACCTTAGGGAATGTTTCGCTTGCATTATTCATTTGTAGAATTTTCTCAGGGTCTCTATAAGCACCTGTCACCTCCAATGTGGGTGACCTGTTTATCATGTAAGATTTGCTGAAGTCATAAGCTGAATACACACCAGCCGATGGAGGTAAATGGATCCAGCAATGTCTCCCTCACGACGAGCGTTCCACGATCTATCTTCCAGCTGACGGGTATGCACAATGTTACATGATCGGCACGAACAGGAAGTCAAGAGATTGTGGTACGTTGCGTGAAATCGTCGGGGATCTTAAAGATCTAATCCGCCGTGACGGCCGTTATCACCACGTGACACTAAACGACGTTCCTGTGATCGCCTGTCTGTACCCATGTCGCAAGATCGTGGAAACATTCGCTTGACGCTCAAAGTATCACCGGTCGTCGGGTAAATCGCATTGTGGGTACGGGCCTATAGATATTATCAAGATTTACTTTTGTAATGCTAGGTACACACGATGCGTTTTTCGGTCAATTTTCTGTTCAATCGATTTTCGATTCTTTTTTCCGCTCAATTTTCTGCTCAATTCTCTTTTCTTTATTTTTTTTTCTTCTTTTTCTCTATTTTCTTATCAATTTCCATTCACTCCTATGAGAAACATTACATCCCATAGATATTATTCCTTGTGCAACATCAATGTACAGCAGCACCTGTCTTTCATGAACAGTTCCAGCTGATCTTCCTTCCATTTTTTGCTCCCCTTTTGCAGTCTCCCTTTTCCATTTACAGACTCCTCTCCTTTATGCAGCAATTCCTCTTCCACGCCTGGCCATCCTTGGCTGCATGAAAACATTTGCTAAGTATAGTTATATAGATTCTTTGTTAGATGGCATTAAAAAAACTGAAATATGTTTTTAACCATGTAACAAAGAATATACAGTATATGCTTAGCAAATGTTTTTTATGCTGCTCAGCTGCTCCGTTATTTGCCTGATGAAGCAGGAATGTACCTGCAAAACGTGTTGCATTGTGGAGTATTCCAATAAAACAAATTATTTACATGCAGAATCAAGTCTACCTTTTTAAACAATGTAACTCTCTTGTCAAGGTAAAAATAGCCAAGGGCCCAAACATGTTACTTTGCATAGATCCTTGCTTGGTTTTAATCCTACTCTGCCCATGGAGTATTGTAGCATCAGAGGAGTAAGGGTAAGTAATCAAGTAACTAAATTCTAACTTCCTCCAACTTCCTTCAATGTCTCAGCTGTTACCTAGTCCAGACTTTCAGATACCTGATACCAGTAAATAACTGCAGCTGAATTTACTACAGTAGTTTCAGAACTGTTGCTACACTGCAAAGCATGATGGGAGCTGAGTGGAGAACAGTAGGTGGTTTCTTATGAGCCAGAGCTCCTCAACTCCACTCAGAAACCAATGCTGTGAATGACATTATGTAGCAGTCTGAAAACACTTACAGGCTGAAGCAGATGCAAAGCCTGCCAGTTGGTTGCACACAGAGTGCCACATGCTAGATGGCAATATTTGATTGAAGAGCAGGGGAACTGTGATCATGATACTAGATCAATAATCAATGAGTGTAAAGGCACGTACACACGGCTGATTTATTCAAACAATGGATCGTTAGACCCACCCATAGGGTGGCCGTTCTAGCGATAGTTTCCCCGTGTGTACAGTCTGTCGGCAGGCTGGTTTTGACTGATCCGCTCAGCGTATGTACGCGTCTTAAGTATCTCTCTATTTTATTACAAATGAGATGCTTTGGATTAGATTAGGGTCTGTTAAAGTAGGCAAAGTTGTGTTTCTCACGTATCTGTATTTTGGAATCCAGCTTTAAATCAAGGTAACTGCAAAGATTTGCATAGAAGCCTATTGGATATAGGCAAGGGGATGGCGACCAGAGAATTATATTTTTACTGTGCTCAGAATTAGGTTTTAATATTAAAGGATCACTATAATTAAAAATGCATTCATATATATCATGCAATTTTACTACAATCGCAATTTTACCGTGATTTTACTGAGATTTTAATGATGGGAGCATTTTTTTTAAAAGCTCTCAGAAAGCTCTAATGGCCAAAAAGTGCTCAGAAAAGTGCTTATAGTGTGTCTGAGCCCTTACAGCACGTCGTGAAAATCTGACAGATCTGTCCGGTTTTGGACTAACCCATCTGCTCATGGGGATTCTGTGTTATTTCTTTATGTACAAAAGCACTTACTGAACTCAGTCCAACTGCCAAAATAGCGTGCAAAGGGGTAGAGAGGCTGGCTGGCATCTTTGAATAGATCCTTTTCAGGGAGTGCTTTTGTGAAGAATAAAGGAAATGCTGAGAATCTCCCATGAGAAGGTGGACTAGTCCGAAACCTGTCAGATCTGTCATCTTTTTACTGCCTACTGTAAGTGACAGCAACATAGTAAATAAGTCATTTATCGTACATTTTACTCTGAGAGAAATAAACGTGTCATATGTATGTATTCTGAATTTTAAATATTTTGCAATAGCCGTCCATTAATGACAAATTATCACGTTAGAGACTGCAGTTCTCTTATCTCATCACTCAGCATGTTACAAAAACACAGCAAGCATGGCCCGTTAGAAATGCAAAGAGAAATGGCTCTGGAAAGGAACCAGTCTTGCAACCTCTGCCACTGGATATCCTGTCTCCCCCACTGCTACAAGCCAATAATCTCAGTTTATTACAAGATTATTGCAAGTGTTTCCTATGAGGAATGTGGACAGGCAGATAAAGAGTGAATCGGGGCTCCGTGCCAACACGCACAGGCTGGAGGGAGGGTCGGGCGAGGAACTGCTGACCAGCTGATATCATGGTGGACAAGGCGAGCAGCATGACGTGACAATTACAAAACATCTGGACTGTCTCTATGCGGAAGCTCTGCTCTGCAAACCAGAACTGGCCAGAACAAGGCAGAGAGGGAGTGATGATCTGTGACAGAGTCCACTGAGTACAGCATTGGCTTTACACACAGGCAGATGACAAGGAGTATATTTAGAAACATGCTGTTAATGAGCAGTATACAGTTTCTTTTCCTAACATGCAAATTTTAAGCTCGAAGTTCCAGAACTATCTGGAGTGAGCGGCTTTAGCCTACACAGTTTAGAAAGTGTCAGAATGAGTGAGTCAGTGAAATCAGTGTTAGTTATGCATGATTACAGTGTAATATGTGTAAATGTTAGCAGTTATTACCGCAGAGCTTCATAATCCTACATCACTTATTCAGCAGTTTTGTCGCAGTTTTACAATAGTGATACGAGATCTACAAGCAATGGTGGTCTTCAGAGGGAAGCAGGAAATTTGGGTGCCCGCTAGCGAGGAAAATTTGAGTGCCGTCATAGGGTTACATTAAATTTAACGGCAAGGAAGGGAGATTTGGGCTCCTGCAGTGTTTGGGATTTGGTGCAATTCAAATTATTTTCCTACCTGTTTTTTTTTTTCTCTGCAGTTAGAAAGCGCAAACGCAGCACAGTCTTGCCATACACTTGTCAGATCGCGGTGGGATCATGTTAGTTTAAAATAGTAAGAAATATGATCCCAGTGCTATTGCAACTGCACTTGTATTTCTTAGTGGAGAAGGGCCCTCAGACCCCTTTCACGTTTACCGCGTCGTCTCACGTTGCGTCGCACAAAATCATTGCAACCTATTGCAGAAGCAGCAGGGCCGGATTTGTACTCTTTCCCGCCCTAGGCCACTGTCACCAGCCGCCCCCCTTCAGTACAGGTAGCGAGATGACCCCTCCCCCTTCCCTCTAGTACAGGTAGCCTGATGACCGCTCCCCCTTCCCTCCAGCATAGGTAGCCAGATGACCCCTCCCCCTTCCCTCTAGTATAGGTAGCCTGATGACCCCCCCCCCAGTATAGGTAGCCAGATAACCCCTCCCCCTTTCCCTCCAGTATAGGTAGCCACATGACCCCTCCCCCTTCCCTCTAGTATATGTAGCCCAATGACTCCTTCCCTTTCCCTCCAGTATAGGTAGCCAGATGACTCCCTTAATCCCTCCTTTTCCCACTCCCTCCCCTTTCAGTATAGGTAGCCAGCTCACCTTCACACCGCAGCAGCCATCAGCGTCACTCATTTCTCAGCTCGTCTGCAGTGCAGAAGCTTCATCTTCCTCTCTGTCTCCCAAGTCCATAGCCGCCGGCCACAATGCAAATGTGCACAGAGAGCAAGGTGGCTGCTGCACAGGCTGCTAGCAGCAGAGTACCGCGGTCAGGTGCTCGCCTGATCTCCCTGCATTACAGCACTTGCAAGTTTACAAATGCTTCACCAGTTTAGCCTGCTGCTTTGCTGCCCTTCTTCCTGTGGTGCCCTAGGCCATGGCCTAGGTGGCCTTGGCCTAAATCCAGCCCTGAGAAGCAGTGGAAGTCCTATGGGGTAATCACATTGATTGCAGTGCGGCATGGCCCGGCTCGCCCCATCAGGATAACACAAGAGTTGCAGTGTGTCATGCGCGTTTAACTCGGGAGTGAGGCATTCTAAAGTATGCCTCACTGTATGGTAGCATCACAGTGGTAACATGCAAGGTGACCTTTCAGAAATGTTGCAGTGCGATTGAACAATTGCATCATAACGGCATGTTCAATGTGGGCCTAATTCTATACTTGGGTGTGCTTAAAATACCTTAAATGGCAACTGAAGTGAGAGGGGAATGGAGGCTGCCATTTTTATTTCCTCTTAAACAATACCAGTTGCCTGGCAGCCCTGCAGGTCTATTTGGCTGCAGTAGTGTCTGAATAACACCAGAAACAAGCATGGAGCTAATCTTGCCATTTCTGACAATAATGTCAGAAACACCTGATCTGCTGAATGCTTGTTCAGGGTCTATGGCTAAAAGTATTAGAGGCAGGGGATCAGCAGGATAGCCAGGCAACTGGTATTGCTTAAAAGGAAATACATATAGCAGCCTCCATATCTCTCCCACTCCTGTTGACCTTTGAGGCTTTGATCACATCTAAAATCGAAATCGCTGACGCCAGCGATTTTCAATTTTGTGATTGAGTCTTTTTCCCTTTCCGGCGTTTACCTGTTTGCTTTGTTTTTTTTGTAAAGCGCTTTTCAAATCGCTTTAGCAGAGCGATTTGAACTCTTTCATCGGGAAAATAATAAATACAATGCATTTATTCTTGAAAGCGCTGGGGAAATCGCTATACCAAGAGCTTTTACAAGAATTTAACGATTTTCCTATACCTGCCATTATAGGGAAATTGCCTCAAAAATGGTACAGGCAGCGCTTTGCTGAGCGGATTGGAAACGGGAACGCTCAGATGTGAACTCTCTCATAGGGAAACATTGCACAATCGCTTTCAGGGCCCTTTTCCACTAGCGTGATTGCTGAATCGCAAAAGCACAAATCAATAGCGATTTTAAAAACGCAAGGGTTTGCTAAATAACACAGGAATCGCGGTAGGTTATTTCCACTACCGCGATTCGATTTTTACACAAACGCGATCGCGCAGCGGAGCGATTATTGCCGCGATTTTGCTATGCCCTGCAGTGCATAGCAAAATCACAAACGCTATCGCCAGGAGAAAAAAGGATTTTGCTGAATCGCAATTGCTAGCATTTAGCGCTAACGCTAGTGATTGCAAGTGGAAAAAGACTCTTAGGGAGATTTAGAAAATCGCTGGCGCTTAACAAAAAAAAGCAAAACACCCTAGGTGTGAACAAGCTTTAAGAGTAAGAAACTGCATCTATGTTACCGTTCTGTTTCAAGATATGTCAGCGGATTCCTATGCATGGATTCACTACAGGGTTTGTTTTACAATGACGCCTTGATTCATAATGCAATTTTAACCATAGGCGTTTTGAAACATACTTTGAAGAAATAAAACCTTCCCCTTTTTGCTCATGAGAAGCCTGGTGTGCTAACTAATCTTTGGACTTGCTGACTGTATATGGGGTGTATGCTTTGGACCAAGGTTATGCACCCACTCTTGACAGCAAGGTGTGCCACTCCAAATCTCTCAGACATGTTGGTCATTCAAAAATGAATGATTGGGGCAGGTGGCATGAGTCGGTAAAAATCATTTAATGAATTTTCATTAAACAATGCTGCGCAATATCACCAGAAATATTGTTTGTTGCGCAAAGTCGCTTGCGAAAATTGCTAAGTGGGTACGGGCCTCTAGAAGGCTCGAGTGAGCTGCAGGATTTTCATGAGCATGGATACTACAATAGACACATATTTATAGCAGGATGAGAAAAAAGTATGCTTTTAGGGAGTAGACTAGCACTTTAGTATCAAGATTCAAGCACTTTATTGTCATTGTGTAACAAAACGAAGAATCAACTGCAATACACTTATGGCCCATACTCACGAGGGACTTTTGTCGCCTCAACACGCGGCGCGCGCGTGTTGCGGCGACAGGTCGCCCGTGAGTATGGGCCGTCGCACGCGCGCGCGCCCCCGAACTGTCGCCCGTCGCTATGTCGCCATGCGATTGAAACTTTCAATCGCATGGCGACAGTCGCCGCTGCCCCCCCCGCCGCAACTGTCGCTAGTCCGCGTGAGTACGCGGACTAGCGACAGCAACCTCCATTGAGGTTCACAGACCTTCCGGTGAGCTTCCGGCGGGGGGAGGAGGAACGTCAGCGACAGCTTCCGCCTTGCCGCTGGTCCCTCTTCCGCATGTGTACGCGGAGGGACCTGGCGAGAAGCTGTCGCCGGCCTGTCGCCCACACGCTCACGTGTGCTGGCGACAGGCGAGTTTTGCAGCCCGTGAGTACGGGCCATTATAATCTAAAATACCTGATGACTCCCAGAGAGACTACCACTTTTTCATTACATTTGGAATGACTCTCCCTTTGGGACTTCTGTCCCTTCCCCTTAGGCCTACCGGTTGAGCCCTTGATCTGCTTTGATAGATCTTTCTCCTGTAACACTCTCTTTTCGGAATCCTATTTTTTCATCCCTTTATCGTTTATCTCTCACCTTTTTTTCTCTCTATCACTTCCTTATGTTTATTGCACTTTGCACAAGCTGTAATAATATGTTGTGGCCATATTTGTGCTGAATAACAGCATGATACTTATATTACTTTATTATTGATTTGCAGTTGGCAGGTTGTTACACCTACTGTTTGTAAACTATTAGTATAAAAATGGGAAGAAAAAAAAAAGAGTAAAGTGAGCTGAGAAACCAAACAGACAACTTATTCCCACAAGAGACTGGATGGGATGGAAGTGCCCCTAAAATGATAACACTCTTAAAAACAATGAAAGCCTAAGGAATGAAGGCTCAAGGCTCGAAGGCTCAACTCAAGGTAGCACTAAAAAGGTATTCATTAGATACAAATGACAACGCATTTCTTAGGTTATACCCGTTTCATCAGGTCAATTTTGTATCATAAAAAGTACTAAGGATTAGCTCAGGAGCATTACAGAAGCAAATACTTAGCATTTTTTATGATACAATATTGACCTGATAAAGCAAGTGTAACCTGAAAAACGCCTTGTCGTTTGTAACTAATAAATATCTTTGTAGTGCTACCTCAAGGTAAGCCATCCCATCCAGTCTCTTACTGCCTTTGTTATATGAGCACCGAGTAGCAGTTCCCACTTGTGCACTGTAGTAGTTCCCACTTCCCATGAGTAGTTCCCACTTGTACACTACTCTAAACATTTTTTCTTGGTTAGCGACTTTAAAGAGAACCCGAGGTGGGGTTCTGACAATGCTATCCCCATACAGAGGCTGGGTCTGCCTATACTGCCCAGCCTCTGTTGCTATCCAGATCCCGCTAAGCCTCCCCTGCGCTCTGCTATCCCCCAAAAATCACAGCGCGCTGTCGACATGCAGTGTGTCGCTGTGCGGGCTGTGTTTACCTTTGTACTGTCAGTCTTGGCGCTCCCCCCACCTCCTGCATAGCTCCAGTCCCCGCCCGCGTCCCTTCCCTCCCCGCTGATTGGCGCGGCTGTGATTTATGGGGCATAGCAGAGCACAGGGGGAACTTAGGGGGGATCTGGATAGCAACAGAGGCTGGGCAGTATAGGCAGACCCAGCTTCTGTATGCGGATAGCATTGTCAGAACCCCACCTCGGGTTCTCTTTAAATCTAAACAGGTTTCTTCACTGGTTGCTGGAATAGCAACCCAAGTTTGTGAGTATCTGTCTTCTTTCTACATTTCTTCTATTTACATTGACATGCTACACTATATGGGGCTCCTATCTTCTCTCTGTGTGTCCCCAATTTCTTTTGGTACAGATATTTTTCAATATCTTACCTCTACAACTAATGCCCACAGGCTGTCAATAGTATAGAGGGAGATCACAGTGAACTCATGTGAAAAAAATAGGACATCCCATAAAATATTATATAGAAAGGTTTGCATATTGATATCTAATCATGTTCTTATTTATCTCTGGATTTAATTGCAGGTGATAAAACAAAATGAACCTTGATTTACTCATTAAACAAAAGATATCATCAAAATTGTCTATTCTAACTATCAGCAGAGAAAACAGCGATTAAAACAAATCGGAGTGGGCCACCGCCATAACCCGAAAACAACCCCCCCATGCTCTTTTTACACACAAGCTACTTTCCGGGAATGGCCTACGGCAAATGTCCTGTATGGCATCTTACCACACTGAATAATATGGATAAACCATCCTTTGATTTGGAAGGTACCCGCTTCCGGGGTTCATTGATTCTACTCGTTACAAATAAAGATGTCTGTCAGCTCTCAGGATGTCAATCTTGTAAGCAAGAAAATTGAACGGGGATTTCTACAAAATTCTGCTGAAAAAACCAAGAGAAGCCAGTTGAGCCAGTTGTCACTATGGTATGTTATTCTTTTCCTGGTTATTCTTTAGAATCACTGTCAGAAAGTACCTTTTAGTTGGATACCACAGCTTCCGGTGGGAGGGCGGGTTTAGTGAGGGAAGCTATGTTAAGTTTGTGAATATCCATGCTTATTTACAAGAAAATATATCTTTGACAAAATGTTAAAGTGTTTATCAGAGACTTTATCGGCATCCAGGATACCCAGAGTTCAGTCACAGAGAAAAAAGATATTTGGAAACATTCTGAAGTATACGACTTCAGACCAAAGTTTCATAATACGTGGACAAGACCACCAAATATATATCAGGTTCCCCTCTCTATGACACATCTTCTGCAGCTATCAAACTCACTTTTTTTTTCTAAGATCTCATGCTCTTTGACAAATACAACCTTATACTGGACTAATTGACTTGAGAGCCATACATTTCCTATTGTGGTAAGCCAACTATCCTCTGTAATCTCATGTTGCATTTGTAACTACTATGCCTTCTAGTTCTGTGTTATGTACTAATTTCTGCAATTTGTGTATACCAGTGACCGTATTTTTATGTACCCATGATTGTCTCTTATTCTGTACAGTGCCACAGAATAGGTTGGCACTTTATTATTAATATTATGTATTTATATAGTGCCAGCATCTTCCTCAGCGCTGTACAGATTATATTGTCTAGTCACTTAACTGTCCCTCAGATGGGCTCACAATCTAATCCCTACCAGAGTCATATGTCTATGTATGTATAATGTAGTCGTGTATGTATGTACTTTATAAACCAATAATAATAATCATCTCGGTCTCAAGTTCAGATTCCCATCTTCAGTAAGTATGATTGAGTGGTAGTGATAGTCATGTCTAGAACTCACAGAGAAGCATGTCATTTGTTTGATAAGCTGATAGATTTGTAAAGCTCTGATTTGCTGTGATCACATCCTGTTTTTGCACATGATCATGACTAGCAAATCAGAGAGTTATATATCTATCACCTGATTAGCCTGATGACATGCTTCTACATGAATTTTACTAGACATGTCCATCACTACTGAGCAGAATACTTGTGGGTTTGATGATCTATGACTTTAGCCAAGAGACACGTCTTTTTTGATGCAGTTTTCCACAGAAAGAGTGGGAGCTCTCCTGATCAGACCTTCCCTTTTTTTCTAAACATGAATTATAGCTCTGGATTTGCAGTCTATTGAATGCTAAACTGTTTTTCCCCACAAAGTGAAAGTACTAAAGTGCTCACAAAGTGGTGTACCTCTCCCCATCTTTATTTCCGAGAGACTGAGAAATTCTGGCATCTTATTTTTATACTCAATCATGTTGCTAACATGTTGCCAATTAGTCTAATTAGTTGTAAGATGCTCAAAAGGTGTTTTTCAATAACATAACATGTTTTGCAGTATTTTCTTTTCGCCCACCTAACTTTTTAAAAAAGTTTTGATGGAATCATAATTGAAATAAATTATAAAATAATAACATCAGACATTTTACAGTGTCCCAATTTTTGGGGTGAAAATCATTAACCATTTGCACTAAAATTAATGGGTTTACAATAAGCTGGAACACTGATGGCAACAAAAGCAACATAGCTATAAAAAGGTTTTAGTTTCCAACTAAAAGACTGCATGCAGTATCTATTGTACTCAGTCGGTTCACCCATTCGGGGTTTCCGCCTTAGAACTGGTCCCCTTCTATCTCAGCCAGTTAGCATGCAAGTGACAGAGTCATGCTCTAGAACCTACAGTTCAAGCTAAGGCAGTTCTAGTTCTTGTGCAAACTTATAAATAAATTAGAACAACAGAGAGAGGAGAATTCTTAATATCTTCTATACCAAAGCATAAGCTGTAGCCATACAGTAGTTTCCTAAAAAAAATGATGTGACTGTAGACTGCAGCTAAAACAAAATATTTTACTGCATTCAGTTATGTCAAATGACATTCAGTTACAAAATAGCTTCTGCAATGATGACATAATGTATATTGATTTTTTGTGCTACAATCAACTTTTACCAAAGTGGAGTAACCCTTTAAACAACAAGAGTACCAGACAAGGAATATGCAATAATTATGTCCAGAATCCTGGTTTAAAGAAAGAGGTACTGGGCAATGGCATGGCAATAGGGGATGCAGAGTTGGCGACCGCACCAGGACCGGAGGGGACCACTAGGTGCCCTTGAGCCATCTTATTAGCTTTTTATTGGTGCTGTGTTGATAATGAACACCTCTATACAGTGGTTTGCAAAAGTATTTGCCCCCCTTGAAGTTTTCCACATTTTGTCATATTACTGCCACAAACATGAATCAATTTTATTGGAATTCCACGTGAAAGACCAATACAAAGTGGTGTACATGTGACAAGTAGAACAAAAATCATACATGATTGCAAATATTAAAAAAAAAATAAAAATAAAAAATTACTGCAAAGTGGGGTGTGCATAATTATTCAGCCCCCTGAGTCAATACTTTGTAGAACCACCTTTTGCTGCAATTACAGCTGCCAGTCTTTTAGGGCATGTCTCTGCCAGCTTTGCACATCTAGAGACTGAAATCTTTGCCCATTCTTCTTTGCAAAACAGCTCCAGCTCAGTCAGATTAGATGGAGAGCATTTCTGAACAGCAGTTTTCAGATCTTGCCACAGATTCTCGATTGGATTTAGATCTGGACTTTGACTGGGCCATTCTAAAACATGGATATGTTTTGTTTTAAACCATTCCATTGTTGCCCTGGCTTTATGTTTAGGGTCGTTGTCCTGCTGGAAGGTGAACCTCTGCCCCAGTCTCAAGTCTTTTGCAGACTCCAAGAGATTTTCTTCCAAGATTGCCCTGTATTTGGCTCCATTCATCTTCCCATCAACTCTGACCAGCTTCCCTGTCCCTGCTGAAGAGATGCACCCCCAGAGCATGATGCTGCCACCACCGTATTTGACAGTGGGGATGGTATGCTCAGAGTGATGCACAGTGTTAGTTTTCCACCACACATAGTGTTTTGCATTTTGGCCAAAAAGTTCCATTTTGGTCTCATCTGACTAGAGCACCTTCTTCCACATGTTTGCTGTGTCCCCCACATGGCTTGTGGCAAACTGCAAACGGGACTTCTTATGCTTTTCTGTTAACAATGGCTTTCTTCTTGCCACTCCTCCGTAAAGGCCAACTTTGTGCAGTGCACGACTAATAGTTGTCCTATGGACAGATTCCCCAACCTGAGCTGTAGATCTCTGCAGCTCGTCCAGTCACCATGGGCCTCTTGACTGCATTTCTGATCAGCGCTCTCCTTGTTTGGCCTGTAATTTTAGATGGACGACCTTGTCTTGGTAGGTTTACAGTTGTGCCATACTCCTTCCATTTCTAAATGATTGCTTGAACAGTGCTCTGTGGGATGTTCAAGGATTTGGAAATCTTTTTGTAGCCTAAGCCTGCTTTACATTTCTCAATAACTTTAACCCTGACCTGTCTGGTGTGTTATTTGGACTTCATGGTGTTGTTGCTCCCAATATTCTCTTAGACAACCTCTGAGGCCGTCACAGAGCAGTTGTATTTGTACTTACATTAGATTACACACAGGTGCACTCTATTTAGTCATTAGCACTCATCAGGCAATGTCTATGGGCAACTGACTGCACGCAGACCAAAGGGCGCTGAATAATTATGCACACCCCATTTTGCAGTTATTTATTTGTAAAAAATGTTTGGAATCATGTATGATTTTCGATCCACTTCTCACGTGTACACCACTTTTTATTGGTCTTTCAGGTGGAATTCCAATAAAATTGATTCATGTTTGTGGCAGTAATGTGACAAAATGTGGAAAACTTCAAGGGGGCCGAATACTTTTGCAAACCACTGTATGTCTATTGTATAGCGATAATCTTTAACAAGCTATTTTCTTACTCCAATTACAACTTTCTGACACTGACTCTGTCCTTGGTAAGTTTTGAGGTTCTATATCAAAAAGAGTTTTTGGGGCCCCATATAAAACTCCCACTGGGGCCCCAAGCTCCTTAGTTATGACACTAATACTGGGTTAATATTTGAAGCCCCTCTTTTGTGCCCAGCAGCAGCAGAGTATGGGAGGATGGGAAGTTAAGTAGGCATTAGTAATTAGAGTTTTCACCTTCCTGGCTTGCCGTGGAGCTGGGCTGACTTGTGAAATATTATAAGTGCAGCTCTGGTGTAACATTATTTTTTCTGTCAATCACAGCCCCTGTTGATCTATGCATTCCTTTATCCTGAGAGATTTTCCTAGTGGAAAGCAGTGTCTGACAGACCACATAAAGGATTTTCCAAATAAGCAGGGTAATAGAATCAAAATGCATGAGTGCTTTCCGACTTGTTTGTTTATTTTGGGCGACGAGGTTAATCCTCAGCAGTTTGGAAGAGGAGATGTAGAGTGAAGCTTATTCCTTTCCGAGCCATTCGGTATGGCTTTCCACGCAAGAAACCAAACTTCAAAGAGCACGCTATAGACTGCTGGAAAGTACAGGGTGAAATATGGACAAGGGCTTCCTTTTTTCCTCTCAAAAAAAGAAAAGTAAAATCTAACAGAACCGTCATTTTAGTTTATTGTGTGTCTGTAAATGTAAGTGTCTTTCCTTCTTGGCCTTTTTTTCATCTTTGTGATCTATTTTATTCTCTGTTTTTCAGTAAGATTTCAAGCATATCTTTTTACCCAGAATCCACATCCCACTGTCTGTGCACTTAAGCAGGGGTTCCCAAACTTTTTTGGTCAAGGGCCGGGTCAACATACTTCAGACTGCTGAGGGACCGGAACATACATAAAATGATGTTGAAAAGGAGAACTCCCAGCTGCAGCCATTCAGTCATGTGGCACTCAAAGAACATCGTTGTGCACCAGACAGTGAAGCATACCTAGGTGACAACGGTCGTCTACTTGGACAGCAGTGTCACCTGATGCAGAATTGGATTGGAAGTCAGTGAATTACTGCTCACTGGCTTCTACAGTATGTGGATGGGTGGTGCCATAGCACTGCTATTCTATATGTGGGCCGCCAATATTTAAAGGTGCAGTGGGCCACATCTATAAGTTATACATTTAAGGGCTAGTAAAAAAGATTTGGGGGGCCGCATTCGGCCCACGGGCCTTAGTTTGAGGACCACTGATTTAAAGGGAACCTGAAGTTAGAGGGATATGGAGGCTGCCTTGTTTTTTCCTTTTAAACAATACCAGTTAACTGGCAGTCCTGCATATTCTCTGCCTCTAATACCGGGTGCACACGATGCAATTTCCTGTCAGATTGACGGTCGAATCTGATTTCCAATTGTATTTCTGATTGATTTTCCGATCACTCCTATACAAAATTGATCATAAAAACGATTGGAAATCAGTTCAGACCCATCATAAATTATCGATTTGACCATCCATCTTACAGGAAATTGCATATTGTGTACCAGGCATAATACTTTTCGCCACAGAACCTGAATAAGCA
The DNA here is from genome assembly GCF_040937935.1 of Hyperolius riggenbachi. Taxonomy (NCBI): domain Eukaryota; kingdom Metazoa; phylum Chordata; class Amphibia; order Anura; family Hyperoliidae; genus Hyperolius; species Hyperolius riggenbachi. The sequence continues at coordinate 78,006,425 of NC_090657.1, read as the reverse complement.
TGCAGATCAAAGGTTTCTGACAAATATCAGACAAGATTAGCATGCTTGTTTCAGGTGTGTGATTTGACACCTCTGATGCCCGAATGATCAGCAGGGCTGTCAGGCAACAGGTATTATTTAAAAGTGAACAAATATGGCAGCCTCCATATACCTCTCACTTTAGGCTTCCATTCTTTTTGGTGCATTGTAAAATAAAAGTATCCCAAATACATGAGTTTAATCTGAATGGTCAGCTGACAGCTGCCCCCGCAAACTCCCATCACTCAAAGTAAATCCGATGATTTGCATATGCTGCAATGATGCACCATGGTAGACCTTGATTGCTCAACACCTTCTATTTTAAGAAGACCCGTGTTGAGCTGTTTATGGACTGAGACACAGGCCTGAGTCACAACTTGTGTCTGTCCCTTCCTCCCTCTCTGAGCAGCTACTAGTGACCAGCTATCACTAAACTGATGCCCACTAATCCTGTCACCAATCATATGAGTAGAGACCTTTCACAGAGTACCTACTCTAGTTATGTCATGGTGAACCAGAACCACTAGGATTTTGAAAGAGAGTAAAAGTAACTTACCTCGGGAAGGGGAAGCTTCTGGATCCAAAGAGGCTTCCCCTGTCCTCCTCAGTAGAGGAGATCCGGCGCGGGTACCCCAAATAATGCCTTGTAGGCCGCTTGTCGGTGATTGCACATATGCAGTAGCCGTTCTCCGCTCACGTTCTGGCAAAAATAGCTGATCCCGACTGGGTCTGCCCTACTGCGCAGGTGCATTCTGTGCACACTGACAGGCGGGCAACAAGGCATTCCTTGGGGGTCCCAGTGCTGGAACCCCTCTACTGAGGAGAAAGGGGGAAGCCTCTATAGGATCCAGAGGCTTCCCCCTCCCGAGGTAAGTAGCCCCCAGGGGCTCTTTTTTGTTACAGATACTCTTTAAAAGCCCTCTTACTTTTTAAAAAAAACTATGTTTACTATACATTTTAGGTTCCTTTTAGTACCTTAAAAAGTGGTAGCGGTTCTGGCTCACCATGACTTAACTAAGTCATCTATAAATCTCTGACTTGGGTAAACATTTTGTGTACTGCTGGAATCATCTTGGATGATGATTCTTTGTACCACATCATTCACGATACTGATCTTAATGTCGATCACGGTAGAGTGGCGGTCCGTTCGGCGACACTGTTAAGTAGTGCATGGGTAGCTTTATTAGCTATAGGCCGTTGACAGCTCCCATGTGTATGTAACAATGGCACTGGACCACCATCTGCTTTCATTTATGGATTCATTTGTATACCACATAGTAAGTATGAAGTTGGTCCTATTTGAACATTATATTCAATGATACATTCAAAAGTTTTTTTTTTTTTTTTTTTAAATATCCAACTTGCCTTGCACTTTACAGGCTTGTACTGTTCTCCTGATGAAGTGAACAAATGAAATAGGATTCACAAAACACGTGAATATCCAAGCTCCGCCCCAATTTTTAAATATTTTTACAATTGTTTACTACTTCTGATAAGTTTAAAAGTGGTTGTATATTAATGTACGTTTTGTAAAGCTGCCGGTGAGTTGGGTGTAGTTTGAGCTAAATGACTTAGCAACTCGGAAGGTGAAGTAATTTGGGGTCAAAATATAAAATGTATTAGCTATATGCCGCCAGTGGTTCTGGATGTGCAACCTTTATGTCTGGGCCATAATAAAGATTATTGTGGCTCTTGGATTATTGTGGCTCTGTACCATTAAGCAGCTGGCACATCGTTGCATTCCAATGATTCTGGAGGTGTGTTTACCTAACAGGGAAAACAAAGGGATATATTCAGCAGTGATGCATTATGGGACACCTCAGAGTTCACTCCAACCTGAATAATCGCAAATGCCTTCTGTTTTAAGAAGGCTAAATTACATTTAGCTTAGCTGAGGCCCCCTGCGCAATACAACTCTGATTTGCAATTCCAATTTACACGGGATGCTAGCAACGCAAGAAGAAAAATGCAGAAAAAACGCAGCATGCGGGACTTTTTTTAATCGCATAAAAATTACATGTAAAATCGCATCAAATTCAGAAATTGGAATCGCATGTAGCGTAAAAGAGCACTGAGACATGTTTCTTACTGACATGCAGTTAGGTGTACACAGGAGATTTGCTGTAAGTACAATTTTAGGCCTCTTTCACATGGGAGGCCGAACTGCATACTTGTCAGGCAGCTAAGCCTCCCATCTGCTGGCCACTGCACACCACTTAATGCAGCCGAATGACAGTGTTTGTAACACAAAAAAATTGCATCATATTGTATCTGAGGGTGGCTCTACTCAGGTATGGCTTAATGCTGTGGTCGCCATGTCAAGCACTAGATAGTGCCCGGTCGCATATGGGGGCAGCTGTCGGGTGGTTAATTCACCACCTTCAGCCTCCCATGTGAAACAGGCCTTACTATCAGGCTTCCTTTAATTTAAAACTTGATACATATTATTTATAAAAGGCCAGTTTAAAGAGAAACTGTAACCATGGTTTGGACGTCATTCCAAACAGCAGCTGATACCACCTTTCCCATGAGAAATCTTTACCTTTTCTCAAATAGATCATCAGGTGGGTATATATTACTGATATTGTGGTGAAATGTCAGGACCATTTCCTGTCAGTGAGCCTTGTTGCATTGTGGGAAACAACAGCTGTTTCCAATTTCCTAGTATTTCCCAATGTGCATATACAGTATATATATTATACAGTGGCTTGCAAAAGTATTCGGCCCCCTTGAAGTTTTCCACATTTTGTCACATTACTGCCACAAACATGAATCAATGTTATTGGAATTCCACGTGAAAGACCAATACAAAGTTGTGTACACGTGAGAAGTGGAATGAAAATCATACATGATTCCAAACATTTTTTACAAATAAATAACTGCAAAGTGATGTGTGCATAATTATTTAGCCCCCTGAGTCAATACTTTGTAGAACCACCTTTTGCTGCAATTACAGCTGCCAGTCTTTTAGGGTATGTCTCTACCAGCTTTGCACATCTAGATACTGAAATCCTTGCCCATTCTTCTTTGCAAAACAGCTGCAGCTCAGTCAGATTTAGATGGACAGTGTTTGTGAACAGCAGTGTTCAGATCTTGCCACAGATTCTCGATTGGATTTAGATCTGGACTTTGGCTGGGCCATTTTAACACATGGATATGTTTTGTTTTAAACCATTCCATTGTTGCCCTGGCTTTATGTTTAGGGTCATTGTCCTGCTGGAAGGTGAACCTCCACCCCAGTCTCAAGTCTTTTGCAGACTCCAAGAGGTTTTCATCCAAGATTGCCCTGTATTTGGCTCCATCCATCTTCCCATGAACTCTGACCAGCTTCCCTGTCCCTGCTGAAGAGAAGCACCCCCAGAGCATGATGCTTCCACCACCATATTTGACAGTGGGGATGGTGTGTTCAGAGTTAAGTGCAGTGTTAGTTTTCCGCCACACATAGCGTTTTGCATTTTGGCCAAAAAGTTCAATTTTGGTCTCATCTGACCAGAGAGCCTTCTTCCACATGTTTGATGTGTCCCCCACATGGCTTGTGGCAAGTTAACAATGCCTTTCTTCTTGCCACTCTTCGATAAAGGCCAACTTTGTACAGTGCATGACTAATAGTTGTCCTATGGACAGATTCCCCCACCTGAGCGGTAGATCTCTGCAGCTCGTCCAGAGTCACCATGGGCCTCTTGACTGCATTTCTGATCAGCGCTCTCCTTGTTTGGCCTGTGAGTTTAGGTGGATGGCCTTGTCTTGGTAGGTTTACAGTTGTGCCATACTCCTTCAATTTCTGAATGAAATAAATCTTTTTGTAGCCTAAACCTGCTTTAAATTTCTCAATAACTTGATCCCTAACCTGTCTGGTGTGTTCTTTGGACTTCATGGCGTTGTTGCTTCTTAATATTCTCTTAGTCAACCTCTGAGGCCGTCACAGAGCAGCTGTATTTGTACTGACATTAGATTACACACAGGTGCACTCTATTTAGTCATTAGCACTCATCAGGCAATGTCTATAGGCAACTGACTGCACTCACACCACAAGGGGCTGAATTTACGCACACCCCACTTTGCAGTTATTTATTTGTAAAAAAAAATGTTTGAATCATGTATTATTTTCGTTCCACTTCTCACGTGTACACCACTTTGTGTTGGTCTTTCATGTGGAGTTCAAGGGGGCTGAATACTTTTGCAAGCCACTGTATATATATATATATATATATATATATATATATATATATATATATATATATATATATATATATATATATATATATATTATACTGTTTAAACCTTTTAGCCTATTGCAATGTTAGTGGGTGTGGTTATAGATGATGGCAGTTGGTGCTGTGCAGTTTATTTCATGTGTGCCAGTAGTAACGATGATGACGACGTTCAGGCTGATTGTGGATCAAAAAACATGAACAAATTACATGACGAATATCAATCATTTCTTGATTTCTCTTCTATTTTTTAACTTCTCACTTTGCAATGTATTGATTTATTTTTTTTTATAAAGTTCCTCTTTAAAATGATGTTAACTTTTAATTGTTGTAGAAGAATGAAACAAAGCTCTTTATGTTTGTCCTTCAGATATGTAACCACATGAAATTACTTCTTGAACTTTTGCACTCACCTCCTTAAAGCAAAGTTGGGTTGTAATGAATGACGGCTGGGCTATTACACACATGACGTGCCCTGGCCATAGAGAAGTGCCTGCAGGTGTACTCGGCAGTGTGGCGTACGCGCAGGTTCAGACTGCTCCAGCTGCAGGCCTCTATGGGAAGCTCTGGGGGTTAAACGAATCACCTGATTAAAATGTAAAAAGATCCCACAGCAGCTTTAAGGGAGTCCCTGCGGCTATATCTGTATAATAAACCAATTGAAGTAAGAACATTTATGTTCGAATGATAACTCCCCGATTAAACCTTATAAAACATGATTACATTTTTATAGTTTTATCAGTAGATGGGAATTAAAGGATAACTGTACATTTTAACAGTACTCCTGCTCAGACTTAGAGCCAATAAAGCATTCTTTACAAGAAAAAAAGTCATCAGAATACTATTCTTTCAAAGCTCACCTGAACTTAAAGGGATATGGAGGCTGACATATTTGTTTCTTTTTATACATACACATTGCCCGGCTGTCCTGCTGACCCTCTGCCAATACTTTTAGCCATAGACACTGAATAAGCATGCAGATCAGGTGCTCTGACTGAAGTCTTCCCGGTTTAGCTGCATGCTTGTTTCAGGTGTGTGATTCAGACACTACTACAGCCAAAGAGATCAGCAGGGCTGCCAGGCAACTGGTATTGTTTAAAAGGAAATACATATGGCAGCCTCCATATTCCTCTCAGGTCAGGTGTACTTTTAACAGAATCCCAGATTCTCTTCCTGGCCAGGACACTATCTGCATGGAGTTTGTAGGTGCTTCTAGTTTTTGTTTAGGTTTCCTCCGTGCACTCCCAGTTGCCTCATAAATTAAATAGCTTCCTTCAGAACTGACCCTACATTGTGACATTAGACTATGACTATCTATAGTGGGGACAAGTATCAGTGAGCTTCTGTGAGGGACAGTTATTGACATGAATTTCAGTGGAAAATGTCTGTGCTATGGTGGTCTGCACCCACAAGCCTCTTGCTCAATCTCCCCATAGGACAGAACATGCCACCCAGAAAAAGTTGCACAAGCAGGTTTGTGCACAGCTCACTGGAAAACTGTCAGACAAGGTGATCAAGAAAGATCTTTCAGGCCACAGACGTCAACAGCAGTGTATATCATTTTAGGGCCCATTCCCACTGCACTCCTGCATACTTTCTTTTCTGCAATAGGAGAATTGTTTAAAAAATTGCAACTTGCCACTTTTTTCTTTTAATTGCACAACTCTTTACATTCAAATACATTGGAATCATATAGCTGGGAACAAGATCAGCTTGGTACACATTGAAAATGAGCGTATAAATCCATGCAAGTGATCACAGTATAGTTAATGTAGTATAAAAGAATAAGAAAACAATTGTAAAATTAAAAGTTGGTTTTAATAAAAATGTATTCAAAACAAATGGGTGTATTTTATTTTGTTGAAATATTTTTTTTTCCAGATAGAATCACTTGCTTCAAACTCTCCATAGCTTTGTGAGGACCTCCATGTGTTAATAAGCCTTTATATGCTGTATAATTTTTCCTTAATGAAATCCTTTATACCTTTGTGCCTATATAAACAGGTACATAGTATTTTAAATGTTTGTGTTTCTAAGTAAGACATCGGAGCATGTCCCTTTTTACTTATTCCCCTGGGTGGAGATGGCAATCTAGTGATCCCAGTAACTCCAGATAGATAGCACCATAAACCAACAAGCCATCCTTTCTGGAAAACAGAAATGTACCTTCTTAAAGCAGAAGGTATTTTCAGTAATTCAGCCTGGCATGAGCATATGATGACTCCCACAATGCATTATTGGTGAATATGCAAATCTTGTTGTCCTTGAAAGCTAAACACACTTCCAGAACCGCTGAAATGCAACGATGTGACAGCTTGTTAATTACACAGAGCCAAAATAATCCAAAACAAAAGTTTGCTTTCCTAAAACAGAAAGAATTTGCGATAATTCAGGTTGGAGTGAGCTTGAGATGTCTCCCAGTACATCACTGCTGAATATATGCAAATTAACCATTGTACCCTTAGAAGCTAAACACACTTCCAGAACCGCTGAAATGCAACGATGTGACAGCTTGTTAATTACACAGAGCCAAAATAATCCAACATGCATACAGACTATTTTGTATTGGCTGATCCTCATCAACATGGCATGGATTTATATGGCTCTATGTAGGACTTGAAACACCCAGAGTTGCATATTGCCCAGCAAACTCGTGGTGAACCAGAACTTCTAGGAGTGTGTATGGGGCTAAAAAGAACCAAAAAGCCTTCTTACTAAAGTGCTATGCAAAACGGAAATTTACCCTTTTAAAACAGAAGGTATTTGTGATTATTCAGGTTGGAGTAGTAGAGCGCACCTGCTCGGGCTTGGCTATTTCTGCCAGAGCCCAAGAGGAAACCTGCTACTGCGTCTGCGCTGGCAGGCCACCGTCATTCTTTGGGCAGGGGTACCAGCGCTGTATAGGAATAGCTGAGGAGGACAGGAGAAGCCTTAAGGTTCATACACACCTTCCAACTATCTGTCCAACTATCTACCAAACTTGTCTGTTAGGCCTCATACAACTTTTGTTGTGAAACAAGTTGAAACAACTAAAAAAAGTCTTTTGCTATTGTTCAAACAGCTGATAAGACTGATAAGAAGCCAATCCAACTGTTGGAATGACTTCTTATCAGTCTTATCAGCTTTTTGAACAATAACAAAATACCTTTTTTATTTGTTTCACAACAAAAGCTGTTTGACAATTGTGCTATATAAAAGACCGCTGTTGAGCGTGTGAATGGGGCTAAACAGACAAGTTTGGCAGATAGTTGGACAGATAGTTGATAGGTGTGAATGAACCTTTATTAAGATCCAGAGGCTTCCCCATCCCGAAGTAAGTATTTGTTTTTTTCCTAAAGTTTTGGCTAGATGATATACATGCAGATTGACATACACACAGGTTAATTGGATATTAAGGGTAATTGCCCACGCTTGTGACTTACTAGCGGGGATGGGACCATGGGGAAACTAAAAGAACAGTCAAAGGGCTTGAGTGAAGCTTGTTCAACTGTATAAAACAGGAAAATGATATAAAGAGATTTCCAAAGAGCTGAGAATGCCAATCAGCCGTGTTCAAACTCTCATAAAACAGTGGAAATTGAGGGTTTCTGTTGACACAAAGCCATGATCAGGTGGACCAACAATAATTTCAGCCAGAGCCACCAGGGGAATTGTTCAGGATGCAAAGAAAAAGCAGCAAATAACGTCAGCTGACCTACAGGGCCATATGCAATACATTTTTTCCCCTGAGTTTTCTCCTAGGAGATATTTTTTCATCTTCGATTTAAAATAACTTTTTAGCACTTTGCAATGGTGCAGAAGTACCAAAATGTAGGTGAAAAAGTACTGTCAATATTATTTTGAGTGTTTGCTTGCTGGTGGTTTAAAGGGAAGGTTCAGGGAGGGTGGGTAAAAAATCAAAATCAATTTCCACTTACCTGGGGCTTCCTCCAGCCCGTGGCAGGCAGGAGGTGCCCTCGCCGCCGCTCCGCAGGCTCCCGGTGGTCTCCGGTGGCCGACCCGACCTGGCCAGGCCGTCCTCCGGGCTCTACTGCGCAGGCGCAGAACTGTGCATGCGCAGTAGAGCCCGGAGGACGTCCGATGACGTCAGAGCGCCGGCGTGGGACGCAGAAGTTCCGGGCCTTGGAGCGCAGAAGAGCCCGACCTGGCAGCCGGCCTGGCCAGGTCGGGCGCGCCACCGGAGACCACCGGGAGCCTGCGGAGCGGCGGCGAGGGCACCTCCTGCCTGCCAAGGGCTGGAGGAAGCCCCAGGTAAGTGGAAATTGATTTTGATTTTTTACCCACCCTCCCTGAACCTTCCCTTTAAATGGCATTTTATTTACGAGTTGTGAAAATATCACCTAGGATGAAAAGTGAATTGCATATGGGCCTCCCAGGCTTTTCTACAGGAAAGTGCGGATGTTTCAAGATGCACAATAAGTAGAGCTGCATGGTTGGGTTGCCGGAAGAAACCCATTACCGCATCAATGTAACAAAATGTCCTGCTTAAAGTGAACCAGAAATCAACCTAACTAAAGATTTGATACTTACCCGGGGTTTCCTCCAGCCCCATATGCTTGTCTGAGTCCCACGCCGTCCTCCCGCAGTCTGCCGTTCAGGCGGTTAGTTAGGTTGATCTCTGTTTCACTTTAAACTGGACAAAACAGCGCCTAGACCAAAAGTATGAAAACTTCTGGAAATAAAAGTCATGTGGAATGATTAGATCGAAATTGAACTTCATGGTTACAACCACATATACTAGGTTTGTAGAGGAGTCAACAAGGCCTATGATGAAAAGTACCCCATCCCTGCTGTGAAGCACAGAGGGATCTCTGATGTTTTGGGGGGTTATGAGCTAGAGGCACGTGGGATTGATCAGAGTTGATGGCAAGATGTTATCATGTCAGCATGTTATCAGGGAGTACTAGAAGACAAACAGGGTGCATGCAGTGGATTGTATTACCATTAAGTTGATGAACGGCACTCCGCCTCTCAAGACCGCAATGGACCGAGCAATGGAAAGCATAAGTGTTCCATTTAAATGCAATTCTTCAATTAAGTTCTGTTAAGTTCTTCAAGCAAACGATGTGCACCTGGCCCACCTTATCTACCCACGTGACAACATCCCACCCTCTGTATTGGTACAGAGGGATGGGCAAAAGCATCCCTATAGCCTGATACACCCAGACATTTCCCGGCCTACACTATGAGGCACACCACTTAAGGGAAATCCTGGGAACAGAAGGGGCTGTAGAACGTTCCCTAATATGGAAGAGGGGTTGGGAGTAAAATCATGAATTTGAAGACACTAAAGGGGCCCATAAACTGGTCGATTTTAGCCATCGACCGAACGATTCTATAGAATCAAATTCCCCATTCAATCGATTTTTGTGGCTGATTTCGATCGATTTGATCTATCTGACAGGATGGAAGATCTAGGTCGATCTGCTGCTAGCAGCAGATCGATGGCCCGTAGAGTTGCATTGGATCTAATGGTCCAATAATGCATTTAGATCGATTTTCAATAGATTTCCAATAGATTTAATTCTGAAATCTATTGGAAATATGTTCCTAGAGTGTGGCACACATCAGATAGATTCCTGTCAGATTCTACTTCTATCTGACAGAAATCTATCTGATGGTTGAATCTGCTGTAAATCTATAAGTGTATGGCCACCTTAAGCCTACTCAGGTGCTAACCTACTGTCCTATTCATTATGCAGGGGTTGTGGGAGGGAGGGGTGAGGTACACTTTAAGGTATCAGCAGTATTTATTATTTGAATGTTTTTAACAGACCCTAATCAGAGGAGGACCAGGCATGTACATGGTACATTTCTAGGAGACTGGAGGGCAACTTTCAGGGCTGACAGACTGCCAGCTTATGCCATATAAATATAAGATTGCCAAAACCTACTGAGACTTGAAGTTCCCATAAAATCTGCTTAGCTGCACATATTAGACTGAAGTCACATGAGTAATTTTAGCATTGTTTCTGTTCACTTTTTTTTTCCTATTTTTCAGCTGTAGTCATATGACATAAATGAGAACATCAGGGTTTAAAACAGGGCACTATTATTCACATTTAACTAATCATAATTCATTTATCACTGTTCTGGTTACAGTACTGGATTTTTCCACCATAGTCTAGTTTTCACATCTAATATTCGATAATCTGCAATACTGAATAAGCCTGTTTAAGTGGTTGCTTTTCTTTTAGACAGAAGAAACACTTCACCTCCCTTGATTTGTGCACTGGACACAGATCTTATGGATCTGCTCTGCGGCCCCCTCGTTTCCTGGCATATCTTTCTGTGGTGAGCACAATGACATCATTGCACAAACCATGCTGGTAAATGGCTGGGTCTACTGACTCGCTGTTTGATCACCTCCAATGTGCTTTTATCCTAATCACTCCACTAAAACAGCCTGCATCAAAGTGAATGATGATGTATTAAATGTTAAATCTAAAGGCAAACAAACTTTACACATATCTATCTTGGTATAGACATATCAACCCTACTGGCTCATGGTGTTTTTTCCTTTGTGTCTTTCCAGTCCTCGGTTTCCATGGTCCACCTCCATCAGCATCACTCTTCTCTCCCTGCACCACTTGTCACATGACTGCAGAACCCTGGTAACTCTTTGTTCAGCAGCATTATCATGAAGCCGCCTTATCCCCAATCCCTCCAACTAAAAGCTGAGGAAACTGATGCTATAATAACAAAGGCATTGCAAACCTTGAAAAAAGATATAAAAAAATATAAATAAAGGAGTAATTATGTGGATAAGTAATTAGAAGATACAGTGGTCCCCCAACCCATTGCACAATGTCTGCAAATTTTTCTCCAAGGTGATATATTCACATCTTATGATTAAAATGCCTTTGAGGCTCAGTGCACACCAAAAACCTCTAGCAGATTTGCAAAACGCTAGAGATTTTTGAAGAAGATTTCTGAGCCATCTAGGCATGTTTAGAGACGTTTTCTAAACATGCCTAGCGTTTTTTGGAACGTTTTTGTGTAGCAGATTACAAATATTGTTACAGTGAAGCTGTTACTGAACAGCTAATGTAACAATATGTAATAACAAACAGAGGCGCCAGCAGGATAAAAGGAGAACCATATATAAAAACAATAAAAGCACGGGGGAGCGAGGGTGGACCTGCCTCCCCAATATTCAAAACACAACCACTGTAATCAGAAAATGCAAAGAACATTTAATTTGTACTCCAGAATAAACAATTTGCAACGCGTTTCGCGGGTCCTAAGCCCGCTTCTTCATGTAAAAATACAAAAAAGGAGCAGCTTAAAGTTGTGTACTCTCAGCGTACTCTCAGTAGTACTCTCAGAGGCGCTACGCTGAGAGTACACAACTTTAAGCTGCTCCTTTTTTGTATTTTTGCCTGAAGAAGCGGGCTTGGGACCCGCGAAACGCGTTGCAAATTGTTTATTCTGGAGTACAAATTAAATGTTCTTTGCATTTTCTGATTACAGTGGTTGTGTTTTGAATATTGGGGAGGCAGGTCCACCCTCGCTCCCACGTGCTTTTATTGTTTTTATATATGGTTCTCCTTTTATCCTGCTGGCGCCTCTGTTTGTTATTACATATTGTTATCCACCTGGTGGATGGGTGTGGACACCCTTTTTCTTCCTACTACAGAGAGCGACTTCTTAACCTGAGTGGGGACAGGTCAATATCCCCATATGCGCTTATAGTGGTTGCCTGATCTTTGGCAACCCGTGTTTGTGAGTATATCTCTCATTACTTACTATATCATCTCGTATTATCAATAATACACTATTGGGGGCTCCCGTCTCTATTTTTGTCTCCTTACATAGCTAATGTAACAAAAACGCCTGGAAAACAGCTCTGATCTGGCATTTTTCAGAGTGGTTTGAGCTTTTCCTATACTTTACATTGAGGCAGAAACGCATCTGCAAACCGCAAAAATGCTGCAGGAGCCACATTTGCGGTGTGCTGAAAACCACAAACCTCTGGTGTGCACCATCCCGTTGAGATGTATTAGCCAAGCGTTTTCACAGGTCGGAAGCGGTTTGCGGACCGCTTCAAAAACAGCTCGGTGTGCACCAGGCCTTAAACCTTTCCCTGCCATCTGATCTACTGCCAAGCAGTTTTTAGACATTTTGCACTCATTAGGTTTACTAAGGCCCTGTTTATACTGTCAGCGTTTGAAGAATGCATAGAAATGCAAACAAAATGCAAGTTGAAAAACGCATGCGTTTATATGCATTTTTATTGCGTTTTCTATTGCATTTTTGCACGTTGAAAGGAAGTGTGTAACACAGGAAACAATGGGAAATGCAGAGGGAAACGAACACTAAAAACGCAATAGTACGTGGTTTTGATACGCGTCCATAGACTTTCATTGCGTCCGTTTCTGTGCGTGACGCACAGAACTGTGTGCAGCAATGCAGATGAGAAATGTATGCGTCTCATGTGAACGAGGCCATTAGAAAACATTAGTAGCCGTTTCTATGCACAAAGTCTGCCCGTACGCGTTCTGGAAAAACGGCTAGGAACGCACATAGTCTGAACAGGGCCTTAGGATTTTGGACAAGAAATCCTACATGAAATAGGACATATTATATATTGTTGTTTTTCTATAATAAATTGGGCTTGAACAATGAAACAACATTTTGTACTGTTTATGGAGATATAACAACATTTTTGAGTGAAATATGTTGAAAATCGAAATAAAAAATAAAACATTTTTCTGTTGTGTTGTTTTTTTCAAAGAAAAATTACATTTACTGACATTTGTTTTACTGTTTGTAAGAGTGCTGATACTGCTGAATCCAACAATACCAGATATGTATTGGTATCCCACTTTTATGTCCTGGAATAGGTGCCGCTAGTACAGGTAGCCAGATATAGGTGCAGCCAGTATAGCTAGCCAGGAATAGATGCAGGTAGCCAGGTATAGGTGCAGCCAGTATACAGTGGGATGTAAAAGTTTGGGCAACCTTGTCAATCGTCATGATTTTCCTGTATAAATTGTTGGTTGTTACGATAAAAAATGTCAGTTAAATATATCATATAGGAGACAAACACAGTGATATTTGAGAAGCGAAATTAAGTTTATTGGATTTACAGAAAGTGCACAATAATTGTTTAAACAAAATTAGGCAGGTTCATAAATTTGGGCACCACAAAAAAGAAATGAAATCAATATTTAGTAGAAATATTTGCAGAAATTACTGCCTCTAAACGCTTCCTGTAGGTTCCAATGAGAGTCTGGATTCTGGTTGAAGGTATTTTGCCCAGCCGCTCCTATCTACACAGTATCTGGCTTTATGGAACTGCTTTTTGGGCTTTGAGCACTCCGGAGAGACCCAGTGAAGTGGTCCTGTGCACCTTCTCCTTATTACTGGTGTATTTTGGACAATTCCTCTTTACAAAACATCTCTAGTTCATTCAGGTTTGATGGTTTCCGAGCATGGCTCTCTTTAACTCACACCCCAGATTTCCATTTATATTCAGGTCTGGGGACTGAGATGGCCATTCCAGAATGTTGTACTTGTTCCTCTGCATGAATGCCTTAGTGGATTTTTAGCAGTGTTTACGGTCGTTGTCTTGTTGAAAGATCCAGCCCCGGCACAGCTTCAGCTTTGCCACTGATTCCAGGACATTGGTCTCCAGAATCTGCTGATACTGAGCGTAATCCATGCATACCTTAACTATGACAAGATTCCCAGTCCCTGCATTGGCCACACAGCCCCACAGCATGATGGAACCACCACCATATTTTACTGTAGGTAGTAGGTGTTTTTCTTCGAATGCTGTATTCTTTTTCTTCCATGCATAAAGCCCCTTGTTATGCCCAAATAACTCAATTTTAGTTCCATCAGTCCACAGCACCTTATTCCAAAACGAATCTGGCTTGTCCAAATGTGTTTTAGCATACCTCAAGCGGCTCTGTTTGTGCTGTGGGCGGACAAAAGGCTTTCTCTGCATCACTCTCTCATACAGCATCTCCTTGTGTAAAGTGTGCAGAATGGTTAAACGATGCACATTGACTCCATCTGCAGCAAGATGATGTTGTAGGTCTTTGGTGCTGGCCTGAGGGTTGACTCTGACTGTTCTCACCATTCTGCGCTTCTGTATGAAAAAAATACAGGAGCCCGATAGTGCAGTATGTCAATAATAGGTGTGTGGAGAAATCAATTGATTGAAAGGGCTACTCACAAAGGAGGGTTGCAAGGGGCAACCGACCACAGGATGCAGGTGGAGACCATAAACCCGACTCCACTGGACGGAGGCTCCACTGGACGGAGGCTCCCTATGCTACATGATTTCTGTCATTTGGCACTGTATTGGCCTGAGGAAGCGGGCTCAGACCCGCGAAACGCGTTGCCTGTGCTCAAATAAAAATCTTTAGTAAGTTTACAGAGATTTCGTCATTGAGGTAAGATACCTCATTTTTCTTTTTCGTTTTTAAACTGGTTTTAAAAGCTTTTATTCAAATCAGGGCGCCTCTTTCCCTTATTGTGCTAGTAATAAAAAACACATATATAAGTAGATAAATACTACTTCTCCCATCATAACAGATGTATTGTGCTATCCACGTAATGATTCCTGTGAATTTTATAAAGGAAAAGCAGAAAATCCGATTGCAGGCAGTGGCCATTTTGCCAAGCTAATGCTGACATCATATCCTCCCTGACTCTTGTTTCCCCCCCCCCCCCCTCCCTTCTCTTGCTCATTGTGTATGCATTAGCTGCCCTCCTGCCAGAGTCTTTTTTTTTATTTACACATCCAATCACTGAGTCACCTCAGCCTTGCTTGTAAACACAAGTGATCAGCTAGGCAGGGAAATAAATGGAAGAGGAGGAATATATTATAGATAAAAATAACTCCCAGCATTCAAAATAACTCCCAGCATTCAACTTTTTGGCACTGTTTGGCACTAGGGCCAGTGCTCCTAAAGTATGTGATAACTCCACACCATAACAGCAAAAAAAAAATTGAATGCAGGATTAGCATCTTTATCACTTAATACACTCAGACCAGTTGCTGTTGAAATTTCATTTTATGGTGACAATACCGCTTTAACTTGAACTGACTACCCCCCGGAGTGTACCAATACATTTATTTTTTACCAAATACACAGCTTGTTGTGTCTGCTTGCAGGAGGTAAGTCCACCACTGCCTCTTAAGCATTTTTAAACCTTTTAAATACTGTTTTTATTCTTTTGGCGCCTCTGTTCTCGTTACGTTATACTTAACTTGAACTGAGGCTGTGGTCTTCCATTTCCTCAATAGGTTCCTAACTGTAGAAACAGACAGCTGAAATCTCTGAGACAGCTTTCTGTATTCTTCCCCTAAACCATGATGGTGAACAATCTTTGTCTTCAGGTAATTTGAGACCCCCATCTTGCTACTCTTCAGAGAAAATTAAAAGAGGAGGGAAACTTACAATTGACCCCCTTAAATACTCTTTCTCATAATTGGATTCACTGTTTAAGTAGGTCTGGAGTCACTGAGCTTACCAAACCAATTTGAGTTCCAATAATTAGCTCTAAAGGTTTTGGAGTCAATAAAATGACAACAGTGCCCACATTTATGCACCTGCCTAATTTTATTTAAACAATTATTGCACACTTTCTGTAAATCAAATTAACTTCATTTCACTTCTCAGATATAACTGTGTGTGTCTCACATATGATATATTTAACTGACATCTTTTATCATAACAACCAGCGATTTATAAAGGAAAATCATGATAATTAACAAGGTTGCCAAACCTTTCGCATCCCACTGTAGGTAGCCAGGTATAGGTACCCCAATATAGTTAGCCAGGTATAGGTGCAGCCAGGTATCGCCTAGGTACAATGCTGGCAGTTACAGAGGAACTCCAGTAAAAAATAATGTAATAAAAAAGTGCTTCATTTTTACAATAATTATGTATAAATGATTTAGTCAGTGTTTGACCATTGTAAAATCTTTCCTGTCCCTGATTTACATTCTGACATTTATCACATGGTGACATTTTTATTACTGGCAGGTGATGTCAGTGGATGGAGATGCTGCTTGCTTTTTTGGCAGTTGGAAACAGCTGTAAACAGTTATCTCCCACAATGGAACAAGGCTCCCACAGTGTGATGTCAGAACCATGGTCCTGACATCACACTGTGGGAGGGGTTTCACCACAATATCAGCCATACAGGTATGTTTGTGAAAAGGAAAAGATTTCTCATGGGAAAGGGGGTATCAGTTACTGATTGGGATGAAGTTTAATTCTTGGTAACGGTTTCTCTTTAAAGCACTTACCTGCCACAACGTACCTAGTACCTGCTTTGTAGTGAAATGGCTAAAACTGTCCAATTTAAAAACATGAGGAAAATCTTGAACGCAAAACGCGAACGAGCATTTCCCAAGAGAGTTTTTTTACTTCAATAGCCTGTGGAATTGTGTGAGTTTTGCGCAAAATGCGCAGAATTATAGCTAGTGTATTCCTAGCCTAACTTGTCCGTGCTTCTGCACCGGAGGCCCCCCTCTCTGTGTGTATCACTGGATGTGGTTTTGTGATAATGGCTGTGGGCATGTGTAGGTACAGTATGAGCACTGCAGCATTGGGTCCTGTGTGTACAATGCATAAAAATTTGCGTTAAAGGCACAATCAGTTTGCCATTAAAAGGTCCCTCCAGCCAGCACTGCTAGTTGATTAGCCTGACCATGCCTCTGCCCTCTCTTGTTATGACCCAACCCGTTTGACTATTCTTGATTCTGATCCTCTGATTTCACCTCAGCTTGTGAATTTGCTTTTGCAAGTAAAAAATCTACCTACCCTGACTTCAGCTTGTGATCTTGTTTATTATATCTGCCTGCTCCAACTTTGGCCTGTATTCCGCCTGCCTTGATCTCTGCCTGTATTCTAACCAGCTTTCCTGCCATCTGCCCTGATCTTGGCCTATTCCTTGACTCCAATTATCGTCTTCAGCCCTTCTGCACACTATGGTGTCGTCTGTTGTCCCTGTCACTGGAAGTGTCACAACTTGATGGCCATCTGCAGCAAAGAAACAGTCGCCCATTCGTTTTTGGAGAACTGGGCAGACTTTGCAGTCGGCTACAGGTTCTACAGCAGGGATGGGCTGCACCTTAATGGGGAGGGTGCAGCTGCATTGGGGGAGAAGATGGCTAAACGGTTGGAGGAGATTTTAAACTAGGATCTGGGGGGAGGCGGGAGGATAAAGTCTCAATACATAGACAAGATGAGGTAAAAAGACAGTGGGAACCTATCATTATGGAGGGTGGAGAGGGGGGTGGGGACAGTGTAAAGATTAAGGAGGTTGGTAAAAATTCAAGTAGCCAATTTCATGTAAACAAAATTGGTAAATGTGGTGGTAAAAATATAAAGTGCATGGTAACCAATGCTCGGAGCCTTGCAAATAAAATAGACGAACTAGAGTTCATTCTGAATGACAAAGGCTATGACATTGTGGGAATAAGGGCCTGTACACACTGAAAAACGCAGGCAAAAACGCAAGCGCATGCGTTTTTAAAGTGCCTGTAGTTTTAAAAACGCATGCGCTTTTGCCTGCGTTTTTTGTGCGTTTGCGTTTTTCTTGTAATTGCTGATTGGCTAAGTTTTTTTTCTAGTTTACATTTCAACAGGAATCAGGAGATTGCAGAGTCTTCTGGGATACTGACTTCTGAAAAACGCAGGCAAAAACGCAAGCGCATGCGTTTTTAATGCGTTTTTCATGCGCTGCGCTTAAAAAAGCGCAGCAGGCACTGCGTTTGCGTTTTTTTTAAAACGCATCGCACCAGTGTGTACAAGTCATCACGATTTTCATTCTTTTTCAAAAGACCTTGCGTTTTTAAAAATGCATGCGTTTTTAAAAACGCAACGCAAGCGCAGCAGTGTGTACAGGCCCTAACCGAGACATGGATGGATGAAAGCCATGACTGGATAGCTAATTTAAAAGGATACAATGTGTTTAGGAAGGATAGAACAGGGAAAAAAGGTGGAGGGGTTTGTCTCTTTGTTAAGAATTCTCTTACAGCTGTCCTCAACGATGAGATGGAGGAAGATTGCGAAGATGTGGAGTCCGTTTGGGTAAATATTCATGGTGGAAATAAAAGTTGCCAATTGCTTATTGGGGTATGCTACAGGCCACCTCTTATTAATGAAGCTGCAGAACTGCGATTACTACAGCAGATTGAAAAAGCTGCAGGTAAAAATGAGGTCATAATTATGGGCGACTTCAACTTTCCAGACATTGACTGGAGTATTGAGGCTACCCATTCTGGTAAAAGCAGCAGATTTCTGGCAGCACTACAGGACAATTACTTGACTCAAATGGTAACTGAACCAACTAGGGGGAATGCGTTACTGGATCTGATCATTTCTAATAGACCAGATAATGTATCAAATGTGCAGGTTCAAGAACATTTGGGAAATAGTGATCACAACATGATAACGTTTGAGCTGGTGACTGATAGGCCACGGGGCAGCGGGACCACTAAAACTATGAACTTTAGAAAAGCAAAGTTCACTCAAATTAGGCAGGCACTAAGTTTGGTGAACTGGGATAATGTACTACAAGGGGAAGACACTGAAGGGAAATGGCAAGCTTTTAAACTTATACTCAATCAATACTGTAGTATGTATATCCCATATGGAAACAAAATGTCTAGGAATAAAAAAAGGCCTCTATGGATGAATAGAAAGGTTAAAGATAAAATGAAGAGGAAAAAGAATGCCTATAAGGTCTTAAAACAGGAGGGGACAGAGGCTGCACTAAGCAATTATAAGGAGTGCAATAAAAATTGTAAAAAAGAAATTAGGCAGGCAAAGATTGAAGCTGAAAAACAAATCGCTAAGGATATCAAATCTAACCCAAAAAAGTTTTACAAGTACATTAACTCTAAAAAAAGAAAGGTTGACTGTATAGGACTCCTAAAGGATGAGGATGGGAACTCAATGGTGGATGACCAAGGTAAGGCAGAGTTATTAAATGCTTTCTTTGCTTCTGTCTTCACAAAAGAAACAGCACTGTTGCAAACTACAGAGGCGGAAGAGTCTCAATCTTCTAACTGTAATATTAAATACTTAACGCAGGAAGAAGTGAAGGCAAGACTAAATAAATTAAACATAGACAAGGCACCTGGCCCGGATGGCATGCATCCTCGGGTCCTAAGGGAATTAAGTTCAGTTATAGATAAACCCCTTTATCTTATCTTTTGTGACTCTCTTGCAACTGGCAGAGTCCCAGTGGATTGGCGTACAGCCCACGTTTTCCCATTATTTAAGAAGGGCAAAAAATCTGATCCAGGAAATTATAGACCTGTAAGTTTAACATCAGTTGTATGCAAACTATTTGAGGGGTTACTAAGAGATACTATACATGACTTCATAGTAGAAAATAATCTTATTTCTCAGCATCAACATGGGTTTACTAAAGACAGGTCCTGTTTGACTAACATGCTCAGCTTTTATGAGGTAGTGAATGCTAATATGGATATTGGGAATGCTGTAGATGTGATATACTTGGACTTTGCAAAGGCCTTCGACACTGTTCCCCACAAAAGTCTGGTGCAAAAGTTGAGGATGCAAGGACTGGGGAAGAGTCTGTGTTCATGGATAGGGAACTGGCTAATGGACAGAAAACAAAGAGTTGTGGTCAATGGATCATACTCAAAATGGGAGACTGTTAGCAGTGGGGTCCCACAGGGGTCTGTTCTGGGTCCAGTGCTCTTCAATTTATTTATTAATGACCTAGTAGATGCAGTAGTGAGCAATGTTGCTATTTTTGCAGATGATACAAAATTGTGCAGAATCATTAACTCTCAGGAAGATAGTGTCATATTGCAACAGGATCTGGATAGGATGGCTATATGGGCACATACATGGCAGATGAAATTCAATGTTGACAAATGTAAGGTCATGCATTTTGGACGTACTAATGGTCTAGCACCATACAAAATAAATGGGATACAGTTGGGGACATCAAACTTGGAGAAGGACTTAGGAGTACTCATTGACAACAAGTTAAATAATCGTACTCAATGCCAAGCAGCTGCAGCTAAAGCTAACAAAATTTTGGGATGCATTAAAAGGGAAATAAAAACTCGAGATGCTAGCATAATATTGCCCCTGTTTAACTCTCTAGTAAGGCCACATCTGGAATATGGAATTCAGTTCTGGGCACCACATTACAAAAAAGATATTGCAGTTTTAGAGCAGGTGCAGAGACGAGCAACAAAATTGATGCGTGGGATGGAAGGTCTCACTTATCGAGAAAGGTTAGATAAACTGGGTTTATTTAGTCTAGAGAAAAGACGCCTTAGAGGGGATCTAATTAACATGTATAAATACATCAGAGGGCAATATAATACCTTGGCGGATGAGCTTTTTGTCCCTAGGCCTTCTCAAAGGACTAGAGGACATGATCTGCGCATGGAGGAAAAATGTTTTAGCCATTTATTTAGGAAAGGGTTCTTTACAGTAAGAGTGATTAAGATGTGGAATGCATTGCCACAGGAAGTCGTTATGGCAAACTCTATACCTGCATTTAAAGGGGGCTTAGATGCTTTCCTTGCGTTGAAAGACATCCATGGCTACAATTACTAGGTAATGCCTAATGATGTTGATCCAGGGATTTTATCTGATTGCCATCTGGAGTCGGGAAGGAATTTTTCCCTTTAGGGGCTAATTGGACCATGCCTTGTAAGGGTTTTTTCGCCTTCCTCTGGATCAACAGGGATATGTGAGGGAGCAGGCTGGTGTTGTACTTTATACTGGTTGAACTCGATGGACGTATGTCTTTTTTCAACCAAAATAACTATGTAACTATGTAACTATGTAACTATCATCCCTTGCAGTGGCCACTTATGAGTCCACACCTTAGGAGAACTTTTCTCGACCACCAGTAGGGGAGTCAACATGTTAGTATCTGACCTACCACAAACATTCCTTTCGAGCTTTCATTTGCTAAAAAAATACTTTGTTTATATTTGATTTATCACTTTTTTTATCCTTAAGAATCACTGCAATCAATTGCATAAAAAAAGTTTTAAAATCCCCTGAGCCTAACACAATACACAATACCATGTGATGACAGCCTAGGGTCTACTGTACAGTGTCATGGAGGAAGTTGACGTCTTATTAATCGAGAATTATACAGTATAATCTTGTTATAATAAACTCCGATATAGTAAATATTTGGGTATAGTAAACTACCTCTCCAGTTCCTGGCCAATCTCCATTTAAAATCTATGGGAACAATGTTTGGTATAGTAAACTCTGATGAAATAAAACTTCTGTTATAGTAAACATGTTTTTTTGGTCCCTACGTGACGCTGACTCTGGATATAGTAAACAGTGGGCGGAGCATGCGTCATATGTCAGTGTGAAAGCCATGGTCTGCTGCTCTCTTCAGGCTAGTTGCAAGTTAGCAGATGCCTGATACCAGCACTGGATATACAGTACTGTACAAATAAGCAGCCTGATGAAATAGAGGAATAATGTGAACAAAAACAAAAGAGGTGCAATGTTACTAATTTCAGTTTGCAATCACCGATAAAAGTATCGTCACAGTCCTCCCATGGGATTGGATGCATTCCTGTGTATCTCTTCCCTTATTAGTGATGATGCTCCTGGTAGCGCGTGGAGCGCAGTACAAACTACTTTCACTTTTAGTGCAGATCAGAGGGGGCCTACTCGTCCCAAATCTAAGGAGAGTGGAGAGGAGAGTGTTAAGTCCCGCCCATGGAGGTATCGGAACCATTCACATACAGATGAGAGTGGTTTATTATATTTGGCTGCATTTTGAAGAGAGGCTCAAGTGTGAGCAGAAAGTTTTGCAGGACATGTGCTGCAAGTTCTGCCCACAGAGTTATCGGAGCCACTCACAGGAAGCGAGTGGCTGCCTCTATTCAGTGATGGCTGCAATTTTTAAGGAGCCCTAGATACTGTACTAGTGATTCGTCCAGTCTGGCTATATAGCCTAAGGTTTATTTAATGGTTTAATATTACTTGAACTGAACCTCCAATGGGAGGACAGAGTTGCTCCTTTGCAGCAGAGAAAGTACCAGGACATGTTGGGCCATTTCTAGGACAATTTCTGACATAGTAAACTTCTGATATAGTAAACCGCTTTCCCTGGTCCCTTGGAGTTTACTATAATGAGATTATACTGTAATAATTTGATTTACCTTCTTACAGGTATTCTTGAATCACACATAAGTGGTATTGTGATTAAGCTGTCCTAGCTTATAATATAACTAAATGTGTCAATCACTGATGACAATAAGAGTGCCAACAATTTACTCGATGAGAGGGGGTGGGTGTTAAAGCCATTAAAAGTGTACTGTCAACACTGTGCTCTTGAATGAAATGCTAGCATTAATACAGCACTTTCTCCTGTTGGACTCAAAGCACTTGAGAGCTGCAGCAATTTAGGCCGCACTCAGTAGGCCACCCTGAGGCATGAGGGAGTCTTACCCTCCTTATTGGTTAGGCATTTGCAGAATCCAAACCTTGGTTTTGTACGCCAAAGGTGGTGCCCTTGACACTATACAGACACACCTGAATTTTGCAATTAAAACCTCAACATGAGCAAGAACGATCACTAGAGATCAGACCATTCAACTCCTTAACAGCTGCCTCATTTAAAGCTATAGTGCAGTTTTCCAAATTTAAAGTGGATCCGAGATGAAAAACTAACTATAACAAGTAACTTGTCTATATATCTTAGCTAAAGTTTATATTGTTTACACAGCAAATCTAGTTGCAAACAGCTTCAACAGTATATGATTATTTATTCCTGTGATACAATGAGAGAAGCCATATTCTGCTTGTCATCATTACACACAGGCAAGCTGCTCTGCATCTCCACCCCACAGCCTGTGAAAACTCCACTCCTCTCTCATTCCCTCTCTGCCTCCTTGCCTCTGGCTGGTAACGCCTCCTCCTCCGGGAAAAACCTCCTCCCCAGACTGAGCTCCCATGAGCACTTGCTACATGGGACTCAGAATACCTAGGCGCTGGAGGAGCTGTGGACGAGGCTTGTTTAGTTTATAGGGGATTAGGGTATTAAAATATACAAAAAAAAAGGAGTTAAAAAAAAGCATTTGGCTTGAGGAATGCACCTTAACCTCCTTAGCGGTAACCCCGTGTGTGACACGGGGTAAGCCGCCGGAGGGTGCCGCTCAGGCCCTGCTGGGCCGATTTGCTTAATTTTTTTTTTGCTGGACGCAGCTAGCACTTTGCTAGCTGCGCCAGCACCCCGATCGCCGCCGCCGCGCGCCCGATCGCCGCTATCCGGTGCGGCGCGCGGCCCCCCCCCCCCAGACCCCGAGCGCTGCCTGGCCAATCAGTGCCAGGCAGCGCCGAGGGGTGGATCGGGTCTCCCAATGACGTCCCGACGTCGCTGACGTCGGTGACGTCATCCCGCCCCGTCGCCATGGCGACGGGGGAAGCCCTCCAGGAAATCCCGTTCTTTGAACGGGATTTCCTGATCGCCTATCGCCGGAGGCGATCGGCGGGGCTGGGGGGATGCCGCTGAGCAGCGGCTATCATGTAGCGAGCCCTCAGCTCGCTACATGATAAAAAAAAAAAAAAAAATTAAAAAAAACTGTTGCGCTTCCCCCTGGCGGTATTTTTCATACCGCCAAGGGGGTTAAACTATATG
Organism: Hyperolius riggenbachi; assembly: GCF_040937935.1. Taxonomy (NCBI): domain Eukaryota; kingdom Metazoa; phylum Chordata; class Amphibia; order Anura; family Hyperoliidae; genus Hyperolius; species Hyperolius riggenbachi. The sequence goes on along the minus strand of NC_090657.1, from coordinate 77,982,558 downwards.
TAAGGGACACAATTATGCAATGAGTAAAAGTTTATCTTGGATGCACTATAATGTGTATGACAGTACATTTGCGGTAATTAGAGAAAGGTAAATATTACACAAATCCACAAGGAATGGCCGTTAGCACCTCACGTACTGTTGCTATTCTAGACAGCACTGATCAAGCAGAGCAACTGCCTTGCCTCTGCAAATCCAGAACAAACATGCCGGGCACTTGCAAGCTCTCAGCATGGCCATTGAGGAGGCATTTGTCCCGCTTTTGAGCACAGTGGCACAGATGTGACGAGTCAGTCTTCTGCTGCAGTGTAACCACATCTAGTGGTAAGCTCTAACACACGTGGGGTTACAAGCGCTGCATTCAACTGCAGCCGGAAGGCACTCACTAGCGTAACTACAAAGCATGTGGCCCTCAAGGAAAACTTTGATGGTGTCTTCTCTTCCCTAACCCTGAAAACCCTCACAGCCTGGGGCCCATCTTGCAAGTGACATAAATCAAGTATTGATATAATCTTCACATCCATAACAAGTGCAGCCACAAAACCACCTGATCTGAAGGATGGACCCCTATATCGGAGGGAGTGAAGTAGTAGTTGGGAGCTTACAGCTCTGGGCCCCCCTGTGACTGAATGGCACGGCAGGCACACAGTTCAGCTGTCCACGTGAAAGTTGCCTTAGCGACATCAGCTGTGTAAAGCAACACTCTTACTGCACAGAACAGACATGATGGGTGTTTCAGTAAAGGCGAGCCATACTCAGCACATTATGAATATGTAGAGCGAGTGTTGCCTCAGAAATTTTTATGTCACCGTAATTTGCTTTCTTTAAGGTGTGTCCTGGTTAAAACAGTAAAATGTAAATACTAAACTACAACATAATAAATGCATCTGACAAGCAACATGTAGAAGCAAATATTCTGGAACAAAGTATGTCAGACACCCATTGCTTAAAGCAAACCTTTACTTTAGGCATATTTCAAATAAATGGGACATCTTAAAGTGACAGGTACTCTGTACAGTGCCACAGAATATGTTGGAACTTTATAAATCAATAATAAAAATAATATTAATTTGATGCTGTCAATTACCTTAGATTTAAAGGGAACCTGAAGTGAGAGGGGTATGGTGGCTGACACATTACCTGGCTGTTCTGCTCATCCTCTGCATGTAATACTTTTACATCATACATCCTGAAAAAAAAGCATACAGATCAGATTTTCTGACAAAAATCTTACAAAATTAGCTGCATGCTTGTTTCAGGTGTGTGATTCAGATACTATTGACCAGAAAGATCAGCAGGACACAGAGGCGGGACAAGGTCCTCCAGCACCCAAGGCTGAGACGCCAAAGTGCGCCCCTCCATCCACCCCACCCTAGCCAGCATACACTGATTGCTATTAGACTAAGAGGTGCCACAGGGCCCACAACCTCCCCAACACCTTAATATCTAGTTATCTGGCTTGCAATCACTGCTATGTATCCCCTTTTCTTATTTCTTTCTGCTTCAAACACAATTAGGAATGACAGCTGAATGAATTGTGCGCCCCCTCCTACACTGCGCCCTGAGGCTGGAGCCTCTCCAGCCTATGCCTCGGCACGGCCCTGGCAGGACAGCCAGGCAATTGGTATTGATTACAATGAGATAAATATGGCAGCCTCCATATCTCTCTCACTTCAGTTTCTTTAAAGCACCGGTCTCTTTAAAAGCCCCTTTCTGCACAATCAATCTCACCAATTTCAAAAGCAGAGCCATGTAGCAGCAGCCCTGCCTCTGGACCAGGGAACAACTGTATTAGATGCAAACAATTGTAATTTCCAAGAATCTGCCTCATGGGTAGAATTAATTTGTATTTTAATTTACTTTGTTGCTCATCTTTGATCATTTCTAATCAAAGGCTTGCGCAAAGAGTTAAAAAGAATCCCATTAGATATGAATTCTAGAAACCAAAGATTCTGTTTGGGAATGTCTTGCTAAAGGTGTGATCTCGTAGCAGGTCACTTCAGTACGTACTAATCCCCGCTCTGCGCCTGACCTGGCGCCACCATAGACGTAATGTTAAAACAAACCATTATTTAATGGAAAAAGTAATGTTTATTCATACACAGTAGACAACGCATTTCAGGGGTCTTGGCCCACTTCATCATATCAATTTATTTTTATTTATTTAAGTATCTATACAGCGCCAACTTATTACGCAGCGCTGTACAGATTATATTGCATTGTCACTAACTGTCCCTCAAAGGAGCTCACAATCTAATCCCTACCACAGTCATATATCTATGTATGTATCGTGCAGTGCATGTTACATAGTCCAGGGCCAATTTAGGGGAAAGCCAATTGACTTTTCTGTATATTTTTGGAATGTGAGAGGAAACGAGAGTGCCCAGAGGAAACCCACGCAGACACGGGGAGAACATATAAACTCCTTGCAGATGTTGGTTGACCTGGCTGGGATTCGAACCCGGGACCCAGCGTTTCTTCATGGCCATCTGCCTTTTCTGGTAATATTTGCTGGGGGGCCAGCATTCACCAGGTCCTAGTCTCTCTGCAGGCCCTAGGCGACTGCCTAAGTTGCCTTTTGTATGATCCAGCTCTGCAAACAGCAGTTGTTGCAATACAGCACAAGTTGCCATCGGAACACTGTCACAAATGGATGCCGTGCTGAATGAGCCCTCACTTTATAAATCCTGGAAGGTTTTTTTATTCAAATGTGTTAATGCTTCTATTTCCAACTGCTTTTTGGTGCATATTCCAAATGTCTAATGCATTTTTGTTGTATTTTTAGGCATAATAGCCCAAACTTTTGTTAAAATATAGGAAAAGCTACATGAAAGCAAACAGCAGCTGTATGCTTTAATGTAGCTTTTCCTATATTTAAACTATGCCTAAACATTATGCCTAAACATGTCACATTTCATGCAGTTCTAAGAGAAAAAAAACATTCCAAAAGCAGAATACTTCTGGATGCTGCACTGATACTACTGTACTGTGCTCAAACACAAGAGTTAATATCTCAAGAGATTTCCTTTAGCTGCTCTGTAGGCAGTGCCAAACTGCTAACAGTGCCATCTACTGGAATGCAGAAGGGATACTTATATGCACTGAAAACTGTCACACAGTGAAAATTCCTCACAATGCATTCAGGAACAGCACTGAGGACCGGTTCTGCAGCAGTAATGCTTAATACAGTACTTAGTTGAGAACAGGCTATCTCTGCAGTCCCATAAGCCAGCCCTAAGTACAGTCACTCTCCACTCCACTGATAATGGCTTTCCACCTCCTATAGCAGAGGGGTGTGTTTAACTCCAAGACAGATACATAAAAAGATCTAATCAGCAGAAAGCAGATGTGAGTTCTCCTGGGTATTCTACGCTTGAAAACAGCTTATCGGTACTTGTCCTAAAATGGCTTCAGAAATTCTATGACAATGCAAAGAAATGCTGATTAACCCCTTCAGGACCAGAGGAAGAATTTGCCTAGTGTAGAATGTTTAAAATAAACTTGAAGGAATATCAGGAGGCTTCCATTTTTAACCTATTAGAAAAAAACAAAACTACCAGTTGCTGATCATTAGTATCTGGGTCACACTCCAGGAACAAGTAAGCTGCTGGTTAGTTTGGATGGAGAATTGTAGTGGTGCTTATTGCTCTCCTAAATATTCCTGGTGATTTTGTAATAAGTGACTGACTAGACCAGCTGTGTCCAACCTAAGGCCCACGGGCCATTTGTGGCCAGCGAAGCCGACTTTTGTGGCCCGCGGAAGTGTCCTGAGGAGGAGGATTGGGGATTGTGTCATACTATGTCATAGGTTTACACAGCGTATTCGCGTTCTCTGCAGTAGCACTGTGATAGTTAGAGAACCTCATCCATTGGTTGCTGCAGAACCCCCCCTCCAACAGGAATCAGCCTTATTTCTGTTGGAGTTTGGAGTTTCCTGCAGTAACCAATGGGCGAGAGTCTATAACTATGACAGTGCTACTGCAGAGAACCTGAGTACGCTGTGTAAACCTATGACGCAATGCCTGATCCTCCTCCTCAGCACGGATTCTTGCTTCAGCTCTCCTCACGTGCTCCGGCTCTCCTCTCCCAGATGCTTTGCCACTGCTCCGGCCTCTCATCTCAGGGGACAGTGTGACATCACACCCTAACAGCCGGTCAAGCTGTAAAAATCTTTGCTCCACGCCGACCTTCACCCGCAGCTGGGCCATGGCAACTAATTGAGACCTGGCTTTTGCTTAATAGTAGGCCTCAACTACCTGCAGCTCACACAGCACTTGCGGATGCGGATCACACAGAGAGCCTCTGCACATACACTCAGGTACCCCAGAAAATGGGCATCAAAATGGTTAGTACAACAATTCTTGGTTTGCCGTGTTCTTTTCTTTTCCAACACCATGTTAACCATTACTAGAAAAATGTTAAAGATTTATATTTAAATTTTGTATGCATGTGTTCCGGCCCGAGAGATTTATCTTGATATGAAGTGCGGCCCTTGGGAAAAAAAGGTTGAACACCACTGGACTAGACAATCAGCAGGGATGAGGAAAAGAGAATCTGGAACATTGAAGAGGACTGTGGGCCTTTTCATACAGAAGCTTTTACACACGCTTGACTAAAGTCGGCTGATAACTACCGCTTCAGCCGACAATTAAGCATGTGTACGGTAGCCCCTGACTGCCAACCCCCAAGCGATCCGCCCGATGGATCTACTCTCCCCTTATTAGTGGCCAACTTGTCTGAAGACGCCGCTCCCCCACACATCACATGACGTCACCTACGTACCGGTCGTTATACCTCTGCCAACCCTCCTTGCCTCAAAAATATATGCAACTTACTGTACCTTATCCAGAGGGTAGGGAAAACAGGTAGAACATTTTTAGGAAACTGTCCATACATTATAAAGTTTTGTTCTATACCATCCTGCTCCCTCTCCCTACTCAGCAGGAAAGCAGGGTCCATGTTTCCCTAGAAAACAAAAAATCCTTTATATGCACCTGTGCAGGTTCTCAAATGCGGATAACACAAGCAGACTGCTACAGTATATTCTTCCTCACGCTAACCCACCTTCCCCAATCCTATCTTTCACCGCTCTCCATAGCCCGACGCTGAAGGGAGGCGGAGCAGTAGGCCAACACCCCCATCTGCCACAACTCTGCCTGGCCTGGCAAAATGATCCGGGCCAGCAGCTTTAGGAAAAAGTGGTACTATTTAATGAGGAACCATAACGACATATAGTAGAATGCAGTACATTATTCAATATACCCACTTTTATGTTAAGTATCTTATATATGATTGAATATTGGTATGTAGCCCCACCCTCCCGCTGAAACTTAGCCTAGGCTGTTTATTATGCTGAATTCCCTCTCCCCCCAGCTTTCAGGAGACTAGCAATCTTTTCAACTGGCTATAGAACTTTCAATAACCAAACATTCAGCAGGGATCACCCGACAGAACTACAGATGTTGTCACCTGTGATACATTTCAGAATGTAAATCCGGGAGAGAAAAGATTTTACAAAGAGCAAACATTGACTAAATAATCTATAAATATTGTAAAAAAAAAAAAAAAAGCAATTTTATCCAGTATGTTATTTCAACTTTGCGCAAAAGGTGGATCAGCGCAACAGCAGGCCGCCTCCGAATGGCCTCCAATCAGAGATGCGCTGAGCCCCCCCAGGAACTACAAACGCACCTTGAACCCAAACAGAAGCTCTGCATATACACCAAAATGTTATTTCAACTACAGTTCCTCTTTAAAGTGAATGGGTACTGTTTTAAAAACAAAAAAGTCAGATACTCACCTAAGGAGAACGAAGGCTCGGTCCTAATAAGCCTTCCCTCTCCTCTCCGGGTGCCCGGTGGATCCTCCGTTCAAATCCCCCGCCGTGGGGACTTCGGAAGTCTTCGGGAACACTCGGGCTCCCGAAGACGGGCCGCTCCATACTATGCACGCGCGAGTGCATCATAGACCCGCGTGAGCGCGTCATAGAGGGCGCTCGCGCATGCGTAGTATGGAGCGTCCCGCCTTCGGGAGCCCGAGTGCTCCCGAAGAATTCCGAAACCTCCCTTCGGCGGCTGAAGTGGCAGTATTTGACCGAACTGGTCAAATACTGCTACGGGGGATCCGGCGCGTGACCGGGCACCGGGAGAGGAGAGGGAAGGCTCATTAGGACCGAGCCTTCCCTCTCCTTAGGTGAGTATCTGACTTTTTTGTTTTTAAAACAGTACCCATTCACTTTAATAAACAAGTTGTGCAATGACATGATGCTGTATTCACTTCAACATCCACCCTTGGTCAGAGAGGTTACTATTTTTTTTTTTTAACCTTCTACACACAACTGAATTTTTGAAGTGGACACTGGGTCGTTTCATTGCCTATCCTATTTAGAAAATTACACCCAGTACATGAATGATTGCTTGTGGGGAATAAACAATCACAAGTTGCATTTCATAGACCTAAACATAGGAAAAGTCCTTGTGTCTCGCTTTTGACTGATATCAGAAAAGTACGCTTTTTAAGAGTTATGAGCAGTCACCAGTGATGTATCTAAGGAGCTATGGGCCCAGTGCAAGTTTTACACCCCTCCCCCCCAAGCACTCTATACATAACAATTGTTATGGAGCGCCTAAACTTGCCAAGGATGACCACAGTGTGAAGGTGCAAGAAGGGGATGGGGAACAGTTTGTCAATGATTACTACTGTTCAACGTATCTATAGCAGTGAGTATTACTAGCACAGGACTAACAAAGAGCTAATACTACGTTTGAGGGAGGGACCCTTGGGGCCCTTTGGCCCAGGGGCCCCGGTGCGGTCCCAAGCTCTGCATCCCCTATTGCTACGCCACTGGCAGTCACCTATGTGACTTTCACAACTGAATTATCCAGAGGATGATTTGCCTGTGAATGTTGCCGATCTTGTAATTTGGAAAGGATGCACTTGTATGAAGTGGATGATTCATTGACCATCTCTGGGCTGCTTTCTGGAATAGTGCCAGCTAAAACAAGCTTGTTTGTTTAGCACTGATCCAGCTTTGTTAATTATTGAGCAAGCGTGACTATTTTTTCTATTCCGAATTCTTTTCTGACATATTGAAATGTCCAGTTTTGTCATGTTTAACTGTGGTTTTACCTTTTGATGTGCCTTCTATCTGTGCTGTACAGAGAACATTTATTCCAGGATTGCTCCTGTTTCTTTGTTATGAAGCGCATAGTAAATAGAGATAGTCTCTCTTTTACATCTAGTACAAAAATTATTTCACCCTACATGAAAATCAGGGGTTCTGCTAGGCTCAGGCAAACCAAGCGGCTGCTTGGAACCTCACCCACTCAGGGGACTCTCATGCTGCCAGAGCCGCCCTGCCTGTGACTTGTATGGCCACTGCTGACTCCCCGTCACTCACACACAGACATCATATCAGCAGCAACCTGAACAGAGGGGAGAGCAGTGCAGGGACCATGGAGCACATTTCAGAGGTGGAAGTGAGATCATCGCTCATTTCCTGCAGTCGAAGTGTGGCGCACAGTTACTGTTCTCCTCTCTCTGGGTCGCCACTGATCTGCAGGTCACCTTGGCTACCTATATTGGGGGGTGGCCTTGGCTCCCTATACTTTAAGTGGCTAACTACACTGGGAAGGAGGGGTGGGGAGCTCCTTAAGCAAGCTACATATACTAGAGGGCTACGTCGTTTGTGGGGAGGGGACAACTTTGGCTACCTATTATTATGGGAGCAAAGCCCACTGACTGGGGGGAGGGCCACAAATTATGTGCTGCTTGGGGCCACAAAAACCTCACCAGCGGCCCTGATATAATGGATCATTTGCATTACTAAATTCCAAAATTTTGTATGCACTGCTATGGCTGCGTATTATATCATTAAAGAGGAGCTGTTAGGTATAGGGTCTCAGAGAAAAAAAACACATATCAGTAGCTAAATATTGGCTGTACTTACATTACATACAGTATGCATTTCACTGTCCACGTTTGGATTTCACAGAATTTTTATATAGTATTTGCAGAGAATGATGCTCCTGACAGCTCATGGCAGGTTCCCTGTTTGTCTGTCTCCTATGAAGCCAATTGTGTCATCATGTCCTCCCTGTTTCCTGATGATTCGACTCACAAAAAAGATCCTAATGGTTCATGATCCGGACAACACTACTGTGCAGTGAATATTAATTAGCCATGTGGCTAGGAACAATAGCGGACTCATGTATACTCTAACGAAACATATGCCGTGATTTTTCAGTGCTGTGAGCTGGGCTGAGTTACAAGCTGCTGTAACTTGAGCCTGTAACTTCTTACTAGCAGCCAAGGAGAGGACCCAAGGTGGGAAGAAGCAGCCCCAGAATGCTTTGCAGTATGTTTTGCGGCCTCTCGTACTTTTAAGAGCTTGGGAATAACAGCCTTGCTGTTCAGCACACATCAAAAGTAAGAGAGATTTTTAACTTCAGTATTGCCTTTTTGGCTTCCTTCTAAACTGTTTAACACAGGAGAATAGAGGTTTAAATTAGCTTTTGCAGCCTGACAGTTACTCTTTAAAGAGACTCTGAAACCAGTATAAATTCTTCTTTTTAACTTGTATTGCTGTCAAGGACCCTCAGCCCTGCTAAACCGCAGCTATCCCGCGGCAAAACGAGGGGTCTATACCCCCAAATCCCCCTGCAAAATCCACAACTTTCTTGGTCGTGGATATTGCTGCTCATGGAGGCAGAGCTATGAGCTGCAGCACTGCCTCCATGCGTGTCAATCGCCGCGCGGATCTCCGCCTCTCCCCAGCCCCTCTCTGTGAAGGCAGATTGAGAGGGGCGGGGAGAGGTGGCGATTAGCCGGGATTGACGCGCTAAGAGGCAGAGCTACAGCCATTAGCTCTGCCTCATTCCGGAAGCGCTCCCCGGACAAAGAAGAGGGGATTTGGAGGTATAGACCCCTCGTTTTGCCACGGGATAGCGGCGGTTTTGCAGGGCTGAGGGTCCTTGACAGCAATACAAGTTAAAAAGAAGAATTTATACTGGCTTCAGAGTCTCTTTAAAGTGGACAAGAACTCTGGTACAGAAAAGAAGGTAAACATAGAGAAATGCACCCTGTGTGTATTTAGAGAATTTAGCCTGTCTAATTGCAAGTGTAATTTGTTCTCTCAACTGTGCCAGCTTGCTGCCTCAGCAGAATTGCAAATTTGTAAACACAGTCTGTCAACCCTATGTCTGCTTCTATGAAAGCAGGAAGTAGACACACTGCAGATTTGTTGAAGGATTTAAGCTGTAACAAGGATTTAAGGATTTAAGCTGAAGGATTTATAGCTGTAACAAAGGTTATTATGTTCTTGCTTATCTTTTAGAGCAGAGAGGACATTCTGAGTTTAGGTCCGCTTTAAAAGAGGATCTAGTTAACCTAAAATTGGGATGAAATCCCCAAAACGGATTCACTGATCAGTATTGGTAGTGAGGGGCACACTTGCATGACCCACAATGTACCTTCAGGAATTCACCAAATCAGTGGTGTAGCAACAGGGGTTGCAGAAATAGCAGTCACACCAGGGCCCCTGGACCAGAGGGGCCTAGTAGGGGTGCTGCTTCAACAGCTTTATTAGCTCTTCATTGTTGATAAGCTGGTAATGATCACCTCTAGATGTGCTTTCCTTAATGTAAGCATTAATAGACTGTTCTGCTCCCCAGCCTACACCTCTCTGACACTGCAGTTATCCTTGGCAAGTTTTGGTGATTCATATGAATTGTTATGTATAAAGCGCTTAACGGGGCCCAATGTAAAACTCGCACTGGGGCCCAGAGCTCCTGTAAGCTGTGTTATTGCACCAAATGATTCCTGCCCATTGCTGCTATGTCCAATGCTCCAACTAGTGGCTACAGAGAGCTAGCTTACATGCTGCTTTATAAGCATTTCTCTTGTCACAGAACAGGTTCACTAAACATGTCTGCAAGCTCAAACAAATATTTAGGTTTTTACTTTTAATATTACAAAAAAAAAAAAAAAAAAAAATAAATAAATGTAAACAGTGTAAACCCAGCACTCCAAAACCAATACTAACTAACCTTTCTTTTAACATTGGAAGTGAAGCGATGTGTGGCATGATGAGATAAAAATGTCTACATCGAGTACCAATCCTACTTAGAAATTGCTTGTATTCCCTTTTTATTCTGTTTTCATTGCAATAATTAACCCCCTCCTGACCGCCCAATGTCGATCGGCAGCAGGAGGGTGGCAGCCCCAGGACCGCCTAACGCGATCTGCGTCAAGAGCGGTGGGCGGGAATTAGCAGGGAACGCACGCACGCATGTGCGATCGTTCCCTGCAGAGATATGGAGCGGAGCTCCGTCATCAGCTTGCCAGCCCGGGATCACAGCTGGCAGGCTATTAAAGTAAAAAAAAACACATTATAATTCCATGGAGATAACAAATGACTACCAAGTGTGGCTGGTGGCACCTTAGTATGGCAGCCTCAGCTCTTGGGTTTCAGACATCCCCCCCCTCCTTACTCTCACCATCCATCCACCCCTACCTTTTTAGAACCTGTATAAGTCAAAACCAAATCCGGGCACAACTCCTGTGTACTTGGCGAAATAAATTATTCTGATTCTGACTTGTCTGACTGTGCAAACACTTATAACAGGACACCAATGAAAGATTACATTTTAAACCTAGATTTTCAACTCTCTCACAAACGGTAGTGGTTTGCCTTGAGCGGGGATCGTGTGATTCCCGCTCAAGTGTGAATGGACCCTGAAAGCCAAAATAAGTATGTGGGACTCCAGGAACTTTCTATTTAGCATTAGCTGTACTGACGCGATCACTTATATGTCTATCTTCACTTCAGTTTTGCATTAAGGACATCTCCACGAGGGCCAAAATTAAGATTGGAGTATGGAGACTTTGGATACACTCTGTCTCTGTAATCCAGGGTCATAGTCCACATCTAATTTCAAAATATTATTTTCTTCTGGTGTTTACTGCACTTCTGGCCGACTAGCAGGATACTACACCAGATGCAGGGAGCTTTAATTTCCATGGAAGTTTATCTTTGCTTCATTCATCTCTAGCTCTGACTTGGGCTATTTTGTTGGGGGGCATTATGTTTTGATTTGGTGTGAGTTTTTATATGTCTTATGTTGTCACTTCACTGCATCCTATGCACTCCTGACAATGCCCTTTGGGGTGAAACATGTTAAGTGTGATGTTAATGGCACTGTGCATATGAGCACTGTTCAATTTATGTTCCAGCATTTTCGGTGTTAGCACCACCAGTATAACTTGATACCTGTAGAGAGGCACTGCTGCATTTCCCATAGAAAGCAGTAGACAGCATGGTATATATCTCCAGGTTACCAGCCACTTGTGTACTATAGTATAGAGTTACAGGGGGTTGGGAATAGTGACACCCCCTCCTGTCAAGCTTAAACAGGGGTGGTGGGTGATCGACCATGACCTCCCTTTAACACCCCTCGCTGTATATGTGACCTAGCTAGCCTACAGGCTTGTTGGGCACCTTGTTCTGATACATGATAGAACAATTTAGTTCTTTTTTTTTACCATATATCAATAAGGTTATAACTTTTATTTATACTATAGGGCTTGTCTGGTTGGATTCAGCTTGCATATTATTTCCCTGTACAACTGTCAGATTGTTGGCAGCAGGGCCGGGCTGAGGTAAAGGCAAGAGAGGCTCCAGCCTCAGGGCGCAGTGTAGGAGGGGCACACAACTCACTCAGCAATCATTCCCCTATTGTGTCTGAAGCAGAGAGAAATAGCTAAAGCTGATAAATGGCAGTGAATGCAAGCCAGATATATAACGATTAAGGTGTGTGTGTGTGTGTGCGTGTGTGTGTGGGGGGGTTGTGGGCCCTGAGGTGCCTTTTAGTTTAATAGCAATCAGTGTATGACAGCTGGGGTGGGAGGGATGAAGGGGCACACTTTGGTGTCTCAGCCTTGTGTGCTGGAGGACCTTTTCCTGGTTGGCAGCTTCATTCATCTGGACCAATAGGATTCCCCAGTGGGATTCCTCAGTGGCAAATTCAAATAAGTCTTGGTGGGAAAGTTTAGGTTTTTTTTTTTTAATGAATGTTTCTACATTCTATCATACCTTTCTGTAAAAATATTTCCTGGTACAGCACTCCACATTTCCTTAAAGGGACTCCGAGCAGTGCAGAAACTATGGGAAGATGCATATCATTTTAAAGCTCTCTTTCTCCTCTTTCCAATGATATATAAACCGCCGCCCTACGCCTTTTAGTTTTCGTTATTTTCGTGATTGAATTTGCCGTGGCCGCGATTTCGATCACGAAAATAGAGAAAACTAAAAGGCGTAGGACGACGATTTAGGTGTCATCAGAAAGAGGAGAAAGAGAGCTTTAAAATGATATCCATCTTTATATAGTTACAGTGTATTACACAGGGCGACTTTTTCTGCTGAATGGAGCTGCTAGTCCCTTACACACTCCAATGAGTTCTGGGTCACCATGAGCTTGCTGGTTAGTCTGGAGCTGCTGACACTGGGGAAAGTGTCGTCCTGTGTAATACACTGTAACTATGGAAAGATGGATATCATTTTAAAGCTCTCTTTCTCCTCTTTCTGGCGACACCTAAATCGTCGCCCTACGCCTTTTAGTTTTCTCTATTTTCGCGATTGAAATTGCGGCCGCGGCAATTTCAATCGCGAAAATAGCGAAAACTAAAAGACGTAGGGTGGCGGTTTATATATCATTGGAAAGAGGAGACAGAGAGCTTTAAAATGATATGCATCTTTCCATAGTTTCTGCACTGCTCGGAGTCCCTTTAACAAACAGTAGGGATGGTCATTCGGATTCCGCGGAAATGCAATTTCCGAAATTCCGATCGGAAATTGCATTTCCGCATCGGAATGCGGAAATCGGTAATTCTAGTGCGGTAGGCGGATTTCCGCCGGATATCGCGGAAATTTCCGCCGGAAATCGCGGAAATTCCAACCGAATTTAACATCGATTTTCTCAAAAACTATAAGGTCTTTTTGAAAACTTTTTTTTGCATCTTGTTTACAAGGTTCAATTGAATAAACCCTGAAAATTGTGATTCTAGGACTTAAGGGGGCTTTTCTATTAACCGCTAAAGTCGGCGGATTTTTACTGTAATGTAAAATGCAGAAAATCTGCATCTGCCTATTTTCTGCATTTTACATTACAGTAAAAATCCGCCGACTTTAGCAGTTAATAGCAAAGCCCCCGTAAATCCTAGAAACACCAAATTTTCAGAGTTTATTAAACAGAATATTCTGAACAAGATGCAAAAAAAAGTTTTCAAAAAGACCTTATAGTTTTTGAGAAAATCGATGTTAAAGTCGGACGGAATTTCCGCGATTTCTGGCGGAAATTCCGCATTGGAATGCGGAAATTGGTAGCGGAAGGCGGAATCGGTAATTTGGCAATGGCGGTATGCGGATTTACCGCGTAATCGGAAATTGGCATTCCGACCATCCCTAACAAACAGTGGGCATGGCTGGCCAGGGAAACAGAGCCTCAGGACTGATAACACAATGGAGGCCTAAGTCTCGCTCTGAATTCATAAGAAAAAGGCAGGTTTAGAGCACAGGAAAATTACACTGAAGTCAGGCTTGCAGCATACATAACATGGCAAAGTGTATGATATTTTTACAGGTTTGCTTTACATCACAGGATTTGGACACAGGGTCACTTTAATGAGGAACTATAACCAAGGATTGAACTTTACTCCATACAATAGCCGGTACCCCTTTTCCTTCGAGAAATCTATACCGTCAGGGGGGTCTGTATGACTGATATTGTGTTGAAACCCCTCCCACAGTGTGAAGTCATGACCATGGTCCTGACAGTTTGCTGTCTGTGAACCTCGTTGCATTGGGGGAAATAATGTCTTTTTCCATCTGCCAAGCAAGTATTATCTCCCTCTGTGCATAGAACTCTCAGTAACAAACATTCTGTACAGATCACCTGGCAGAAATAAAGAGATCACCACCAGTGATAAATTTCAGAATGCAAATTAGGGAGAGGAAAGATTTTATTGGGCAAACACTAACTAAATAATCTATAAACCGCTTAACCTTCTTAGCGGTAACCCCGTGTGTGACACGGGGTAAGCCGCCGGAGGGTGCCGCTCAGGCCCTGCTGGGCCGATTTACATAATTTTTTTTTGCTGGACGCAGCTAGCACTTTGCTAGCTGCGCCAGCACCCCGATCGCCGCCGCTGCGCGCCCGATCGCCGCTATCCGGTGCGGCGCGCGCCCCCCCCCCAGCGCTGCCTGGCCAATCAGTGCCAGGCAGCGCCAAGGGGTGGATCGGGTCTCCCAATGACGTCCCGACGTCGCTGACGTCGGTGACGTCATTCCGCCCCGTCGCCATGGCGACGGGGGAAGCCCTCCAGGAAATCCCGTTCTTTGAACGGGATTTCCTGATCGCCTATCGCCGGAGGCGATCGGCGGGGCTGGGGGGATGCCGCTGAGCAGCGGCTATCATGTAGCGAGCCCTCGGCTCGCTACATGATTTAAAAAAAAAAAAATTAAAAAAAAAACTGCTGCGCTGCCCCCTGGCGGTATTTTTCATACCGCCAAGGGGGTTAAATCATCTATAACTAAGGACCACAGTCTTTTCGCCCCTTAAGGACCATAGCCTTTTTTTCCATTCAGACCACTGCAGCTTTCACGGTTTATTGCTCGGTCATACAACCTACCATGTAAATGAATTTTACCTCCTTTTCTTGTCACTAATACAGCTTTCTTTTGGTGCTATTTGATTGCTGCTGCAAGTTTTACTTTTTATTATATTCATCAAAAAAGACATACATTTTGTAAAAAAAAAATGATTTTTATTAACTTTCTGTGCTGACATTTTTCAAATAAAGTATAATTTCTGTATACATTTTTGTCCAAATTTATTGTACTACATGTCTGATAAAAAAAAATCCATTCGGTGTATATTTATTGGTTTGGGTAAAAGTTATAGCATTTACAAACTATGGTGTAAAAAGTGAATTTTCCCATTTTGAAGCATCTCTGGCTTTTCTGACCCCCTGTCATGTTTCATGAGGTGCTAAAATTCCAGGATAGTATAAATACCCCCCAAATGACCCCATTGTGGAAAGAAGACATCCCAAAGTATTCACTGAGAGGCATGGTGAGTTCATAAAATATTTTATTTTTTGTCACAAGTTAGCGGAAAATGACACTTTGTGACAAAAAAAAGGTTTCCATTTCTTCTAACTTGCGACAAAAAAAAATGAAATCTGCCACGGACTCACTATGCTCCTCTCTGAATACCTTGAAGTGTCTACTTTCCTAAATGGGGTCATTTGTGGGGTGTGTTTACTGTCCTGCCATTTTGGGGGGTGCCTAATTGTAAGCACCCATGTAAAGCCTAAAGGTGCTCATTGGACTTTGGGCCCCTTAGCGCAGTTAGGCTGCAAAAAAGTGCCACACATGTGGTATTGCCATACTCAGGAGAAGAAGTATAATGTGTTTTGGGGTGTATTTTTACACATACCCATGCTGGGTGGGAGAAATATCTCTGTAAATGACAATTTTTTTTTACACACAATTGTCCATTTACAGAGAGATTTCTCCCACCCAGCATGGGTATGTGTAAAAATACACCCCAAAACACATTATACTACTTCTTCTGAGTACGGCGATACCACATGTGTGACATTTTTTTGTAACCTAGGTGCGCTAAGGGGTCTAACGTCCTATTCACAGGTGATTTTGAGGCATTTGGATTCTAGACTACTCCTCACGGTTTAGGGCCCCTAAAATGCCAGGGCAGTATAGGAACCCCACAAGTGACCCCATTTTAGAAAGAAGACACCCCAAGGTATTCTGTTAGGAGTATGGTGAGTTCATAGAAGATTTTTTTTTGTCACAAGTTAGCGGAAATTGACACTTTGTGAAAAAAAAAACAATACAAATCAATTTCCGCTAACTTGTGACCAAAAAAAAAAAAACTTCTATGAACTCGTCATACACCTAACAGAATACCTTGGGGTGTCTTCTTTCTAAAATAGGGTCACTTGTGGGGTTTCTTTACAGCCCTGGCATTTTAGAGGCCCTAAACCTTCACAGGTGATTTTGAGGCATTTGGATTCTAGACTACTCCTCACGGTTTAGGGCCCCTAAAATGCCAGGGCAGTATAGGAACCACACAAGTGACCCCATTTTAGAAAGAAGACACCCCAAGGTATTCCGTTAGGTGTATGGTGACTTCATAGAAGATCTTATTTTTTTGTCACAAGTTAGTGAAAAATGACACTTTGTGAAAAAAAAACAATAAAAATACATTTTCGCTAACTTTTGACAAAAAATAAAATCTTCTATGAACTCGTCATACACCTAACAGAATACCTTGCGGTGTCTTTTTGCTAAAATGAGGTCATTTGTGGAGTTCCTATTCTGCCCTGGCATTTTATGGGCCCAAAATCGTAAGTAGTCTGGAAACCAAATGTCTCAAAATGACTGTTCAGGGGTATAAGCATCTGCAAATTTTGATGACAGGTGGTCTATGAGGGGGCGAATTTTGTGGAACCGGTCATAAGCAGGGTGGCCTCTTAGATGACAGGTTGTATTGGGCCTGATCTGATGGATAGGAGTGCTAGGGGGTGACAGGAGGTGATTGATGGGTGTCTCAGGGGTAGTTAGAGCGGAAAATAGTTGCAATCAATGCACTGGGGAGGTGATCGGAAGGGGGTCTGAGAGGGATCTGAGGGTTTGGCCGAGTGATCAGGAGCCCACACGGGGCAAATTAGGCCCTGATCTGATGGGTAGGTGTGCTAGGGGGTGACAGGTGGTGACAGGAGGTGATTGATGGGTGTCTCAAGGTGTGATTAGAGAGGGGGAATTGATGCAAGCAATGCACTGGCGAGGTGATCAGGGCTGGGGTCTGAGGGTGTGGGCGGGTGATTGGGTGCCCTAGGGGCAGATAGGGGTCTAATCTGATGGGTAGCAGTGACAGGTGGTGACTGATGGGTGATCACTGGGTGATTAGATGGCAGAACAGATGTAAACAATGCACTTTGGAGGTGATCTGAGGGTAGGTCTGGGGCAATCTGATGGTGTGGGAGGGTGATCAGATGCCCGTAAGAGGCAGGTTAGGCTCTGATCTGATAAGTGGCAGTGACAGGTAGTGATTGACAGGTGAATGACAGGTGAATGATGGGTGAATGACGAGTGATTGACAGGTGATTGCAGGGGAGAATAGATGCATACAGTACACAGGGGGGGAGGTCTGGGGGATCTGAGGTCGTTCTGAGGGTGTGGATGGGTGATTGGGTGCCCTAGGGGCAGATAGGGGTCTGATCTGATGGGTAGCAGTGACGGGTGGTGACAGGGGGTGATTGATGGGTGATTAGTGGGTGTTTAAAGGAGAGAACAGATGTAAACAATGCACTTGGGAAGTGATCTGACGTCGGGTCTGTGAGCGATCTGATGGTGTGGGTGGGTGATCAGATTGCCCGCAAGGAGCAGGTTAGGGGCTGATTGATGGGTGGCAGTGACAGGGGGTGATTGATAGGTGATTGACAGGTGATTGACCGGTGATCAGTGGGTTATTACAGGGAAGAACAGATGTATATAATGCACTGGCGAATTGATAAGGGGGGGGGGGGGGGTCTGAGGGCAATCTGAGTGTGTGGGCGGGTGATTGGGTGCCCGCAAGGGGAAGATTAGGGTCTAATCTGATGGGTAACAGTGACAGGTGGTGATAGGGTGTGATTGATGGGCGATTGATGGGTAATTAGTGGGTGTTTAGAGGAGAGAACAGATGTAAACAATGCACTTGGGAGGTGATCTGACGCCGGATCTGCAAGCGATCTGATGGTGTGGGTGGGTGATCAGATTGCCCGCAAGGGGCAGGTTAGGGGCCGATTGATGGGTGGCAGTGACAGAGGGTGATTGATGGGTGATTGACAGGTGATCAGTGGGTTATTACAGGGGGGATAGAGGCATACAGTACACAGGATGGGGGGGGGGGGGGGAGTCTGGGGAGAATCTGGGGGGGGGTGATCAGGAGGGAGTAGGGGCAGTTTAGGGCATAAAAAAAATAGCGATGACAGATAGTGACAGGGAGTGATTGATGGGTGATTAGGGGGGTGCAAACAGTGGTCTGGGGGGTGGGCAGGGGGTTCTGAGGGGTGCTGTGGCCGATCAGAGGGAAGGGGGGGGGAGATCAGTGTGCTTGAGTGCAGACTAGGGTGGCTGCAGCCTGCCCAGGTGGTTCCTAGGACACTGGGACCACCAGGGCAGGAGGCAGCCTGTATAATAGGCTATGTATACATTACAAAGCCTATTATACACTTTGTCAGCGGCGATCGGGCAGCTAGTAACCCGCCGGCGCTTCCGAACGGCCGGCGGGTTACAGCGCGAGGGGGGCGGAGCCTGTCGCCGGCGGCTGATCGCGTCATGAATTGACGCGATCGCCGCATAACCACGCCCGCCACCGCCGATGAGCGTATTGCGGTCGTTTAGGCCCAGCCTTTGCCGCCGCCCATCGGCTGGGGGAGGACCTCAAGTGGTTAATATTGTAAAAAATTTGCACTTTTATTTATTATGTTATTTTCAATACAGTTCCCCTTTAAAGAGAACCCGAGGTGTGTTTACAGAATGTTATCTGCATACAGAGGCTGGATCTGCCTATCCAGCCCAGCCTCTGTTGCTATCCCAAACCCCACTAAGGTCCCCCTGCACTCTGCAATCCCTCATAAATCACAGCCGTGCTGTGAGGCTGTGTTTACATCTGTAGTGTCAGTCTCAGCTGCTCCCCCGCCTCCTGCATAGCTCCGGCCCCTGCCCCTGTCCCTTCCCTCCAATCAGCAGGGAGGGAAGGGATGCAGGCGGGGACTGGAGTTCTGCAGGAGGCGGGGAGAGCAGCAGACTGACACTATAGAGATAAACACAACCAGCTCTGACAAGCTGTTTGTCAGCAGCGTGGCTGTGATTTATGAGGGATTGCAGAGTGCAGGGGGGCCTTAGGGGGGTTTGGGATAGCAACAGAGGCTGGGCTGTATAGGCAGATCCAGCCTCTGTATGCAGATAATATTCTTCAAACCCACCTCGGGTTCTCTTTAAAGCTAAATATGGTCTACATAATAGGCAAAAGACGTGTCAATCATCACACTACGCAATAAATTTGTGAGAAAACAAGTATGTTAAAGAATGTAGAAAGCAGGTTTGAGGTAAGCTATTCCTGCTATAGGCGCTTCCTTTAGCTGTCACATTTTTCTTTGTTTTCTGTCTGTACAGTATATTTATAGTGTAACTGCAATGAAAAGAAGATGTTTTGAAATGTATTCAAATTTCGCTCTCTCTTTCACCAGTAATACAAATATATTTCATCAGTGCTTTTGTTTATATGACTACTTATGTCACTGCAGCACTCTCATTTGTATACATCCAGCAGGCTTCACAACTGCTACTGTAGCTACTGCGACCCTGCACTCAGGGCTTCACAACTGCTACTGTAGCTACTGCGACCCTGCACTCAGGGCTTCACAACTACTACTGTAGCTACTGCGACACTGCACCCAGGGATTCACAACTGCTACTGTAGCTACTGCAACCCTGCATTCAGGGCTTCACAACTGCTACTGTAGCTACTGCGGCCCTGCACTCAGGGCTTCACAACTGCTACTGTAGCTACTGCGACCCTGCATTCAGGGCTTCACAACTGCTACTGTAGCTACTGCGGCCCTGCACTCAGGGCTTCGCAACTGCTACTGTAGCTACTGCGACCCTGCACCCAGGGATTCACAACTGCTACTGTAGCTACTGCGACCCTGCACCCAGGGCTTCACAGCTGCTACTGTAGCTACTGCGGCCCTGCACTCAGGGCTTCACAACTGCTACTGTAGATACTGCGACCCTACACCCAGGACTTCATAACTGCTACTGTAGCTACTGTGGCCCTGTACTCAGGGCTTCACAACTGCTACTGTAGCTACTGCGGCCCTGCACCCTGGGCTTCACAACTGCTACTGTAGCTACTGCGGCCCTGCATCCTGGGCTTCACAACTGTTACTGTAGCTACTGCCGCCCTGCACCCTGGGCTTCACAACTGCTACTGTAGCTACTGCACCCAGGGCCAGCACTTTAATTTGCCCCAGGGCACCCGCTGGACTACCCTCAACCTTATTTTTGTCTCCAAAGGCCCCTGAGCAGTTTTTGGCAGCATTGCGACTGAACTGTCCCTGCTGCCGCTCTCCTCCATTTGTCCTTGTTCCATCTTCATCCCCACTGGCCACACCTTCTTAGTGACCTGGCACATGTCATTATATAATAACATGCGCCAGATCACGGAGAGGCGCCTTTGCAAGGCTGAAGATGAAAGTGCAAGGACTAATGGAGAAGCTTGCCAAAAGGGAGAAGTGAGTCACAATGTTGCCGGTTAGTTTTGCCCTGCTGTAAAACTTTGAAAATCGACTACAAATATTCAGAGCAGAGATGTTCAGGGTGGCAGTAGCTACAGTAGCAGTTGCGAGGCTTGCTACTTGTAAATTAAGTGCTCTCTATACAGAGTGTGCTATCTACCCTCCATGAGGCTTAAAGCATACCTGAAACGAAAATAAAACTTATAATAAATTGTATGTGTAGTACTGCTAAGAAATAGGACATTAGTATCAATTAATTGTATGTTTAGTACAGCTAAGAAATAGAACATTACAAGCAAAGAAAAGAGTCTCATATTGTTTACCAGTACAGTTAAGAGTTAAAAAAAAACAACAACCTCCAGTTGTTATCTATGCAGAAGAGCTTCTCTGAGCTCTTCGGGGCGGAGTACAGTCATGTTTTCTGAAGCACTTAAAGTGGATCTAAGATCAGAACTTCCTCTCTGCTCTAAAAGATTAGGCACAATATAAAAAATAATCAGGGAAAAAAATCTTTGTTACAATGCACAGAAATCTCCAAATAAGCCCTAACATTTTACTGAATGAACTTTCAGGGAGCAAAGGAAGGGTTAAAGCATCTGTCTTTTGTTGTACAGCCAGCACTGCCATCCCAGAGGCCCTGTGAGTCATGCCCACTAATTACACACTTGTTACACTCAACTGTAGCTAAATAAACCAACACAGCTCAGTGCAGATTATTTCTACAGCATTTCTATGTGGAATGAACACTGTTCTTTGCAAGAGCTTGGGTCCACTTTAAACAGCAAAGAAACAGTGAGAGACAGCTTGAGATAAGATTTTACTGCAAAAAAGTTCAAAAGGTCATCAAAAGTTCAGCTACTGCTTCTTATTTTGTCATTATTTTTCCTTTGTTTTATAGTTTAAAAAACAGTGTGTGGTTTCTAAAGTGCAAATATGACAGAATGACGCTATCTTTAAAAAAAAAAAAATATAAAAACGAAAAAGAGCTATAGAACGGAAAATAAAAATATAAGACTCTTTTCTTTCCTACTAATGTTCTATTCATTATCCGTACTACACATAGAATTCATTTTTTGTTTCGCTTTAGGTTTGCTTTAAGGTGGTTGTACACAATACAATCAAAACGATTTTCCCTTTTTTTTTTAAAAATAAAAACAACAGATTATAAAAGAAATTGAAAATAATTTTTCTAGATAGACGTGTGAAGTGTTGACAATTGCAGTAGATGTTGATATCTATTGGACCGGTTATAAGATGCATACAGATATTGAGCTTGATTCACTACGACAAATAGCATGCCTTATCAAAGTTAACGCGCCTTATCAGAGTAGAATACGAACCCGCAGGGGCTCAGGGCAGGACGACTGGAGCTCTCGTCATTGCCAATTAGCAGGCATAAGTTTGCTATGCTATTTTGATAAGGTGTGCTAACTTTGATAAGGCGTGCTATTTGTCTTAGTGAATCAAGTCCATTGTCTGCATGTCACACTGCCTTCTGATGTCCAATGAAAAAGGGGAAGGGGCGGGACTTAATGGTCCGCTAGGATCTAAAGTTGAAATATAAAGTACGTTGCTCCATCCTCAAGGCTCATGTCACTTCCATTTCCTCATCTGGTTACCTCTAATAACAGGTATATACTTGTGAGTGCATCAGTTCCTGGATGCTGCAACATTTCTCTGGATTTATAAGTAGGTGGAGAAATTACTGGCAAGGGTGATTAAACAGTATCTTTTTTTTTCCTCCCGACAATAAATGCGCTCCCATGAATTGCACAATAAACGCACGTAGGAAACAGATTGTTTTGCTATGTCAAATGAATCATTTTTTGTGTTTGTTACTTTTTGGTCCTGAAACATATTTAGTTTTTGTCGTAAAAAACGTTTTTTTCTGCTGAGGTTGCTACATAACACTGCAAGAAGAGCTAGAGCAGCATTACTGAGGGAGAACAGAATAACTGCACTGTCACATCAAGAACAATCACAGAGAGCCATCCAAAGCTGAGTTACAAGACCAACCACTTAACATTTAAGCGGAAAAAGCAGCCTGTATTTAATGTTCCACAATGCCTCTAATAAACCACCCTTTAATAAAGCTGTACAACGAGCAAAATGTATGCTGATCACACAGTGTACTGCGTTCTGACGAAACAACTAGAACTGTTGGAATCGCTGGGATACTTTCACGCTGTCCGAGTAATGCAGACTAATGCTGGGAATACACCATACGTTTTTTCATCAGATAGATGGTTCTATAGATAATTTCCGCCATGTCCGATCTTAGCTTTTGATAGTTTTTCTGATTGATTTCTCATAGAAGTGAAAGGAAATAGATAAGAAAAGATAACAGAATCGAATCAGAAAGCGATCAGATGGAAAATTTACTGAAAAAAACAGCATAAGACGCACTTATAATGAAGCTGAATTACGAAACTTGCCACTAAAATTATACTATATATCCTTATTTTTCATGTCATCTATACAATATTATTTTATTATTATTTTTTATTACAGGCCCTCTACGGTGATAAACCTAAAAAAATCCCCTCAAGCATTTTAGAGAAGCCGTGGTCAGATGAGGATCTTGCTATCATCCAAGCTTTAAAAGAGTTACAAGGAGATACTGAGGTTTGTTCTCAAATTGAACATACAAATGTATATGCATCTTATTTTGTCCCTACCTTAGAGGAGGTGGGACTACGGAACACTTCAAAAAAATTTCCACCTTTTTCTCTTTTCCCTAATTTGAAAACTTTTATGGAGGTGGTAGAAAGGGACATTTCCAAACTAAGAGGACATAAGACAGATGGTGACAATCTTGATTTGTCTGAACGCAACACACTTACAGAGCTAATGTTAAACAAAAAATGGGTCATTAAACCCTCAGATAAAGGGGGAAACATTGTGCTGATGAGGGCCGAGCGTTACAGAGAGATGTGCCTGGATATCTTGAAGAACCAGGATTGTTATGTGAGGGTCTCTCCGTCCAGAGCTGCACGCTGCCAGGGGGAGCTATTTGCAATAATTGATGACGCTTTTTCCCGCACGGTAATTGATTTGGAGATAGTGACGTTTTTGAAAGTACTTAATCCGGTTTTGCCAACATTCTATTCACTAACCAAAGTTCACAAAGACCTCAAAAAAACCCCGGGGCGCCCGATAGTATCGGGTAGGGGATCCCTTACTGAACGGGCAAGCGCATATATAGATAGACATCTTCAGCCGCACGTGTGTGCATTGCCATCATACGTTCGAGATTCATCATACTTGTTGCAGATTTTAGAAAATCTTCAGCTTCCTCCTGGTGTGTTGCTTGTGACTCTGGACATGGAGGCCCTCTATTCAAGTATACCACACGATTTGGGTGTGGAGGCTGTTAGGATATTTTTGGGGGAGTTGAGCATACAGAATACTGCACATAATATGTTTCTGTTGACTCTTCTGGATTTTATTTTGAGAAACAATATCTTTTTGTTTGAGGACACCCACTACCTCCAGGTGCAGGGAGCAGCGATGGGCACCACGTGTGCTCCGTCGTATGCCAACCTGTACCTGGGGGCGTGGGAGAGAGAGTTGTTTTCCAATGAGGGCCTGGCAATGTACCTGTGCCACGCATTGGCCTGGCACAGGTACATTGATGACATCTTGCTTTTTTGGACGGGTGGCAAAGAATTATTGCTACAATTTATTACAATTATCAATAAAAACATCTGGAATCTGAGGTTTACTATGCACATGAGTCATGTTGAGGTTCCATTTCTGGATCTTCTGATCTCGGTCTCGGCTGCGGGCCTTGTCTCTACTAGTTTATATAGGAAAGAAACGGCAACAAATGCACTTCTGAGAGCAGAAAGTTTCCATCCAAAACATACTATTAATGGTATCCCTACTGGACAGTATTTGCGGATTCGACGCAACTGTTCAGAGGATGATGCCTTTCAGAGGGAGGCCTTGCAGCTGAGATCGAGATTCAGACAAAGAGGATATAAGAATAAGACTCTTATCAAAGCTTATAAGAGAGCTAATGCTAGTAATAGATCTGCCCTATTGGATAGAAGTAGATGTCCCGCCAGCGAGAGGTCGGAAGCAATCAGGTTCTGTACCAGATTCTCGGCACAGCATAAAGAGGTTTCGAGGATATTGGATAAGCATTGGCACATCCTTACTAATGATGCCAAATTGAGCACAGTGTTAACACAAACTCCCCTCTATTCATTCCGAAGGGCACCGTCCCTACGGGATCTTTTGGTTAACAGTCATTTTGTCGATCCTCGGGCCAACAAGAAGCACTGTAAGGTGACTGGTACATATACTTGTGGTGGTTGTTCGGTATGCCGTTACATTCAGGTGGGCAGATCGGTCCGCCTCCCGGATGGCCGGGATTGGTGTTTCCCACACTATGTAAATTGTAGTACTACTCTTGTGGTTTACTTGTTGCTCTGCACTTGCGGGGCCTTTTATGTGGGAAAGACCAAGAATGAATTTCGTACACGCATCTCGCAACATATCACAAGTATTAAAAGTCCAAATTATAATAACCTTACTCCCGTGGCGAAACATTTTAAGTCCGCTCACGGTGGCAGGTTTCAACATGTGCGTTTTGTTGGTCTGGACAGAATTCATAACTCTGCAAGAGGTGGCAACATGGATCGCTTGCTCCTACAACGTGAAGCAAGGTGGATATTTGATTTGGAGGCAACTAAGGAACCAGGCCTCAATGAAAATACAAGTTATGTTCCCTTTCTGCCACCTTAGGGAGTTTTGGCGCAGCATCCTACACCTGAAGGGTCTGTGTTGCTTTCCTAGTGGGCGGGGCTTTGGGGGCTCCCTGCTGGGGCATCTCACATCTAATTTTCCGCATGATGTTTAGGGAGAAAAAATTTCTTGATTTGTGTTTATGCCATAATTGGCTTGATCCCCATCTGGACAGGGATGTGCATGCATGCACATCTCTTCCTTTTTTATGGTGGGGGTGGTCAAAATGTAAGAGTGAGCGGAATTATATGTACTGTGATTTGAATTATCTATTTAAATTCGTGGTTTTGTAAAGCCACATATATATATGGTAGGCGGTTTCTAATTACGAATAATGATTACTACTGTATAGTCACTTTGTTCTTGTGATGTTGTTTTGGGATGGGATGTGGAGCGCTTGTGTCTGTTTGTGCTGCCGCCGTCTGATCCGGCTGCTCTGACGTCTCCCGCCCCTTCCCCGGGGCCTGCGTGCGGGGGGGCGGGGCTTGGCGGACGCGCCGGGTGTGCTATTGGGCGCGCCCGTCGTGTCTGCCCGCTCCGCCCCTCCGCTCGCATTGGCCCTGGTGTGGGGGCGGGAGACGCCGTATACGCGGTCGGATTGGACGGCGGCCTGCACATAGGCGCAGCGTGGTCCACAGAGAGACACGCCTCCTGAAGAAGCCGGCAGAGTCCGGCGAAATCGATCGAGGACGCCGTCCTCCACCATGAGGTCTTCCCCTCCACGCCTCCATGCTGCCTAAACCAGGTGCTGCATCCCTCTCTACATACCTCCATCCCCAGAGACTCGGCCAGTCTTTCCAGGCTTTGTCACAGCAGACCAACAACAGACCGGTTGATACAGTAAGAGCCCTGAGGGCACCTCAACTGCACATGCACATGCGGCCTGCACAGAGACAATGATAATATTGCCATGCACCTTGTTTGCTTGCTTTGCATTGTGAATTGGCTAGCACTGGATGTGCCTTACTGCTGCTTCAATCTGACACATGCTGCTATTTGATGTGCCTGTTGGCCAAAAGTTCCCTAGGAATCACACTGCATGTGCTATGCTATGCTATAATACAGGACTGTACTCTGCCATATCAATATACTATACTGAGGTGACTTGTTAGCCTGATGGGACGCTGAGTACTCCATTTATTTTATTGGAAGATCGTATGCACAATATAGGAGGCTATATGACATGAAGGAATCATTATGTACTGGATGAATGCTCTGGAATCCATTTTTTCAAATGAACTTTCTATGATATCCAAAAGTCTTTACTTGTGAGGGATTCGACAGCATTTTTTCATAACAAGGTTTTGATCTATTTTTGCAGGGCTGCGCAGCCATTAACACGTGTGCACACGATCCAGAGATATATCTCTGTTCAGGAGGGGGAGAGTACAGGGGACGCCTGGGCGGGTATGTGCATGGATGGGGTGGGGGATGGGCTATATGGTGGGAATTTTTATCTTGCAGTTTTTAATAATGAGCATATGTTTGAATAAAGTTTTGTATTTTTGAATAAGACTGATTTGTATTCAATCAGGTCTCACTCCTCCTTTACTCTATCTCATAGTTTGTACTATTTCATCTATACAATATATATTCAGCAACCCCTCCAACCCCCTTCCCCCCCCCAAACAAAAACCACCTCTCAAAATAAGTTGATTCAGATTAATGTAAGTTCAATATTATTTTTCTTGCCTTACTTTTCATACATATTTTACTTGGTGGGCGCTTGAAAGGTTTTATAGTCTGGGTTAAAAATGGATAAGGAGAGATAATTAATTAGATAGGACAGATAAGGAGAGATCAATTGTGAGATAAGACAGATAAGGTGAGTTAATTCATGAGATGAGGTTTGTAAATTAATTCCAGAGCAACTACTTATCAGAACATCTGTTCAAGGGGGTTGTAATATTCATAAACAAAAAAGGTCCCTATATGTCCCCCATTTCTTTTTCTTTTTGCCTGGTCTGGGAGCCTTTGTCTAACTGCTGGAACTGTTCAGTGCCAGCAGGATTGTGGAAAAGTTATTTTTTTCAAGCTTCAGTAAAAAATCTTATCTCAGCATGCAATTAACAGAAAGCTTCTTATTTCAAATAAGATGCCTTTTACTTTACTTTTTCTTGAATTGAGAGGAAGTGTTTAATGTGGTGAACCACTTCTTTTTGCTATAAAGAATGTATATTTTATTTTGGCTATGTCTGCATAGCCAGGAGGTTGGGGGTTACTTACAGTATACTGAAGAATGCAAAAGATGCATTCACTCCTATTGAATGAGGCCACATCTATGCCTGCTCCACTGCTGTCTTCAGCAGAAACAAATACTTCCACTAGAAGGAGCATAGGGCCTGATTCACAAAGCGGTGCTAACAGTTAGCACGCTGGTGAAAAGCCCTTTATCACGCCTAAACTCAGTTTGGGCATGATAAGTTTAGGTGTGATAAGTTTAGGCATGATAAGTTTAGGCGTAATAAGTTTAGGCGTGATAAGTTTAAGCACCAACTGGGTTAGCACCGCAGTGCACAGCTGATCAAAAGTTTTGCGCTAGCAAAGTCTGGTGCACTTCGCATAGAGTTTAATGGCGCTGCTTTGCATGCGGGACTTTGCGCGCGATCTAAACTTATCTAAACTTATCATTCCTAAACTTATCATGCCTAAACTTATCACGCCTAAACTTATCACGCCTAAACTGGCTTTTCACCAGCGTGGTGCAATGGTTATCACGCCTAAAGTCTCTAACTGGGTTAGCACCGCTTTGTAAATCGAGCCCATAGACATAGGACTGCACAAAAAGCAGAAATAGAGATCTTGTCTGAGGTCCCTGCCAACCAACAAGGGAGAATGAATCTTGGCACACACCACAGCAAAGGGCAGTAAGAGTTGCAGGGCAGGGCTGAACTGGTTAGCACTAGCCTGGCCATTGATTAATGTTTCTAGAAACTTAAAACCCTATTAGGGATTTGGGGAGGGAGGGTGGGGGTGCTGAATTATGGATGCTGAATTATGCCCCCTTGTAGCCATAGCAGAAATGTATGGTTTGAAAGACATAACTGCTTCACATTTTATTATAAAGTGGACAAATCATATCTGTAGAGGGTTTAGCATGGCAAATGTGTAGCCTCACCCAGTTACAGCACCCGCACCACATCTGAAAGCCAGGTGAACATCACATAGCAACAGAAAGGAAGTCAATTGCTTTCAGGAATATTTGCTGAAATCCCTGCATTGTGTAAAGATGTCCCAGAGGGGTTGTTTTTTTTTCTTTCTAAGACGGTGGAGTCACACTTTAACCTCCCTGGCGTTTTGATTACGCGCGGCACACGGGTGCGGGAGGTTTTTTTTTTACTTCATTTTTTTCTTTTCATGTAGCTAGCCTAGCGCTAGCTACATGATTCCCCCTTCCCTGCTCTCTCCCTCCCACCCTTCCGATCGCCGCCGGTGTTAATACCCATCGGGAAATCCCTGATGGGTATCGCGGCGGGTAGCGGCGGATAGGCGGAGATCGGAAAAACAAAGTGCTAGCTGTGTGTTTATTTTCTTTTAAACAATACTAGCTGCCTGGCAGCCCTGCTGATCTATTTGGCTTTAGGAGTGTCTGAATCACACCAGGAACAAGCATGCAGCTAATCCTGTCAGATCTGACAATAATGTCAGAAACAGCTTATCTGCATATGCTTCTTCAAGGTCTAAGGCTAAGGCCCCGTTCACATCACAAACGCGGATGGCCATGCATGTGGAACGCAACGCATGCGAACGCACGTCATCTGCGTTTGCGTGCGTTGCGTGGCTGATCCCATCACTGAAAAGTGAATGGGACAGCCACGCGTTTTTACAAAAAATGCGTGCAGCATGCGTTCCCGGACCGCACAGGTCCGGAACGCATGCAGTGTGAACATCAGACATTGCACTCTATGCAATGTCTGATGTCGTGCGTGTCGGCCACCTGCACGCGTTTCCAAAACGCAGCTGGAAACGCATGCAGTGTGAATGGGGCCTAAACGTATTAGAAGCAGAGGATCAGCAGGGCTGCCAGGCAACTGGTATTGCTTTAAAGTGGACCTGAACTCAGAGTGCCCTCTCTGCTCTATAAGATAAGCAACTGCATAATAACCGTTAAACAAAAACATTTGTTACAGCTGAAACAAATCCTAAAATGTATCTGCAAGGTTTCTACTTCTTGATTCATGTAAGCAGACATATTGCTAACATCCTGTACTTTCAAATGAGCTTATCTGCCGTGGCAGTCATGTGACACAGGGGAGAGGTCAAATTACAATCACAATTAACTTGTGATTAAACACAAATGAGGGGGAAGTAAACAGGCTGAACTTTCAAGATACATACAGGGTGCATTTTTCTATGTTTTCCTTCTGTCCTGTGCAAGAGTTCAGGTCCGCTTTAAAAGAAATAAATATGGCTCCATATCCCTCTCACTTCAGTTGTCCTTTAACTGTGAGATAAGTGAAATGGCTGCTGTTCATTACTGAAGATTACACAGAACTCTCTCCTTTGCCTGTCAATGCTTATGGAAAGAGTGGCCTTTCTTCAGTTATACAGATCGCCCAGCAAGCTCATGGTGAATCAGAACTCCTAGGAGAGTGTAAAGGGTTAAAGAGGACCAAAAAGCCTCCTTACTTAAATACTATGCAAAAGAGAAATGTGCCTCCTTAAAACAGAAGGTATTTGCGATTATTCAGGTTGGGGTGAGCTCTGAGATGTCAACAATGCATCACTGCTGAATAGGCAAACCATCCCTTTGTTTTCCATGATAGCTAAACACGCGTACGTTAAAAAGGGGCGCTGGGAAAAAAGGGCGCCGGGTTTTAAACGATAAACATGGATAACGTTTAAAAATATAATGTACTATATTTCATTTAAAAAATAATGTTTTATAAAGTTATAAATCATTAAATAATGTGCATGAAATTGGCAATTGTGAAAACGTTAATCTTCCGTTTAAAAAGTGAAACGTATAATAACGTTTAAAAAAAATTAGTAAGTAACCCTCCCTGTACCTACCCCTAACCCCTAGACCCCCGTGTTGGTGCCTAAACCTAAGACCCCCCTGGTGGTGCCTAAACCTAAGACTCCCCTGATGGTGCCTAAACCTAAGACTCCCCTGGTGGTGCCTAAACCTAAGACTCCCCTGGTGGTGCCTAAACCTAAGACCCCCCTGTTGATGCCTAAACCTAAGACCCCCCTGTTGATGCCTAAACCTAAGACCCCCCTGGTGGTGCCTAAACCTAAGACCCCCCTGTGATAAGCATTAATAACGTGTGAAAAAAATATTGTGCCGTTTTTCGTTTAAAAATAATGTTTTAAAAAAGATTGTACTGTTTTTCGTTTAAAAATAATGTTTAAAAAATTATAAATCATAAAATAATGTGTAATCATGAGAAGCAGTTATAAAACAGTAAAAGTCTCCGGGCGCCGCTTATAAAACGTTATTTTTCTCCGGCGCCCTTTTTTCCTGTCGGGCGCCCATTAAACGATATTTATTATGGGAGTGAATGGCGGCGCCCGATTTGTCCACTTGCCTCAGGCGCCCGAATTTACTGTTACCGCTAAACACACCTCCAGAACTGCTGGAATGCAAAGATGTGCCACCTTGTTAATTGAGCCACACTTATACAACATGCACACAGACTGTTACAGACAGTCTTTCTTCAGTTAGTCCTACATTAAATGTCTTTCCAGGCGGTGAGAGTGCCTGGGACCCCCGCGGCCCCCCGGTTGTATGGGGGCAATGGGAAGCCTCCTCGTGGCGCCCCTGGATAGTGCTGTATAGCATGAACTAATTCCCGCAGGGCGATTGTTTTGCGGTTTTTGGTTTTGACCCTGCATATTTAGGCATGCGAAAGCAAATGCTTATTTGCATGAGCAATGTCTCGTGATTAGCCAATAGGCCAAATTTGCAAAGCCAGATTTGTCAGGTTCACTTGGTTGATGCACACATGTTCTTTCTCTGATTGTAATTAAATGTCTGTTTTAGAATAAGATGAGTGAATATGAAGAAAAAGGAATGCAGACATCACTGAATCATTTGCAAACCAGAAACTTCTCTCTACAGATGATTGTTTTGCAGATTATTAAACTATCACTTAAAGTCAGCTTACAGGAATCACACTTTGTCCTTCAGTTCTGGATAAAATAACCCTGCAGGCTGTGCTGTTGTAATACACTGTAAAGGACAATGAGACCTATTTGAGTGTATAGTAAGGACCCCAGTGACTAAGCTGCTCACCATGAAAGAAATTTCCTAACACCGCTTACCATTCGGTCCTTTCTAAAGCAGAACCCAGGATGGCTGCTGAAGACCGATGGAAATGTGAAGGAAGCATTGACTTTTGGGTCTGGAAACATAACAGGAAGTGTGGTCAGCAGAGCTGAAGTATTGTTGAACAGATGTGATATCTAATGGTGAAAGGTATCAAGGAGAAAAGTCATCTTTGCTTACTGACAATGCACACTGTGAGCTCTGATCGAGTCCTTCGCAGACACAAAGCCTTGACACAGGCCAAAAACATGGAAGGAAAAAAGCAAGCTATAAGAGTAGACCCAAGCCACTATTTTCCACCCATTCTATCTGCAGTCTGAGTCCAATACTGATTTTTTTTTTTGTTAATTATAGTTCTGCCCAGTTCAGTTTGGTCCAGCAGAATTCC
The DNA here is from genome assembly GCF_040937935.1 of Hyperolius riggenbachi. Classification (NCBI taxonomy): domain Eukaryota; kingdom Metazoa; phylum Chordata; class Amphibia; order Anura; family Hyperoliidae; genus Hyperolius; species Hyperolius riggenbachi. The sequence goes on along the minus strand of NC_090657.1, from coordinate 77,950,786 downwards.
ACGTCTCTACTTGTAATCTACACCAATTGCCAAAAGAAAAGCTCACTCAAAGTATCTCACAGGAACTTGGATCGAAACCCCTCCCACAGTGTGATGTCAGGTCCATGTGAACCTTGTTACATTGTGGGAAATGACAGTTGTTTCCAACTGCCAAGCATTCAGTATCTCCTATGGAATATTCGTTTACTACGGGCCTGAGCCCACTAACGCAGTTGTGCGCAGTTATGTCTGCTTTTCAGCAACACATCAATGTTACAGATGCTAAAAAGCGGGCACAACTGCGTACAACTGCGCACATCTGCGATAGTGGGCTCAGGCCCTGAGAGTTCTATGAATAGACATCACCTGGCAGGACTAAAGATGTTGCCACCTGTGATGAATGTCAGAATGTAAATCAGGGAGAGGAAAGACTTTAGAGTGGGCAAACACTAAATCGTTTACAAATGAATATTGTAAAAAAAATAAGCAATTTTATTCATTGTTATTTTCACCACGATTCCTCTTTAAAGCTAAGTTACTCTCATAATTGTTGTGTGGCTCTTTGAACAACAACAGCTTTATTCAATGTCATTGTTGTTTACATAACAGTCTCCTCCACTGGGTGACCTCCTGAAAACTCAGCATCAGTCAGTCTTTCATTCTAGAGCCATATTAATCCATGCCATGCACTGATGAGGATCAACCACTCCAACACAGTCTGTATGCATGTTGGATTAGTTTAGCTCTGTAATATTAACAAGCTGACACATTGTTGCATTCCAGCGGTTCTGGAGGTGTGTTTAGCGATCAGGAACAAAGAGATGGTTTGTATATTCAGCAGTGATGCATTGTGGGACACCTCAGAGCTCACTCCAATCTGAACAATCTCAAATACCTTCTGTTTTATGAAGGCAAACGTCTGTATTTTGTATTTCTTACAGCTATAAAGCATTCAGCGACACAGCAAATAAGGGCAAACCAGAGGTGAGGAAATCTTGTGATGGCTGATGTTTTATATGGCTGATTTAGTTATAAAAAGGTGAACATTCTACTTACACTATGTTTATATACCGAGGAACCCAAGTCTGTTGTAAAATAAGAAACGAAAGAGGAAACAGAAAAGAAATAAATTCTAACCAAATCAATCAGAAATATAGATTCTTGTGTAAATTAGCATTCAGAGAGAAGGCCTCAGATTTTGTCTAAACAAAAGGAACACTAATGCATTGCTGAGACTATTTTTCCAAGAAATATTTGCAATCAAATATATAGCATAAAGAGGAACCTGCTATGGTCCTTGCTGTAGTGGGCCCATGGTGAGTGTGGAAGCAGCTTAATTATCTACAGCGCGGCTCCTCTAGTGACTTCTCTCCATCGCCGGGGCGCATGAGCCCAGTCTCATGCACTGACATCACTTATATGAGACTGGGTCACAGGGTAGAGACGCCTCCAACCTGTGAGATGAGATGGTGAGATGACACTACATGAGGCACACGGTGGATAGGTGAGCTGCTTCCTGCTCAGGCATTGCTCAGTCATGTCATCTAACATTTCCAAAGTCATGTTATCTGTTTTTCCTAAAGAGGAGATGGCTGGAGAAAGGAGAACAGTGAGGTTCAAAGCAGTGGAGGTAGGCTCGTTCATAATTGTAAATGCAAATTGCGAACTTTACTTTACTTTCTTTCAGCGATTACGTTTTGTGATTCCCATTCTAGTGAAAACAAAAGTTTTCTTTCTTAAAACAGAAAGAATTTGCGATAATTCAGGTTGGAGTGAGCTTGAGATGTCTCCCAGTGCATCACAGCTGAATATATGCAAATTAACCATTGCTGCAACAACGTGTGGCAACAATGGTTACTTTGCATATATTCAGCAGTGATGCACTGGGAGACATCTCAAGCTCTCTCCAACCTGTATTATTGCAAATTCTTTCTGTTTTAAGAAAGCAAACTTTTGCTATCCTTAGTATTTTACTAAGGGGGCTTTTAGGACCATTGTAGCCCCTCACACATTCCAATGAGTTCTGGTTCACCATGAGCTTGCTGGTTAGTCTATTACAGGTAGGAGTTCTTGATTGCTGATAGGGAGTGATCTGTGGAGTTTGGGTTTCTTGTGCATGCTGTTTCATTCCACACTGGAGGGAGAATACCTGTAGCAGGATAATCAGTTAGTCCTTAAGACACTAGGTGGATAAAGTTATTAATCATAACTAAGTATATGGGATTATTGCCAGCCAGGCTGACCTGCACTCTTGGGCTGCAGCTGGAGCATATCTTAAACATCTACTTAACTGTAGGTTATTTGAAAGGTGCTTGACACTAAGCAGAGAGCCATAAAAACAGGTAGGGCCTAAAGCATGGTTGGAGTAAATGACAGACACTTATCTCTTCTATCACGCACAGGATCCTTAAATCTGTCTGGAAGGATTAGTTCATATGAAGCAGACTCTCTAGGTGATGTGTAGCAGGGCTCATGAGCAAAGTTTTGTATAAGTTGGAAGGGAACGGAATGCGTTCTTCAGTATACTGTAAGTAAGCCCAGGTCCTGGCATAACAGGCTGGAAAGCCCCTACCCCCAACCTCCTGGCTGTGCAGGCTTTAATAACCAAAATAAAATATACATTCTTTACAGCAAAAAGGAGCGGTTATCTGACTGCAGGAAACACTTTCTCCCAATTCACAGACTTGTCATGTAAAAGGCACGTTGTGATGTTCCTCCACCCTATTTACAGCTACAGCCCTCTCACTAGCAGACACAGCAGCCATTTTCTGCGACTAAGGCCCCTTTCAGATGGACAGCTAAACTGAGTGTTTGCTGAGCAGTTCAGCCTCCCATCTGCCGCCCGCCAGTGAAATTCGGATGCAATTTAAATGCAGCCGAATTGCAGTGGTAATAACACCATGCGTGTCAAGCACTAACCTGTGGTGGTGTTACTAGGAGAACCAAGACATGTCGAGTCTGCTCATATCTCACTCTGTGAGGGGCGACTGTACAGCGCCGGTGCAGGAGAGCATCTGACAGGCGGTGACTTCACCGCTTGTCAGCTGCATGTGTGAAAGGGCCCTAACAGGACACATGCTACTTTTAGGCTGCTCTTTCAGTAAATTAAATTGTTTTCAAGATATTAAATCCTGCAGTCCTGGGGTGGAATTTAGGGGAATGCCTTTTTTAGTAACATAGAGTTCACAGTTACAGGAAACCAAGAATCAGAGGAATAAAGCAGAAATTCCAGGAGAGATTTGAAGTGGGATGAAACTCCATGTTAACTGAAAAAAATAAGATACAATTCATCCAACGACAAATTACTTAGATAACGTATTCTGTTTTTTTTAGTGTAACTGTCAGATTTAGGAGAAATGAATTATGAAAAAAACTATCTCGGCTGATTTCCATCTTTACTGTTTCTTTGTGATGCCAAAGGTGACATCACATCTGCCCCTTACTATTTTTCAACTCAACCAATCACATGCACAAGCATCGAATTTGCATCAACACTGAACTGTTAGCATTCCATTGACCATCCCTAGTCCCTAATACTGTGTGATCTAAGGCGAATTCTGAGAGGAACCAATTTACTTACCCGTATGTGTTTGAGCTATGGGAGAAAACTGCAGAGCTCAATGGAAAGCCACATGGTAGGGAATGTTAGATATGAGTGCTATCAATCTGCAATTCACAACCAAAGCAGACAACCATTTGAAGGTGATGGAATGGTTAGCACTGGGTGTGGGGTAAGGAGAGGCTTGATTTACTTGTTAGGTGTCAGAAAGGAGTTAACATTAGGGGAGGACGTTAGGTGTTAGAGAGGGGTCTACTTTGTGAAAGAGATTAGGGTTAGGCATCACAAATGGGTGCATATAAGGCAGGAAGTTAGACATCAGGAAGTTTACATTGAGGAGGAAGTTAAGGTCATGCACCAGGAAGTGTATAGCATTGGAGGAATGTTAGGGTCAGGCATTAGAAAGGCTTTTCTTTAGGGAGAAATTAGGACTAAGCGACTGGAGCAGGGCAATGCTGAGGGGGTTTAGGGTTAAGTGACAGTAAGGGTCGGTCTACACTTGTCAGGTTGCAGATCGGAATGCGTTTTAAACTGATCAGTTATTTTAAAAAATGATCCGTTTTTCAAAATGTTGTGCTTTTGCAGCATACGTTTCCAGTCCGTTTAAACATATGTCAAAAACGTGTCCTTCATTCCTGTGTGTTTCTATTGGATAAAGAGGTCCGCAAAAATGACGTGGAAGGGAGGAGCAGACAGTAGGTAATCTGATTTGTCATCCGTTTCGTGTGCAAAAGTTCTCTGTGTAGAGGGAGATTCATTTTTTGTTGCCTTTCATTGCCTCTGCGGGTATCCGGGCTCCGTGAAAATTTGCAAAATCCGGTCTCTCCATTCAGTTTTCTAAAACGGAGCCCACGGATCCGTTTTTTGAAGTGTGTGAAGACGGACGCTATTTTTAACATTGGTATCCGTGGCTCTGTTTTTGTCCAGGGCAAAAACACAGAGCCCCAGATACGGTTTTGAAACAAGTGTGAACCGACCCTAAGGCTGGATTCGCAGTGGACACTTGCATAACACGCACGTTATAATGAGTGTGAACTGCAATGGAAACTGGACGTAGACTTTAATACAATACCTGCATGCAACGAGTTGGAATAATGTGATCAGTTACACCACAGTACTGTGAAAAGGTCCATAGAAATGTATGGGCAGTGAGCTGACATGCAGAATTATTCAGCAACACAACTGAGCACTGAGAACTACGGTAGGCCTAAGTGGATTTTTATGATTTTATAAACTTTAGAAGTATGTCTAGGGTTGTTGTCTTGCTGGATAGAAAAAGTGGCACCACAAGTAATGGTGAGATACTACAGAATTGAATGGTAGCCACTCTTTTTAAGTATGTTTGCCACATGATGTAGAACACCAAATGGGCCTGAAATTACTTTGGGCCCAATACAATTCCCTTTATCTCCTGAGTTTTCTCCTCGGAGTAAATTTTTCATCTGCAGTTTAAAAATGTTGCCACTCTGCAATTGAAAAAGTACCAAACAGTTAAAAGTTACCGTCAAAATTATTATATTTTCTTGCTTGCTGGTGGCTTAAGGCATTTTATTTATAATGTGAAAATATCACCCAGGAGAAAACAAAGGAGAAAAAGTGAATATGATCGGGCCTAATGTCTCTTTTTTAAGACAATCCTGAATTATAAAACTTCCACCCCCACCTATGACCATACGTGTGAAATATTCTGATATTTCCTGCTCTACACCTTGCAATGTGATCTTTTGGTCAAAAACGTCAAATGTGTCAGTCCACAGAGCATTCTTTCATTGGTCCTTTGTCCATTTCTCTGGTGTGTTTGCCCATTGTGGCGTAATATTGTTTGGTAAATAAATAGCAAAACCACACACTGATCTTTATAGCAGGGGTTTTATGATAAAATGACCACAATTCCTGTCCCTTGGAGGAGCTCACAATCTAGTCCATACCATAGTCATATGTCTATTATTTATTTATTTATTTGTTGTATTTATAAAGTGCCAACATATTACGCAGCGCTGGACATTAATTTAGGTTACAGACAATATTTAGGGGTGACAAACAGCAATATGACAATACAGGAATACAAGAAAACCAGATCACACAGCACAGTATGAGTACAAGGTAATGCTTAGTCAGTCACTGGATGGGAGCATGGAGTTAGGCAAGTTAGGTTCACTCAAATGCATAGCATGGGTGCACAGTAATGGAGGTGCATGGTCAGGTAGGACACAAAAGGAGTGAGGACCCTGCCCAAAGTCTTACAATCTAGAGGGAGAGGTAGGGACACGAGAGGTAGGGGACCAGAGTTCGGCTGTGGGTTTATGTCTATGTCAGTATCGTGTATTGTATGTATTGTAGACTAGGGCCAATTTTAGGGGGAAGCCAATTAACTTATCTGTATGTTTTTGGGATGTGGGAGGAAACCAGAGTGCCCGGAGGAAACCCACGCAGACACAGAGAGAACATACAAACTCCTTGCAGATGTTTGCTGGTTTTTTTTTGATCAATCGACTCGAAACTTCAACTACAATCCATTATATGAACAAGAACTAAACAATTTGATCCCAACTACCAAAGCCCAATACCCTGGTGAACAAGACACAAGAAACTATTTTCACAACTTTCACAACAGAGTAACAATGTCCCGTTTTCTTACAGTTTTTGATACAGTTTATTATCTATTGTTCTACTAGTTACTGTTTATCTGGTTAACATTGACATTCTACGCATCCATTTACATCCTGGTGGTAAACAGCACAAGTAAAAGGTTCTAGAGTCTATAAGTTAGAATAATTTAGGGTACCATACCTACCCATCAAAGAAGACACAAGACAAAAACAGGAAAATACAGGGCTTCTTCAGAAATAACACAGCTCCACTGCCAAGGCCTTAATTCTGTAAGGTCACAATATTTGTCTCCATTATCCATTGCTACCAAGGTTTAGGGATGAGACTAGAACACAGGTGCAGAACACAAGGCCCAAAGGAGGCCCTCCTTGCCATTTTATGTGGCCCTCCAGAGCTTCAAATGTGCATCATTGTAAGCAATAAAAACGACAGCACACTGCATTCCCATCCAGAGGAGCACACCGGTGTCAGTGATTCTGAATAAAACATTGGCAGATTGAGGTGGGGTGCAGCAACAACCCACTGGACACCCTAGCAGCATGGGACACCCCTCTTGGGAACCAAACCCCTTTTATGATTGGTGAACTCCCCTACACCTCTACCCCACCAGCTCAGCTTACCAAAAAGATTATGGGGGAGTTGAAGGGTAGCATCTTGCTTTGGACCACATTCCACCTTGATCCTTTTCTGCCAAAGCAGCACTGGGACAGGTAAATATTAAACTGCTCTACTGAGCTACTCTGCAGAAGGGGGAGGAGCTCCCCCAATGTTCGCTATAGTTATGCCACTTACTTTGAAACTGTTTAATAAATGTTAAATCTTAAAGGAATACTATCGATGTATGCATTTATTTTTAAATGCTGTATGTTGTAGCACACATTAGGGCAAGTACTAGGAGTAATTTGATTCCTCACACAGCTGTTCCTCTCAGCTGTAAAATCCTCCGTCAGTTTTGGCGTCAGTGTTGGATACAAAATGTATCTAATACTGACTGCTCCCAGAGGGCTAGACCATGTCTCTGCAAAGGGGAGATGCTATCAACTCCTCAGTTTATAATTTAATTATCACCTTGCTGAAAGAATCTTGTTGATATGGTGGTAAGGGGTTAAAGATTCTAGAAATGTGTGTTTATTATCTTTGCTTCTCTTGACTGATAAAGATACTAATAATGCTAATTGTAAACAGTGATCTGCCCCTCTCAGCAGCTTGTAAAGTGGATGCAGCCTGGAGTGTATCACCTCAAGCAGACAGCCAGGCAAGCAGTCTGAGTGTAAACACAATAGCTAGTTATATTCCAGCAATATTACAGCTCATTTAGTTACCTGTTACCACCTCAGATTAGCCTATTTCTCCTCATGTCTGCTGCATGCTGTGAGTGACACAGTGAAATATATTTGTGAGCTGTGTGACAGAGTAACCAAGCAGCTCAGGGTGACCCAAACTACTATGAGCTGTGTGAATTTTTAAGCAGTGATAGTGAGAGAGAGACCTGGGTGAATAAATAAAGTGCCCCTAGCACTAGTGGTAATGTGTACACTAATATAGAGTATTAAAAAAAAAAGTCGTTTCAATCGATAGTACTCCTTTAAACAATTTGGCCTGCAACTTAGACTATGTTTTGACCCTTCCATGATTGAGTTTGACACCCCTGGCCTAGAAAGGATATAATAAAGGTTGTTTTACCAGAGTAATAAAAAAAATATCTATATAAGGTATCTGTTTGAACTTTTTAAATGTTTTATCAAGAGATATGGTTTCCGTGTACTACTCCTCTAGATAGAATTGTCTGTATACCACTATGATGATGTACTTTTGACAAAAAAAGGCAATATAAAAAAATAATTTAACCTCCCTGGCGGTAAGCCCGACACAGTGTCGGGCTAGCCGCCGCAGGGGATCACATGGCCCCGGGAGGATATTTTAAAATAAAAACTGTTTTATATTGTTAAAGGGACACTTAAGTCAAACAAAAAAAAATGAGTTTTACTCACCTGGGGCTTCCAATAGCCCCCTGAAGCTGTCCGGTGCCCTCGCCGTCTCCCTCCGATCCTCCTGGCCCGGCCGGCAGCCACTTCCTGTTTCGGTGACAGGAGCTGACAGGCTGGGGACGCGAGTGATTCTTCGCGTTCCTGGCCACAATAGCGCCATCTATGCTGCTATAGCATATATCATATACCATATAGCAGCATAGAGGGTGCTAATGTGCCTGGGAACGCGAAGAATCACTAGCGTCCCCAGCCTGTCAGCTCCTGTCACCGAAACAGGAAGTGGCTGCCGGCAGGGCCAGGAGGATTGGAGGGAGACGGCGAGGGCATCGGACAGCTGCAGGGGGCTATTGGAAGCCCTAGGTGAGTAAAACTCATTTTTTTTGTTTGACTTAAGTGTCCCTTTAAGCTCACAGAGAAGCTCATTGCTGAAGCTGCGGCTCTCGCGGGATCGCGGACAGGTAGATATTGCGGGCGGCGGTCCGAGTGTGGGGGGGGGGTGTGGGTCAGAGAGGGTGTCGGGGGACTTGCCGCACATAGCTAGCCGAGTGCTAGCTAACAAATAGAAAACATTTTTTATTTAAAAAAATCCCTCCCGCGGACGCAGCCACTGCATCTGCGTACTGCCAGGGAGGTTAAGGAAAAAAAAATATTTGTTACATTATTTTCTCTACAGTTCCATTTTAACTGTGTCCCTGTTTTTATCCAGAGGCAGCTGTCAACTAAAAAATACCTGCAGAGTGTGAAGGGTTAATTTAGAATGCTTTTCATATATTTATCACAAAGTAGCACATGACTATTGCCAGTTATATGGGAGATGCTACAAAGTGATGTCTCAACAGCGGAAACCCCCTTGGAGAGTCACCAAGGAGAGTGAAAGCCAAGAAAGGACAGGATGCAGCGGACAAGGATGAGATTATTAGTAAGTCAGATTGTGTGTGTTATGTGTGTTTGCAATGTATGTAAATTGTATACAGCGAGTGCATACGGCATCCCCATTGTCCTCAGCTCCGGATGTCATGCATTTTTTATAGCTATAAAACAGAATGCTTGATGAGATTCTTAGTTACATGAAAGCCAATAAGAAGGGAAGTGAATTTAGCCTGGGAACCCATTCTGTATACATCACACATACAGAAACACACCTTGTATAACGGCAGTCTATACATTGCATTTCATTACACATACAGAAACACACCTTGTGTAAGGGCAGACTATATATCGCATTTGCTTTCACGTAAATCATGTCAGCTTTAGTCGAAGAAAATCAAATGATGTTGTTTAGTGACTGCCAATTTCTTTTCTTTACAAAAAATGTGAACAGTCAGGCCTAGTGCACACTACAGTGGTTCGGCAGCGTTTTGCGATCCGCTTGCGGATGTGGAAACGCTTGGGTAATGTGTTTCAATGGGCTGGTGCACACCAGAGCGGGAGGCGTTTTGCAGAAACGCATACTCCTGGGCTGCTGCAGATTTTGGATTGGGGAGGCGTTTCTGCCTCAATGTAAAGCATAGGAAAAACGCAAACCGCTCTGAAAAACGGCAGTTCAGAGTGGTTTTGCAGGCGTTTTTGTTACAGAAGCTGTTCAGTAACAGCTTTACTGTAACAATATAAGAAATCTACTACACCAAAAACGCTTTCCAAAACCGCAAAATGCTAGCTGAAACGCTACACAAAAATAAGAAAAAGCGTTTCAAAATCTGCTAGCATTTTGCGGATCTGCTAGCGTTTTTTGATGTGCACCAGGCCTCACAGAAAGACAGGATTGTCATTCAGCCAATGAGTTCCTCAGCTATAAAAGTGGCCAAACATCAGGCAACTTGGCAGCCGATTGACCATATGATTCGATTATTATAATCAAACTGGATGCAAATTGGTGCCGCCATCAACGATGCGACCAATTTCAGGGGTGAAATTGGTTCCATATATCAATCGGACAGGCTGCAAGATGTCGGCCGACATGCTTGATCGGGTGCTCTGCGATATCGACGTGGGATATTGGGATGAGCAACAAACGCGACGGAACCCCCGGTGCTGTCATTCCAATGTCAAGTGTGCCCCCCAGTAACCCATGCAGTATACTTTACTTGGTGGTGTCCACCGCTGGCCCCGGGCTCCTTCCTCCGTCCACATACATGCAACCCATGCGGTTGTGGCACATACGTGGGTGCATGTTTGATGTCACACAAGTGCCCAAGTTACACCAGCAACCTTGTGGGGCGCATGTATGAGGATGGAGCACGGAGCCAGCAGCAGGGAGCACGGAGCCAGCAGCAGACACCGACAGGCAAAGTGTACTGCACAAGGGGGGGGGGGTACATTTTACAGCAAGGCAGCAGATGCAGCATCACAAGGCTGATTCTCGAGAGATTTCATGCTGGAATCGATCGGGAATCAACTTGTGGTGTATGGGCAGGCAACAGATCTCTCTCCCATCAGATTCGATCAGAGAGAGATCTGTCTCTTAGTCGATCTGCCCATACATCATCTAATGTATGGGCACCTTATGTGATCTGTGTGCACAGGGCCGGGCCAAGACAGAGGCGAGAGAGGCTCCAGGCACAGGACGCAGTGTAGGAGGGCGCACAACTCACTCAGATGTCATCCCCCTATTGTGTTTGAAGCAGAGAGAAATAAGAAAAGGGCATACATGGCAGTGACTGCAAGCCAAATAACTAAAGATTAAGGGGTTGGGGGGGGGGGCTGGTTGGGAGCCCTGGGGCGCCTCTTAGTTTGATGGCAATCAGTGTGTGACGGCTGGGGTGGGAGGGGTGCAATTTGGTGTCTCAGCCGTGGGTGCTGGGGAACCTTGTCCCAGCTCTGTGTGTGTCTGACATATTGCAGAAGTCCAGAGCAGAGAAAGAGGAGCAGCAGCCACTACTATTCCCCTACTGTATATTCTGCCAGGGTTGTAGGAAAACGTACATGCCAAGAAAAAGGACACATTTAGAATAACAAAATGCTTTACTCTTGGATAGTGTGATAAGGAGTTCCTTAGAAATGTTATTGATGTCCTGTACCCAAATCTGAGAGGATTTCCATCACTTCCTTTCCAGAAAGGAAGTGATGGAAATCTTTTCTCATGTTATATTAACGGGAACAAAGATTTGCCCACAATGCGTGTCAGCTGCCAGGATCGAAGTTGGTCATTCAAGTCAATTTGCGGGGCCACAATGCTGCACAGACGTGCTGCTGGGCAACAGCCAAGTGACTCATTTTGTGTCTATGAAGAAAGGAGGCGGGGCTATGGAGAAGCTTCTGATGGCCAGATAAGGAGACCAGGTAATGGACGAGGCAGACAATTATTGCAGTAAGCGATCTCGGCAGACACATTACACCCATTACTCAGCAGAGACAGTCGTAAACGTCAGGCTTGACCCAGTGTCATCTAGCGTGTTTGTCAAGTTTTATTTTCATGGACCATTCGATAATTATTGTGGAATCAGATGAAAATTGGTGCCGCCAAAAGCATGCCCAATCTACAATTCAACCAATTTCTGGCCAAAATTGTTCGCATGTATCGATTGGACATGCTGCAAAATGTAGGACCAACATGCTCAATGGGTGCACAGCAGTAACCCTGTGCATTAATCGTGAATGATGAACGTGACAGAAACCCTCGGCGGCTGTCCCCCCAGTGAACATGCACCCCCTGCATTAATACTTTATCTCTCCGTCGCCCGCCGGACTCCTCTTCCAGGTTTCGCAATGCACTGGCAACCATGTGAGTCCTACAGGCAGCAGAGAGGTAAAATATTAATGCATGGGGCACAAGGGGTACAACTACACTAGGCGGGGCAGCGGCCAAGGGTGGCGGGGCAATAACTCAGCACCACATGGCTGCTTGCCAAAATATTTCATACTGAAATCAGTCAGGAATCGGCCTGCGGCTTATGATGGTCAACAGATCTCTCCAATCACATTCCATCAGAGAGAGATCTGGCTATAGCTCGATTACCCGCCAAAATCGTTAGATGTATGGGCACCTTAAAATGTACCAGAGATGACATGTGACATGGTGACATAGACATGTGCATATATAGTGGCGAGCATACAGACACTTTTGCTGTGCTCCTTTTTTTTCCCTTGCCTGAAAGAGTTTATAATTAGCTATGGAACTGACAGTTTTTCTCCAGTCAGGACTCAGTCGGCTCACTGATAACAAATTACAGCTATAAAACACTTTCCTAAGCAGATACCTGGGCTTTTTACTGTGAGAGGAAAAGATAAAAAGGTCAATAGTTCATGCATTGGGACTCTTGAGACACTGCAATTGAGCAGAGACTAAGAAACATTAAATCTGCTTTGTAAATGTTGATACATAAAATAAAACCTTTAGATATCTAAAAAATACATTTTTAGGAGTAGAAGGACAGATCCAATTGTTTATCTCATTAGTTTATTTTAATCTCTGGTTCACTTTAACCCTCACATTCCACATTAGCAAAGCGCTTTTAAAATCACTAGTGCTTTAAAAAGCGCTAGTAGCATAAACCAGCCCTAAGGGCTCAAATCCACTAAGCAGCCTTTTCTAAGCACTTGCGATTTGAAAAGCTCTCGCTAATGCAATGCTATGGGTGATTTTTATAAAATCACATCGATCAAATGGGATCACACCCATAACATTACATTAGCAAGAGCTTTTCAAATCACAAGCGCTTATAAATGGTTTAGTGACGTATTGCTAGTGGGTTTCAGGCCTGTTTGTTCAGCAGTATTACAAGCATAAACAATGTGCATAAGCATGAACACTTTTTAATGTAATTTTAGTGGGAAATAAATCTTGACTTATAATTGAGTATTTGTCTTTCTTTTTTTCTTTTTTTTTTTTTTTTTTACACAAAAGCACTATAATGTATGATATGTACTAGGGATGAAAAAGAAGCCAGACTCTATGTAAAAGTGCAAGAAAGTGGTTTGGGTGTACAAAATATATGGTTTTAGAGACAAAAAAACAGAGGGCAAAGTTTAATTTTTTGTTTGAATATCATTTTAACATCAAACAAACTACTAAAGTTGAAAGCAAACACTGTTAATCCTGTGACACAGTTACTTCACCAGGCCCAGCACATTGCGCTGCAACTGCCCTTTGATCTACCAGGGTTGTGCTGCCTCCAAATTACTTTCCGATCAGATTTATTATTTTATTATTATAATTATTAGTGCACAGGGCTGTTGGCTTCTTTGCTGCATTGCTAAGAATCAAATTCCAGTGAGTGTCTGCCAGGGGCTCAGTATCAGATGCAGGAAAGTCCCCTGCTACAGCCATTATAATAATAATAAAGTAAAAGTCTTGAACTGATGCTGAGAGGACTTATTCAATGAAAATGTAATTAAGTTGGCACTTCTATAGTCAGGGGTGTAACTAGAATGTATGAGGCCCCTGTGAAAAAAGATAGCATAGGGTCCTCTGGGTCCATAGACCTCTCAACTCCCCTCCCCCCTCAAATGCACCCAGCCAATAAAGACAAATACACACACACACACAAACCACCCCCCTCCACCCACTCCCATCATACTGCATGGCGGTGTAATGCTCCAGCGTTGCGGGTCTCTTCCATGCATCACAGCTGCACACTCTCTGCTGCCATCCTCTGGCTCCCTATCAAGTGACTTTCATCAGTCATGTGATCGGGAACAGGCAAATGGCAGCAGAGAAGCATGGAGCAGGCCCGCATCGCTGTAGTACCGAACGCAACAGTCTTCCAACATGGAAGATAGAAAAAAAAATTCAATTTTTAAAAAACAGAACAAACTGTGGGCAAAGAGTCCCTTGGGCGTCGCCTTCTAAACCTGACCCACAGGGACAGCAACAGGCCATGCCAAGGCCAAAGGAACCAGGCTGGTAGCCGGGTTGGGGCGAGCCATGGCATGTTGTGATTCCTAGGGGACAGGTTCTGAAGGCCACGTCCAAGGGGAGGCCCAAGTAGTGCTACAATTTAAAGTTCAACAGACAGATGTACTGGGTGCGGGTACAATGGGGCACAGAGCCCAACTAGTGCAAAAAAAGGACACTTCAGTCTAAAGGTGAGGGTAGAATGTGGGCACAGAGTCCCTTGGGTGTCGTCTTCTAAACCTGACCCACAGGGACGGCAACATGCCATGCCAAGGGAACCAGGCTGGTAGCCGGGTTGGGCCGAGCTATGACATGTTGCAGTTCCTAGGGGACAGGTTCTGAAGGCCACATCCAAGGGGAGGCCCAAGTAGTGCTACAATTTAAAGTTCAACAGACAGATATACTGGGTGCGGGTACAATGGGGCACAAAGCCCAACTAGTGCATAAAACAAGTGCAAAAAGGACACTGTAGTCCAAGGGTGAGGGTAGAATGTGGGCACAGAGTCCCTTGGGCGTCGCCTTCTAAACCTGACCCACAGGGACGGCAACATGCCATGCCAAGGCCAAAGCAACCAGGCTGGTAGCCGGGTTGGGCCGAGCCATGATATGTACAAATTAGGGCCTGCGGCATTTTTCCGATCTGGGGACCTGAATGTACCCGGATGTGTACGGCCTCATAGACTAACATTGGATACGTTCGCGTCCGGGTCCGTTTGTACAGTATACGTTTCGGATCCGATCCAGAAAAAAAAACGCTAATGTGAACCAGGCCTAAAGCTACATACTCAAACCCGATGGGTCCAGCAACGCCCTCTTGATGAATGTCATTAAGCGACGCCTCCTCCTGCTCCTGACGTCACACCTACATGACAGACGCGAACAGGAAGTAAGCAATCGCAGTACTTTGTTCTGAGTTGTCGGGGATCTTAATGATCTGATCCACCGGGTCCATCGCTTAACATTGCGTGATCACTGTGGGGAGGCAACATCATTTAACATTGCCGCAATTATCGTCGGTTGGTACGAGGCTTAAGATGCAGGAAAGAACAGTATACATTGAACAGCCCAACCGAGCAGCTGACACTGTGTACAGGAACATCTGTCTGCACAGAGTAGAAACGAAAACCTTGCAAGTCCAGGTTAGGCCCCATTCACTCTTGCACGGACGACAAAATGGTCTGTGGGATGGATTCGTTTTTAAAAGGCATCAGTCTTCCATCTGTGACTCTCCGTTCCATTAGCACATGGTCAATGCGATGGATGTGTTGATCCGGAAAAATTACTACAGACCCAAATAGGGTTGCAACGGTATGAAATATTAACGATATAATAATAACAACCGTCTGCGGTGCTATGGAAGCCATGGAAGAGCTAATTCTCACGTCTTGGGACTGCTTTCAACATTATATGCTGACCTGGGCAGTTTAGGTAGATTTTCAATAATCAGATGAATACAAGGTTATCATGGGAACCTAATAAGGTGGAATCGGGTTTTTCCTTGCTCCACTTTTTCTGTTTTCCTCTTCTCTCTTTGTCCCCCTTATTTGCTTCGCTCTTCCTTTTCTTTCTTATTGCGGCTCTATCACCTCTTTGGCCGGGGGAGGGAGGGTCGACTATAATCCTTGCTGTTTTGCTATAGTATATGTGTGCAACCGACCATGCAACATCTGCATTATGTGAATCGACTCCTTGTTTTAGCCCAAGCTAGTTGGTTGCTGATATAGGTAATATACATGTACCTGCATAATATATTTGACTACACCTTGTGATATTTTGTTGGGTTGTGTACATGTTGACTTGTATGTAGTGAAGGTGTTTATATGCCTCAGGAGTGAGGCTGTTGTATGTTCTTTTCTATGTGTTTGTACAATAAACATTAATAGTGAAAAAATAAATAAATAAAAACGCCCTGGTATGAAGGTATCCCAGTATGCAATATCACACAATTATTTGGACCCGGGCCTCCCCCTTTATTATTATTATTATTATTATTTAGTATTTATATAGTGCCGACATATTACGCAGTGCTGTACAATGTATATATATATATCTTGTCACTAACTGTCCCTCAAAGGAGCTCACAATCTAATCCCTATCATTGCCATATGTCTATATTATGTAGTGTAAGTACTGTAGTCTAGGGCCAATTTTAGGGGGAGCCAATTAACTTATCCGTATGTTTTTAGAATGTGGGAGGAAACCGGAGTGCCCGGAGGAAACCCACGCAGACACGGAGAGAACATACAAACTCTTTGCAGATAGTGCCCTGGCTGGGATACGAACCAGGGACCCAGCGCTGCAAGGCGAGAGAGCTAACCACTACGCCACCGTGCTGCCCCTTACATTAAATAATGTGCCCGCCATCCCAGTATGGTAGCCAGATGTCCCCCACTCCCTCAGCATACATATGATTAAGCAGCCGGGAGATTTGGGAGCAGGGTAAGGCCGCAAAACTGCTTACCCTGCTCCTGCAAATGTCCTGGTGGCGTTCAATACTATTGCCCCTCCAGGTTGCCGTAGATAGGAAAGATGTGATGCGGCTTCTAGCTATCGCTGGTGGCCGAATTACAGTGTTTTTATAGTAATTTTTATAGTAATTTGTGTTCCGTCTTTTGACGGCGCTTAAATGACTCACTGAGCACCGCTATAGCCGTAATTCCTATTACAGCCTATGGCAGCATCGGCTGTGCCTAAATCTCCGGGCTGTTTTTACAGTGCTCCATATCCCTGTAGCTAGTTAAATATAGGTGCCAGGAATAAATGCCCTAGATAGGTACCCAGGGATAGGTTCCCCCAGTATAGGTATCAAGGCATAGGTGCCCCAGTATAGGTAGCCAAGAATAGGTGCCCCCGTATGGTAGCCAACTATAGGTGCCCCCAGTATAGGTAGCCAGGAATAGGTGCCCCGGTATAGGTAGCCAGGAGTAGGTTCCCCCAGTATAGGTCGCCAGCTATGGGTGTCTCCTGTATAGGTAGCCAGGAATAGGTGCCCCAGTATAGGTAGCCATGAATAGGTGCCCCCATCTAGGTAGTCAGGCATAGGTGCCCCCATATAGGTAGCCAGGAATAGGTACCCCAAGTATAGGTAGCCAGGAGTAGGTGCCCCCAGTACAAGTAGTCAGGAATAGGTGCCCCCAGTATAGGTAGCCAGGAAAAGGTGCAGCCAGTATAGGTAGCCAGGAATAGGTGCCCCCAGTATAGATAGCCAGAAATAGGTGCACACAGTATAGGTAGCAAATAATAGGTGCAGCCAGTATAGATAGCCAGGAATAGGTGCAGCCAGTATAGGTAGTCAGGAATAGGTGCAGCCAGTATAGGTAGCCAAGAATAGATGCCCGCAGGTTAGGCAGCCAAGAATAGGTTCCCCCAGGATAGGTAGCCAGGAAAAGGTGCAGCCAGTATAGGTAGCCAGGAATAGGTGCCCCCAGATAGCCAGAGATAGGTGCAACCAATATAGGAAGCCAGGTACAGGTGCAGCCGAAAACTGGTAAAGCAAGATTGTGCATGGTATGGTACAATCAAACTAGACAGAAACTTGCAGTCCGTTCGGCAGGACAGGCTAAACCAGGCATGGGCAAACTTGGCCCTCCAGCTGTGACGGAACTACAAGTCCCACAATGCATTTGCCTTTATGAGTCATGACTGTGGCTGTCAGACTCCTGCAATGCATTGTGGGACTTGTAGTTCCATAACAGCTGGAGGGCCAAGTTTGCCCATGCCTGGGCTAAACAGATCCATTCTAATGAGTAACGTAAGATCCTCCTCTGTTAGGATCCAGTAAACAAACCGTTTTTAAGGCCAATGTGAACTGGACCTAACGAGAATCCACAGAAACTCATTGAGAATAATAGGGTTAAAATAATGGGACTTCCAGATTCCAACAGGTACTGGCCAATCAACAGGACGTCTTGGTATTAGAAAAAGAACAGAAGACTGCAGTGGTGATATACGTAACAAGCAACAAGAGACAGCAACATTAGGGAGAACAACTAAGCAAAGCCTCTAAAAGGAACTAGAGAGGATGTGAAAAGTGAAGGCCAAAGTAGTCCCATCGGTGGTAGGAGAACTTGGAGAAAGATGGGAAAGTGGTTTGTAGAGATCCCAGGAACAACTTCAGAGCTCCCTGTTCAGAAGGAAGAGCTGGTCATGCTTAGTTTGTCTACAACTTTTTATCTATGCGCTGAGAATGTAAGAACACAAAAACAGGAACATGTTAATCCAACAGGCTAAGGCAGTAAACAGTTGAATTGTAGGCTTATAGGCTTAATAGCAGGAAAGATAATTTTATCAGCAGGTATGTTTTTAAGTCTGCTGTTAAGTTTTCAGACAGGACTTCTAACCGACCTCTGAGCTCAAACAAGCTTAAAGTATATCTGAGCTATCCCATTCTGAGAGCTATTGATTCAAGCACTAGGGGCATGATTCACAAAGCGGTGTTAACTGTTAGCACCCTTAGCATGCCTAAACATACTTTGCTGCCCAGGGCGCGTGAAACAAAAAAGGTGCACCCGATGCACCCAAAACGGCACATTGGATACTCCCTAAACGTCGCATGGGTCGCACCGGGCATCGCTAAACTTAGCGTGAATCAGGCCCTAGATGTGTACACATGCACGAAAAAGGGATCAGGACTTGATCTTCAGGGAGGCAAGTCAGGGATGAGGGCTGTAGAGACATGTTTTAAGGCTATCGCCTTGCGATGAGTTCTGTTGCTATGGAGGAGGGAAGCATGGGAGGCACACTAGATTCTCTGCAAAGGGACAAGAGCTTTGGGTCTTGATAATAGGATTCTTGCTACAGAGAGGTAATTTCAGTATCAATAATTCTGGTGCCAGCACAGTAACGGCAATTCCACAGGAATTTTTATTTCTACAGCTATGAAATATTATTATTATTGTATACTAATGTAGCACTGACATATTTTGCAGTGTATATATAGTTATGTCAGTAAGTGTCTCACAGAGGACCTCACAATCTATTCCCTACCCTCATCAATCACTGTGTTCCAACTGTAGTCTAAGGCCAATTTTTAGGGAAACTAATTAATCTATTTGTATGTTTTTAGAAAGTAAGAGGAAACTGGAGTACCCAAAGGAAACCCATGCAAATATGTGGAGAATATACGGTACAAACTCCATGAAGATAATGTGCTAGCCCAGATTTGAACCGGGAACCCTATGCTATCCACCAGGGGCATAGCAATAGGGGTTGCAGAGGTAGCGACCTCATCGGGGCCCTTGGGCCAGAGGGGCCCCGAAGGGCCCTGCCTCAATTACAGTATTAGCTCTCTATGGGTCCTGTGCTCATAATAATCACTTCTATAGATACTTTGAATAGTGGTGATCATTAACAAGCTGTTCCCCATCCCCTTCTTCCCCCTCTGACACTGTAGTTGCCATTGGCAGGTTTTGGTGCGCCGTATCAATTGTTATGTATAGAGTGCTTGGGGGGCCCCATTGTAAAACTTGCATCGGGGCCCATAGCTCCTTAGCTACGCCACTGCTATCCACTACGCCAAAACACGCTGCCCAAATAGCTCTTTTCTCTGTACAATGAACTTAGTGAGAAACGGGTTAACACCACAAGCGCTTACAAGCATTATTCTGATCACTGGTGTTTCTAATCTAAACCTATGCAAGTGATTCTACTAGAGCAGAGGTGCCCATTGGGTAGATCGTGATCTACCGGTAGATCGCGAAGGCCTTCATGGTAGATCCAGACCCCACTACATTTTCCATTCTGTATATACAAGTGTGCTCCTAAAATTGTACATAGGTAGATCACTTTGACTTGCTAATTTTTAAAAGTAGCTCACAAGCCAAAAAAGTGTGGGCACTTCTGTACTAGAGCAATTCAATTGTTTTAAATTCCCAAACACAGTGCCTACAGCAATTGTTTCAGCGATTGTACTTGTGTTAAGGCTACTGGCACTCGTTGCGTCATGGTAATTTCCTCTGCCTCAGCTAGTCACAGTGGCCATTAATCTCTATGAGATGGGCCACAGTACACATGGTGCGGCGCGATGCAACAGAAATGCTTCAATTGATGCAGACTCTGTTGCACGTTGCCGAGCGGTACAAGTAGTACTGCACGCCACACAATTGCATTAGAGTCGATGGTAACACAACAATCTATATAGATTGTTGCAGTAGTGGTGCAGTGAGCATAGTGGCAAAGTTGCGTGATGTACTTCCTCTCTGGAAGGGTGCATGTGACTGAGGGGTTTGACACAAGAGGCGTCTGACGTTACATGCGTACACGTTCAGGGAGCGGGGGCATGCAGATTTCCTGGTCGGCTCTCTCTGCCGCTGAGACAAATCTGCATGTAATTGTGTGGTGTAATGAGCTATGGAACGCTTACAAATCACACTGTACCATGTGTGCAACCAGTTTATAAGTACAGGAATGCTGCAAAATCACAAGTGCCTAAAAAAATGCAAACGAGGAAACAATACATAAAATCGCTGGAAATCACTAGCTAAAAATGTGAAAAAAAAAATTCCACAGTAGGGCTATCATTGCTTCTGCGATGTTATGCACCGATTTTGTGTGATGTGACGTAAAGGAGTAAGTGTGAATGGAGCCTGAAGGTTACTGCAAAAGTTAACCTGTACACTTGGTAGCAATCATTAATTAATATTTTTGTTTTAAGGTATTCTGTAAGGGTCATTTCACACTTGAGCGGGAATCGCGCGATTCCTGCTCAAGGCAAACCGCTAGCGGTTTTTAATAACCGCTAGCACATGTAACACTATGGCAGTGTTCTCACTGCCACGTTTTGCGGTTAACGTTAACTGCAAATGTGTTACGTGCATCGGTTTGCCGGCGATTCCAGAGCGATTGAGATAAGCATGTGTAGAACTGCTAATCGCAATCGCTCCCAAACGGCTACAGTGTCCAGTGACTTTTCCGCGTTAATCACGGAAAAATCACTCTCGCAAAAACGCTAATCGCCGGTGTTTTGCGGTTTTAGGTGTGAACGGAGCCTAAGCCTTTAACGGAAACACGCGGTGAAAATAAATTGATGAGATAAAAATTGTATCTATCCTCCTTCTCCTAAGTATAACCTTTTTAGACATCCCAGTTTTAATTTATATTTAAATCTACTTTTTACGTTTTTACTGTTTCATTATCATTGCTCAATGATATATTCATTGGAACAGGCCAGAGCTAAAATCTATGAATTATTGACCATTTTTATCTCTTTCCTGCTCTCAGAAACCATTTACTGACAGAAAAGTGTTTTATGGCTGTAATTACTTACTGTATCAGTGAGGGTTATGTTATAGTCCAACCCAGTCCTGACTGGACAGAAACTGTCACTTGCATTTCTGATATTTGACTCTGTCAGGTAAAGAAAGAAAAAAAGGAGCACAGCATAGTTATTTGTGTACCACATGTGTTATTTGTGTATTTGTGTTTGGCACTGTTCATACATATGTCTATCTCATCATGTCACCTCCTGTATCCTCTACCTCTTTAACGGTAACCCCCCGCTTTTGGAAAATAAATCTGGAAATAATCATACCACCAGGGAGGTTAAGGTAGAGTTCCCAAACCCCGTCCTCAAGGCCCACCAACAGTACGTTTTGCAGGAAACCACAAACATGCACAGGTGAGGTAATTAGTGTCTCAGCAGAACTGATTAACTACCTCTGTGGAATTCCACAAAACATGCACTGTTGGTGGGCCTTGAGGACAGGGTTGGGGAAACACTGCTTCAAGGCAACTGAGCACTTGTTAGAAATGATCCTACATAAGTAATGACCATCACCCAAACCAACGGCCCACTCTATTATGAATCTTCCTTATGGGGGGGTTCATTTTATATATTTTCACTTATAGGGGCTCAGTTGCCTTTAAATGAGAGAGGCAAATCCAAATGCAAATTAATTTCTATTTTTTTAAGCCAAAAGGCTTGCCAAAATGTATGAAAGCTGCATGGCCAGCAGCCAAAGACTGCATATTATTCCATCCAGATTATTCTATGAGATGTATTTATTATAGCGTGAGGTCTATTTATTATCCTATTTTTATTAGTCAATTAACAAAACTGGCGTGGCCACTGTTAGCAGGAACAAATGCGTAACCAAACCACTGGGGTCTTAAGGCCTGGTTATTTCACAAAGGGCTAAACAGCTATGAATATTCAGCCATCTTTTAACCTAAGAATTGTTGCAGTGCTCTGACGAAATATGCACAACAGGCCCTTCCTATAATGAAAATGATAAATCAGCGTATATACTGTGATCCATAGCCACCCAACCTTCCCCAAGCTCCAGAAGGCATTCATCTCTGTCTAGCTCCACACTGTACTACTCTATATACGTATGGCTCTCACTGTTAATTAAAATTAGATCAGGTGGGCTCATGAAAGTGTTTTGCAGATGTGTTAAAGAAAACAAACCAAGCAAGCATTCCAACTATTGTGGTTGCTATAAAGGCTTATATGAGTTCTACAATTTTATAGTAACATCTGACGCTGTCATAGGAAGCTTGCAATATTATTTTAAACCAAACACAAGACACAATAACTTTGGGGGGCCCTGCCATCACCGGCAGCCAAGGCAGCCCAGCACAACAGCCAGGCTAAACCAACCCAGCAACCAGACAAGCCATCCCAACCCAGCAGCCAGGCCAGTCCAACACAGCAGCCAGGCTAAACCAACCCAGCAACCAGACAAGCCATCCCAACCCAGCAGCCAGGCCAGCCCAACACAACAGCCAGGCCAGTCTAGCACAGCAGCCAGGCCAGCGCAACACAGCATGCAGCTAGGCCAGTACAGCACAGCAGCCAGGCTAGCCCAAACCTGCAGCCAGATAGGCCAGTCCACCACAGCAGCCAGGTCGTTCCAACCCAGAAGCCAGGCCAGCCTAGCCCTAGCAGACAGATTAGCCCAATCCAGCAGCCAGACAGGCCAGCCCAACACAGCAACATGGCCAGCCCAGCACAGCAGCCAGACTATCCCAACCCAGCACCAGACAGGCCATCCCAACATAGTAGCCAGGCCAGTCTAGCAGAGCAGCCAAGACAGCCCAACACATCATCCAGGACAGCCTAGCCCCAGCAGCCAGGCTAACTCAAACCAACACTAGACAGGCCAGCCCAACACAGCGGGTAGCCAGGCCAGCCCAACACAGGAGCCAGGCCAGCGCCAGCCCAGCTCAGTAGCCAACAAGGCTAGCCAAACCCAGCAGTCAGGCCAGTCTAGCACTGCAGCCAGGCGACCCCAACTCAGCAGCTAGGAAAGCCCAGTATAGCAGCCAGGGCACTTAATGTTCTCCTGATGCACTGGGCCTGCTAATCCCTGAGACAAGCATCAGGATTGTTTTGATGTCATTGGATGCTACCATTGGCATGCATAGCTCACAACTTATCCTCTTTTCAGAGGGACAAGACCATCTTTGGAAATTAAATTCCTATGTCCCTCTTTCTCCCTCATTTGTCCCAGAATAAGAACTGACTTACAGATCTATGTAAATATATGTATTTGTTTACTGAAACACATTTAATGGTTTCAGCACTTTATTCCAATTATCTAACTGTAAAATTCTTATTTTAAAATGTCAATAAAGTAGTTATGATGGAAAAGATCAGTGCAGTTTATAACAAGCGAAACAGAACTGTTTCTGCTGTGTATAAACTAGTTAATATACACCTGCTAAATGTGTGTCTGAATCTCTACATTTGCTCTAAATAAATGAAATTAAACACTCTGGAATACAAGATCACTATTATATTAATTATGTAAAATATGAATTATTAATTGGGATACAAAACTAACGTACCAAAACGTATTTTAATCTTCTGTAGAAAATCCTGTACAAACACTCTAGTGAGGTTTGTGAATTACAAAAGAAGGTGTGTAGTAAAGGCTGGGGAAGATCAACTGTGGTCACTACAAACATTCAGACCTGGTTGCACATAAAATCCTTTTTTTCCTGCTTGAAGTGAATACAGTTTCTCTCAATTGGATATGTCCTAAAGTAAATAATTCTATGAAACCTCAGGCCAAAACCTAGCAGAATACTGGACTATAGGGGGTGCTGTTCACAGAAGATCACAGTACAGAAAATGAATCTGTATTGATTGATTAGTTTGCCAACATATGATAATGTGTAAATAATTTTGAACCTTCTGCATCTTGGCCATTAGAACACAGGAAAACACAGGCCTGGATTGAGATAGGCTGCTCTGTACTAATAGTTTGTAAAATAAAAACTTCTATATATTGCATAGCATAACCATGAAGCTAAGAATTTTAGTGAATCAGAATCTTTATGTTGCCAAGCATGACTGGATCGTGCCCGGAATTGGGTTTGGCATGTACAGGGCCAGTGTGGAACAGCATACAATACAAAAAGAGTACAAATACAGCAGTTCATTATCAACATTAACACAGAGTATGAGCCAGGGGCGGACTGACAACTCATGGGGCCCCCGGGCAATAGGAGATTATGTGGCCCATACCAGTGTTGTCCCACATTCCATGTTATTTTTTACAGACTTAAGATATAATAATTTACTGCCAACAGATATCTTACACTGACAAACAACCATGTGCCGCGCGCCAAAAATGGGTGTGGTCATGCAACAGAATGTGGACGTGGCCATGGGTGGGGCAAAATATACATGACCTTAGCAGTAGTGTAAATGGTCTGCCGGGGAAGTTTGAACTCTGCCATAGTGTTTCCCCCCAAAATACATGTGATCTGACAGCATATCACCAAAAATCCATGCAATATGGCAGTGGTTCCTCCAAAATACAGATAATATGGCAGTTGTTCCCCCAAAATAGACATAATCTGGCAGCAGCCGTTCCCCCAAATACACATAATTTGGCAGTGGTTCCCCAAAATATGCGTAATCTGGCAGCGGATCACCCAAAATACATGTAATCTGGCAGCAGTGGTTCCCCCATTATACACATAATCTGGAAGCAGCGGTTCCCCCAACATACACAATCTGACAGCGGTTCCCCAAAAATACACTTAATCTGGCAGCTGTTCCCCAAAAATAGTTAATCTGGCAGCAGTTCCCCCAAAATAGGTGCCCCCAGTATAGGTAACCAGGTCAAAAGGTATCCCCAGTGGAAGTAACCAGGCCTATAGGTGTTGCCTGTGCAGGTATCCAGATTTATAGGTGTCCCCAGAATAGGTAGCCAGGTCTATGGGTGTCCCCAGAATAGGTAGCCAGGTCTATGGGTGTCCCCAGTATAGATAGCCAGGTCTACAGGTGTCTCCAGAATAGGTAGCCAGGTCTATAGGTGTCCCCAGTACAGATAGCCAAGTCTATAGGTGTCTCCAGTATAGATAGCCAGATCTATTGGTCTCCCCAGTATATGTAGCCAGGTGTATAGATGTTTCCAGTATTTGTAGCCAGGTCTATTGGTCTCCCCAGTATATGTAGCCAGGTGTATAGGTGTTCCCAGTATTTGTAGCCAGGTCTGTAGGTGTCCCCAGTATTTGTAGCCAGGTCTATAGGTGTCCCTAGTATATGTAGTCAGGTGTATAGGTGCCCCCAGTATAGCCAGGTCTATCAGTGCCCCCAGTATAGCCCGGTGTATAGGTGCCCCCAGTATAGCCAGGTCTGTAGGTGTCCCCAGGAGGGGAAGCAGCCAGTGAAAGGGAGCTGTGGGCAGAGTGATGGGGAAGGGTGGAAATCTCCCCCTCTTCCCTCACCTTGGGGCCCCTCTTCCTGGCTCTCCCCTCCGGATTAATGTTTGTAAGTCTCGGTGCAGCGGCTGGGGACTTACCGATGAGTAGACCAGACTAGCGGCACACAGATCAAAGCTCCCTCCGGTGGCTGTAACAGCGGTAAGTCCTCAGCCGCTGTACCGAAACTAATAAACATTAACCCGGAGGGGAGAGCCAGGAAGGAGGGCCCCAAGGTGAGGGAAGGGGGGAGACGTCCCCCCTTCTCCGCCGCTGTGCCCATCGCTCCCTTTCACTGGCTGCCTTCCCTCCTGCTCAGGGTGCTCTGGCTTCCCCACCCCCCACCCCGACCATGGGCCCTCAGCCCGTGCCCGAATGGTCAGTCCGCCCCCGGTATGAGCTCACGTATGTAAAGTGTGCAGAGTGCAGTCATGTGCTACCAAAAGCTACTTGTGTGGGGGCAGATGAAGAGAGTTCATAGAGTCCTTCTTAACAATAGGGGGGCATATGCAATTGACTTTTTCTCCCAAGTTATCTCCTAGGAGAACATCTTTCATTTTCTCTTTAAAATAACTTTTAAAGGACACCTGAGGCGAAAATAAACTAATGAAATAAACAATTGAATCTATCTTCCTTCTCCTAAAAATGACTTTTTAAGATATTTCACAGTTTTATTTTATGTTTAAATCTACTTTTTAAGTTTTAACTGTTTTATTGTTTTTGCTCAATGACACATTCATTGAAGTATACCAGAGCTAAAATCTATGAATGATTGACCCTTTTTATCTCTCTCCTGCTCTCTGAAGCCATTTTCTGCTAGGAAAGTGTTTTATAGTTGGAATTTTTTATCAGTGAGGGTCACACTGTAGTCACTTCCTGTCCGAGTCAGGACTGAGTCAGCCACTAACATACCTGATATTTAACTCTTTCAGGCAGAGAAAGAAAAAAAGGAACACAGCATAGTTATTTATGTGCTTGGCACTGTACATACACATGTCTATCTCATCATATCACGTCACCTCGGGTATCCTTTAAACACTTTGCAATTAAAAAAGTATCAAAAAGTAGGTAAAAAAGTACTATCAAAAGAGTTTTAGTATTTTCTTCCTTGTTAAAGGTTTAAAAGACATTGTTTAGACCAAGAATGAAAGAATAAACTCAGGAGAAAAAGTCCATTGCATATGAGTCCTGGTATATAAGTGGTCAAGGATTCATTATCCATATGAAGGGTGCTCCATAAGTTTTCTAAAGGTGGCCATACACTGGTCGATTTACCATCAGATTCGACCAAAAGATAGATCCCTCTCTGATCGAATCTGATCAGAGAGGGATCGTATGGCCACCTTACTGCAAACAGATTGTGAATCAATTTCAGCCTGAAACCGATCACAATCTGTGGAGCTGCCGCTGCCCCCCCCCCTCCCCTCCCCCTGCATACATTACCTGTTCCAGCCAGCGCGAGTCCACTGGTCCACCGCTGTCTTCTTCTCCGCCTGGTCCTGTATCTCCGCTGTATTGCGTCGGTCGTCGGGCATTCGAACGCCGCTATCAACGCACTCCCGACCCGCCGGCGATCGAGAAAAATCTTCTGCATGGATGGATCGACGGGAGTCGACGGGAACGATGGATTTCGGACGGAAATCCATCGTTCTGTCAGCGGTGTGCGCGGCGATTTCACGGCCGTTTCGATCACTGTGATCGAAACGGCCGTATTTCGGCGGGAAAATCATTAGGTGTATGGGCCCCTTAAACAATTTAGTGTTATCAAAAAATGTATTTCCATTCCATTCAAAACTAACAGTAAGCTCAAACTGCTTTTCTATGCCGCCTTAACAACAGGACTCTGCGTATTTTATCAGGAATACTGGTGGTTGGAGGCGTCCAAAAAATAATAAAACAATTAAAAACAGTTGAAACAGGAGAGGCTGCAGTTGTAAGATATACATTAGTAGCAAGTACAACTCTAAGAAAGTCTGAAAACATTTATTGCACAGAAAAGGGGTCAGCCAACCACCGCATCTTCTTTTTAAACTGTTTTTAATTGTTTTATTATTTTGGGAAGCATCCACCTGCCAATATTCCTGTTTCACACCAATGTGGGGAGATTGCTTCTTTTAGCCAAGTCCCAGGACCTGCTGAATCATCAGGAGCATGACCAGTAAGAATCTTTACAAACCAGAGCGGTGGCAGTAATTCCTTCATGGGCCTTATTGGTGGTTGCATCTTTATAGCAACCAGAAAAGTGTAATCCTCTTTACCTAAATATCTACTGGTATTTTACCATATTGCACTGTTGACTTCTGGTATTTGTTCCTTTGTGTCATTTCAGTCCTTGGAGCTTCTCATTTTTTATTTGGGGAACAGGTGCTAGAAGCCTGCTCAGAAACTCCCACCTTGTTGCAGCATAATTTGCAGCATGGTGCAAGAGGCTCTGTTACTCCTCTTCAACACCTGGACTAAATCATTGGCAAGAAACTTTTACATTCTTGTCTGCCAGTTTCTCTGAGAAGCACTGTGGAATGCTGATGTTTTATACACACCTAAAAACAAAACAAGGGGTAAAAAGAAGAGAAGGCCTGAAAAAAAAACGTTTTGACGTTAATCCGTACAGTATTTTGAACCAAACTGAGGGCCACATTAGAAACACTGAGTTTCTCTCAACAAAAGCGAAATTGAATTTAGGGAGGTGTTTTACCCTCATGCTGTGCTACCATTGATAAGCAGTTTGTCCAGGGAGAATCCAGCCATTCTATTTTCTTAAAAGATAAAAAAAAAATTCTGGAGCTGGTAACACAGTATTTTGTGTCCTTTCTTATCTCCTATACACAGCATGAGTCAGAAAGCCAAGTACAAAGGAGGTTTGAAAGTTAGTAAAACTTTTTGCAGCTGATAATCTTTGAAGGACGGACATTTTTAAAAGACCATTTAAATGGAATTCCAAGTCTTATGAACCTTATGCATGCGAATTCCCCAGCCCCTGCAGTTAAACAAGTTCCCTTTGTGACCTTAAATAAATGACAACAAATACTACAAATAACCACAAATATCCTTTCTCTTGACTGCTGCACTATTCTCCCAATAACCTGGAAATGATGGGGAGAGGGAAAAGAAGAAAAGTAATATGGATTGTAAAATAAAAAGAAACTTTAATATTTTATAAGCAGAAGTGGAGAGAAAGGTAGCTACTCCATTTCTTGGCCTGGAGGTGTCATAGAACATAACACCGTGAGCGATGATACACCCTCTAACTGGATGGGACCATGGTGGTCTATGATACTCTCCCTTACTGGATGGGTCCATGCAGTGTCAGGCTGGGAGGTGGAAAAGCTGAGGAAATAAACTTACTGGCCAAGCAGCAGTAACCCTGTGTTATCACTCCAAGTAGAAGTCTGTAGCAAATCTTCACTGTGAGCAGCAACACCTGACTACTGCTGTTTGGCCAGCAAGTGGATTTCCTTAGCTTTTCCACCTCCCAGCCCGACACTGGGTCCATGGGTAAGCTACAACCCCTACGGGATGGGACCATGGCAAGCTATGACACATCTGCTTGCTGGATGGAACTATGGTAAGCTTTGAAACTCCCCCTTACCAAGATGAGCTATGATACACCCTCTAACTGGATGAAACCATGGTGAGCTACGATAGACTCCCTTGCTGGATAGGACCATGTTAAGCTATGCAACACCTTCTTGCTGGATGGGACCATGGTAAGCTATGATACAACCCCTTTCTGGATGGAATTAAGGTAAGCTACTAGGTGGGACCATGGTGAGCTATGAGACACCCGCTTACTGGAGGTGAGCATGGTTATGAGATACCCCTTTAGGCTAGGTTCACAGTGGACGTTGTGCTCCCTGTAACAGCAGGAACGCAATGGGTAAGTGGTTCCACATGTTATCAATTCGTTGTGTTGCATATAGGGAAACAGTCAATAAAAAGTATGCTTCACTGTTGCTGTTTGTGGTAACACATGCCATTACACTGCAACCCACCACACTGTGAACATCTCTGTAGGTGGTGCATTGCAGTGAGGTAAGATGCATTACAAAGCGGCCATTATGGCGCACCCCAGTAAAATTTCACAATTTTTGCTGATTGCAGTTAGTTACACTAGGCCTGTGACATTTTGTCAAATAAAACATTTCCACGGGAAATAACACATATACCGTGTGCAGTTAGCATGCAGGCATAGTGCTACTGGCACAGTGGCAGCTGGTATTTAGCTGGTAATCAGTGGCTGTTACTGCTGCTGGCATAGTGGCAGCTGCTAATCAGTGGCTGTTACTGCTGCTGGCATAGTGGCAGCTGCTAATCAGTGGCTGTTACTGCTGCTGGCATAGTGACAGCTGCTAATCAGTGCTGTTACTGCTGCTGGCATAGTGGCAGCTGCTAATCAGTGGATGTTACTGCTGCTGGCACAGTGGCTGCTGCTAATCAGTGTCTGTTACTGCTGCTGCCATAGTGGTGGTTGCTAATCAGTGGCTGTTACTGCTGCTGGCATAGTGACAGCTGCTAAACAGTGCTGTTACTGCTGCTGGCATAGTGGCAGCTGCTAATCAGTGGATGTTACTGCTGCTGGCACAGTGGCTGCTGCTAATCAGTGTCTGTTACTGCTGCTGGCATAGTGGTGGTTGCTAATCAGTGGCTGTTACTGCTGCTGGCATAGTGGCAGCTGCTAATCAGTGGCTGTTACTGCTGCTGGCATAGTGTCAGCTGCTAATCAGTGGCTGTTACTGCTGCTGGCACAGTGGCTGCTGCTAATCAGTGCCTGTTACTGCTGCTGGCATAGTGGTGGTTGCTAATCAGTGGCTGTTACTGCTGCTGGCATAGTGGCAGCTGCTAATCAGTGGCTGTTACTGCTGCTGGCATAGTGGCAGCTGCTAATCAGTGGCTGTTACTGCTGCTGGCACAGTGGCTGCTGCTAATCAGTGTCTGTTACTGCTGCTGGCATAGTGGTGGTTGCTAATCAGTGGCTGTTACTGCTGCTGGCATAGTGGCTGCTGCTAATCAGTGGCTGTTACTGCTGCTGGCATAGTGGCAGTGGCTGCTACTGCTACAGTGGTGACTGATAACCTACAGGTGAGCAAAGAGGGAGGAAGAGCGACGATACAAGGTGGCCCCTGCAGCTATGGCCTACGGGTTGCATGAAATTAACGGCTGTAGAGAGCTTCGGAGGGGCCACCACAAAAGACTTGGTGGGCCACATTTGGCCCCGGTCCGGACTTTGGACATGCCTGCCCTAGGGCAACATGGAAACACTGAACAGACAAGATGACAGGATCTACCACAACGTTTATACAAACGACATCAACAGCGAAAACCATTGTTTAAAAACTGCGTTTATTCATTTTAATGGGATGGTGGTTGTTCCCTTTCAAATAATGCTTTTGTTGCCCGCTGAAAATGCCGCATTTACCACCTGTGTGAGCCAGCCCTACCATGCTTTCTCTGTGTGTTTGGCTGCATGTTGGACATCCTAATTGACGTCTGCAAAGTCTGTACAAAATTTAGCAAAGGTGGATCAGCACATCACCAGGCCACCTCCGAATGGGCACCAATCAGAGGTGCGCTGAGCCCCCCCAAGAAACTACAAACGCACCTTGAAACCAAACAGAAGCTCTGCATAAACATCAATAAGCAATGCTATTAAATGGGAGCAGCTGACCAAAGTTACTTACATTTGTACATGGCGAGGAAAGGAACAGCGCTACTTAAAAACAGATTGCATCCTTTTGACTACCTGCTTGAGAGTGCAAGCCCCACTAGTGGGATAAAATACACACCGAGCATTAAAATAAAATGCACCGATCTACCATTGGAGGATGTTGGTTTCCGTAATAGCTTGCATGCAACTTATTAAGTACTTGTCCCTCCCACTGCAAAGAAGTCATCCCCCACGGAAGGGGCCCTAACACTAACTAATCCTAAATTATGCATATGCATAGCCTGGGTGCGCTATCAAGTAAAAATTCAAAATTGCGCATAGGTGGATCAGCGCATCACCAGGCCGCCTCCGAATGGCCACCAATCAGAGGTGCGCTGAGCCCCCCAAGAAACTACAAACGTAAATGTGGGGTTCCAGCAGTTTGGAGGCAAGGTTAAACAGTGTTGTTAAAGCAGGAATGAGGGGGGAGGAGAGCTGGGGGATAAGATGAGAGTGAATAGTGTCCAAGGCACATGTAGTAAGATGAGCTTTAGAGATTAATGAAGAAAGACGCTGTTCAGTTAAGGCAGAGAAGGTTGTTAGCAGGGAGGAGGTTTGAGTGAGTGTGTGGTTATGTAGAGAGGGATAGTTGATAGTTGGGGAGCTAAAAGAGAAAAAAGGAAGAGGTGATTGGACTGGTGAAGAGATTTGCTTTTGAAAGCTGTTCTGTAGTGTTTCAATTTTGCTCACGAAGTATGCTGCAAAGTCTTCTGCAGACAAGCATGTGGTTGTAGGGGGAGGCGGGGGGTGGAGAATAGAGCTGAAGGTGTTAAAAAGTTGTTTAGGGTTATGGGATTGTGAAGAAATAAGTGTAGAGAAGTATGACTGCTTTGCAAGTGAGAGAGCATACCTGAGCTGGAGCAGCAACGGAATATAGACGCTTGCGAATTACAACTGCATCTAGTAGGAATAAGCCCTCCACCAATTTGACTGCAGTTTTCTAATTCATTCACTGTAAGGCCTAAATTTTCAGTCTTTATTAGTCACTAAAAACAACATGATCTAATTTACACACACGCAACGGTCTATTAAATAAAACACAGATGAAGTGAAATGTCTAAATTTTCATAAATCTCAGCATGACTGCAACAGCTATAGGAGATAATCAGCGTGTCATTATTTATTTGGCTACATATTTCCTCTTCATATGACACCTACGATGATTAGCACACGAGAAATCTTCAACATCGCCATGTTCACAGCACAGAAATAAATCACTTCCCTTCTGCTTCATTACAAGAAGGTTCGCATAGCTCCTCTCTATATATTTATGGCCATTTTATAAAAAAGAGGAATTTCCCTTTAATGCAGATTCCTCAGCTTCCTACTTAAAAAGATATGAAGAGGCACTTTGCTACCATCGAATTGAATCTCTTTGCTTAAATAGCATTGCCACATGGCTGAGGGCTATTTTACATGAATGGTGGACAGGACTTCACTAAACTGCCTGTCAGCCCCTCCTCCTCACTGCAGGAATTAGTAAACCAGTGCAGTCAGTATGCCAGGCTTCAACGGCAGCTCTCTTGAAAACTAATTAAGGTTATAAAACTCCTGTGTGGCTGTATAAATATTCCTAACAGCAGGATAGTGATCAAAAGTAAAAATTCAATAGGTTATAACTTCTCTGTAAGGGAGCGAAAGGAACAGTGGTAATTATGGATCAAACCTGGACACGTGCAGCGGCCTTCCCCGCCAGTGGTAAATTATTGGAAACAAGTATCTTTCCCACATGACACTATGGGGAGTCCAATACTACTTCACTCCAAAGTATGTCGGAGGAAGACATGCCCACTGCCCACAAAAAAAATTCCATGCTAAAGCCCTTCTTTAACACGAAGTAGTTCCATTGTTGAATTCTATAATGTCCCTGTGTAATATTGTTTAATGTTGTAATGTCCCCCCATCTATTATACAGTGCTGCGTAATATGTCAGCGCTTTATAAATAAAGTTTATTACTGCTATCACTAATAATCATAATAAAGCATTTACTGCAAGACTACAATAGACCAATTCCTAATCCATGCTCATAAAGGTACCCTGGCTACCGTAAGTACCACTAAATATGGGATAGATGGTCGAAGAAATATTATACAAGCAGACAGGCCAACGCACAAGCTCTGCTCCCTGGTGTTACACTTAAATAAAACCTGTAACTTTAAAAACCTCCCCTGGGGGGTACTCACCTCTGGTGGGGGAAGCCTCTGGATCCTATTGAGGCTTCCCACGTCCTTCTCTGTACCACGGCGGCGGCGATAAAGCTCCCCGAACAGCGGGGATGTAAATATTTACCTCCAGCGCAGGCGCAGTATCGGCTCTCCACCTCGGAGATAGGCGGAAATAGCCGATCGCTGTCGGGCCGCTCGATTGCGCAGGTGCAAGTCTCCTGCGCCTGCGCAGTAGAGCGGACCCGACGGAGATCGGCTATTTTCGCCTACCTCCGTGCGGAGAGCCGCAACAGCGCCCCCCCCCCCCCCCCCGCTGGAGCCAGGAAAGGTAAATAAATCAGCGCTTACCAGGCTTATCGAGGGAGGATTCCGGGACACTTCGGGGGAGCCAGCGCTGGACTGCCTGCAGCAGCGGTGGGGGAAGCCTCATTGGGACCCTGAGGCTTCCCCCTACTGAGGTGAGTACCCCCCAGGGGAACTTTTTTTTTGTTACTGGTTTTCTTTAAGTATTGTACATTCTCTAAAAAACGTTTATGAGTGTTAATGTTTATTATTGGCAATGGCTCCATAATATGAATGCATTATTTCTGTGACAAACCTGTTTATCATACCTATACACTTGTGATTATGCTTATTTTGATTATACTTATTCTTGAAGTACTGTACATAGTTGAGTACAAGTCGACCTCGTGTATAAGTCGACTTCAATATTCAACCCTTTTAAAGAGACACTGAAGCGAAAAAAAATATATGATATAGTGAATTGGTTGTGTACTATGAATAATTACAAGAAGATTAGCAGCAAAGAAAATATTCTCATATTTTCATTTTCAGGTATATAGTGTTTTTTCTAACATTGCATCATTCTATAATATGTGCAGATTACACAACACTCAGCATTCAAAATGATTCTTTCAGAGCAGACTGTGAACTAATGACCTCTCATCTGGCAGAGAAAAAGTAAATAGTTCAGGAACAGTTGAGATAATAAAAGTCAGAAAACAGCCCTCTCCACGACTTTCAAAGTCGTAGAGCTTAATGGCTTTTTTTGCATAGAGATAACAACTGGAGTTTCTTAACTCTTCCTGTACTGGAAACAATTAGACTGATGTATCTGATCTTAATGTTTTATTTATTAGCTGTACTACACATACAAATCATAATATCATAATTTTTTTTTTCGCTTCAGTGTCTCTTTAAGCTGGAATTTTTTATTGACTCAAGTATAAGTCTACCCAGCAAAGTTAATAGTTGCACTTGGGGCTCAGGAGGCGGCAATGAGTGCACTGCATACATTATTGCAGCCATTAACCCCTTCTGTCCCTTAAGTGCAGCCAATAACCCCTCCAGGCCCCCAAGTGCTGCAATTATTCACTCCCTTTTATGCAGCTCAGTATTTCCACCCTAACCCCTGCCTTGTTAATTGTTGTGGCCAGGACCTTCACACCTGTGTTTTCTTGGCATTTCCTTTCCTCTAAGTAACACTTACCACTGGGTAAATTGCTGCAAATGGGAATGTCACTATTAGTACACACATTACTCAGTGCACTCAGTGTTGCCCGTGACTCGTGTATAAGTCGACCCCTATACTACATTTTTAGACTTATACTTGAGTATATATCGTAATGTTTTTGCACCTCTTTTTATAAGCAAATAAAGATTTATATAAAGTAGCTCAAACTTCAAACTTAGATTTTCAATCCTTAAAACTAAAATAAGAATATGGGACTCTATAAAAGTTCTATTTAGGATTAGTTCTACAGATACGATATCGTATCACATATATTTATTTTCAGTCAGACATCTGATCCGCATGCTTGTACACAGTTTATGGTTAAAAGTATCAGGCCACATTTACAGTGTTAAAGCACGGCTTACCGAACTGCAATGCAACACAACGGGCACTGTGAACGTAGCCTCAGAGGCAGAGGATCAGCAGTACCGCTGGGCACAGCCAGGCACTTTGCATTGTTTAGATAGAAGGTAATAAATATGGCAGCCTCTATATCCCTCTCACTTCATGTGTCTTTTAAACCTTTTATACAAAGGCTGAAGTTTCCTTTTTGCGATGTGTGTTATACTGGGAATACACCATAAGGTATTTTGGCAGACAGATGGCTCGATAGATAATTTCCAACAGGTCCGATCTTATTTTTGATTGTTTTTCTGATCATTTTCTCATAGAAGTTAATGGAAATTGATAAGAAAAAACGATCAAAAATTTGATCGGAAAATCAATCGGACATTAAATCTGCTGAAAAATGTTATTGCGTATTCCCAGCATTAAAGTATGATCGGCGATCTATCAGCAATTTGTAAACAGGAGAAAGGGATTTAGTAAGGCCTCTTTCAGACAGGAGACTGAACTGTGTGCTTGCTTGGGGGCAATTCAATTCAGCTGAATGGCAGCGTTTGTAATAACACGTGTGTCAGCGGTTGACATGCAGTGGCGTTACACAGCAGCAAAGAACCACAACATGTTGCTTCTGAGCAAGGCTGCAACCATGCACAAGTGTGACTCCATGGGGTTTCCGCTAGTCCACTGCTGATGCCGAGCGCTAACAAGTGCCCGCTGGTGCATGAGAGCACTTGACAGGCAGTAAATTCACTGCGTTCAGCTGCCCGTATAAAAAGGGCCTCAAAGGTACAAGATGGATTGGGGAACCCACGGCGACACGGCCTGACAAATGCGTGTTCCCAATTTTATCTTCCTACTGTGGGAACAGGTCATGACGGCTGTGAATGAAACTTCAAGCGTTTGCGACACTTTGTGCAGGAGTTAGGGAGGAGGAGTCAGGGAACTTAAAGATCCGATACGCCATAAAGGTCGTAATCGCCACACTTATGGCCACAAAAAAACAAATATGGCCACACTGGCCACAAAAAATATGGCCACAAAAATATTGCCACACTTCTGTGAGAGATCGCGGAAAAGCCGCCACATGTGCTACTAAGCAGGCGGCTGATTCCGAGTCCAGTGCGGCGGTTTGCACGCGGAAGCGTGTGTTTAGTAGCAGGGCAGAACGCGGAAAAGCCGCCGCATGCAACAACAGTAAGGCGGCTGGTTCCGCGTCCAGCGCAGCGGTTTGCACGCGGCAGCGTGTGTCTGGTGTGGCTGAGTCTGTTAGTGCACATAGGCTTAGGAATACACGCGCGCGCGCTGAGGCAGAATTCTTATACTAAGCAGGAAGAGTCAGCTGACCACGCCAATCAGCTGACTCCTGAGCAGGATACTATTGGTTGAGCAATTAGAGGTGGTGCTGGAGAGCACTACTCCATATATAGTTCCTGCTGGTCAGTTGCAAGTTGTCCGCCGTTGCGATCACTACGTGGAAGCACTCAGACCTAGTCAGATCCTCAGTGTGTTTGAACCAGGAGG
The DNA here is from genome assembly GCF_040937935.1 of Hyperolius riggenbachi. NCBI lineage: Eukaryota > Metazoa > Chordata > Amphibia > Anura > Hyperoliidae > Hyperolius > Hyperolius riggenbachi. The sequence goes on along the minus strand of NC_090657.1, from coordinate 77,913,913 downwards.
ACCTGGGAATACACACTTAGCCAGATTATTTGTATTGTATTCTGTTTATGCTTAAGCTAGTTCCAGGGTGTAGAGACCAAGGACCTCACACTCAGCTTAGGGAACTGTGTTATCATCTGTGTTATACTTCAGACTAGTTCCAGGGTGTAGAGACCAAGGACCTCACACCCAGCTTAGGGAACTGTGTTATCATCTGTGTTATACTTCAGACTAGTTCCAGGGTGCTGAGACTACGGACCTTGCACCCAGTCTAGGGAATACTGTATTTTCATCTGTGTATTCTTCAGACTAGTTCCGGGGTGCTGAGACCAAGGACCTCGCACCTAGAATAAGCATTGTTTGATATATGTTATGACAATAATCAGATTCTCTCTGCGTGCTGACACCAATCGTTACAACTTCAAAAAAAAAAAAAAAAAGGTATGTGCCTTAAAGCGGAACTGAATATCATTTTAAAACAAACAGTTTAACTTACCTGGGGCTTCCCCAAGCCCCCAGCAGCCATGGGGCGAGCGCCAGTCCTCCACGATCCTCCGTCCCATCGCCAGCTACTTTCGGTTTTGCCACGTGTATCCTTCTTTGCGTTCCAGTCCGCAATACCGCTATTGCAGATGGGAACGCGTAGAAAGGATACGCTTGGCAGGGCTGCGCAGGCCCCGACTTACAAGTCGAGGAATGAAATGGAGTGGTGGCAGGAGAACGGAGGATCGTGGAGGACCGGCACGGGACAGGGCGGCTGCTGGGGGCTTGCAGAAGCCCCAGGTTAGAGAAACTGTTTGTGTTAAAATGATCTTCAGTTCCACTTTAAAACAGTAAAATAAATATATAATCTCTTCTAACATAACATCAGCAGCAGCGGAATTAGAAAACAGAAAATTCTCGACATCAGTTTTATGTGAATACATCTTCATACTAAAATACAACATTAATATAAACTGCTGGTTATGGGGATACTTGGAGTGAATTTAAATTCCTATACATCATTAAGCATATTCTTATATTTTCAATTTATTGTGCTTAATCCTATGACTCACTTATTCCCCAGATTCTGCTTAGAGTTTCTAATTATATGAATACCCACAATACTCGTGTCATTTGTACCAAGTCAAAAGTCACATGGAATAGGAGGAGAGCTACATTTTTCATTTGAGGGAAAATTATGTTTTTAAAAATAATAATCATGTAATCTGTTAATTATAATGTGCCATGCTAATTCATTTGCAGACTTTTAATAGCAGGTCTGATTTTTACACCTTAAAGAGAACCCGGGGTGGGTTTGAAGAATATTATCTGCATACAGAGGCTGGATCTGCCTATACAGCCCAGCCTCTGTTGCTATCCCAAACCCCCCTAAGGTCCCCCTGCACTCTGCAATCCCTCATAAATCACAGCCACGCTCCTGACAAACAGCTTGTCAGAGCTGGCTGTGTTTATCTCTATAGTGTCAGTCTGCTGCTCTCCCCGCCTCCTGCAGTACTCCAGTCCCCGCCTGCATCCCTTCCCTCCCTGCTGATTGGAGGGAAGGGACAGGGGCAGGGACCAGAGCTATGCAGGAGGCGGGGGAGCAGCTGAGACTGACACTACAGATGTAAACACAGCCTCACAGCATGGCTGTGATTTATGAGGGATTGCAGAGTGCAGGGGGACCTTAGTGGGGTTTGGGATAGCAACAGAGGCTGGGCTGTATAGGCAGATCCAGCCTCTGTATGCAGATAACATTCTTTAAACACACCTCGGGTTCTCTTTAAAGGGATACTGTAGGGGGGTCGGGGGAAAATGAGCTGAACTTACCTGGGGCTTCTAATAGTCCCCCGCAGACATCCTGTGTTGGCGCAGCCACTCACCGATGCTCCGGCCCCGCCTCCAGTTCACTTCTGGAATTTCTGACTTTAAAGTCAGAAAACCACTGCGCCTGCACGCCCGTGTCCTCGCTCCCGCTGATGTCACCAGGAGTGTACTGCGCAGACACAGATCATACTGGGCCTGCGCTGTGCGCTCTTGATGACATCAGCGGGATCGAGGACACGGCAACGCAGGCGCAGTGGTTTTCTGACTTTAAAGTCAGAAATTCCAGAAGTGAACTGGATGCGGGGCCGGAGCATCGGTGAGTGGCTGCGCCAACACAGGATGTCTGCGGGGGACCATTAGAAGCCCCGGGTAAGTTCAACTCATTTTCCCCCGACCCCCCTACAGTATCCCTTTAAAGATGAACTTTAGCGAAAAAGGGAAAAAAATAACTCAATACTGTGCAAAGTGAGAAGTTAAAGAGACTCTGAAGCCTCTTAAAAATCCTTTTTTTATTAAAGAGGAGCTGTTAGGTATAGGGTCTCAGAGAAAAAAAAACACATATCAGTAGCTAAATATTGGCTCTACTTACATTACATATGCATTTCACTGTCCACATTTGGATTTCACAGAATTTTTATATAGTATTTGCAGAGAATGATGCTCCTGACAGCTCATGGGAGGTTCCATGTTTGTTTGTCTCCTATGAAGCCAATTGTGATGTCATATCCTCCCTGCTTCCTGATGATTCACTCACAAAAAAGATCCTAATGGTTCATGATCTGGACAACACTACTGTGCAGTGAATATTAATTAGCCATGTGGCTAGGAACAATAGCTGACTCATGCAGTATACTCTAACGGAACATGTGCCCTGTGATTTTTCAGTGCTGTGAGTTTAGGCTGCTGTTACAAGCTGCTGTAACATGAGTCTGTAACTTCCCACTGTGAAAGCAGCCTTAGGGCGGGATAGGGAAATGAAGGGGAGGACCCAAGGTAGTGCAGTGGGGAGAAGAAGCACCCCAGAATGCTTTGCAGTATCTGTTATGCGTCCTGCCAGCCTCCTTAGGAGCTTGGGAATAACAGCCTTGCTGTTCAGCACACATCAAAGTAAGAGAGATTTTTAACTTCAGTATTGCCTTTTTGGCTTCCTTCTAAACTGTTTAACACAGGAGGTTTCAATTAGCTTTTGCAGCATGACAGTTACTCTTTAAACAATCCTTTTGAATACCTGAATCCTACCTAAACCGCTGCATTCCCGCGGCTGTAAACTGTCTAAAACGCCCCTAACGCGCCCTCCCTCTCCCCAGCAAAATCCACGACTTTCTTGGTCGTGGATTTTGCTGCCCCTGTGCGCTTCCGTGTGAGGCAGGGCTATGAGCCGCAGCCCTGCCTCACACGCGTCTGTCAGCGGCGCATCGCAGCCTTCCTTCGCTGAGAGCGGTGGGGGAGAGGCGGATCTCCACCTCTCCCCGCCCCTCTCAGCGAAGGAAGACTGCGATGCACCGCTGACAGACGCGTGTGAGGCAGGGCTGCGGCTCATAGCCCGGCCTCACACAGAAGTGCTCCCCAGATCACCCCCTGGGGATTTAGGGGGGATTTAGACAGTTTGCAGCCGCGGGAATGTGGCGGTTTAGGTAGGGCTAATGTGTTAAACAGGATTGTTTAATAAAAAAAGGATTTTAAGAGGCTTCAGAGTCTCTTTAAAAAATAGAAGAGAGATCAAGAAATGATTCATATTCGCCATGTAATTTGTTCATATTGTTTGAGCCACAATACGCCTGCATGTCATCATTTTTACTATTGGCAGACATGAAAAGAAAAGACAGCACCAACTGCGTTATCTCTAACCACACCCCTAACAATGCGATAAGCTAAAAGGTTGTTTTTTTATAGCTTTACATATGCACAGAGGGAGATACTGGTTGCTTGGCAGATGGAAACAGCTGGTGTTTCCCACAATGGAAAAAGTTTCACAGACAGGAAAATGTGAGGACCTAGGTCCTGACATCACACTGTGGGAGGGGATATCAGCCACACAGACTCCCCTGATGATCTATTCAAGAAAAGGTAAAGATTTCTAGCAGGAAAGGGGGTATCAGCTACTGATTGGAATGAAGTTCAATCCTTGGTTACAGTTCCTCTTTAAATAAGGGCCCTGATTGATGAGGCAATAGACTTAATTTTACCCTTTTTCTAAGAAACTGGTGTATGTCTATCCCAGTTTTTGCCTTTTAAAACAGAAGATATATGCAGGGTAGCCTCATAATGTATCATGTTTGCTCAGTGAGTGACTATACAAATGATTTCTTTGTGTCCCTGAAAAGCCAAACACACATCCAGAGCTGCTGGTGTACAGTGTGCTTCTAGCCTATTCATTTTACTTGTTGATTGATGTAAACTGACCTTTCATCAGTGCAAATCAAGGCATGGATTGATATGGCTCAGTGGGTAGGAATTGGCAAATAGGAATGATTTGCTTGTTTCACTTACAGAGCTGAAGTGATGTGCCATGGTAGATCATTTTTGCTCACATAAAGCCGAATGACTGCAAATACCCTCTGTTTGAAAGTGTCCCTGTAAGGGGTAACAAAGAGTGCCCAAAAGGGGTACTCACCTTAATAGAGGTAAGCTTTTGGATAGTCCTCTTCCACCAGGCCGCTCCAGTGCTGCGATCCCCAATAGACCATCGAAAAAGCCCTTGAAGCTGTAACAGCTTGGCGGAGGAGGTAGGCAGGAACCAGAGCCTTCCCTGATGACATTTACAGCAATGGCATGTGGAGAAACCACATGCATAAGAACCCACGGTAGTCAGCCAAGTGGGAGCACGAGTCGACAGCTGGGATCAAAAAAGGCTAGGAGACAGATCGGACCCCAAGGTACGGGCTCTTCCTGATGAGAAGTGCACCCCCTGTTTAGGAACCTGAAGTGAGTAAAATTATTTAAAATAAACACATGATGTAGCTGCAACTGAATATTACATACTAACCTCACCGTCAGTTCCTCTCAGAAGCTCACCCTTTTTCTTCTTACAGTGATCCCTTCTAGTTCTGACAAGATTGTGTCAGAGCTGAAATATACCAGTTGCTGTAAGTTATATATCAGCAGCTGTCAGTACAACTGAATGTGCAAGTTAATGTCCATGTTTCCCTATGGCTCAAGTGAGTGATATTACAGTTTAACAATGTGCTGACCAGGAAGCTGTTATAGGGTAATGGCCATTTTTAAAATGGAGGACGGAGAATTCCATTGATCACAGTGGACAAACAGGACGCAGGAGAGGAGAAAAAGATTGAGTAGTAGACTACACAGGAGGTAAGTATGACCTGTGTATGGTTATTTTGACTTTTGATTTTCAGTTCAGGTTCTCTTTAAGTTTTGCATTGGAGTGCAGCACTGGAAGATATTTCTTTATAACATTGATGATTTTATTATATTCTAGGCTGTACTTCGTGACAAACGTAACTGATTCCGTTCCGTCCAGCTTACTGTTTAGACATGCCCATTATCCCAGTGGCGTAACTTAGGAGCTCTGGGCCCCAGGGAAAGTTTTACATTAGGCCCTCTCAAGCTCACTATACATAACAATTGATATGTAGCACCAAATCCTGCCAGGATAGCTGCAGTGTCAGAGAGGTGTAAGCTGGGGAGGTGAACAGTCTATTAATGGTAACAAAGAGTCAAAGCACATACAGTATAGAGGTGGTCACTAGAGATGGCCCGAACGGTTCGCCGGTGAACTTGTTCGCCTGACGAGAACCGCAAATTTTTTTCAAAAAAGTTTGAGTTCGCATTTTTCCCATAGACTTTAATTGCGCCGACTTTAAAGGTAAATAGCAAAGCCCCCTTACATAGTAGAAACACCAAATTTGCAGGGTACGTGGAGGGGGTCAGTGACTACAAGAGGGAAACAAAGTCCTTATACTTTTAGAGAAAATCAATTTTAAAGATCTCTACTGCGTGTGGGAAATGTTCTTAAACGGTTAATAGCAAAGCCCCCTTAAATGCCAGAAACATCAAATTTGCATGGGAATGTTAAGAAGAACAGTGGGAACAAAAGGAAAAAATGTTTTTCAAAAAGACCTTATACCTTTTGAGAAAATCGATTTTAAAAGTTCAAAGGAAAAAACGTATACATTTAAAGGGACTCCGAGCTCAAGTTAAAAAGAAAAATAGTACTCACCCGGGGCTTTCTGCAGCCCAGTGCTGGTCGGGAGGTCCCACGACGGCGTTCTGGCTGCTCTCCTAGTCCCCGCTCCGGAATGGCTGCATGGCGGCACTGGGCCGAGTGTCAGGCTCCTTCTTCCGCGTACGACGCGGCTGACGTCACCACGCCGGCCGCCTCGCATTATCACGGCGGCCGGCGTGGCAGTACAGCACATGCGCGCTTTAATCGCACATGCGCCGTACTGTCACGCCGGCCGCCATGATAACGCGAGGCGGCCGGCGTGGTGACGTCAGCCGTGTCATACGCGGAAGAAGGAGCCCGAGACTCGGCCCAGTGTCGCCAGCAGGCGTTCCGGAGCGGGGACTAGGAGAGGAGCCAGGACGCCGTTGTGGGACCTCCCGACCAGCACTGGGCTGCAGAAAGCCCTGGGTGAGTAATATTTTCCTTTTTAACTTGAGCTCGGAGTCCCTTTAAATGCCGGTCAATGACAGATCGTGGGAAACAATTTCCGCTGACTTAAGCAGTTAATAGCAAAGGCCCCTTACGTCCTAGCAATACCAAATTTGCAGACTATGTTAAAAAGATAGTGAGAAACAATATTTAAAAAAATTATAAAAAATGTTATTTTTTTTGTTATTTCTAAGTGTGGGAAATTTCCCCCCTAAAAATGATGTGGGGTCCCCCCTACCGAGCTCTCTGTAACCCCTTGCCCCCCATGCAGGCTGGGATAGCCAGAATGCGGAGCCCCGGCTGCGTGGGGTTTCACACCCTAAGCTATACCAGCCAGCATGGTCCATGGTATGGGGGGGCTCCAGGGAGAGAGGGGCGGCAAAGCCTTCCCCTCTCCCCCCGAGCCCTTGTCCAATCCATGGACAAGGGGCTCTTCCCCACCTCCGGTGCCCCAGGAGGAGGTGGGGGTGACGACTCCCTGGGGGGGTGCATGATGGCATCTGGGAGTCCCCTTTAAGAAGGGGACCCCAGATGCCCACCACCCTCCCAGGAGAAATGAGTATAGGGTTACAAAAGCACCCCTTACCCATTTCCACAAAGGGTTAAATGAAATAAAAACACATAAAAAAAAAGTCCTTTAATGTTCTTAATTAACCAGAAATACTTACCTGTACCTTTAAAAAAAGTTCCCACGCCAATATCCTCGGAAATGTCCCACGCCATTATCCTCTCATCTTGTGATCTTCTTCAATTAACTTGATTGAAGATCTCCGCCGCCCCCCACATAGCAGAGAATGCGTCCGCATAGCTGTCGGCTCCTGCTGTCCTCCTCGCCTGCTCACCTGTCACCCTCACCTAGCCTGGCACCTGGTGCACCCATGGGTGCACTGGCTGCCAGGCTAGGTGAGGGTGACACAGGTGAAGGCAGGTAGGGAGAGACAGCAGGAGCCGGCAGCTATGCGTCCAGACAGGACCCATTCTAAGCTATACTAACCGGTTCATGAATGATCCGGTTCTTTTTAATGAATTAAATCAAATGAATCAGTTCAGAGCCAATTCATTCGATTCAATTCATTAAAAATAACCGGATCATTCATGATCATTCACTTTTTTTTTCCTTTTGTTCCCACTGTTCTTCTTAACATGCCCATGCAAATTTGCTGTTTCTGGCATTTAACCACCTTAGCGGTATGGACGAGCTCAGCTCGTCCATTACCGCCAGAGGGTGCCGCTCAGGCCCTGCTGGGCCGATTTTGACCAAATAAAGTGCAGCACACGCAGCTGGCACTTTGCCAGCCGCGTGTGCTGCCTGATCGCTGCCGCTCTGCGGCGATCCGCCGCGAGCAGCGGTGAAAGAGGGTCCCCCCAGCCGCCTGAGCCCTGCGCAGCCGGAACAAATAGTTCCGGCCAGCGCTAAGGGCTGGATCGGAGGCGGCTGACGTCAGGACGTCGGCTGACGACGAAGTAAGCAAAACACGGAAGGCCGCTCATTGCGGCCTTCCGTGTTACTTTTGGCCGCCGGAGGCGATCAGAAGAACGCCTCCGGAGCGCCATCTAGTGGGCTTTCATGCAGCCAACTTTCAGTTGGCTGCATGAAATAGTTTTTTTTTAATTTAAAAAAAACCCTCCCGCAGCCGCCCTGGCGATCTTAATAGAACGCAAGGGTGGTTAAGGGGGCTTTGCTATTAACCGTTAAAGTCAGCGGCGGTTGGAACATTTCCCACATGCAGTAGAGATCTTTAAAATTGATTTTCTCAAAAAGTAGAAGGTCTTTTTGAAAACTTTTTTTCCTCTTGTAGTCACTGACCCCCTCCAGATGTTAGACCCCTTGAAACATCTTTTTCATTACTTTTGTGGCCAGAAACAATGTTTGTAGTTATGGAAGTTCGCCTGCTCATTGAAGCCTATTGCGGTTCGCAAAGTTCGTGTGAACACAAACTTTTGTGGAAGTTCGCGTTCGAGGTCCGCAAATCTAAAATCGGAGGTTCGAGCAATCTCTAGTGGTCACTACCAGCATAGCATCAATAAAGAGCTAATAAAGCTGTTAAAGGAAGGTCCCTAGTGGGCCCCTCCCTCTAGTCCTGGGGCCCTGGAGCGGTCACTACATTTGTATCCTCTGTTGCTACGCCACTGTGTTATCCGCTGTCTCCACTGCGGCATCGGAATGCTAGGTCCCACTTTGTGCGACTTTTCCAAACACTGCATATGCTTTATATGCCGGCAGACAGAGACGAACTACATGTATTCTCACTGGAGTTTTCAATGGAAATTGGAGATAAATAATTTCTTGCCTGTGCTCTACTGCCTGGTGTAACAGAATTAGCATTTACATCAGCACAAGCCAGTAATTAAATAGGATTCATGTTGGTGGTAGAATAAAATAATAAATATATTTTAAAAATCCACCCCCGGCCACTACCAAAATCATGCCGCTTTTGCTTTCCATTATTAAAAACACAAAATGCATGCTACAACATACACAGCAGATGCATCAAAAACATACATTGAATACGTTGTGGCGGAAATATTGCCAATACAGCATGGTGTTGGCCTAGCCTAAGAGGAAGATGGAAAAACAGTCTATGCTGGACAGGTAACTGTTCTCCGTAGGCCTAACCTTAAAGGGAACCTAAAGTAATAGGGATGTGGAGGCTGTCAATTTGTTTCCTTTTAAACAATACCAGCTGCCCGGCTGTCCTGTTGACCTTTCAGGCATCAGCAGTGTCTGAATCACACAGCTGGAACAAGAATGTGGCTAATCCAGTCTGATCTGCATCCTTGTTTATGGCTAAAAATATTAGAGCCAGAGGATCAGCAGGACAGCCAGACAGTTTGCACTGTTGAAAAGGAATTAAATATGGCAGCCTTCATATCTCTCTCACTTCAGGTGTGCTTAAACACAGACAGCACCTCCATGTTCCTCACAAAACCTGCTCCCAATGCAGTGCCAGGATCAGTAGGGATATCAACACTGCTCTGCTCATCTTCAGCCCCAGGAGCTCAGGACACTTTTTTTATGATAAGCAAACCCTTCACAGTTGCAGTTTGACCGCAGATTATTATATGCTTATTGTTATTGCTTCCTTTTAGTGGTGAATTGATAAGCCTACATGAGGAGATAAGCCTACAGCTTGGCAGCCATGGAGCCAGTGAGGATATGTTAGGAGATGAGGAAGTCATGGAGACCCTTAAAACAATGGTGAGGGTGGGTAGGAAGCAGTACATAGTGATGCAGATGTAGCCTTAGCCATTGCGTCACATAGAGTGAAACAAAAAAATAAATGAAAAGACCACTTCACAGTCACAGTTAACACATGCATTTTGGGATAGTGCATTGGGATGCCCCATGGTGGTAAACCACACTGCGCTGGCCACACTGTGGACATGAAATGTCTTCTAGACCCCAAGTTCTCAAAATATAATATGTTTATCCCAGGGGTATACCTGTGAGTTTTTTTAAAAAAAGAAACATTACTTACCTCAGTAGAGGATGCAGAGGCTTCTCTCATCCTCTGGCACCCCACAGATGCTTGCTGAGACCCTCTTCTTCTTCAGGGTTGCCCTACTGTCCACACACAAGCATGGCAACACTGTGCAGGCGCAAGTATGGCCCACGCCTGAACAGTAGTAGCACAGTAAATATATAATAAAACTGTGGAATATCTAAAAAAAGTCATTTTTAGGAGAATGAGGATAGATATAATTGTTTATCTCACCAGTTTATTTTCACCTCGGATGTCCTTTAACCTCCTGAGCGTTATGCCGCTCAGGAGGTTTTGACACTTTTTGCCCGCCAGTCCCCCCCAGAGATCCAGTGGCTGAAAACCCTCTAGCTAGTTAGTATAAATGCCCGGCACCCCCCGATCCCTGATGCTCCCCCGTTTATACATTACCCAGCCTGGATCCAGCGATCAGCGCAGGCTCCCCGGACAGCTCCGGTCTTCACTATGGGGAGGATCGCACATGACTTCGCCGACGTCATGATGTCATGCGCAAACCCGATCCTCCCCGTAGAGAGACTGGAGCTGTGCAGGGAGGCTGCGCGATCGCTGGATCCAGGAGGGGGGAGGGGTAATGTATAAACTGGGTGATCGGGGGGGATCACAGGGGAGCGGCGGGTGTCCGACACTAGTACTAGCTAGCCTAGTGCTAGCTAAAGGCTTTACACTACACTCATTTGGGACAAAAAATGTATTATGGGGGACTCCTGGGGCCACAGAGCGGTATGCCCGACACAGTGTTGGGCATACCGCTAAGGAGGTTAAAGGCATAAACAATGTTTGTAAATCTCTTAATCATAGCTATAGAGTACTCCTAACAAACATACAGTATGTGTCCAGGGGGTACTTAAGCTGATGTAACCCACAACAGGGGGTACTTGGCAAACACCATCATGCATAATGGGGTACTTGCTTTAACTACTTCCCGACTGCTCCACGCCAATAGGCGTGAGCACGACGGCAGCCCCAGGAACGCTCCACGCGCCGATTGGCGTGAACGGCCTTCTATGGGGCTAGCAGCATCTCCTGCTTGGAAGGCAGAGCTCCGCCTTCAGACTCCCAGCGGCGATCAGAGACTGTTAGATGGGGAAACCGCCGTCTAATTACCTTGTACAGCGCTGCGAGTGTAGGCTGAAGCCTATGACAGCCGATCACAGTGATTGGCTAGCGGAGGAAGGGAGGGTTTAGGGAAGAAAAAAAGAAAGAAATGTATTTAAAAAGAAATATAATAAATATTTGTAAAAATAAAATAGAACACTGTGGGGGGATCAGACCCCACCAACAGGAAGCTCTGTTGGTGGGGAGAAAGGGGGGGGGGAGGGAATCTCTTGTGTGCTGTGTTGTTCGGCCCTGCAGCTTGGCCTTAAAGCTGCAGTGGCCCAATTAACAAAAAATGGCCTGGTCACTAGGGGGGTTTAACACAGCGGTCCTCAAGAGGTTAATAATGTTGAGAAACACTGTACTAGAACAGCTGAAGCCGACTAATTGTTTTTCTTTGATAAATAAGCAGTTAATCCTTTTCCACTGTAGAAAGAAATCTGTAGGTTTCCGTCCAGCGGCTTTAGTGGTGTGATTGGCCAAAATATAGGCTCTGTCTGTCTGAAGCAGCCATTCACACTGGCGGGATTCCACAGGGAGACAATGCAAGAAAACAGAGCCTCACAACTCCACTCAAAATGGCAGAACGCTGTTAAATTCGAAAGCTGTTGTCACTTAGAATCGAGAAAGAAAAAAAAAAATATTTAAAAAGAAAAGCCATCTTCAAAATCTTATACTGATTTAATCAAATGTATACTATTCAGATGAAAGAAAAAAAAATGGTACAGCCTGTATAATATATACATTGACACAGTAATTGAATATTATTTGCTGAATGCATTTCCATAATACTTTTCAGAATTACATTATAATAAATGTTATCTAGGCAAATAAAGCGTAACAATGCAGCACATTAGCTGTAGCAGGGAAGCTAGAGTGTATCTCGCTCTGCAGTGCCGTGCATGCCTATGTGCCAGAGCAGCACGTACGTACGGCTGGAGGCTTCTCAGCAGGAAACGGTTAATACGCTCCTGGTGGAAATGTATTAGCACTTCATAATTTTTAGTGCTATCAGCGATTATTTGAAACTCACTAGCACAGAAATCTCTGGAGGGCGTGCGGAAGATTCACTAATTACACTTAAGCTGTGCACCTGGCCAGGCACACATGAATAGGGACTCAGATCCGTGAAGGCCAGTGGGAGATGTTGGCTCTGCGGAAGAGGCTGCCATTAGTCATTTATTAAATAAAGGTCCACAGATCAGGATGGAAAACTGGTAATTATGGGGGCTGCTTGATTAGAGCAAAATTCTTGGGCAGGTTGCTGGCCTTTTTTTGACCTGGTCACAGACTGTAATGTGATAGTGTACTTACAGCACAAATCCAGGAAAACTATTATTTTAGATTTAAAACGGCGTAAAGGCGTTAAGAGATTTTGGGAGTTTATTGTTGTCCCTGACCCCATTGGCGAGCTTTCCCTCACGCTGTCTCTGGGACCTCCGCAGAGTTTTGAGGCTTTAACAGGAAAATTAGTTGTCTTGGGAACAAGGATTGGGGGGAGAAGTAATAAAAAAAAACTAGTCAGACATTTTAACTCTTTCCCACTCTACATAAACGTATTGCTTGTGGCTGTCTGTGTCACTATTGTAGGGGATGCCCATTTCTTGTCCAGACAGGAAGTAATGCAAATTCTCAAACAGTGAAACAAACAACGGCAATGTAATTTCAAAATGGGTCCTTTTCCCTTATGGCACACCACCTCAACATACAAATACAGTACATCATCCACAGTGTATACATTAAAAGTAATGATGTGCCTGTACTGATTGTAAATTAGCTGCAGTGTGTGCTGATCCCTATTTACAACACATCAGCCCTAATTCATTTTTTTCTCAAAAGTTTTCTCCTGAGTGATATTTTCACACCTTATCAATAAAATGTCATTTAAGCCACTAACAAGCAAGAAAACACTCAATAATTTTGACAGTACCTTTTCACCAACTTTTTATTTGCAGAGAGCTAAAAAAAAAAAAAAAAAAAAAAGTTATTTTAAACCTAATATTTATATAGCGCTTTTCTACGGTTGGACTCAAAGTGACCTAGAGCTGCAGCCACCCTGCAGTGTTTGGAAGTTTTGCCCAAGGACTTCTTACTGAATAGGTACTGACCCTAGCCAGGATTCAAGCCCTGGTCTCCCATATCTAAGGCAGGGCCCTTAACCAGTACACTATCCAGCCACTACAGAAGATGAATAATTATCTCCTAGGAGAAAATGTAAGAGAAAAAGTGAATTGAATAAGGGCCATAACTCTAAAAAGCTCCTACTGCTTCTAAAGTGTTCCATTCTTTCTCTTAACCCTTCGCACTCATCACCCTGAGCAGATCTTATCAGCACTTCAAGAAATACTGAGTATGGGAGTGCGGCCTAATCAGGAGCCAGTCTAACTGTACAGTTTGGTCCCTTGAAACAGTTCAAAAATCAATACTGCAAGTATATTATATTATTAATTGGCAAGCTAGCTAAAACTGATCTCTCTCTATGAAATGTGATAACAGCAGCTTCTCCCCTGTTTGTGAAGTCTTCACTGCTTACCATCTCTATGTAGATCTTACCGGCACTTCAGCACATACCGAGCAGTCGTTTGGAGAAGTGATGAGCTTTTCTTAGCATAAATAGTGTGAGTCACATGAAATTGTACAGTCCGTATTTTACAATAAAGCTAAAAAATTAGCAAAGCAAAGATAACTACATATTCGGGGGCCTAATTTCAAAGCATTTGAATCACACTTAAAGCAAACCCAAACTCTTGCACAGCACACAATGAAAAGTCTTTATTACACATATATTTGCTGAAGACATTCACGTCTGAGTTCATTTAGGCAACTCAACCTGTCCAATTAGTTTACATCAATAATTGTGAATAGACTGTTCTGCACTTGAGGCTTAACCCTTTCAGTGCCTTCTGCACAAGTGAAACCAAGCAAAACTTCAAGGTTTTTTTTTTAGGATTTCCATTAATTGTAATAAAGAATTTTGTTTTCTCATAAAGGTTATCATGCTGTGGCTAATATTTTAGAGCAGAGAGGAAGTCCTGAGTTTAATTCCGCTTTAAGAATGAATACAAAACCACTTCACTTTAATATTAGGGACAAAATGCGGGTTCAGTTATGCAGCTGTGCATCCAAAGAGAAACATATTTGTGAGTTAAAAAAACAGCTTGTACAGTATATGACATGAAAGCCTTACAGCATTACATGCTAGAGGGGGAAGTGTACAAACAACCGTAGCTGCCATGCGTTCTTGGGTATGCATATATATGTCTGTGTCTGCTACATCTCTATTACCGAAGAGAGAGTAGCCTCACTTGCATCATACGGGTGCTGCTGTTTGCCATACTGACTCTGCAAATATGCAGCAAAATCTCATTTACAGCATCTCTCTAATGCGGTGCAATATCCTCCTATAAATCTCGCAGTCAAACGTACGGAGAAATGCTGAGCCGAAGGAAGATGCAATCTACTACTTGCGAGCGGCATGGCAACGCAGACTCTCAATAATCTATCCCAACACAGAGATGTGATTTACTGAAATAATAAAGGATTGTAAAGCCCCTTACCAAAGAGATGAAGATGTACACTACCTACACGAGAAAGTTACAATTAAGTGGTTAAAATGAATGTTTGATGCCCGCACCAGAATAATGGGAGACACCACTCCAACCAGCTTCGAATTTCACATAATATTCTTGCAAGTGTAATTGTGGTTGTTCTGCTTCCATCCTGTACTATTGTCTCAGTGTGATCCAGACGCTGCGGTAACACCACACATGACATATATATTTCTGAGCCGCGTCTTATGTTCCATGGTTTGGCAAACCACTGTGTTACGCAAAACGCTAGCTGCTATCTGGGGAGGCAAATGAGACTCCGGTCTCAGCAGTAATAATGCACGGCAATGCCGCTATGGTTGGATGCCTTGATACATGGTCATTTTAAAGAGCTAGCGAATATGAGGTGCATAACGGTGGAAATATAGGCCACAAACACCCAGACAACAACAATAAAATAAAGAGGTAAACAAGAGACTTGATATAGAATATAGCATAATAGTAAGATAAATACAGCAACTTATTTCTAGGAATGATGAAAAAAAAAGAAATAATAATTAACACCTTTTGTGTTAGGAGGAATAACATTACTAAACAGGATACAAAGTGAAGTGCAGTGACGTTAACCGTGGTCACTTCAATTATCCAATCAAAAGCAGAGAATTTCCTATTTTAATTTCCTGTACAACAGACTAGGGCCCATATGCAATTAACTTTTTCTCCTGAGTCGTCTCTTAGGTGATAATTTTACAACTTGTCAATAAAATGCTTTTTACACCATCAGCAAGCAAAATATACTCAAATGATTGTTGATAGTACTTTTGTCACCTACGCTTTGATACCTTTTCAATTGATAAGTACTGAAAAGTTATTTTAAAGAGAAGATAAGAAAAAAAATCTCCTAGGAGAAAACTCAGGAGAAAAAGTTAATTGCATATGGGCCCAAAAAAATGCCTTTTAAATATAAAGCAAGCAAGAAAATACTAAAAATAATTTTGCTACTACTTTTTCACCTACCGTTTGGTGTTTTTTCAATTGCAAAGTACTGAAACATTTTAAAGAGAAGATTAAAAAATATGTCCTGAGAGAAAACTCAGGAAATAAAAAGTTAATTGAATAAGGGCCTGGATGTTTAAAGAGATCCCAATGAAATGTCATTGCCTTTAGTTGTATCTCTCCTTTAGTAAATGAGTAATTGATCCTACAACAGTGATGCTCCAGGGTAAAGGAAGGTCCTCTTGTTCTATAATAAAATGGTTAGATCTACCCTCCCCGTTATTTAGGCCGCTATACAAAACCAGCTCATAACCCTGCAGCACCATGCACTGGTGTGGGACTATCCAAAAATAAACGAATGCATTATATTTTTCAAACAGAATTAATCAGGGAATACAGATACGTCCTTTCATGTAGCTTAGGCAATAGAATAAACAAGAACACATCAGCTACATATTGTCAGTCACTTGCATAATCTTGCATAGGTAGACTTTACACTAGTTAGTATACGCTCGACAGATCACACAATGTCACTTTCTGTTTCAGTACGTAGAAACTCACCTTTGACTGAAGATGTGAAGAAGACAAAATGTGTGAGACACTCAATGTAAAGATTAGTAGCTGAAAACAAGTTGTTTTATCCAGCAGAGATGACTATCATCAGTCTTCCAGCAAGTGTGTGGTAAGTGGTTGATTGGAGATTTATGTCAATACAGATGCCTGCAGTATTCTGTGAGAGGATCACATCCATATGTTGAGATAAAGACACAAGGGGGTTGAGTTACTGAGGTCCTTCTGGACTGGAGATGATTGGAGAACATGGCGAGATTCTGCAAAAGTGACCTGGATTGATTAGATATGATCAGCCATTACGTGGCCAACGTTTCCAACTCAGGTCGGGCAAATATCAGACCGTAGTCATGGTTTCTGCAAAGTTACTGAATTATCAATCATGCATTTGGGGATGGATCCATGCATCTACAGCAGAAGGGATTTTACAATATAATGAAGTCATTCCCGCAGGTGCATTGCTAATTGCTGATTAATTGATCTTTCAGCAACCATGGCTATGGTCTGAGGCTCTTAAACATTCATCTCCTAATATTGGAGACTTTTTTTTAATAAATCCAGACCTGATGGTGGATCATTTAAGCCTTCCTGTGGCCTGCAGCTCTGAAAGTCATGCCCACGAAATACTATGAAGTATAAGACGATTTTTGACCCCTTGCCTAATATTTGCCCAAAGTGTTGGGGGGGGGGGGGGGGTATGGAGGGGGGGGGGGGTATGGAGGGGGGGGGGGGGTTACTGGGTGATGTCATTGTCTAGACAAACAATAATTGCTATCTTTAAAATGAAAGCAGCAGAAATCTTAGTTTTTGCAGCAGAAATGTAGCAGTAAGCAGACAGTTTATATTTGTGCTGATTTGGGGGGCAGCTTCCCAACAGTGCATATATTTCCAAACACAAAATAAGTTGACTGCATTGAGATGCAATGAGTGACTTCAACAGAATGTAGCTACTGAATTGAATCAGAATCGAACAGAATTGCATTAACAGAATTGAAGCTGCTGTTATTTTAGTTTGGATATACATGACCTGGATAAATTATAGCCTTCACAGGGTACTGAGATATTGCTTTGATTCAGCACAAACAGGGTTTCTCATGAAATGAGGCTGAATGAAAAAAAGAGAGCCAGAAGCCTGAAAAGCACACGTGTCCTTTATCGAGGGCCCTGGCACATATGTGCACTGACGCTACTGACGTCACATCTGCCTGCTTGATGTATGAGCTCCTTAAACATGCAACACGAAATATGCCAGGGAGAGGAGAGGTGACACTAAACAGGCAGGTAAGCGAGAATGAGAGGAGAACATAGAGCGGTCGTATAAGCTATGCTGTAACACACTGTATATATAAAGTAAGATTGCTTGCACACCCTAAGAGTATATTTTCACTTGTGTAGCTATCCATCATTGTGTTCAGATTATCTCATATCGTATATTATTGTCACATCTGCTGGACCCTCAGTTTCTATGTGAGAGTTTAAAAGGGTCAAAGTTCTAAAAATAAATAAGTTGGCCTAACTTGGTAAGAATACAGATAAGCATTAAGAGGTCCCTACAAGATGCTGCTGTCACTTGTCAACTACCGGATGCTGATCAGCAAAACCGAAATCAGCAAATGCTGCTGCTCTTAGCTCATATAGGCTTTGCAACGTTGCACTCGTCATTAAAAATCATCTTTTTTGGTTAAAGTTATTTTTCCTGCTGTTTCTTTCCATTGAGTGATTGCTTTTTCCACTTGGTAGAAGTGAAAATCTTTGTCATTTTATGTATTTTTTCCCCCTGCTAACCTCTTTTACTGACCATCTATCCTGTGGTGGGTAAATGGAATTAAATTCCAGGCTTGATTTTCCAAGAGGCAACTGAATATTTAATGCACAACTTGAGTAATCAAAACAAGCAGAATTGTTGCGACTCCAGCACTGGTGGAAGAGCGCGGGAACACATAGTAAACGTCATTTTATTTTAATATAGGAATTCTCCTTGCCGGCTCCTATAACATTTTATCCCATGTAATGAGGGAATAAAAAGTCAGCGAGTTACAAGTGCCCTTTTGAAATATACTGAGGCATCAATATAGAAGCATATCAGTACAAAGCTTAGCAGACACCAGTAAATTCAGCTGGCTGGAATATGATATTCATAGGAAGTATGCACACACCTTCTGCACTTTGTGTCAAGCTTTCTTAGGGAAAGGAAGTTCAGTAAAATAAAGTTTCACAGATTTACGTGTAGCTTTTAACCTTATATTTTTTTTAATGAACCTGTCAGCATAGCTCCCAAAAACCTATCCCATGTGGTTCGCTTGGTCACTATAGTCCCCAAAACCTCCAACCCCCGCATGGCTTCTATAAATTCCTCCATCCTATATGAGTGACTTTATCACCAGAGTGTCTGAAAGCACTCGCCCCCATATAGCTGCCTTGGTCATTGCAGTCCTATGTAGCCATCATGGTCACTATAACCTCAAAAAGGTCCTCCCATCCCATGTAGCCACCTCAGCCACTAAAGTCCTAGAAAGCCACCCATGCCATGTAGCTAGCTTAGCCACTACAGTCCTCAAATGCCCTCCATCCCATGTAGCCGACTGGGCCATTATAGTCCTCAAATGCCCTCCATCCCATGCAGCTGACTTGGCCACTATAGTCCTCAAATGCTCTCCATCCCATGCAGCTGACTTGGTCAGTATAATCCCATAAAGTAGTCAATATAGTCTGCCCAATTACTTCATCTACTCAGCTTGGACATTCTAATGGAATGTAGCTGAATTTAGCTCTCTTCTTATCAGTGGTGCTTTGTCTGTAGTCACTGTGTTACATCTGTGGTGACAGATTTCTGTGCAGTAAGTGATAAAGACTAAAACGCAGTTAAAGAACAAGTTGTTGCAAAAAGCTGATGAGCCTTTAAACTTGTTTGTTTTATGAGCTGCATGAAATCAAGAGGTCTACTCATAACAGCGGTACTTTTTTTGCTCGTATGTGAGGAAAATCTACATCAAGCAACCAACCAGGTGCAGGAATTTCAAAAGATGTGGAATTTTTCTTGCCCACAATTAGTACACTTCACAAGCAGTGAGCGCTAAGTGTGTGATAATGACTGCAGCTTGTTAACACATCAGGAGTTGGATAAACTATTAAATCTGTGAGCGTCCTGCAGCCTGACAGCTGAATTGTAGAGGCACAAGGGACATTGCTCTCTGTGCTTTTCTGCAGAGATTCCTGAACTTTGAAGTGGATTGCTAGACCCGTTACCCTGCAGAAATGCAGGAAGAGAGACATCCCATTGCCGCCTCTCAAAGAAGAGACATTTCTTTATTTTTTTGTCTTTTTTTGTTGTTTAATTAGTCCAGCCATTTATTCAATGCATGCATGACAGGACAGTAATACGCTATGGCAGTTCCCACCATATTCCGCTCTAGATCTCTCGCTAACTGCCAAATCAAACACATTAACCCCTCTGCTTCCAAAGGAATGCCGCACACTGAGAACCAAGCGTGCCTCACACCATGCAAGCAAAGGTGTCCCATCCCATACGGTGTGGCATGAGGGCTCAACAGGTGATATTCATTCCCTTTTAACCACTTACTGGCAATGATTTTTTTTGCGGCACAGCGATTTCAATGGTTGCAATCCAACTGCTGCCGTTTTTAATTGCTTCATGTGCTATGATAGCCAAAGAGAGGTTGAAATTGCACTGCATACATGATATTAAAAGCACCTGTTTACATGACCTTTAAAACCTACTAAATACCAGACAGCATAATGCAGTGCGCCGAAGACCTCTGCAAAATTCAAATCTTATGTTTCGATCACAGGGCAAAGCGTTAAAAAATAGTGCTTAATGAAACATCGGTAACAAAATGGTAAATGTAATGACCGCTTTATTAATTGTGTGCCTGTTACGAGCTATTGTGAGATTTTACCTTGCTTGAGGGTCAGCTAGGTGAAATGCCCAGGCAGAGGCAGGAACTTGTTCAAGGCTGATTGTTTGATAGGTCTTGTAATGGAATGAATGAAAACACTGAAAAATGAATGATAACCAGCTTAAAATGGAAATGTGCAGCAAGTTTAAGCTATTGGAACCTACTCAACATATGAGAATTCTTATTTATACTCTGCACACTTTGGTAGGTAACACAAAACATTACCCCTAACTTGTATGCCACATATTCCGGAATACATATGATCTGCCAAGCTTATGGTTTATATTTTTGCTTTTGCTCTACTTTTGTTATTGTTTTTCTAAAATGTCAAATTTAGATTGTTATTTTTATTTATTTCTATGGTTACCTGTTAAGCAATAAACATTTACAATATGTTTTCACAAAATAACTTAAGAACCTCTGCAAACACCTTTGAGCAAGTTCAGAATTGTAACACAGCTAAATGGAGTTTGTAGCAACTTGTTGCAGGAGTTTAATTTCTGCAAGGATAGATCTCTACTCCTGTTCTCATTTTCAGATATTTAGTGTGGAGCTGTGAAAGGGGGGGGGGGGGGGAGGTTGGAGGATTTCAAGCAATCTAACTTTCATAATTAATCCCTTTTTTGTGCCCCATATGAACCATAGTAATGAAACAGTTACTATGGGGTATAATCTTGGGATTAACATGAATGAATGAAACAGACCAGTAGTTTGCTGTAGACGTGTACCCCAGACCATGTCCTGAGTGAGGATGTGTGTCAATGATTGTCAGCTTTCAGTCCAAAGGCCAGCAAATTACTTTATGGCACAAGTATGGACCCTGAACCCGCAACTAAGAACACACTTTATGCTGGCTGGAAGGTTCCATATGTACAAAATGCTGCAATAAAAAAAAAAAAAAAGCACCACACACATCTAATTCCCTGTATTGATTTTTTTTTAGATTCCGGCCATTAATTGGCACAGTATATCTTGAGCTTTACAGCCTAGATTTACAAAAAAACTTTTAATAAATTGGGTGACGGGCACACCAAAATTAAAAAAAGAAAGACCAGTCCGTGTAACATGCGCCATTTCAATGATTTTAATAAGCAAAATAGGAAACAATTTTATTAACAAAAAAACAGAAACCAGTCTGAATAAAAACTACAATAGACCAGATTTGAACTTGACGTTTGTCTTGTAAGCAAGTTTTGGAAATGTATCCCTTCAGAATCCACATGAAATAAGAAAAAAAAAAAAAAAAACAACAAACACCGATCAGACATGATTTCAACACAGTTGAATCAGAGATGCTAAAAAGTAATAATAATCCCATCTACATATCATTGCTGATGTACTGACAGAAACCCTCCAATATTTCAAGACTTGCAAGCATTGTGACGTCCATGTAATCCTGTTCACTACTATTAACTTACAGACAAAACAAAAAGAAAATTAAAACTGCAGCTGCACCAGCAGTGCAAAAAAAAAAAATTATACACATATATATATAAAAATGTTTTGTTTTATCTCTTAATTTGGTATGCTGCGATCCCAAAGCATCACTTAACTTTTACTGACCTGCAGAAAATAAATGAAACTGCACAGCAACCAGCTGCAAATAACTGCTACATATAGATATAGATATATATATAAATAAACTGAGCAGAAAAAGAGGGGGAAATGAAGAATAGGAAAATCAATTAATTTGCTGTAGTAGAAAATAAACAGCAGAACATAACGCTTAGTAGCAGAGGTGATAGGAAGCATTTAGTATCTATATAAGTCACCATTTAAGCTGTCACAACACAGCCTGGCTTTTCCCCCTTAGAGAGTATGTTACTGCAGATCTGCACAATCCTTATGTCAGCTAATATTAAACTCACATGCCACTTTGTTTTATGTTAAGGGGGGATATAGTCCCTGTATAACTGTAAGGACAGAATAACACACCTGCTAGGCATGATGCTTATTGTAGATCGGTCTGATGCTTAAAGGGTTACGTAGGGTTAGATACTGACTTGGCACGGGTGGAAGACTTTGTAAATGTGTGAATGTACGTACATACCTACACACAGGTACAAAATATGCATAACTATCACAAGAGTCAACACTATATATATTTTTTTAAGCAGGAACCACCTACAACGATAGCACCGATGGACATTTTGGAAATCACAGTAACAAAAAAAGAAAAAGCCAGGGGCAAAAAATAAAATGTAACTGCACCACACAGACATAACTATTATCATCCTCAACACAATGAAAGAAAAGGTCCTCAACCTCTACTTGAAAACGTAAAAAGGATCATGTCTGCTAACCACAGGAAATGGTATAGATGGGCAGAAAGTTTGTGTTTTAATATTTACAGGTTAGTATGAAATTAGGAGAATAGAGGATTTCATAAAAAAGCAGCAACAGACAAACACTGGAGAGCAAAAGAACAAATGAAAGTTTTGAGGGATGAGCCAAGAGAAATAAAAAAGCATGCTCAGGTTAAACAAGATAATGGTACAAAATAGAAAGTATTACCATACATGTCCAGCATGCAGGATTAACATTTTAATGCAGTTTTTTTTTCCTTTTTTTATATATTTTCTAAATACTCAAGCAGGCAATAAAACCAAGGGGTCAGGGTGCACTGAATGTCCCACCTGTTCAGTTTTCTTAGGTTTCTATCACCCAGAGTAGATATATATCTGATGGAGAGAAAAAAATCTGCATATAATGTTCATTGTTCTTCTCTTCTTCCAAAGTGGCAGTGACATTGTCCAGTAAAAGTTCTTGGTGGAATTAAGGTAAAGTCATGCCAAAGTCCTCTAATGTCCTTACCTTACCCCCTAAGCAAGGTGGAATCCCCCCCTCCCCCCAAAAAATCCACCAGTGTAACATTAGCATCACGTTCTCTTGTGCACCCATACAACCCCCTGCAGACTAGTCTACAGAAAGTAGAGTTCGTATGACAAGGAAGCACCCCCCTCTGATCCTCCCTCTCTACAGTTCTGGATGGAGAGATGTCACAGGGGAAACTCACATGAAGAACTCTGGAGAAGATGGGTTGTCGCTGGTGGACCCGGCCTCCCTGAAGCTGCTGTTGGTCAGTTTCTCGCACTTCATTTTGTAGGCATCTCGCTCTCGGGCCAGCCGGTTGACTTCTTGCTTCAGCTGCTCCACTTGCTGGATGAGCTGCGTCTTCTCATTCTCCAGGTGGTGTTTCTGCTGCACCCTCTTGAACCTGCAGGACTGGGCATATCCTCTGTTTTTCAAGGTTCTCCTCTTCTGTTTCAGGCGGATGACATCGTCTTTTGTGAAGCCCCTCAGATGCCGGTTTAGCTCCCGCACAGACATAGAGACCAGCTGGTCGTCAGAAAACCTGTCTTCGACCTGGTTGGAGCTGTGGTGTGCCGGGTGGCTGTTGTGGAGCTGCTGCGGGGAAGCGGAATTGTTGCTTTGGCTTGGAGAGTCTTGATGGTGGTGGTGATGGTGGTGAGGGTGCTGGTGAGGGTGAACCATCTCCTCGTGTCCGAGGTTCTGGTACTGGTGGGGGTTCTGGTGGTGCTGCTGGCCTGGATGATGATGTGGGTGATGGTGACCCCTGAAGCCCTCATATCCCTGAAGCTGCGGTGGGATCTGGTGAGAACCTATGAGGGCTTCCACAGCGTCCTCCGGGGTGAGGTTCAGAGCCTCGGGGTTAACATGCTGGTAGCTGCCCGCCATCCAGTACAGATCTTCCAGGTGGGTTTTCTGCTCTGTGGGACTGAAGCTCGGAGAGGATGGCACTGAGCTGCAAGGGGTGCTGATCGGAGTGGAAGACACGGAGCCCGATGCCTGCTGCAAGCGGTTGCAAAGCCGAACTGTGCGATCTGGTGCTCTGCCGCCAAGTGGCTCCTTCTTGACGTCAAACTTCATCAGGTCAAAGTCATTGACGTACTCCATTGCAAGTGGACTAGTTGGCAACTCTGCTCCAATAGGCAGCTCTCCGGCCATACTGGTCACCTCCGCTTACTCCAGATCTGCGCCCTGAGCGTGCCTCAGCTGCACACCCAAGGAGTCCAAGCGCAGAAGGTCTCCTCGGAGTTCCTGCAGAAGACAGCGCAGCCAGGAGCTGCGAGCTGTTCTTGCTGGCTCAGCTCTCTAGTGTCTCTGCCCAGTGCAGTAGAGGCAGCCCGCCCCCTGTCAGGGATTCGCAGTCCTCCCTGGATTCACTTTGTAACTTCCAAGTGCAGAACTGGCTCGGGGAACTTCTCGAGTGAGCAGATTGTGCTTTTATTACCAAGCCTCTGTCAGAGTACAGAATAGCTCTGCAGATCATCTGTGCTTTCCTAATGCAAGACCTTCACTTATATGCCCAGCGGTGTATCACGAGGGGAGGGGGCGTGTTCCTGGAGGTGCTGACCAATCCTTACCCCGGGAATGGCGAGATTTGCATAAAGCTGGGCAGGGAGGAGGGGGGTTGTTCTTGAAAAGTGACAGATAGGGGAAAAGTCAGCTGACGAGCTACTGCTTGAACAAGACCAGGCAATACCAAAGCACAATCCCTTCTCCTCCATACACTCTACATACCTCTTATTAAATCCTCGCACTGTAATCCTGCCTAGAAAATGTGAGATGTCTCAAACTTCTGCGTGCAGAAAGCAGCACGATCCTTATTAAATCTATAATATAACTGCAATAACAGCACAACTATACAGTGCAGCTCTCATTGCTCACGAGACATTGCAATGCTGCTGCAGGGTGCTTTACAGCAGTGTAATTGTACTTACATGTGCCTAAGGTCTTGGCCAGTCCTGCAGAAAACTTAATTATTTAACTCCTTTTTTTAAGATACAGTGACTGTGCCTATAGTGGTAGAAAACAAGTCCCAGTGTCACTAAGTTGTGTACTCTGAACATTCAAAATCACCCCTCACTGTAAAGGTGCCACTAATTATACCCTATTGATGGTACAATTTTACCAAATCTATGTAGCAGAAGGGTAAACTGAGTGAGTATACTTTGAATGGATACTTTAGCTAGTCCCTAATGCTGGGAACACACAATGCAGTTTCCTGTCCGTTCGACGGGTGATCCGACAGGAAGTTGTAGCGTGTGTACATGTCCAAACTGCTCCCAATCGATAAAGGGATCGATTTTCTGATGATAACTTCGCAAAATCGATCCCTTTCTCGATCGGAACCAGATCAGACTTGTCAAAAATAATCAGCCAACTTCCAGCCGATCGGACGGGAAATTGCATTGTGTGTTCCCAGCGTTATAGTACATATAAGTCGTAAGATTGTACAATCAAGATTGTATCATTAGTGGGCAGCTAAAAGAGTAAGTTGACACTGAATATGTTGCAAAGCACATTGCAACAGGTTTAGAAATCAGCGTGAGGCCTCTTGCACACTACATGCGATTCCGATTTTTTATGCGACCTGGTTTTGGATTACGATTAAAAAAAAGTACTGCATGCTGCTACGTTTTTTTTTTAATCGGAATCAAAAATAGGATTGTATAAAAAATCAGAAACGTATGTAGCGTGCAAGAGGCCTAACATGTTGCAACATACCTGGTCACCATTCATTTGGAACGTAGCTGTAATGTGCCCGTTGTCCTTAGGGTAGGAACACACCAGGCAGAATCGCATATGCGTTTTCCATATCACATAATGGAAAACACATATGCAATTCTGCCTAGTGTGTTCCTACCCTTAGGGATGGGTGACATAGCCCGTGTCTTAGTGGGTGCGCTGCTCTTCATCTTCCCAAAACTTCAACCTTCACAGCCATGAGTGGAGAGGATGGAGAGCAACGTTCAGCGCCACGGCAATAGGTGGCGACATAGGTGCCACGGCCCGCGCCCACTGACACATTGCTTCTGTTTGGAAGCGTGGAGCCGAATCTCGCTCATTCCTAGTCGCGCACAGCTTGCCTTGCATTACAGTGGCTGGACAGTGTAATGGTTAAGGGCTCTTCCTCTGACACAGGAGACCTGGGTTCAAATATTGGCTCTGCCTGATCAGTAAGCCAGCGCCTATTCAGTAAGGAAATCTTTGGGCAAGACTCCCTAACACTGCTACTGCCTACTGAGTGCGCTCTAGTAGCTGCCTCGCAAGTGCTTTAAGTCCAACAGGAGAAAAGCGCTATACAAAAAAAAAGGAATTAAATTACAATTGCAAAGCAGTGCGCTGCAATGATCCTATAACAACGATGTTCACAGTGCAGCAGGTATGGTATATTGGCATGCGGCATCATAATGCACTGCATGCAGTCCGTTACTGCAAAACATGCATTAACAGTGAAGCATACTTTTCAGCGACTGTATGTGATGCCACACCCGGGAAACGTGAAGTGCTGCTTTCCCATTCCATTACGTTGTGTTCCTGCTGTTACAGGGAAGGTAATGCCCACTGTGATCCTAGCCTTAGGCTATGGAGATGGGTGGGATAAAATAATGGAAAATTTTGAACACAAAGACCACGCGTTTCAGGGGTCCTACCCGCTTCCTCAGTTTACATTTGCAGTGGGCAGTTGCATTGCATCGCCTATAAAAACAACAACCCTGCGCAACAGAAAAGTCAAATCACAGGTTATGCATGCATTGCGACGCATGCGGTGAAGCATACAGTCAATGTTAAAGTGTACCTGAGACAAGGGTGCGGGGAAATTCATACATACCTGGGGCTTCCTCCAGCCCCCTTCAGACCTTTGGCTCCCTTGCTATCCTTCTGGGCCACCTAATTTCCTCTTAAATGTCTCCAGTTGGCGCATGCACAGTTCAGCTGTGCGTTCGCTGCCATTGCACTCCCATCACCAGGAGCATTCGGCGCAGGTGCAGTACTCTCCCGGAGACGGAGCGTCAATATAACATGAACACATACTTTAGGTAGTCCCACATATTACATACATGAGGCAAGATTGTACAATCAAAAGTGTATTGTTGAACGACACCTTTACGCAACCAGCAATCTTCCGAAACACCAATAGGATGCCTTGCATATCATAATTTCCACAGAAAAGAGCTAGACTTTCAGGGTCTCTATCAAGCAATGAGCACGCATGCTTACATTTATTAATATGAGTGGCATATTGGCTACAATTGCAGTAATAAAGGTTCTACAAACTCTGCAAAAGAGCTGCATTGTGGCATACAGCAGGGAAATGAGCAGGCGCAGGCTATCCACCCCGGGCTCTGGGGAATTAGGCATCCACTAATCATTCTAGCTTGCAGACCTGAGTCTTTTGTTTGTTTTAATAAGCAAGCCTCTAGTTTTTGAGTCGGCGTTTCGCAACAATAGTGACAAGTTTTGAGAAATCACTTTAGAGAAATAAATGGCGCCCCCAAGTGGCCAAAGCTGCACAGTTGGAAATAAAGCAGAGATTTCCTTGATACGGAAACCTCAAACATTCCATATTCGGTATTTATTTGTGACAGGCAAAAAAAAAAAAAAAAAGTTCCAGAAATAGGATTGTATATAAAGAATATATATAAAGTCCGTGGTCCGAAGAACTGAGAAGACCGCTAAGCAACAAATGTGAGCAGCGAATACAGCAAGAAGGCAAATGCTGAAGTGTCCTGTGTTTTTTCTAAATCATCACACGCTAAAGCGATATATATATGTATATTTACACGCCTGAGCCGAGTAGCGTGTATACTGACACAGCCAGCACACACCATAGCCACACTAGTGTTGTGACTATACTCACACAACCAGCACACACTATAACTACACTCGTCCAGCGCTAGTGGTGTGGTTGTATACTCGCACACTATAGCATACAGCCAGAACACACCATAGCCACGACTCCTGCAGCACAGTAATGTGTATGCTCTCACACAGCCAGCATACAATATAGCTACACTCCGGCAGCACTACTGGAGTGGTTGTATACTCACATACTATAGCCACACTCCTGCAGCACTAGTGTTGAGACTGTATTCACACAGCCAGCACAGACCATAGCCACACTCCTGCAGCACAGCAGTGTGTATACTCACACAGTCAGCATACACTATAGCCACACTCCCACAGCACAGTCCTGTGTACACTCACACAGTCAGCACATACCATAGCCACACTCCTACAGCACTAGTGGTGTGACGGTCAGAGGCATAGGCTGGAGAGGCTCCAGCCTCAGGGAGCAGAGTAGGAGGGGGCACACAACTCACTCAGCTATCATTTCCCTATTGTGTTTGAAGCAGAGAGAAATAAGAAAAAGGGATACATTTTAGATGTTGGGGGAGTTAGGAGCTCTGGGGCATCTGTTTGTCTAATAGCAATCAGTGTGTGAGGGCTGGGGTGGGATGGATGGAGGGGCGCACTTTGGTGTCTCAGCCTTGGGTGCTGGTGGACCTTGTCCCGGCTCTGGTGTGACTATACTCACATAGCCACACTCCTACAGCACTAGTGGTGTGACTATACTCACATAGCCAGCATACACTATAGCCACACTCCAACTGCACAGTCGTGTGTACACTCACACAGTCAGCACACACCATAGCCACACTCCTACAGCACTAGTGTGACTATACTCACATAGCCAGCACAGACCATAGCCTCACTCCTACAGCACAGTAGTGTGTATACTCACACAGCCAGCACACACCATAGCCACACTCCTACAGCACTAGTGGTGTGACTATACTCACATAGCCAGCATACACTATAGCCACACTCCTACAGCACAGTCCTGTGTACACTCACATAGCCAGCATACACTATAGCCACACTCCTACAGCACAGTCGTATGTACACTCACACAGTCAGCACACACCATAGCCACACTCCTACAGCACTAGTGGTGTGACTATACTCACATAGCCAGCACACACCATAGCCACACTCCTACAGCACTAGTGGTGTGACTATACTCACATAGCCAGCACACACCATAGCCACACTCCTACAGCACAGTAGTGTGTATACTCTCACAGCCAGCACACACCATAGCCACACTCCTACAGCACTAGTGGTGTGACTATACTCACATAGCCAGCACAGACCATAGCCACACTCCTACAGCACAGTAGTGTGTATACTCACACAGTCAGCACACACCATAGCCACACTCCTACAGCACTAGTGGTGTGACTATACTCACATAGCCAGCACACACCATAGCCACACTCCTACAGTACTAGTGGTGTGACTATACTCACATAGCCAGCACACACCATAGCCACACTCCTACAGCACAGTAGTGTGTATACTCTCACAGCCAGCACACACCATAGCCACACTCCTACAGCACTAGTGGTGTGACTATACGCACATAGCCAGCATACACTATAGCCACACTCCTACAGCACAGTAGTGACTATACTCACACAGCCAGCACACACCATAGCCACACTTCTGCAGCACTATTGGTGTGACTATACTACACAGCCAGCACACACTATAGCCACACTCCTGCAGCACTATTGGTGTGACTATACTCACACAGCCAGCACACACTATAGCCACACTCCTGCAGCACTATCGGTGTGACTATACTCACACAGCCAGCACACACCATAGCCACACTTCTGCAGCACAATTGGGGTGACTATACTCACACAGCCAGCACACACCATAGCCACTCTCCTGCTGCAATAGTGTTGATATTGTATACTCATACAGCCAATACAGACAACAGTATATAGCCACACTCCTGCAGCACTAGTATGATGTAATGTGTATACTCAAAGAGCCAGCACATACTACAGCCACACTCCTACAGCACAGTTGTGTGTATACTCATACAGCCAGCACATACTACAGCCACACTCCTACAGCACAGTTGTGTGTATACTCACACAGCCAACACACACTATATTGACACATTATTGTAGCAATAGTGATGTGACTATACTCACACAGCCCACCCACAATATAGCTACATGGCGTGACTGTATAATTCAGCACACACTATCTCTGCACTAGCTTCCTACAAATTACTATGGTTACTCTCAAGCCAAACACACACTATTCTCACACTCAATCAGGGTATATAATGTGCCTACTTATAAATCCAATTGCCAGTATGTGTACTTATACTTATAAATCCAGGTAGGGTGTGTGCGCTCATAAATGCAGCTGTACTCATTATGCTCACAATTCTTTAGCACAAGTAGTGTGGGTACTCTCAAACCCAGCATACCCTATATACATACCCCTTCAGCACAGCTCTCAAACCCAAAACAGACTATACTCACACAGCAGCAGCAGCAGCAGCAGCACAAGTAGTGTGTACTCCCAAACCCAACACAGGTTATGCTCACACTTCATCAGTTAGTAGTGTGTATACTTACAAACCTGCTGTGCTCACACTACATCAGCACTAGCAGGTTGTAGTCAGTAACCCAACCCCATAACATGCTTACACTCCATTAGCACTAGCAGGTTGTACTCGGTAACACAATCACATAACATGCTCACACTCCATCATCAGCACCAGTACTGTGTGCACTAACTGCTCTGATCACAGGACACAGACTATTCAATAAAACAGTGTAAAGAGAAGAAACACGATGTAGATTGCACGAAGGAGCAGGAATCTAAAAATTACCTCTGTTCTGGCTTCAGTGTAGTGTAACCGTCATATAGCACTACCCCATTTGCAGTTTCCGCAACAAAAGTAACCAGTGTGATAAACTAGAGCAGCAACTATGTAGCAAAATGTCAAAGAAACAATGTAGCATTCTCACCCTTCATGGGAAACCTCTATCTATCTATCTATCTATCTATCTATCTATCTATCTATCTATCTATCTATCTATCTATCTATCTATCTATCTATCCTTATATCCCTCCATCCATCTATCCCAAAGCTGCCTCTGTTTCGGAAGGAGGCGATAAGTGTTTCTTCTATCCATGAATGGTGCCGATAAAAACTCCCAATCAATTCTTATTTGAATGAAAGTCCGGCCGGGGGTAGGAACTTTAACCCTTTCAGCTGGCAGACAATTGAAAATCTGTTTGGTTCAGCAGTTTTAGCTCCAAAGTGTTTCTGCTTTCCATTTATCTCGGGGAAGGGGGGGGGGGGATAATTGGCCAGAGACAGAGGGTGAGTTCTCCCAAATATTTAGGGGAAGGGGTGGGGGATGGGACGGCATTATTGGGGGTGGGGGGGTCCAGCGTGCACATCCACCAGCCTCTGGCAGCTCATGTACCCAGCGCTGCATCAAGAATAGAGAGGATCGTGCTGTCCCCATACAATCATTCTGCACATAGAACCCCGCCATCCTTCATCTCTAATGGAGCGGAGACAGCAGTGTTGATGGAAGAAAATTAATTTTTAAAGGGCCGTTTTAAATAAGCGTGCACGTGTGTGCCTAAGCATAAGCCTTCCATACAGATATGCAAAGTCCTGTAGATAAAACCCTGATGTCTGTATGGGTAATGGATATTACCTCTCATCTCTGCGAAATATTTATATTCTAATACATGGTGGCCGCGGTGGAATGGCTTATTGATTATTAAATACCGTTTATAAAGAGCATGCCATTACTGTAATATAGTCTTAAAAGGTTATTTTAAACGCATTTTTCCCCGCAGTTACAGAATGCAAAGAAGGGAGCGGAGCTTCAGCTAATTAATAAAATGGGAGAGGAGGCTTCCAAGATTATTTGCCCCCTTAAAGGACAACTGAAGTGAGAAGAATATGGAGGCTGCCATATTTATTTCCTTCTAAACAATGCCAGTTACCTGGCTATCCTGCTGATCTATTTGGCTGAAGTACTGTCTGAATCACACCTGAAACAAGCATGCTAATCTTGTCAGATCTGACAATATCAGAAACATCTGATCTGCTGCATGCTTGTTTAGGGGCTATGGCTAAAAGTATTAAAGGCAGAGGATCAGCAGGGTGCCAAGGAACTGGTATTGCTTAAAATGAAATAAACATGGCAGCCTTTATATCCTGCTTCAGTTGTCCTTTAAGTACTTCCATAAATTACCCTGAGAGCTGTTTGCACCACTGCAAAGAGGAGAATACGAACTAAACAGATGTACTCTGAAAGCTGCAGCAATTCCCATGCAGAAAGTGGATGTGAGTGGGAGTGAGGTGATCTCTGCTAGTTAATCATCAATTCACCTACCAACAGCTACAGAAAGGAAACTGTCGATGTTTGCTAGTTCACAGTAATGGCACCAGCAACCCACGATCTGTAAAATGACAGGCACTTATCACACCTTCACTTTCTTTTCTGTTCTGCAGAACTTATTGGGGAAATATGTCCCTCCTCAGTGTAGTGCACTGCAGAGCATCTGAGCAGGAAGGCCGGAGGACTGTCATATAATTCGCTCATTCATACCCGATCTGAAGATATAGTCACATAACTGGTAGGTTATTTTAATTACTAGCTGTGCTTGGAGAGGTCATGCTTTTGCATTAGGGATTAGAGAGAAATCAGTCCTCGCTATTTGTGATTTCAGTGGGGTTCAGTGGTGCTTCTTTAACCCGTTCTATACATCTGTCTGGTTTACATAGGAACTCAAAATGCTTGGTGGTTTGTATGTTTATCATAAATAAACGCAAACTTTGCGTTTCTCGGACGTCTCCTGTAATATTTATCATAAACACCAAGTTACCGTTTCTCTAACGTTCCCTTTATGCAATGTTTATCATATACACAAATTTAGCGTTTCTCTAATGTTTATTCTATATATTTTTTTCATAAACACAAAGTTAGCGTTTCTCAAACGTTCTCGGTACTTTATAAATCACAGCTTTTGAGATATGGACATAAACAGCTGGTATGACGTATAGGAACGTAGAACTGCCATTTCTCCAGTTAGTTTTTGTGATTTTTGCCTGTTAGTTTTTCTCACCTAGCATAGACGTTTAGTTGATATCATTTAACTGTTTAGAGAGCTGAGTTCATTATAGCGAATGAATTATTCTTTCTGACTATATATGTCTTTGTTAGTGTAAACAGTGATTTGTCTACTGCTTGTACAGAAGGGGTTAACAGTATTGAGGCGTTACAATTAATTATTACCATACTCTGATGAGAGCTGCGAAATGAACGGGTCAATACGAAGAACAGGAACGTCTGTTAATTCCTATTGAAACGGGAACGTGAATATAGACGTTCTATGTGAGGTTTGCAGTATTTCAAGTATGATGTAATAATAATCAGGGGAATTGTACCATCCTCTCTAGTGTATGTACAGCAGCGCTTCGGGAAACTTGGACGGTAATATCGCCTGAGATTGCAGATGTGCTTATATAATACCATACTGAAAAAAATGCCTTGTACAGGTCTTCTGTTCAATACTGTAGTTATAATAAACAATAATTCAGTGAAAGTGAATAGTAAATAAGGAAAAATATTTTAATGTGTAAAATGTATCTGTATAAATAGCGATTTATACAGTCTTGTCGGCATTTGTAAATGACTAGTTATTATATATTTTCTTATATATGAAAGACAATCTATGGGCGAGGGAGTTGGCTGTGCAGTCTAATCAAGCATCGATATACTTTTAGATGGGGTGATACTGGGAACTAGGAGATTTCACAGCAGCTGTAGTCATTCTACATAGAGATGCCCAAGTTCTCTAATACCAGTTACAGACAGTCACAGTCAGCCTGCATAGAGATATTTTCTTATGCCAGTTATAATCACAATCAGTCTGTACACAGATAGCCAAGCTGAATTATATCAGGTACAATCATAGTGTGCCCACTAATGATACAATCTTGATTGTACAATATCTATGTGAAAAAGTGTTGTAGGGCTCAGACATGAAGTTCTAACAATGAGATGCTGGGGATCAATGTACCTATGAATGGTTAGGCAAACCCTGTCATTTCCTGCTAGTCACTGATCACTGTTGTGAGTCAGTCAAATAAACGTTTTTATCAGTATTTATTAAAAGTTAAGTTTTATGCAAATAGTCTCCTCCAGTAAGGTTAACAATTGTTGTTTAGGAATCAGAATTTGTGTAATATTATGCCAGTTGTAATCACATTCAGATAGCCAAGCTCTATTATGTCAGTTACAATCATAGTGTGCCCACTAACGATACAATCTTGATTGTACAATCTTATCAATTATATGCAATGGAAGCGACTACCGAAAGTATATATGCAAAGTATATTCGCTCAGTTCACCTGTCTACTACATACAGTGGTTTGCAAAAGTATTCGGCCCCCTTGAAGTTTTCCACATTTTGTCACATTACTGCCACAAACATGAATCAATTTTATTGGAATTCCATGTGAAAGACCAAGACAAAGTGGTGTACACATGAGAAGTGGAACGAAAATCATACATGATTCCAAACATTTAAAAAAAAAAAAAAATAACTGCAAAGTAAGCTGTGCGTAATTATTCAGCTCCCTGAGTCAATACTTTGTAGAACCACCTCTTGCTGCAATTGTCTATGTCTCTACCAGCTTTGCACATCTAGAGACTGAAATCCTTACCCATGCTTATTTGCAAAACAGCTCCAGCTCAGTCAGATTAGATGGACAACGTTTGTGAAAAGCAGTTTTCAGATCTTGCCACAGATTCTCGATTGGATTTAGATCTGGACTTTGACTGGGCCATTCTAACACATGGACAGGTTTTGTTTTAAACCATTCCATTGTTGCCCTGGCTTTATGTTTAGGGTCGTTGTCCTGCTGGAGGGTGAACCTCCGCCCCAGTCTCAAGTCTTTTGCAGACTCCAAGAGATTTCTTCCAAGATTGCCCTGTATTTGGCTCCATCCATCTTCCTATCAACTCTGACCAGCTTCCCTGTCCCTGCTGAAGAGAAACACCCCAGAGCATGATGCTGCCACCACCATATTTGACACTGGGGATGGTGTGTTCAGAGTGATGTGCTGTGTTAGTTTTCCGCCACACATAGCGTTTTGCATTTTGGCCAAAAAGTTCAATTTTGGTCTCATCTGACCAGAGCACCTTCTTCCACATGTTTGCTGTGTCCCCCACATGGCTTGTGGCAAACTGCAAACGGGACTTCTTATGCTTTTCTGTTAACAATGGCTTTCTTCTTGCCACTCTTCCATAAAGGCCAACTTTGTACAGTGCACGACTAAAAGTTATCCTATGGACAGATTCCCCCACTTGAGCTGTAGATCTCTGCAGCTTGTCCAGAGTCACCATGGGCCTCTTGACTGCATTTCTGATCAGCGCTCTCTGTGTTCGGCCAGTGAGTTTAGGTGGACGGCCTTGTCTTGGTAGGTTTACAGTTGTGCCATACTCCTTCCATTTCTGAATGATCGCTTGAACAGTGCTCCGTGGGATGTTCAAGGCTTTATCTCTGACCTGTCTGGTGTGTTCTTTGGACTTCATGGTGTTGTTGCTCCTAATATTCTCTATGGCCTAGTGCACACCGGAGCGTTTCCGCTGCAGTTTGCGATCTGCTTGCGGGTGCGAATCCGCTAGGGTAATGTATTTCAATGGGCTGGTGCACACCAGAGCGGGAGGCGTTTTGCAGAAACGCATACTCCCGGGCTGCTGCAGATTTTAGATTGCGGATGCGTTTCTGCCTTAATGTTAAGTATAGGAAAACCGCAAACCGCTCTGAAAAACGGCACTTCAGAGCGGTTTGCCAGGCGTTTTTTGTTACAGTAGCTGTTCAGTAACAGCTTTACTGTAACAATACATGAAATCTACTATACCAAAACCGCTACACAAAACCGCAAAACGCTAGCTGAAACGCTGCAGAAAAATAAGAAAAAGCGTTTCAAAATCTGCTAGCATTTTGCGGATCTGCTAGCGGTTTTTGGTGTGCACTAGGCCTTAGACAACCTCTGAGGTGGTCACAGAGCAGCTGTATTTGTACTGACATTAGATTACACACAGGTGCACTCCAGTATTTAGTCATTAGCACTCATCAGGCAATGTCTATGGGCAACTGACTGCACTCAGACCAAAGGGGGCTGAATAATTACGCACACCCCACTTTGCAGTTATTTATTTGTAAAAAAATGTTTGGAATCATGTATGATTTTCGTTCCACTTCTCACGTGTACACCACTTTGTATTGGTCTTTCACATGGAATTCCAATAAAATTGATTCATGTTTATGGCAGTAGTATGACAAAATGTGGAAAACTTCAAGGGGGCCGAATACTTTTGCAAACCATATAGATATAGTAAGATCGTACAATCAAGATTGTATCATTAACCTCCTTAGCGGTAACCCCGTGCTGGACACGGGGTAAGCCGCCGGAGGGTGCCGCTCAGGCCCTGCTGGGCCGATTTTCATAATTTTTTTTTTTTGCTGGACGCAGCTAGCACTTTGCTAGCTGCGCCAGCACTCTGATCGCCGCCGGCCCCCGCCCGATCGCCGCTATCTGATGCGGCGCGTGGCCCCCCCCAGACCCCGTGCGCTGCCTGGCCAATCAGTGCCAGGCAGCGCCGAGGGGTGGTTCGGGACTCCCAATGACGTCCCGACGTCGCTGACGTCGGTGACGTCATCCCGCCCCGTCGCCATGGCGACGGGGGAAGCCCTCCAGGAAATCCCGTTCTTTGAACGGGATTTCCTGATCGCCTATCGCCGGAGGCGATCGGCAGGGCTGGGGGGATGCCGCTGAGCAGCGGCTATCATGTAGCGAGCCCTGGGCTCGCTACATGATTTAAAAAAAAAAAAAAAAAACTGCTGCGCTGCCCCCTGGCGGAATTTTTCATACCGCCAGGGGGGTTAATGGGCAAGTTTAAAGTGGCCATTAGTGGTACAAAAATTTCAATGATGAAATTTTCAATAAGATCATTCAGATTGAAAAGATCGTATTTAATCTATCGTCATCCCCATCAACTTGTGATCCTCTCTCCACCAGTTATGATCATATGTACGGAAAAAATCAATCATGTGGAACGATCATCGATTTAAGGGAAGATCGATAATGAGATTGTTCAGGATTGATTGGGCCTATCAACTTTTTTTCATGCAATGCAAGCTGAATATTCTGATTTAAAATATGATTGTTCACTAAAAATTGTACCGTTAATGGGCAACTTTAAGCTCTCTACAGATGCTGGATATTCATTGCATGAGATGATCATTCATACAGATGCAATCCAATTGGGCAAATATCTGTCCAGTGACATAATTTAGTGACCTGATCACTGAAGCCCCGACTCAAGAGACCACTATTGTTTAGCACCTACTGCTTACTCATCTCTTGCTCACCACCCCATTCCCCTCTCCACAGGACAGGCTGCTCCAATCAGATTTGATCAGAGGGTGATCTGTCTTTTGGTTGATCTGCCGATCCTCACTAGATGTATAGACACCTTAAAGAGACTCCGTAACAAAAATTGCATCCTGTTTTTTATCATCCTACAAGTTCCAAAAGCTATTCTAATGTGTTCTGGCTTACTGCAGCACTTTGTACTATCACAGTCTCTGTAATAAATCAATGTATCTTTCCCTTGTCAGACTTGTCAGCCTTTGTCTGGAAGGCTGCCAAGTTCTTCAGTGTTGTGGTTCTGCTATGCACTCCCCCCTCAGGGGGGAAAGAAACACACAAATGATCTCTTGAGATTCAAAAGGAAGGCTGTATACAGCCTGCTTGTGTATGGATGTATTTGCTATGTGTGGACATACTGTACATCAACCTACTTCCTGTTTTGGTGGCCATTTTGTTTGTTTATAAACAAACTTTTTAAAACGGTTTTTAACCACTTTTAATGTGGCGGGGAGCGGCGAAATTGTGACAGAGGGGAATAGGAGATGTCCCCTAACGCACTGGTATGTTTACTTTTGTGCGATTTTAACAATACAGATTCTCTTTAAGGCCTGGAACCCACTGCAAAATGCTATCGCTAATCGCAAGCGCTAGCATTTTGTATGAGCAGTTTGTCAGCAGTTTCATGAGCGTTTTAGGAAGTGATTTTACAAAGTGTATCAATTTGCCAGCGATTGTGTAGCGATTAGCGATTAGCATTTTAAAGTCTGATTGGTCCTTTCAATTAATTTTAATTTTGTTACAGTATTTGGTAAGGTTAAAACGCTAGCAAAATCGCTCCATGCAGGTTTTAATGAGCGATTAAAGGAATACTATCGAAGTTGACCAAATTTTAACAGCAGTATGAATCAATATACCATTAAAAGTTAGAGTGAACACAGCATATGATTTTGCTGCGCTGTGTGTCTTTTTTTTTTATCTACCTTTCTGACGGCGTCCCCTGTGCAAACTGACGGCGTCGGATTTTGGAGCAGGTCATTATGCTAGAGGTGATTCTTCTAGCTGTGTACAATGTGGAATGACCCATTGTGATGTTCCCCCACAGCAGATTGAGTGGTGCAGCGCGCGACCCGCATCTACAAGTTAGGAGCGAGAGGAGAGACAACCGCTCTCGTTCCTAGTCTTTTCAGCCACTCTGATTGGTCTGCCGGGCTGCCCTGCTTCCGAGGCAGACTTCCGTGTTCAGCGCTGCCGCCGCGTCATTGATTGTTGCTATGCGACGGCAAGCTAATAAGGCGGAGGAGCGAGCGTCATTGCTCCGAAGTTACAGGAGCCGAAGAGGAGGACTTATAAGTCCTCTTCGGCTCCTGTAACTTCGGAGCAATGACGCTCGCTCCTCCGCCTTAGTAGCTTGCCGTCGCGTAGCAACAGTGGAAGTTGCCCCATCCATTAACATTAGCTGAGCGTTTTTGCAAAACGCTCCAGAAATGCTCCCAAAACCGCTCTTGTGGGTTCCAGCCCTAACAGTCTGTCAGGAGAGCTCACAATCTGTCAATCTATGTCATATCTGTTATGTAGATATTGTAGACTAGGCCAATTTTGGGGGGAACCTATTAACTTATCTGTGTTTGTAGGCTGTGGGGGATAAGTGGAGAGCATACATTCTTCATATAGATCATACTCGATGTGTAGACACGCTCACTGCAGTAGGCAGTGCTGGAAATGAGAAGTTGTGCGAAAGGAGTGTTGTGGTCATATTACTTGCCAGGTTACCTCAGTATGGCTGATTGTTTTGAACCTGTGGACCTGATTTACTGAAACTGCGTACTTACCGCCCCACGCGTCCTGCGACGTCCCCTTGATGCCAGTCGTCAGCGACGCCTCTTCCTGTCGGTGGGTGTGCACAATGTCACATGATGCTACACGCCGGGAGCGAACAAGACTTCAAGCAATCGCGGCACTTTGCATAAATAAGAATCACCCAGAGCCCAATATAGTGTAGTATGTATTGGAAACCGTGGATAAATGTAAGTGTGAGATGAATATACTCACAAACATGGGTTACCTCTTAGGCAACCACTGAAGATGCAGGTGAGGAGATTAAACCTGTTCTCACTCAGGATTAAAATGTCGATTTCTGTAGATCAGATAAGTAGGGGTAGGTCACCCCTCCACCAGGGGTGGACACAGTATTATCGTAAGAGAACAGAGGCGCCAGCAGGATAAAGGGTAATAAAAGTTTTAAATTTACTGGGAGGCAGTGGTGGACTTACCTCCGGAAAGCAGACTCAAAATACTCAGCAAGGCTTGGTGTACAGAACGCCAGAGTAGAATGAAAACGTTTAAAAGGTCTAAAAGAGGGGGATGTTTAGGTGGACTTACCTCCCTAGAAAATATAGAACTCAATTGAGTCACAATATATCAATACAAACATTTTATTCAACTCTACTTGAATAAAATTTTTGTATTGATATATTGTGAATCAATTGAGTTCTATACTTTCGAGGGAGGTAAGTCCACCTGAACATCCCCCTCTTTTAGACCTTTTAAACGTTTTTATTCTACTCTGGCGCCTCTGTACACCAAGCCTTGCTGAAATCTTGATTCCACCCTCGGTGGATGGGTGCTACCCCGTTTCCTGTCTACAGAGAGCGACATCTTAAAAACCTGAGTGGGGTCAGGTTCTAATGCTCCCCACCTGCACTTCAAGTGGTTGTCTATGGGTAACCCATGTTTGTGAGTATATCTAAATATTTTGCTTTAAACCACAACCAACTTAACAATTCTACACCATATTGGGCTCTCGATTGCTCGTCAGTAGCACGAATAGCGCCCCTATATCGACAGAGGCGCTAATCGTGCTACTGACGAGCTACTGTTTGTCCCCTATCTTATTGCCTGATGAAGCGGGCTGTGCCTGCGAAACGCGGTGCATCTTTTGGGGTACCAATAATAAATGTATTTGTTTAATTCAGACAGTATTTTGAGTCTGCTTTCCGAAGATAAGTCCACCACTGCCTCCCAGCAAATTTTAAAACTTTTATTACCTTTTATCCTGCTGGCGCCTCTGTTCTCTTACGGTGGCACTTTGCATGGGAGTTGTCGGGGATCTTAGTGATCTGATCTGCCATGACGGTTGCTCTTGCGTCACTAAGTGACGTTACGTGGTTGTGCGCCTGTACCCACGTCACGATATCACGGAAACGACCGCTTGGTGCTCAGAAATCATCGGTCGGCGGGAAAATCGTGACATGGGTACTTAGCTTAACATATGTCCATAGGCCTCCAGGCTTCTCAAGCCATCTCCAGTAATAAAAGTTAATAAAAGGTAATAAAAGTTCAGCCAACCTCGAGGACTATTTTATACTACGCATTTCAAGATATTATTGTGTTCATCACAATTTAATATAAAATATGCCCACTAGATATGCTTGGATATATCTAAAGACATCTTATTAGACTAGTAAACCAGAGCCATAAATGCTTTAGTGTGTGTAGTATGCATAGTATGTAGGTTTCTGTAAGGGTACAAATATTGGTCCTTCTATTAGGCTGCATCTTACATCCCCTCCAAAAGCTTCACTGCCTGAACATGCAAAAACCAGATTCACTAAAGTGAAGATCCTCTACTGAAATGATAAGGTAATCAGTTTGTATTGCAAATTCCTACTTACACCAAGACAAACAGGGTGTATTTTAGCCTAACTTGTTCACAATAAGGAAAAAAAATATGGAATGAATAGAAACTGATTCTCCCTGACAGCTAGATTTTTGACACACAAAGAAAATGAAACTCTGAAAACGATGTTCTGTGCATGGTGGTGACATCATCCGCATGATAGCAGCTGCAATGCAGGGAGAAAAAAAAGCAGGCAGCAGATATTAGCTAAAGTACAGAAGTAACAGTGGAAACATACCGTAGTAGCGGTAGCAGGGGCATAACAAAGCCCTCCGGGACCACTAGCAAAATTATCCTGGGGCCCCAACAAACACCTTGCAGAGAAGTGCAAGAAGGGGAATAATATTTACCTGGTCTGGCACTATGTGTCTGCTCTTCCTATGGACAGCCACTCACTCTAGGCTGCCATCCTCTGGCTCATGGTCACATGCCATGCAACAGAGCGAGTGGTTGCTGGGAGGAAGAAGAAACCCATAGCGCTGGAACAGGTAAATATTACACTGCTTCCTGCGCTACTCTGCAAGGTGGAAAGGATGAGGAGCAGGCCCTCAGTCTTCCATGGGTGCTACTTTTGCACCAGTGATGGAACGAAGGCATTTTAAGTTTCAAAAACAAGCTTGAATAAAGTTGGCTGAGGCAGGAGACCATGACCCTCTCAGACGATTATGAAGCGTGTGTACGGCAGCTTCTGACCCCAACCTGTGAGTGGTCGAGTCAGCGGATTAAGTTACCCGACGGCGGCCAACTTTTTTGTATTTGCTGCCGTTTGATGTCACACGTGCACCACTCTGTTGTCCCTCCAACCCCTGCATAGCAACAGCACGAGGGGATGCAAAGGTTGCGACCGCATCAGGCCCTTGGACACTAGGGGCCCTCCTCTATCCATCCTTTTAGCTTTTCATCGGTGCTATGCTGGTAATAGTGGAATAGTGGTCATTAACAAATGGTTTTCCTCCTCTGGTTTCACCTCTTACACTGAAAATTTGGTTGGAAGGTTTTGAGGCTCCATACCAATAAAGTGCTTGGGAGCCCCATCTAAAACTCGCACTGGGGCCCCTGGATCCTTAGCTACGTCTGTACTGGCCCACCCAGAGATGTCGCTCACGGCGACATATATTACAGGTGTGTACACACCTTTATTGGAGATGCAAATAGTGCAAATAACGCTTGAAATCTGCATAGTATGTAGCCATTAAAGCACCCTGGCAGCTGAGAAGGCCAGGATCTGGTTCGTGGACCCCAAAATTGCCCCTTTATTTTAAACTTGGCAACAGCAGATCTCATATCACTATCCAGGCAGGTTCATTTTAAAAGTGGATTTGTTAGCATCTTGTTCATATAGTAGCCAACTAAGGTGTCTGGAGCACATGAGAATACCAGTCATTCCCTCATGAAATGGCTGCAGATTGGAGGAAAGGAAGATGAGAGCATTGTCTATTCCTCTGCCACCAGTCCGCCTGTTCTCAGCATTGTTGTCCTGTGCATGTTGCTCTGCATGGACCCCAGTGTCACAAAACCCCCACACATAGCTATGTAGCAGGCGGCTATTTCTGGCCCTGTGCAGAGCAGGGGGTGCACATATGCTGCTAACTGGCACTGTGAAGATGCACATCTGAAATCTGGATCAGTATACAGAGTTCAATGGAATTCATGTAATCACATCCTCCTTTCCCTAATCAGGAAATGTATATTTTCAGTTAGGGAACTGAAAAGATTTGAGAAATCTTGTCTGAGATAACAGCATGTTGGGTACCAGGCTGCTGGTCTCATACTTATAGGATGCATGTTAGGCTGAAAGGGGTACGATACCTCTCATGCAGAGCATAACTAAGAACTACTGAGTTCTCTGAACTGAAGGCATAATTAATAAAAAAAAAACATTTTTGCCATGTAATTGCATATAAAGTGCCAACAAGATGGTATCTGGTGCCTGCCAGGCTGGCTAAATTAGCAGGCTCAGCAGACTAGATGTTTTAGAGGATGTGTCAATGCCTACGACTGACCAGACTGTGGAGCAGGACCTTTGGTGAATTACAGTCTCTTTTTCACATTACCATACGGAAAGACCCATAGATAACACTTTTCCATGGCAGAATAGAAGGCCTGGCAGAGAACCAAAACAAATTTGCATCCTACCTATTCCTACCAAAATGCAACATTGTCTGCTTCTTGAAGTAACAGCCATGCTTACCACAGCATTTCCTGCTGATACTTCTTCTCCCAAAGGTGATTTCTGCTGTCTGTTTCGGCTGCATGGCAGCTGCCATCATGCTCGAGATGTCAGCCCTCTGCACACAACAGGGATAATTCACAGCATTTTCTGCCTGAAGTGTTGTGTCATCTCAGCATGTCAGCAGAAACAGAAGTTGTTTCTTATCAGTTATTCCTTTGTAAAAGGGCCAGTGAAATCTGACTTGACAATTTAGTGTTAATATATAGGAAATAAAAATAGATGCTGAAAGAGGAGCTGCCAGCCATACTATCTCAGGGAAAAAAAAACAAATATATAAGTAGATAAATACTTGCTCTACTTACATAACATATGTATTCCACTGTCCACGTTATGATTCCTGTGAATTTTATAAAGGAAAAGTAGAGAATCCTATTCTAGACAGTTTCCATAGTTACTGTGGCTATTTTGAAGCCAGTTGTGATGTAATATCCGCCCTTAGTCTCCTCTGCCTGATTTGCCCGCCTTTCACTGTAGAAAGTGCATTGTTTCAGCCTGAGAAATTTTGGCGAA
The DNA here is from genome assembly GCF_040937935.1 of Hyperolius riggenbachi. Taxonomy (NCBI): domain Eukaryota; kingdom Metazoa; phylum Chordata; class Amphibia; order Anura; family Hyperoliidae; genus Hyperolius; species Hyperolius riggenbachi. The sequence continues at coordinate 77,870,367 of NC_090657.1, read as the reverse complement.
TCAGAGAGGAACAGAAATGTGGGAGGGAAAAACAGGAGAGAAAGAGGCTTCAGCCAATCAGGCTGCATTAGTTAAGTCTGAGGGGAAGTAGAGAAGCAAAAAAAGACAACCCAGCATGCCCTGCAACTTCTCTTTTGTGTACCAAATTTTCTGTGTACCAAATAAAAGTCATGTAAACTGGGGAATTATCATTTATCAACAAGAAAAGTAATAGTGATTTTAACTTTTGGATTGCCTGATTAGTATCCTTTATACTTGTTTACCAGATAAAAATAAAGAATTGATTTTTGATTTTATGCCAGTTACACTTGAAATAAGTTAACCTCTACTGTTACCATTATTTATTGTATTTGGGTGCAGGTTTGCTTTAAAAAATATGAACGTGACAGCATTTTTTTATATTTTTTGCCAATTTATATTTTTTGCCTACAATGCAGATCATTTATCCAGGATATGTATATCCAAAGATATACTGTATGAGTGTTACGTTTGGTAATTAAAGAGGCACTGTAGTGACATAAAGTAAAATGCAGTGAATTACTCAGGATACCCACTTTAATGGTAATCTTCATGGTTTTAGCATCAGAAACACTTCCTATAGCTATATATTGCTGTGAATTGGAATGTAGTCCCACGCTCCAAGTGATGCTTAGCCTACGCTGTTTATTATGCACAACTCTCCTCCCAGAGCATTGTGGGAGACCGGGCATTATTTTTGCTGGCTTCAGAATTCCCAGAAACAAACATTCTGCAGAGCTACACTTGACAGGACTAGATACAGTGGGATGCGAAAGTTTGGGCAACCTTGTTAATTGTCATGATTTTTCTGTATAAATCTTTGGATGTTACGATAAAAAATGTCAGTTAAATATATCATATAGGAGATACACGCAGTGATATTTGAGAAGTGAAATTAAGTTTATTGGATTTACAGAATGCATGCAATATTTGTTTTAACAAAATTAGGCAGGTGCATAAATGTGGGCACCACAAAAAAAAAGAAATGACATCAATATATAGTAGATCCTCCTTTTGCAGAAATTACAGCCTCTAAACACTTGCTGTAGGTTCCAATGAGAGTCTGGATTCTGGTTGAACGTATTTTGGACCATTCCTCTTTACAAAACATCTTTAGTTCATTCAGGTTTGATGACTTCTGAGCATGGACAGCTCTCTAAAATTCACACCCCAGATTTTCAATTATATTCAGGTCTGAGGACTAAGGTGGCCATTCCAGAACGTTGTACTTGATCCTCAGCATGAATGCCTTAGTGGATTTTTAGCAGTGTTTAGGGTCGTTGTCTTGTTGAAAGATTCAGGCCTGGCACAGCTTCTGCTTTGTCACTGATTCCTGGACTCCAGAATCTGCTGAATCTCCAGAATCTGCTGATACTGAGTGGAATCCACGCGTCCCTCAACTTTGACAAGATTCCCAGTCCCTTCACTGGCTAGCCACACAGCCCCACAACATGATGGAACCACCACCATATTTTACTGTAGGTAGCAGGTGTTTTTCTTGGGATGCTGTGTTTTTTTTCCTCCATGCATAACACCACTAGCTTCATCAGTCCACAGCACCTTATTCCAAAATGAAGCTGGCTTGTCCAAATGTGCTTTAGCATACCTCAAGCGGTTCTGTTTGTGCTGTGGGTGTAGAAAAGCCTCTGCATCACTCTCGCTTACAGCATTTCCTTGTGTAAAGTGGCCCAGTGGTTGAACAATGCACAGTGACTCCATCTGCAGCAAGATAATGTTTTAGGTCTTTTGGGCTGGTCTGTCTGTTCTCACCATTCGCCTGTTTATCCAAAATTTTTCTTGGTCTGCCACTTCGAGCCTCAACTTGAACTGAGCCTGTGGTCTTCCATTTCCTCAATATGTTCCTAACTGTGGAAAAAGACAGCTGAAATCTCTGAGACAGCTTTCTGTATCCTTCCCCTAAACCCTGATAGTGAACAATCAGGTAATTTGAGAGTTGTTTTGAGACCCCCATGTTGTTACTCTTCAGAGAAAATTAAAAGAGGAGGGAAACTTACAATTGACTCTTTCTCATAATTGGATTCACCTGTATATGTAGGTTGGGGTCACTGAAATTACCAAGCCAATTTGAGTTCCAATAATTAGTTCTAAAGGTCTTGGAATCAATAAAATGACAACAGTGCCCAAATTTATGCACCTGCCTAATTTTATTTAAACAATTATTGCGTACTTTCTGTAAATCCAATAAACTTCAATCCACTTCTCAAATATCACTGTGTGTGTCTCCTATATGATATATTTAACTGGCATTCTTTTATTGTAACAACCATCGATTTATAGAGGGAAATCATTACAATTAACAAGGTTGCCCAAACGTTCACATCCCACTGTATATCGCCACCAGTGATAAATTTCAGATGTAAATCAGTGTGAGGAAATATTTTACAATGAGAAAACACTGACTAAATAATTTATGACAGAATATTGTAAAAGAATAAGCAATTTTATTAATTATGTTATTTTTAGTGCAGTTCCTCTTTAACATTCAGTGAATAATATGCTATCAGATGTAAAATTACTGAGGACTGGAACCCACTAGAGCGCTTTTTAGAGCTTTTAGGGAGTGCTTTAAATCGCTAGCGATTTCCCAAAAGGCTCTGCCAATGTAAACAAATGTAACAAATTCCACAGCAGCGATTGTGAATAGCAAAATCTTAACCGCAGGACATGTAGTATTTTAGGAGCGTTTGCACTTCAATGTAAAGTACTGAAGTGCTGGCACATCACTCATAAATCGCTACACATAGAGATTTGTATGTGATTTTAAGTTACTGCCAACTGTAAAAAAATATATAATACTTTGAAAAGACAAATCAGAATTAAAATCACTCATCGCAAATCGATATCACAATCGCTGGCAAAAAGCTTACTCTTGTTAAAATCGCTACCAAAATCACTGGAAAACACACATGAAATCGCTTACAAAACACTACTTAAAACACTAGCAATTGCCTGAGGCCTGGAACCCACTAGGAGCACTTTTCTGAGCGCTTTGTGATTTGAAAAGCTCTTGCTAATGTAATGCTATGGGTGTGATCCCACTAGAGGGATGTGATTTTATAAAAATCCCCTATAGCATTCCATTGCATTAGCGAGAGCTTTTTCAAATCATTAGCGCTTAGAAAAAGCTGCTAGTGGGTTTGAATCCTGAGGGTGGTACACACCATAAGATAAGCAGTGACCACTTTCTTTACAAACACCGAGTCAGGTACCAGGGATTATACAGATAGATGTGTCTCTGCACATAAGATAACTTTATGTTATCTATGTTTATCTGATCATTTTACAATTCATTTACTATAAGCATGCTTATTATTTAGTCTATATGCAACTTGTACACAAATCTGTACAATTCATTGCAGACTGAGTGATTTGGTTGGAATTAAATAATAAAATCAGGTATTTTAAAACTTTTTTCAAACCTACTTATAACTGATCTACAGTGCACTTATATGGCCAGAAGATGGCAGTGTATCTTATTTAAATTTTTATAGTGCTTAATTGCTCACAATAAATGGCAATTAACATACCAGGAACTGTTAAAGTCTGTCCAAAAATAGACAAGATGTTTTTATATTATGTTTCTATAAAACATCCCTAAGCACAAGTGCCTGTAAAAATTAATGCACTCTGATAGCTTGGTCATTGTACATAGAGCACCACTGAAATGGGGTCAGGTTGGATTTACAGTAACAAAATCTTGTCTTTAAAGTGAACCTGTAGGAAAAAAAAGTGCCCCTGGGGGATACTTACCTCTGTAGTGGGAAGACTCTGGATCCTAAAGGGGCTTCCCCTGTCCTCTGCAGCAGAAGGGATATAGCGCTGGGACCCCCGAAGGTCTCCTTGCCGGCTGCTTGTCGTTGTGCACGTCTGCACACTAGAGGCTTCTGACTCTGGCTCTGACAGAAATAGCCAAAGCCGATCGGGTCCTCTCTACTACACAGGCACAGACACCTTGCACCCTTACAGTGCAGCAGACCTGATCGGGCTCGGCTATTTTTTGCTGGAGCCTGTGTGCGAAGCCGCTACTGTAACTGAGTGCAGTGGCAACAAGGATCTTGTTTTTTGTCTGGCGGGTCCCAGCACAGGATCGGGCTGTCCGGGGAGGACGGAAGAAGCCTCATTAGGATCCAGAAGTTTTCCCCTCCCGAGGTAAGTACCCCCCAGGGGCACTTTTTTTCCTTACAAGTGTTCTTTAAAGCAACAGGGTCAGCCATTCTATGCCAGGAAAAAACACATATAGACGTAGCTTTATTATTTATTTATTAATTGTAGTTATAAAGCGCCAACATATTACACAGCGCTGAAGTTGATAACTACTTGCTCTATTTACATAACAGATGTATTGTAAAGTCCACATTTTTATTTCAGTGAACTTTGTATAGTAATAAAGAAAATTCTGTTCCTGGCATTTGCCATTTTAGTTCGATCTGACTGAAGCCAATCCTGATGTCATTTCCTCCCTTACTCTTTTTTTTTTCCTCAGAGAATCTGCTCTAGCTAGCTTGCTTTGTAAACATACGAGCACAGCAAGATCAAGTCCTTGTCTCACACTGAACTGCCCTCAGCCAATCAGTGAGGAGCAGGAATCTGTGTGTGTGTGTGTGGGGGGGGGGGACGACGACGGGACGACAAGCTTCCTTCTCATCACCAATGTACCAAATAGAGCCAGGTTGACAGATGATTACAGCAGAAACATTTCTGAATAGATTGGAGTGCTTGCAATGCAGGGTGACGCTGCAGGCTGCACAATGAACATAGAGTAGTGGGTAAATGGAATTTGATTTTGTGGCTCACAATCCCTTTTTAACCAGTTCAGCCTTCAATGTTTTTTCACCTTATGCAAGCAACTTTTACCGCCCATGCATTCACCAATAACTTTATCACTACTTATCACAGCAAAATGATCTATATCTTGTTTTTTCCGCCACCTTTTAGGCTTTCTTTGGGCATACATTTTACTTAGTATTCTTTTATCCTAAATGCATTTTAATGGGAATATTAAGAAAAAAAATGAAAAAATTTAAATTATTTCGCTATAACACTGTATGGCACCAATATTTTATTTGGAAATAATGGTGCATTTTTTTCAGTTGTGCATCCATCACTATTTACAAGCTCATAATTTAAAAAATAATAATAGTAATATACCCTCTTGACGTGCATATTAAAGAAGTTCAGACCCTAAGGTAACTACTTTTTTTTTTATTTGTAATTTTTTAATTAAAAGTTTTGTTTGGGTATTTTTGGAAGAGTGTGGGAAGTAAGTAGTTAATTATAAATGTAAGTGTGGGTATTTTTAAAAAAATAAAAAAAAATGTAGGTGTAATTTTACTATTTGGCCACAAGATATTCATTAATAAATTATTTAGTCAATGCGTGCACACCGAGTACTATACAGTATATATTCTGGTCACAACTAAGTGGCTACTGCTGCAGGTGGAAAATGTAGTGAGGCCAAGTTCACGCTGCACTACATGCATAACACAATGCACACGCCCCATGCTGTAACGTGCGTGTTATTTATCATATCATGAAGGATTGCTGCAGTAAAGAGCTAGTTATCGTACATTTTATCCAGAGGTTTGGATAACATGATCCGTAATAAAGCAGAGATGGGGACATGCCCGTGTAATTACATGGGCAGTACATTCACATGCAGCCTAGCACTGCATTACTGATCATGTTCATTTTTTAATCTCTTTCCAAATCTTCTTAAAGCTCTAGTCCCCCCTAGTGCATTTTTAATTGCTTGTAAAGGTGGACTGGAGACTATGCTGTCACAGACATAACTTACATATTTGAAACAGCTGTTCTTAAAAAATCCTCTTTGTAAGAGTTAGTGACACAAGCAAGAGATCTATGCACAAAGTAGAGAGCTGCCAGGAGAATAGGAATTTCTAAGTCATCCAATAACTGCCTCCCACCTCCTCCCTCCTGTAGAACACAGTGGGGCAGGTTCAACTCTGTGCTCAGAGGAAAAGACTGGCTGGTATCCCCTCCCATCTACTTCCTGACTACATCATGTGGATGATGATGGGCTAGGGATCTGACATTAGCACAGGAAGTCACCACTGCAATCGCAGCCAACCAGATAATACGGTATAAAAATAATAATATTGAGTCTGCCATTTGCCTTCTGCATAGTACATTTTGGGAGGAGATGCAGGGAGCCTTTCAATCTACTCTGGCGAGTAGAGGGGTGCTAAGGAAGGGGGTGGTGACCAAACAGCCAGGTAAACAAAAAGTGCCTCTGTGTAGGGAGAGGGAGGCATACATTTAATAAAGTCAGGTGTTGAAAATGGCGCAAGAAACAGGCAATAGTGAAATATTCTACAACTTAGTTCATATAGTAAAATATCAGCAATATTCACCAGTATTTTAGTATGACCTAACCCAACCCTACTCTCACACAGAACCCTCCCTTCTGGTGGTGCCTAACCTTAACCTCCCTAACCTTACACTACCGCCCGAGCCCCCTCTCCCCTCCCCCGTGGGTGACAATTATTAACCCTCTTCCGGTACTCACCCTATCACAGCCCCCGGTGCCCTGTTGAAAAGGTAACTCTTTTCAACAGGACACGTCTTGAGCCCTTTTCAACTGCTTCCAGAGGGAGGGACTTGGCAGTCTTCTCTGAGGGTGATAACATGGCAGTTGAAGTTCACACCTGAATTACAGTGAGAATAGTGTTTTCTTTTAAACTGCTACGTATCGGAGGAAGTATATTTTCTCTTTCTGGAAATAGAGCTCCTGGCACATTTTTAGAATGAAATTTGTGTAAAAACCTTTCATAAATGATGTATGGATTCTGAAAGGCTGTCAGAGTTTTCATAAATCAAATGATAAAATGATCTGGCAATATGCTCTTTATTCCTGGACTTCCTGGGTGCGGAATGCCACATCTGAACTGAGCAGCACAGTGAGCCAGGCTTCTCCTGCTGTACTGAACGAGCTCTGCTCTGTGTGACTTTCTACCTTTTGTCCAGAAACAGGAGCAAAACACAGTGTGATCCATAACTTTTCTACATTTTTATAGCCCTACTGCAAGCAAACCAGCTCCTAACTTCTTTCATGCAGACCAGAAAGCTCTATTTTCTAGAAGAAACCCACAAAAACGGAATGCTCACAAAGAACACTTAGATTCTGACTTCCAGTGGAATTCACTTCCTTGCACAGCATAGTAAAAATAAATACATTAATAAGCTATGTGCAATTGAGTGCAGGAGCTGGTGTCACAGACCCATGTACATGGAAGCCTATAGTGTGCTCTAGGCCCGATCAGGGGCCTACAATGGGTCTCTATGGAGCTTTCAATGGGAATACAGAGTACACAGCGGAGCATGCTGGAGAGGTAAGTAACTTACCTGCGCGCCCGACGTGTTGCTTCTCCCCAGGGCCGGATTTACCATAAGGCACTGTAGGCACGTGCCTACAGGCGCCTAATGATGGAAAGGCGGCTCACTCCCCTCCCTGAGTGGCTCCCTCCCTCCTTCCCTATGCAGAGTCCTGAGCAGAGTGTAAATGAGAGGTTGCTAACCCAGCACTCAGCATTCCACTGATGACATCTCCCATCAGTCAGGGGCACATCTGGCTACTTAATACTGAGGGTACCTCTGGATACCTAATGCTAATGGGCACCTGTAGCTAGCTATGATGGGCAAGGGAAGTAAGGGAGAAGTAACAGCTGGGCCAGCCAGCACACTTGTGGTGCAGTTTGGTTGGAGTTTTAGGTCCATGGAGGGTGAAGTCGAAGGACTTGCCAGGACATATGTGCCTAGTGCCTGTAGGCTCCTCTAACATAAATCCGGGCCTGCTTCTCCCTCCTCTGATCAGCATAATTAGCTCAGGAAGGAGAGTAAGGCCGGACATTGCATGGAAAGCAAGAGATGAGTCTGTTTTCCCTGAAGAGGGAGCCCGAGGGGGCTGCCCCCCCTCCCACCACTGTGTGTGCCCACTGCTCCCCCAGAGCCACGCCCCCCCCCCTCAGGCTTCTCCCCCTACGCATCTCGCATCTGTTGCGGGGGAGATTGTTACGACCCTGCTGAGGAGCACAGACGGCTGCCTATTCCTAATACTACTATCTGGGGCACAAATGGCTGCCTAATACTACTATCTGAGGCACAAATGGCTGTCTAATACTACTATGTGAGGCACAAATGGCTGCCTAATACTACTATCCGAGGCACAAATGGTTCCCTAATACTACTCTCTGAGGCACAAATGGTCCCCTAATACTACTATGTGAGGCACAAATGGTCCCCTAATACTACTCTCTGAGGCACAAATGGTTCCCTATTACTACTATCTGAGGCACAAATGGCTGCCTAATACTACTATCTGAGGCACAAATGGTTCCCTAATACTACTATCTGAGGCACAAATGGTTCCCTAATACTACTATCTGGGGAGCATACATGGGTCCTTAAAGGTACACTTAAGCCAGAAAAAAAATGAGTTTTACTCACCTGGGGCTTCTACCAGCTCCCTGCAGCTGTCCTGTGCCCTCACAACGTGTATAAAGATACCTACGTATATTGCCGCATTACCTACGTATAGATATGCGGCAACGCATATTTTTGTACGTGATGCGGCCCATAATAGCGCTAAATACAGTCGGGAATGCGGAGAAAGCTACGCGTGGCCAGTCCTGTCGGGCCTGTCGGCAAAAACGAAACTAGCTGGTAGCGGGGGACCAGAGGATTAGTGAGAGGCTGCGAGGGCACAGGATTGCTGCAGGGGGCTGGTAGAAGCCCCAGGTGAGTAAAACTCATTTTTTTTTATCCCTTACTGCTGTCTGGGAGTCACACATGGATACTTAATACGCATATCAGGGGGCGAAAATATATAATACTGATATCTGGAGCCACAGTGGCTAATTCATTTTTGTATCTGGAGGCAAACAGCTAATTTTTGTAGGAGGGGCACTTGGTTACTTAGTACTCATTAATCTGAGGACACATGGCTACTTAGTTTTTGCCTTTTTTGTACTTCTCTGTCCTGAGAAGTAAAAAAAAAGGGCAAAACATTTTACATTAGGGGGACAGTGCCGGGGCGTTTGTCCAAATATCACACGTTACTGCCGTGCACCCAATCGAGCAAGTCGGCCCTACAATTTGCAGCATGTACGATCAGTACATGCAACCAATTTTTCAGCCCGAATCTGGTCCCATCACCGATCGGGCATGCTCTTCGCAGCACCGATTTTCATCTGATTCAATAATAATTATGGAATCAGATGGCCGTTCTCCTGTCAAGTCTCCTGATGTATGGCCACCTTCATGCTAGACATTAGCCCTTTTGAAATGTTCATATATATGCTGAGGAGGCAGAGATTCTTTTAAGCATTGTTGTTGTTATTATGATGCAAGTTTTACAGTATTTGGATGTTCTCCCTGCTTTGTTGCACAAGATCCTATGAATGATAGTGTTAATAACCACAAAGTGGCCCAATTTGCATATTACGCTTGTTAACAAACTGATAAAACCTAAAGGAGATAATTAAAATGTATTTTAAAAGTGACACTCAACAAAGTGTCTGTTCTCTAGCATTTGACAGCCAGCTGGGGCTCAGCTCAAGAGCAAAGCATTTACTTGTGTTGAAGGTGTACAATTACTTTTACTTGTCTACATTTCAGGGAACAGACCCCCAGCAAAGTTGACATGGATATAAATCAATGTAATCCGAAATAGACATTCCATTATCCTGACCAACAAAGCAGTGTCTACTGTTGCACACCAACTGAAAGGAAGACTTAAATAAGCGGATAATTATTAAAGGTGAACTTCACTTGCGATAAAAGACTTAACCTTAATTAAGTTAAAGGAATTTCTGCTCTTTTCCTATTTCTCACAGATTATGATATGCTCATCTTTTTGACTAATGTGACTTTACTAGTTAGTGCACTTGTACTACATAAAGAAGCTATATAGTCTGGCATTATGCAAGGCAGCCATGTTTTGGTAAGTCACTGGTGGTGAGGAATAAACAGAATAGTTTAGAAAGGAGATAACTATGGTAAATTCCTCACATTTTACTGTGGTCTGTTCCTCCATCTGAGAGCGTTTTTACTTTCTGTTCTCAGAAGGAGTAATTGTGGCCACACTTAATATGGGGGGAGGGGGGGGGGTGATATGGTGGCCACACTTAATATGGGGGGGGGGTGATATTGTGGCCACACTTAATATGGGGGGATGACGACATGGTGGCCACACTTGATATGGGGGGGACATGGTGGCCACACTTGTTATGGGTGGGGGGAATCATGGTGGCCACACTTAATATGGGAGAGGGACATGGTGGCCACACTTGTTATGGTTGAGGGAAGTCAGGGTGGCCACACTTGATATGGGTGGTGGGAGTCATGATAGCCACACTCGTTAAGGGTGGAGGGAGTCCTGGTGGCCACACTTGTTATGGGTGGAAAAGTCATGGTGGCCACACTTTTTATGGGTGGAAGTGTCATGGTGGCCACACTTGATATGGGTGGGGGGAGTCATGATGGTCACACTTGTTATGGGTGGGGGGAGTCATGGTGGTCACACTTGTTATGGATGGTGGGAGTCATGGTGGCAACACTTGTTATGGGTGGAGGGAGTCATGGTGGCCACACTTGTTATGGGTGGTGGGAGTCATGGTGGCCACACTTGATATGGGTCTGGGGAGTCATGGTGGCCACACCTGTTATGGGTGGTGGGAGTCATGGTGGCAACACTTGTTATGGGTGGGGGGAGTCATGGTGGTCACACTTGTTATGGATGGTGGGAGTCATGGTGGCAACACTTGTTATGGGTGGAGGGAGTCATGGTGGCCACACTTGATATGGGTGGTGGGAGTCATGGTGGCCACACTTGATATGGGTGGGGGGAGTCATGGTGGCCACACCTGTTATGGGTGGTGGGAGTCATGGTGGCCACACTTGATATGGGTAGGGGGAGTCATGGTGGCCACACTTGATATGGGTGGAGGGAGTCATGGTGGCCACACTTGTTATGGGTGGAGGGAGTCATGGTGGCCACACTTGATATGGGTAGGGGGAGTCATGGCGGCCACACTTGATATGGGTGGAGGGAGTCATGGTGGTCACACTTGTTATGGATGGTGGGAGTCATGGTGGCAACACTTGTTATGGGTGGAAGTGTCATGGTGGCCACACTTGTTATGGGTGGTGGGAGTCATGGTGGCCACACTTGATATGGGTAGGGGGAGTCATGGCGGCCACACTTGATATGGGTGGAGGGAGTCATGGTGGTCACACTTGTTATGGATGGTGGGAGTCATGGTGGCAACACTTGTTATGGGTGGAGGGAGTCATGGTGGCCACACTTGTTATGGGTGGAGGGAGTCATGGTGGCCACACTTGATATGGGTGGGGGGAGTCATGGTGGCCACACCTGTTATGGGTGGTGGGAGTCATGGTGGCCACACTTGATATGGGTAGGGGGAGTCATGGTGGCCACACTTGATATGGGTGGAGGGAGTCATGGTGGCCACACTTGTTATGGGTGGAGGGAGTCATGGTGGCCACACTTGATATGGGTGGGGGGAGTCATAGTGGCCACACTTGTTATGGGTGGGGGGTGTCATAGTGACTACACTTGTTATGGATGGTGAGAGTCATGGTGGCAACACTTGTTATGGGTGGTGGGAGTCATGGTGGCAACACTTGTTATGGGTGGGGGGAGTCATGGTGGTCACACTTGTTATGGGTGGTGAGAGTCATGGTGGCAACACTTGTTATGGGTGGAGGGAGTCATGGTGGCCACACTTGTTATGGGTGGAGGGAGTCATGGTGGCCACACTTGATATGGGTGGGGGGAGTCATGGTGGCCACACCTGTTATGGGTGGTGGGAGTCATGGTGGCCACACTTGATATGGGTAGGGGGAGTCATGGCGGCCACACTTGATATGGGTGGAGGGAGTCTGGTGGCCACACTTGTTATGGGTGGAGGGAGTCATGGTGGCCACACTTGATATGGGTGGGGGGAGTCATGGTGGCCACACTTGTTATGGGTGGAGGGAGTCATGGTGGCCACACTTGATATGGGTGGGGGGAGTCATAATGGACACACTTGATATGGGTGGTGGGAGTCATGGTGGCCACACTTGTCATGGGTGGGGGGTGTCATAGTGACTACACTTGTTATGGATGGTGAGAGTCATGGTGGCAACACTTGTTATGGGTAGGTGGAGTCATGGTGGTCACAACTGTTATGGGGGGAGGGAGTCATGGTGGCCACAGTTGTTATGGGTGGGGGGAGTCATGGTGGTCACACTTGTTATGAGTGGGGGGAGTTATGGTGGCCACACTTCTTATGGGTAGTGGGAGTCATGGTGGCCACACTTATGTGTAAGTGGAGTCATGGTAGCCACACTTGTTATGGGTGGGGGGTATTATAGTGGCCACACTTGTTATGGGGAAGGTGGGGGGGAGGGGAGGTTATGGTGGCCAGACTTGTTATGGGGAAGGGGGAGGTCATGGTGGCCAGGAAGGTGGGGAAGGAGTAAAAATAATAGTTTCGACAAGAGATAACGCTCAGAGGTAAGTCTAGATGTACGGTGCTCTTCAGAATCCAGGCAAGAAAGGAGGAGACACACATACATCAGTTTGTAAATCAAAATATCTGGATATAATATAAACAATTTCTATTAGTAATAGTCTGTTTCAGCAAAGGACATGCTGAGTGTAACACAGCCGCTACAATATGTGACTGGAGATACACTTTAATTGTAGAACTGAGCGCAGACAGTAAAGGATGGTGTAAAGCAGAAGCGCACTCTGGCCTTCTGGTTACAATTCTCACAGCTGAATACAAAATAGAACACTCAGTTCAGGCTTGTGCTCTGGTCTGTACAATAGGAGAGGCTCACAGACACCTGGAGCCTGCTTACCAGTAGGGAATGGCGAACTGCCTGTGATTTCCAACAAGACAGGTAGTTCTCTACAAACTGCAGTCAGTCAGGTCTGCTGAGGAATCATCAAACATAAAGTCATTCACTTAGAAAAGAAATCATCAAAACATCCCACTGCCAATATAGATGTGTTAAACTTTCTCTTTTCTTAAACTAGCCAAGATGATTTATTTCCCGATATTCCCTGATTAGCAGGAAGTAGAGCGAATATAAGCGGCTATGCAGAGGAGACCAGCAGCAAGTGACCGTTGATTGGAACGGCAGGGAGGTGAGTTGCTCTGTACAACGCTTCCTGCTGCACTAACTCTGCAGCAGAGAGGGGAGTACGGAGTGCGGCCCCGGTGAGAGGAAGGGAGGGAGAAGTCGGGCCGCACACCCCGCAGCCGCGGCTCCCCCCTCCATCACGTCCCCCCCTCCCTCAGCACTCAGGGTGGTAGCAAGGCCTGCACGCCCCTAGAAACGGGGCTGCTTACCTATCTATCACCTGACCAAACTGATTACATGCTTCTCCATGAGCTTTCCTAGACATGACCATCTCTAGCTGTTATGTGTTGAATGAGTCACTACTGCCAACCCACCAACCCATGTATTGTCACCTTCAGACAATAAGGCACAAATCACATAAATGAGCTTCACAAGTTTAGGGGTTTGGAGGACATCTTGAACATCCTTAGCACTGTGTAATTGGACATCGTCTTGTTCCAACACATATTATTACAAACTGTGCAACCAAAGGCACTCACCTCGTATGTCAGTGAGCTACTCTACTTCCAAGTGGTATTCCCTTCCCTCAAGCCTATAAAAACCATAGCAGTAAGAAGTGCAGACGTATGCATGCTGAGCCACAGGGAAAACTGCCTAACTAGTGTCAAACGCCATTGCTCTGCATTAGGACTGCTTCCTATAGACTTAAACAGCAGTACTGAGCGCTATCTCATCAAGTGGTCTGCAGAGCGCAGGAGAGACTGACTTGCTGGATTCACAAACCAACCTTCCACACCGAGGAAACATCATGCAGAAGACAGCCATGCAAAGAGAATTATGCATAATTCATGAAAATCGGAATTGGGGGATGCTAGACATCCGTCCTACTGAGTGGAATTGTCATCTCAGAAAAGCTGCCCCATCATCACAATCTAACCCTCACAGATTCCACCAGGAAGGCTGGATAATAATGAGGGGGTGAGTGCAAATATCACAAGGGAGGCCAGGTTTTGTGTGGCACAATATCATCAGCAGAACACAAAGAGAGCTCCAGTTAATCAGAAGCCTCTGCTCCCTGGGCATGTTCCTCCTGCTCCCTTATGTTCCCTGGTAGTAAATCACTGGTGTTGATGATGAGCATCTCTGTCTATTCCTGTCCCTCGTGGAACTCTAGAGATTGGTGTATGAAAATGGGAGGTCAGCTAAGTGTGGCAATGTGGGTTCATTTCAAAATAATACACAGCATCTAATGTTTATAACGATTGTATACTTAATATTGTCTAAGGATTCTAAGACCAATTTGCCAGAGATGTACAGCAAGGAGCTCTATTTGTATAAAAGTCCCTAAACGTTTGTTTTATACCTGTGGAAGCGCGATCAAGGAAGCACGCCACCATTTCAGAGCATTCCCACAACGGATCAGGTAAGAAGACCGGTAGGACAGCGAGAGACCTACAAGAATTCTGGGGCTAGAAGAAGCCCCAGGTAAGTAAAAGAACACTCTTTATTTATGGCTTGGGTATCCTTTAAGGTGGTATGAAACTCAAAATTGCATTTTTGCTCTAAATCATTAAACACAGCAAAAAAAAAAAAAACTAATAGAAAACATAAGAAGACTGGTATAATGCCACTGGAAGGCATAGTTACACTTCACTGAAGCTAACTGATATCATTGCTGGACAAAATGTCTTGTAAATAAGTAACTGTTGAGTAAATAAAGCAGGACAAGTTCTCTGCTTCTCCCCTGGATACAGCAGAAGCTTTTCTGCTTTGAACGGCAATATCAATTAGCTTCAGAGTGAAGTAGAAGTTTAAATTACTAACCCTTCCAGTAACTTGAAAACCAGTTGATTATTTTTTTCCTATTATTTTTATGCTGTGTTAAATTTGAGTTTCATCCCACCGTTACACAAAGATGGAAAATAAGTGAAAAAGGGCGATTAAAATTAAAATGGTTTTAATACTTACAAGCTGTCTTCTGAAGATCTTGTGGTGCTCCACTATCCGATTCGCAGCCACAGTCGCATGCTGACATGCTTATATCAATATAGCCTTCATTCCCACTCACTGAATGTCATCATGCCAGTGCTTCCAAACTTAATTATACACTTACTGAAAATGATGAAAGGTGAGTACCAGTTAAGGTGCATACAGTACACACATCCAATCTTGACTGGACTACTTTACCATTCACATGTAGTATGAGAGCTGACAGATTTTGAGTATATAGACACATATATTACATGGAAATGGTAAAATTCTCTAATCAAGATTGGATGTATGTATGCACCTTTAGTGCAAGCAGCAAGGATTATTACACAAATAAAAGGACATGGTTGGATAGATTTAGGTTTTAGGGGCAGGCTGAGGATCTCCTAGGCGCCCATTGATCTATTAGCATTCAGGGGTTGTTTGGAAGACTGCGGTGCCCGATACACATCGGGTGCTGGACCCAGTTCCCACTATTTATCGGGCGCCGCAGGTGCATACATTTCCCTCAATACCACTATTTCAATGGGCGCCTATGGCGGCGCCCAAACGTCTTCCTCTGGTGGACGCCTACATTTCCTCTTCCCTTTCTCCCATATTTCTATGTACACTTAAGTTCACTATAAGAGATGTCACAGGTAAAAACACAGGGCCAATGCTTAAAACAAGCTTATGCACATAAGTGCAAAACAGCCATGCAATCTTATTCCTAACCTCCGCATGGACTCCATCCGTCATAGTAACTACACCTCTCTGCCTCTGCAGCGTTACAGACCCAGGAAAGCTGAACATAGCAAACAAAAAAATGGCCTCACCCACAGCCCCCCTTTTTTCTTTCCCTTTCCTCCCCCCTTCCTCCCATTTGTTCATAACCTGCAGCATTAACACGTTTAATGTCAAAAAATGTACAGCCACCAGGAAAACTTTGAAAAGCAGAGTGGTTTCTGATCCGAGTTAAATAGCTTCTCCTTGGGGACATGTTGTTGGATTTTGACAACACAGGAGCTGCTCTCCTTGCAAATTGCAGAGAAGCATGTTTATGACAGGGCCTGGCATCTAATTAGAGCATCTCCCCTCCTCTGTGAGCGCTCCATTATGGCTAGGAATGGGGTATAAAATTGCCAAGCTCTGAGCTTACTCAGCGTCTTCCGTCTTGCAAAAGATGTTCCCCATCCTGGCTTTGATTAGATTAGTACCCGCTGGTCACCTGAGAAGAAATCAAGCCGTTTATGAGCTAATGGTCTGAGGTTTCAGTGCTGAATTTGGGGAAAGCTTGTTGTGACAAACGAGGAGTCTTGGACAGTGTGTATGCAGTGTGCCCAAACAGCCATGATAATACGGGCAGCAGAAAGGCTTTACAGCTGCTGAAAATAAGCAGCTGAATATCTTAATAGTGTAAGTACAATGTACACAGATACATGCAGCTGACATAACCTTGCCATATAAATGCTTTGGTAGCTGTTTTCTATAATCTGTACGTACATAAGAGGTCTTCAAGTGTGCTCTGCATGTCTGCTTGTGACACAATGCTTTGACAAAACCAATGTCAACTAGAATTATACTACAATAAAAAAAATGAATTATTTGACTATGCAGGCTAACTAGATAAACTTGACAGCCTTTTTTAAGCTTCAGTTACTTTAAAGGGACTCTGAGCAAAACCAAAAAATGCCATAATGAACTTACCAGGGGCTACCTCCAGTGAGGTCCCTCGCGCCCTATGTGCTCCCGCCGTTCTTCTGCCGATGGCTCCGTTAGCTGCGCGACTTCGCGAGGAGTTGTGCACAACTGCGCGCACATGTCACCGAGAATACTCACAGCAATGGACGTGCGAGCAAGACGAGCACATGGAGGGACCTGACATGCGCAGTTGCACACAATTCCTTGAAAGGTCGCGCGGCTAATGGAGCCATCGGCGGAAGAACGGAGGGAACCCAGAGGATGCCGAGGGACCTCAGGGACTATGGGGGCTGGTGGAGGCCCCAGGTAAGTCCATTAAGGCATTTTTGGTCCTGTTCAGGGTCTTGTTAAGGCCTCTTTCTCACATTCACGCTGTGGGAAATGCCAATGCTGTCGCAATGCACAGACCTTGTGTTTCCATGCGATTCTTCCCTATGTGCTCTTAAATGTGAAGTAACAGATTGCCCAGCAAGCTCACAGTGAGCCAGAACTCCTAAGAGTGTGCAAGTGGCTAAAAGAGACCAAAAAGCCTCCTTACTAAAATGATATGCAAAACAGAAGTTTACCTTCTTATAACAGAAGGTATTTGCGATTATTAAGGTTGAGTGAGCTCTGAGGTGTCCCACAATGCATCACTGCTGAATATGTAAAAAATGTGCTACACATATAACTTTATCCAGAAATAGGATGCCAACGTTGATGAATACGTGTGTATTTAGGGACTCTAAGTCTGTACTGACCTTAGTCACTGCTTGTAGCACAGAGTAAACCAAGATTGTGGACTTTGTTAAATGTTATATTTTAGTTCTATGTGTAGATGACCAAATATGTCAAGTCCTAGAGGATGGCTATAGATGTGCTTCAAGGAGGAAGCTTTCTTTGGGATCTATTCTCTTTCCTAGCCAGGGGCATAACTAGAAGGGAGCAACCCCTGCAATCGCGTGGGGGGCCAAGAGCTGTGGGGGGCCCCAACTACTAACCTTCCCTTCCTCTGATACAGAGGACTATACTTCAGATCAGGTGTTTTGTGGCTACACTTGTCATGGGTGTGAAGATCATGATGGGCACACTTGTTTTAAGACCTTTGTGAAGTGGGCTCTAAGGCCATGAAGGGCACCAAGGGGAGGCAAGGGAAGGGATGTGAACACTGGGGGGTCCCTTGAGTGGTAGTAACGCCACTTCGCCTAGCCTTATATCTCCTAGCTTTGGTTCAGGTAATTGGCTCTCACCGATGGGGTCCTTGACCTGTGGTGTCTCTCAATGCCAATATTCAGAGAGGGAAACAAGTGGTGTCATTTTCGAATAGCCACACATATCCGATTTGACATTTCATTAACTGTAATAGTCAATATGTGGTATATGTTGTTTCATGTACATTATGTCGCGTACAATATGTAGTCTGCACCACCAGATCACTCATCGTCGTATTTTGGAGCATAAACGTGGACCCTCTTGGAATACTGGCAATATCTCCAATGTTGTAAAACATGGAGGAAATATGAGGTCCTTTTATTTTAAGGGAGAAACGAACTTACCCAGTAAGAGGTGGGGATAGCTATCACAAACTTTAACTATGAGAAGCTAAAGGGATCTTTAATCTGGGTACTAGGCTACCAGATGGTTTAAACGCGGGATCTTAACTCTTTGTATTAATATGATAATACATTGATTTTATGTGTTTAAAGATGACTCCTACAGTACATTTTATGTAAGGATCTTTAGGTGTTGACCAAGTTTGTTACCTTTCAGGTGTTTGGTCCAACCCCTAAAGGGCAGGGTGTTTTTGTATGTATGTAATCTCTTGTTTGTATATGGCCCGGGCCGGTTTTAGTAACAATGGGTCCCTCGGACTAAATTAACCTGGTGGCCCCCCAACAGACACCCAACCCCTGACCAAAAAGCTGCTTTAGGCAGCCAATTCCCCCCCCCCCCCCAGGGCCCCTATGCTGGCTGCTAAACCCACCATCACCCCCTCCCTCTGTTAGTACGTGGCTCCATACACTCCCCACCTATGAAATAGCAGGGGTGCCTCTCCTTCATGACCAAGCGCACGTTATTATGTAATAACACGCTGCACGTCACAGAGAAGATGTGGCCAGCGGTGGATGCAGATGGGAGTGCAATGAGCCCCAGACTGACAGAGGAGCGCACCCGCTGGAACAGGTGAAAGCTACTCTACCAAAGACTCTGTAGAGGCCCTGGGGACCAACAGTTGAGTGGGAGACACCTTGGGGGGCCCTACAGACTCAGGAATACTGGGACAATTGCCTCTTTTGCCTCTAAGGTATCGCCGGCCCTGTAAATGGCGAGCTGTGATGAAGGACTTAGGTGTCTGAAAAGTTTCAGCTGCCTTTCTGTCTTTCAGATATGATAAGTTCCTGGATTTTTACTACATCATGGTGTGCTGCAGGCTTCTGTACTGAACACTTCTACTTAAATCACCAATTGTTACTGCACCAATGTCTGTTGACGTGCTGAGATCCCTAGAGTCTGAGACATGCTGAGACTCCCCTGGATTCACAGGAAAACGTCCATAAGTACTGCAAAATCTGCACCGTCTAAAACCTTCCTTTATTTATAGCTCTTTAAAAATATGGCATCACAATTAAAAACAATACAGCCAGGGCCGGATTTAGGCCTAGGACACCTAGGCCATGGCATAGGGCACCACAGGAGCAAGGGCACCAAAGCAGCAAACTAAACTGGTGCACTATTTTCAAGACTGCAAATGCTGCAATGCAGGGAGATCAAGTGAGCGCCTAATCTCCCTGCTGCCAGCCACCTGTGCAGTGGCTATCTTGCTCTCTGTGCACGTTGGCGTTGTGGCGTGCGGCTACGGACTTGGGCAGCATTGGAGACGGAGGGGAAGAGGAAGGGTCTGCACTGGAGATGAGCAGAGAAGTGAGTGACACTGATGGCTGCTGCTGTGTGGAGGCAAGCTGTACTGAAAGGGAGGAGTGGGAAAGGGAGGGATTAAGCGAGTCATCTGGCTACCTAAACTGGAGGGGGAGTGGAAGGGGTTATCAGGCTACCTATACTAGAGGGAAAGAGGGGACGGGTCATTTGGCTACCTATACTGGAGGGGGGTCCTAAGGCTATCTATACTAGAGGGAAGGATGGAGGGGTCATCTGGCTATCTATACTAGAGGGAAGGATGGAGGAGTCATCTGGCTACCTATCCTGGAGGGAAGTGGGAGGGGTCATCTCGCTACCTATACTGGAGGGAGAGGGGGAGGGGTCATCTCGCTACCTATACTGAAGTGGGGCGGCTGGTGAAATTGGCCTTGGGCGGTAAAGAGTACAAATCCGGCCCTGAATACAGCAACATGAGCCGGGTCTGTAAGGTGGTGATGCACAGTGTTTTGGACTCAGAGCCCGTGTATTGCTTTGATAAAGGACCTGGAGTCCTGAAACGCTGTGCATCACCACCTTACAGACCCGGCTCATGTTGTTGTATTGTTTTTAATTGTGATGCCATATTTTTAAAGAGCTATAAATAAAAGGAAGGTTTTAGACGGTGCGGATCTTGCAGTACTTATGAACACTTCTACTTAAGGCATGCTTCAAACAAATGTGGCAATATCAGCACCCAGAGGTACCAGACGTGTTTACCACAATATGTTTCCACTGTCAGTATCATTCACATGAACAGTAAGAAAGCCATCCACATCAACTTTGCCACTGAGCACCATATTGCAACGGCAATCTGTAAAGGACACGGGGTAGGGAAAAACCACAACACATTGCAACTGCAACTCAGGTTTGATTGCTTTTTTTGCATAATGTGTAGCTGGTGTTGGTAACTGCCAAGCTGCTGCCTGGGCAAAACACTATGCTGAACACTATCCAAATGCTGAATTAACCCTGTACAAATTGTGTGTAAAAGCCGTTTGCCTCTGAGATATCGCTTATGATGACTTTTTACCATATGGTGACAGGATGCCAAATGAGCACTGCTAATGAATGCCTGGGTGAACTGTCCCTGATGTGCCCATAGAGAGCTATGACACATGTTTTCTTAGCAGCATGCAGGCAGTCTCACTGGGAAGACAAGTGCCAAGATGGTTGCATGAATAAGGCCTTACTTCTTTCTCTATGGCTAATCTAATCCCGGCTGCCTGTTTTGTCTGCATGGAAGCCGCCATCTTGTTGGTTAACATCATTTTTAGCCTACTGTGCACAGTCACTTAAAGTGACACTGAAGCGAAAAAAGCCTTATGATATAATTAATTGTATGTGTAGTTCGGATTATTAATAGAACATTAGTAGCAAAGAAAAGAGTCTTATGTTTTTATTTTCAGGTATACAGCTTTTTTTTTATAGCATTGCATCATTCTATCATATTAGCAAATTACAATCCACACTGTATTATAAACTATGTACAGAGCAGACCTAATGACCCTTTCAACTTCCATGCAGTAAAAATCTTATCTGAAGCTGCCTGTCACTGTTTCTTTGAAGTATAAGTGTCTCAGAAAAAACACAGCAACCCAAGTTGGGTCGGAGAGCTCAGAGAAGCTCTTCTGCATAGATAAAAAGTGAAGTTTCTTAACTCTTCCTGTACTGGAAAGAATATGAGACTGGTTCCTGTGCTACTAATATTTTATTTCTTAGTTGTACTACACATACAATGCATTATTTCATAAGTTTATTTTCACTTCAGATACCCTTTAAAGGGAACCGAGCACCACTTTTTTTTCTGGTTTCTAATAGCTATAGGAGCCGCCATGCAATTAGAATGGCAGCAGATATCCCCACAAAATGCAATCAGATTGGCGGCAGATATCCCCACAAAATGCAATCAGACTGGCAGCAGATACCCCCACAAAATGCAATCAGATTGGCGGCAGATATCCCCACTAAATGCAATCAGATTGGCAGCAGATAACCCCACAAAATACAATCAGGTTGGCGGCAGATTTCCCCACAAAATACAATCTGATTGGCGGCAGATATCCCCACAAAATGCAATCAGATTGGCAGCAGATATCCCCATAAAATGCAATTAGATTGGCGGCAGACATCCCCACAAATTACAATTAGATTAGCAGCAGATATCCCCACAAAATGCAATCAGATTGGTGGCAGATATCCCCACAAAATGCAATTAGATTGGCAGCAGATTTCCTCGCAAAATGCAATCAGATTGGCGGCAGATTTCCCAACAAATTACAATCAGACTGGTGGCAGATATCCCCACAAAATGCAAATGGATTGGCGGCAGATATCCCCACAAAATGCAATTAGATTGGCTGCAGATTTTCCCACAAAATGCAATTAGATTGGCGGCAGATATCCCCACAAAATGCAATTAGATTGGCGGCAGATATCCCCACAAAATGCAATTAGATTGGAAGCAGATATCCCCACTAATTGCAATTAGATTGACAGCATATATCCCCACAAAGGCAGGTCCCCAGTTAGTGGGGGCCCCCATGCTGGAAGGGGGGGGGGCAGCAGGCACAGAGCGGCGGGGAGGGGGGAAGCTTCCCCCCCGCCCTCACCTAGAGTCCCCCCTTCCGTGCTCCCCCCCAGTTAGGTATGCAGCAGCAGGTCTCAGTGCCCCCATGCATGCTGGAAGGGGGGGGGGAGCTTCCTCCTCCCTCATCTAGAGCCCCCCTTCCGCACTCCCCCAGTTAGGTATGCAGGTCTCAGTGCCCCCATGCATGCTGGAAGGGGGAAAAGTGGGCACAGAGCAGCAGGGAGGGGGGGGGAAGCCTCCTCCTCCCCCTCACCTAGGGTCACCCCCTTCCGCGCCCCCCTCCCTCCAGAATTGCACCCAGCAGCGGCAGCGAGCAGGAATCACTTACCAGCATCAGCTCGATAGCTCTGCTTGCCACTGCTGATCTCCTGCGCTGCACTGTCTAAACACGCTCTCACAGGAAGTACTGTGACAGCGTGATTGGACAGTAAGTGCATGAGACCAGACCAGCCCAGCAGCACGCAGAGCTATCGCTCTGATCCCGGTAAACTATTCCCCGCTGCTGCCGCTGGCTGGCTGCAATTCTGGCGGGGTGGGGAGCGCAACAGGGGGGGGGGCCCTAGGCAGTGCAGTTTCTAGGCTAAAATGCACCCAGGGCGAGGGTGTAAAAATTGTGCCCCCCTCCCCCAGTATAGGTAGCCAGGCATAGGTGAGCCAGTATAGTTGCCCCCGGTATAGGTTAGCCAGGTAGGTGCCTCCAGTATAGGTAGCCAGTATAGTTGCCCCCAGTATAGGTTAGATAGGCAGGCGCCCCCGGTATAAGTTAGATAGATAGGTGCCCCAGTACAGGTTAGCTAGGTGGGTGCCTCTAATATAGGTAGCCAGAATAGTTGCCCCCAGCATAGGTTAGATAGGTCGGTGCCCCCAGTATAGGTTAGTTAGGTAGGTGCCTGCAATATAGGTAGCCAGTATAGTTGCCACCTGTATAGGCTAGCTAGGTAGGTAGGTGCCCCCAATACCGGTTAGATAAGTAAGTGCCCCCAGTATAGGTTTGATAGGTAGGTGCCCCCCAGTATAGGTTAGATAGGTTAGGTGCCTGCAATATAGGTAACCAGTATAGTTGCCACCTGTATAGGCTAGGTAGGTAGGTGCCCCCCAGTATAGGTTAGATAGGTAGGTGCCCCAGTATAGGTTAGATAGGTAGGTGCCCCCCCAGTATAGGTTAGATTAGGTAGGTGCCCCCCAGTAAAGGTTAGATTAGGTAGGTGCCCCCCAGTATAGGTTACATTAGGTAGCTGCCCCCCAGTATAGGTTAGATTAGGTAGGTGTCCCCCAATATAGGTTAGATTAGGTAGGTGCCCCCCAATATAGGTTAGATTACGTAGCTGCCCCCCAGTATAGGTTAGATAGGTAGCTGCCCCCCAGTATAGGTGAGATAGGTAGCTGCCCCCCAGTATAGGTTAGATAGGTAGCTGCCCCCCAGTATAGGTGAGATAGGTAGCTGCCCCTCAGTATAGGTTAGATTAGGTAGCTTCCCCCCAGTATAGGCGAGATAGGTAGCTGCCCCCCAGTATAGGTTAGATTAGGTAGGTGTCCCCCAATATAGGTTAGATTAGGTAGGTGCCCCCAGTATAGGTTAGATTAGGTAGGTGCCCCCCAGTACAGGTTAGATAGGTAGCTGCCCCCAGTATAGGTGAGATAGGTAGCTGCCCCCAAGAATAGGTGAGATTAGGTAGGTGTTCCCCAATATAGGTTAGATAGGCAGCTTCCCCCCATAATGGAGGGGGGAGCCGGAGCCGCGGGGAGGGCAGCCCGACCTCTCCCTCCCTCTCCCCGGGCTACCCTCCGTGCTCCCCCCTCAGATCAGATGCAGAGTAATTAATTAGCGCAGCAAGAAGCGTACATAACTACTCACCTCCCTGCATTCCACTGGCCGCTCACTCGCCGCTGATCTTCCCCTCTCGGCATAGACGCTGATACACACGCTGCTTCCGGCTAAACAGGAAGCAGCGTGTGTATCAGCGTCTATGCCGAGAGGAGATCATCGGTGAGTGAGCGGCCAGTGGAACGCAGGGAGGTGAGTAGTTATGTATGCTTCCTGCTGCGCTAATTAATTACTCTGCATCTGATCTGAGGCTTCCCCCCCTCCCTGCCGCTCTGTACACAATTTCCCCCCTTCCTGCGCTGTGCCTCCCTCCTTCTCAGCTCTGGGGCCCCCAGGAGACGGGGCGGCCGGGGCCCACCGAAGGAAAAATCGGTGGTTCGGTGGCTCACTCCGAGCCTGCCTCTGTGCTACAAGTAGTGCTTGGTTCAGTTTAAGCCTGGAATGTAGAGAGAGACAGTCACAAGAAATGTAGAACCTTATCACTCTCCTCTGTAGAAAAGAGAAGAACAAGTCAGATTCATCAGTTAGTAGCTTTGAATCCTAATTAGCTAATCACTTCTGTTCACTACCTTGACTAATCTTCATCTAGGCTTCTGTATTTTCAGTCTGGAATCTTATGTGAAATTTTCCATTCTGGTGACTTGTGTGAATTTTGAAGTCTTACTGTATATGGAATTTTATATTATGGTGCAATATGTACTTTAAAGGAGTACTCTGCTTAGAATACAAATCACCAGGAAACTTGTATAGTGTTATTAGTTATGTCCGTTGTGTTTTTTTTCTGCATTACTGGGTGTTATCATGCAACTCTCTAAACCTAAAGCTGCGCACACATGCTAGACTTTGCCAGAGAAGATCAGTTCTAATAGTCTCTGACATGAGAATACATGTCCCCCAATGTCGCTGGCCTCCCCTTTAGTGATCCAACTCCCCGCTCCCCGCACTACTATTGTAGGTCATCTGGCATGTTATCCCTGCTCCCCCTACTGCTATTGCAGTTCTATTGTAGGTGATTTCAGTGGCAGGAATTAGATTGTGAGCTCCTCTGAGGGACAGTCAGTGACAAGACTATATATATATATATATATATATATATATATATATACTGTCTAAAGCGCTGCGGAAGATGTCGGCGCTATATAAACTACTAAGTATTATTATTAATAATAATGTGATTCCTGCTCCCCCCACTGCTAATGTAGTTCTATTGTAGATGATCCGGCATGTGATTACTGCTCACTCCACTGTTATTGTAGTTCTATTGTAGGGGATACAACATGTGATTCCCGCTCCCCCCACTACTATTGTAGTTCTATTGTAGGTGATCCGGCATGTGATTCCCGCTCCCCCCACTGGTATTGTAGTCCTATTGTAGGTGATTCGGCATGTGAATACCGCTCACTCCACTGTTATTGTAGTTCTATTGTAGGGGATACAACATGTGATTCCCGCTCCCCCCACTACTATTGTTGTCCTATTGTAGGAGATCCGGCATGTGATTCCCGCTCCCTCCACTACTAATGTAGTCCTATTGTAGGAGATCCGGCATGTGATTCCCGCTCCCTCCACTACTATTGTTGTCCTATTGTAGGACATCTGGCATGTGATTCCCGCTCCCCCCACTACTATTGTTGTCCTATTGTAGGAGATCCGGCATGTGACTCCCGCTCCCTCCACTACTATTGTAGTCCTATTGTAGGAGATCCGGCATGTGATTCCCGCTCCCTCCACTACTATTGTAGTCCTATTGTAGGAGATCCGGCATGTGATTCCCGCTCCCCTCACTACTATTGTTGTCCTATTGTAGGAGTTCCGGCATGTGACTCCCGCTCCCTCCACTACTAATGTAGTCCTATTGTAGGAGATCCGGCATGTGATTCCAGCTCCCTCCACTACTATTGTAGTCCTATTGTAGGAGATCCGGCATGTGATTCCCGCTCCCCTCACTACTATTGTTGTCCTATTGTAGGAGTTCCGGCATGTGACTCCCGCTCCCCTCACTACTAATGTAGTCCTATTGTAGGAGATCCGGCATGTGATTCCCGCTCCCTCCACTACTATTGTAGTCCTATTGTAGGAGATCCGACATGTGATTCCCGCTCCCCCCACTGGTATTGTAGTTCTATTGTAGGACATCCGGCATGTGATTCCCGCTCACTCCACTGTTGCTGTAGTTCTTGTAGCAAGCTGTCTCTTGCGCCTCTTGTTATGTAACAAAATAGACTGCTCGACAGATAACTCGGCGGTATTTAGAGATTGCCAAGAAGAGCTGGAGAAACTGCATAGCATGAAATGGCTTGTTTAGCATTCAAAAGCACCAGAAACAGGATATTGCCGTTTTTATTTTCTGCTTCAGTAGCATTATATAGAACACAGCGACATAACTACAATTCATGGGGCCCCTGCAAAACTTTGAAGGGGCCCCCTAATGTTCACATCCCTTCCCTTTCCTCCCCTTGGGGCCCTTCACAGCCTTGGGGCCCATCTCACAAGGGTCATAAAACAAGTGTAGCCATGGTGATCTTCACACACACATAACAAGTGTAGCCACAAAACACCTGATCTGAAGTATAGTCCCCTGTATTGGAGAAAGGAAAGGTCGGTAGCTGGGGCCCCACGCAGCTCTGGGCCCTCCTGCAATTGCAGGTGCTGCTACCCTCTAGTTACGCCCCTGACAGAAGATCATTTTTTGTCTTACAAAATCATTGTTTTGAATGAGGATGATACTATTTATTGGCTAACTTAAAGAGAACCCGAGGTGGATCTTCGGAGGGCAGATGGGACACAGAGCCATGTTCTCTGCCTAATGACATGGCTCTGTGTCCCCTAACCACCGCTCCGCCCTCCCACCGCCGCGCTATAGCCCCCCGAGTTTAGTAACAACATTTGTCGCTAACTCAGAGGTAAACACAGGGGAGAGGAATTCCCTGTCCAAGGCCAGGAGTGATCCTGCAGGGTTTCCTGAGCAGCCATTGGGCAGCTCTCTCCCCCTGGCCACGCCTCCTGCTGCTCCCCCGACACCTTGCATGCTATGAGAGGCACAGTGCAGTCTCTCAGAGCAGCTTCATGACCCAGAGGTCACGAAAGTGAAAGTGGGCCATTGCGGCCCACTGGAGCGGCGTCTTTTTGCGGCTACCTGATCTGCTCAGCCCCGTGGATCAGGTAGCCTAATTTTTTTTTTCATTTTTTGAGCTCACCTCGGGTTCTCTTTAAAAATTAACATTTAAGTAGCCAGCTGTTATCTGTCACATGTTCATTGACAACAGATGATGCATGTTGGAATTACTGATCCTTAACATGATTAATTGTATTGTGATCACCTTTAGGTGGCCACTAATGATACAATTTGCTGAACTATCGATTTAGAACGATTCTATGTATGAATGATCATAAATGATCATTTGGGACCACTAATGGACAAAAATCTCCTAACCAATCCGATCAGATTGACGAGATCGAACCGAAATTTGGATCAATTTCATTAATCTGATCTTCACGATCTTTCATTCGAAATTGATAGTTCAGCAAATTATATCATTACTGGCCAAAAATAACTTTTAAGCTAGACAATAAATGGCATCATCCTGAATAAAAACTTCCTGATTTAACTGGTGGCTAACACAATACAATACTCTACTGCTTTCTTACAAAATGTATCCCTAAAAGCAACTAGAGTTCTTCTCTTTAATAAGTCTGTTGCCTCTGAAGAAAGTGCAGCAAATTTTTATTTCAATCGCGTCTACCTGAGCTGCAGGGTTTACCTTTCTACACAATATGAGTTTAATTACTAATAAGTGCCCCTATCTTTTTTTTTTTGCTCGCCAGTCCCCCCACCCAGCCCAAAGACTTGGGGGGAGAGAGGAAAAAAAATCTTAATCTGGCATCGCAGGAGCTGAAGATTGCAGCTTGGTGGTGGCATCATTAATCTCTGCCTCTCGCCCAACTGGTAAGTCTTGTAAAGAAGATAATACAGCAGTGAAATCAGTGACCCAATGCCAATTGGTCTTGAAAGGTCCACCAACCAAAATAGACTTTTGCTGATCAAACACTTGTTAGGAATGGCAACAAAGGAGACTATTGGCTGATCCTGTGAGTGTCTTCACAGCGGGCTCTGTGCAGGCCCGAGTGATGGATGACCACTCTTCCTTTGAGGGGGATGTTACAAGACCTGGTATGGGGCCTTTTCTCATCTTAAATTTGTAGTCAATAAATCACAGGTAGATGAGCAGACAGCGGAGGTTTCATTACACCTACACCCTGCAGTATCAATCATGGTACAACAAGAGGCTGCGTACAGCTCATTTTCACTTGTGCGCCGCGGCCATTTCCCCAGCTTTCAGGGCTTTGTAGTTTGGGCAAAAGCAGACAAGGAGATTAACCTTTTCAATGCCAGCAGCATCCATATGTAGCCGTCTATAGGTAAGATCAGCAATGACATACTCTTAAGGCCCTAGTTTTGCCCCCCATTTTTAATGCATATGATTTGAATTTGCACTAATTAGCGATATACTGTTCAACTTAATGGGCTCAATTCTGGTAGCTCTGTGAGGTAAATATTTTTTGGTAGGTAAAATACCTCATGAGGTATTTTCCTCTTCTTTTATCAATTCTGAAAGATTTTTCTCCATTTCAGAACACGAGGTAAAACATGTGGTAAAACATGTGGTAAAACATGAGGTAAATACATAGAGTGAGGTAAAACATGAGGTATTTCAGCCTCGTTCACATCAGGGCCGTTTCTGTGCGCTTTTTACAGCGCACTGCCCTGTGCGATCAGCAAGGTATTTACTTTCCCATGTAACTAAATGTAGCTGGTTCACATCTATGCGTTGCGCTGAGCAGTGTTACAGAAACGTAGGGTTGCATGCATTTCTGTGCGTTGAGCTGGAAAGTGCATATCAATACAAGTGAATGGTTGCGCTTTTTTAGCGCATAGAAGCGCGTACAAGCGCATGCGTTTTTTACCCCTAATTGGAGAAAAAAATACATTTACATACAAAAACAAAGTTTTATTGACAACTGCTGCTGGTACAACAAGCAAAACGTGCTTTAAAGAAGCGCAGCGCAACGCACAGAAACGCGCACTAAAGCGCGCACAAGTGCATGCGTTTTTTACCACGCGCTTTCACACGTTTTTCGGCGCAGCAGATGTGAACGAGGCCTAAGCCTGCAGCAAATAAGTAATAGTCTTTAATTGTCTTCCATAAGTTAGGATAGTCTTTGGAAGATGTTTTTTTTTTTTTTTTGAGGAGGGAAGGTGTATTTGATTATGTAGCAACCTATGAAAAGTAAATTTATAGGCATCCATTACAAAAAAAAAAAAAAGGGGGGGGGGGGTCGAAGCACTTTTAGAGGCTGGGGGAGGGGTCAGCACTTTTAGAGACTGGGGGTGTGAGTACTTTTACTTTTAGAGGCTGGGGGTCTGGAGGGGGGGTTACAGCACTTTTACTTTTAGAGGCTGCAGAGGGAGGGGGGGGGCCTCGGAGCACTTTTAACCAGAGGAGGAGGGGGGGAGAAATCTGTGTTTGCCGCAGTTTTACTTAATTTTTTCTAAAAATAGAGGCTGTGGGTTGGAGCATTTTTACTTTTTTTTCCCCAACCAGTGGTTGGGGAATGGCAATGTTGAGAGGGGGGGGGGGGGGGGCAGCAGCAGATGAAGGATTGTACAGGGTTTGGAGCACTTTTTCTTTTTTAAAACAAAATGGAAGCTGGGGCTGGGGGGGGGATTCGTTGGTCAGATCACTTTTACTTATTTCAGCAAAATATGGGGGCCCTGAACACAGAACAAGCTGAAAAGGCTCCATGTTATGTGACAGATATCACAATTCTGTCACAGCACTGCATTTATCATGTGGTAGAGGTAGGTCTAATTATGTGAGGTAAAAGACATGCAAACACGCACCTTATTTCACTTCAGAATTCAAGTGTGAGGTATTTCACTACTAATTACCACACATTTTTAGTAGAAAATTACCGCATGAATTACCTCATGAAATTACATGAGGTAAAACTTTACTTAAACTACCAGAATTCAAAAGTTGATTTCCCTCATGAGGTAAATCCAATTCCATGAGGTAATTATTTACTAAACACTACCAGAATTGAGCCCAATGTCTTTTTGCATTGTACTTCATGGTGTAGGTCTGGTTTCTGTAGTTACATTTTCCGTTAAGATGACTTGTAATTTACTGGATAGAAAGCTGTCCATGCAACTATCGCAACCTACATGACAATGAGAATTGTGGGAGATGCCCTGTGTATATTGTTCAATATTCGCTATTATACACTATACATGCACCCATGCTCCACACAGACTCCATAACAGGTTTATTCTGTATTATTGACCTGAGGAAGTGGTCAAAGACTCGCAAAACGTGTTGTCTACAATGTAACCGCTATTAAGAAAAACTTATTTTCATTATTTGGTGTGAATCATCTGAAGAGGTAAGACACCTCTATTTACTTATTTACAGTCACCCAAAATTAGCGAATATTGAACAAAATACACTGGGCACCTCACACAATTCTCATTGTGTAGTGCTTAGGCACCTCCACTGAAAGTGATACTCTATCCAACTTGTAGTTAACTACAATTAAGAAGAACCTGAGGTGAGCGATCAACCAGGTTCCGGTAGATCTGGAATACCGAGTGAGGATGGTTATTTCCCTGTGGGCCTATAAGTTGGTTGCAAGTTCAACCCCCCTTTTTTTGAGTATTGATTCATTAAAATTACTGTTCTTCCTAGAAAACCTAAAGATACAACTATATTTGGCTCCTGGTTTTCCCTTCAGACTACAGGCACCAGGACTCCTACTCTAGGATTCAGGGTATCTTCATAATAACCACCTACAGGAGGTAGTCAGGGAGTGGGCACAAGCCTGTGTCTCCTTTTCAGCAGAGATCAACTGACTACCTCTCTCTCCAATCTCCCAAACCCCACCCCCATCCTACTGCTAAGATTAGAGGAATAGCACTGTATATAATCACTTATGTTTATAATATTAAGTAAATGTTTGCCCATTGTAGAATCTTACCTCACATTGATTTACATTCTTACATTTTTCAAAGTCTCTGGAATCTTTACTGCTGGCAAGGTGAATCACTGAGGATTTTGTTTTTCTTTTGTGAAGTGAGCAGGAACATACCAGAGTGCTTTGAGGAAAAGGCTGCATGACGTCAAGAGCCAAGACTAAATAGCACTGGAATGGCAGGGTTATACAACAATATATAGCAATATAAAGATATTAGATGCTGAATAGAGATGGCCCGAACGGTTTCCCGGCGAACGGTTTCCGGCGAACTTCCAGTGGTTCGCGATTGCGGAGAACCGCAAACTTTTCCGGCAGTTCAGTTCGCCCCCATAATGCACCATTAGGGTCAACTTTGACCCTCTACATCACAGTCAGCAGACACATTGTAGCCAATCAGGCTACACTCCCTCCTGGAGCCACTCCCCCCCCCCCCCCCCTTATAAAAGGCAGGCAGCGTCAGGCAGTGGACTCACTTGTGTGCCTGCAGTAGGTAGAGAAGGGACAGCTGCTGCAGATTCTCTCATAGGGAATGATTAGTTAGGCTCTTGCAGGCTTCTTAGCTTGCTCCTTGCTGATTTTTATTGCTAAAGTAGCACCCCACAACAGCTCTTTTGAGAGCTAATCTTGTTCTTGTGATCTATTTTTTTCTTTCTGTGTGTCCCACTGACACTTGTGTTGCATAGACACCCTTGATAATTCATACTGTGTGTGTGCCACTGCCAGGCCCAGTATATTCAGTGACTACCTGTGTGTGTGACAGGTGCACATTGTAATTCCCATTACTGCATATACCTACCTACCTGTTGTTCACAGTGCACACACCTACCTAAGTGAGCTGAGCACACGCAGTGTCACTGTGCCTGTCCGCTACCTGTCTGTGTGTGACAGGTGCACATTGTAATACCCAGTACTGCATATACCTACCAACCTGTTGTTCACAGTGCACCCACCTACCTACGTGAGTTGAGCGCACGCAGTGTCACTGTGCCTGTCCGCTACCTGTCTGTGTGTGACAGGTGAGTAGTAATTCCTATGTATGGAGTAGCACTCTCTGGTAAACCATCCAGTAAGGAATGGTAGGTGTGCTGGAGAAAGATCCCGGACACCACAGGATCCAATAGTATCCAATCGTAATAATCCGCACCACCTTCAAGTATGTATCTTCATTTATTGGTAGAAAAAGACAAACAAATTAAAAAGAACTGCATGGCAAGACAGTCCGCTGTTTCGGGCTACCTGCCCATCTTCAAGTTGCCCAGTTCACTGGGCAACTTGAAGATGGGCAGGTAGCCCGAAACAGCGGACTGTCTTGCCATGCAGTTCTTTTTAATTTGTTTGTCTTTTTCTACCAATAAATGAAGATACATACTTGAAGGTGGTGCGGATTATTACGATTGTGTGTGACAGGTGCACATTGTAATACCCATCACTGCATATACCTACCTACCTGTTGCTCACAGTGCACCCACCTACCTACGTGAACGCACGCAGTGTCACTGTGCCTGTCCGCTACCTGTCTGTGTGTGACAGGTGCACATTGTAATACCCATTACTGCATATACCTACCTGTTGTTCACAGTTCGCCCACCTACCTACGTGAGTTGAGCGCACGCAGTGTCACTGCGCCTGTCCGCTACCTGTCTGTGTGTGACAGGTGCACATTGTAATACCCAGTACTGCATATACCTACCTACCTACCTGTTGTTCACAGTGCACCCACCTACCTACGTGAGTTGAGCACACGCAGTGTCACTGTGCCTGTCCGCTACCTGTCTGTGTGTGACAGGTGCACATTGTAATACCCATTACTGCATATACCTACCTACCTACCTGTTGTTCAAAGTGCACCCACCTATCTACGTGAGTTGAGCACACACAGTGTCACTGTGCCTGTCCGCTACTTGTCTGTGTGTGACAGGTGCACATTGTAATACCCATCACTACATATACATACCTACCTACCTGTTCTTCACAGTGCACCCACCTACCTACGTGAGTTGAGCGCACGCAGTGTCTTTGTACATGTTCGCTACCTGTCTGTGTGTGACAGGTGCACATTTTAATACCCATCACTGCATATACCTACCTGTTGTGTTCAGTGCACCTACCTCATCACTGCATATACCTACCTGTTGTGTTCAGTGCACCCACCTGCCTACGTGAGTGCACGCAGTGTGATATACCACTCCATGCATACCTGTTAACTGCACCTGTGTGACTGCACATTGTATTAGTCAAGTCAGTGCATACCTTTCACTTCATTACCCCCGATATGGACACAACGGACAAAACAGGCAGAGGTAGAGGCAGACCCAGAGGAAGACCACCCGGCAGGTCTGTGCGAGGTTGTGTTGATGTGGTTTCGTGCGGCCCTCGACCAAAGTACAGTGCTCAGAAGAAAGCACGTCCCATCAACTCCCAAGATTGTCAGGACGTGGTTGACTATTTAACACAGAACACCTCATCTTCCGCAGCCACCAGCGCTACTACAAGCACCACATCTGTTGCATTTGACACTTCGCAGGAGTTAATTGGTGGGGAATTAACTGATTCACAGCCATTATTGTTACAACCAGATGAAGGCGCTAAGCAAGTTACACCAACTCATATGTGTGAGTTAGGTGGCGACACTATGGACGTAACGTGTGAAGATGATGAAGTACCTGCTGTTGGTGCAGTTTTGGAGGTGTCTGAGGCAAGCGAAGCTGGGCAGGATGATTATGATGATGACGATGATACGGATTCCACATATGTTCCCAATAGAGGAGATGAACAGGGGGACAGTTCAGAGGGGGAGTCAGAGAGGAGTAGGAGGAAACGAGTTGCTGAAAGAAGCAGGGGGAGCTTGTCGTCAGAAACAGCTGGTGGCAGTGTCCGGCGCCATGTATCGCCACCTATGTACAGCCAGCCAACATGCTCTTCAACGTCAGCTGCTGATGCCACCATAGTGCCATCACCCCAGGGGGGCTCAGCGGTTTGGAAATTTTTTAATGTGTCTGCCTCCGATTGGAGCAATGCCATCTGTTGCCTTCAAAAATTGAGCCGTGGAAAGGCCAACACTCACGTAGGGACAAGTGCCTTACGAAGGCACATGGAGAAAAGGCACAAACTGCAATGGGAAGAGCACCTGAGCAAAAGCAGCACACAAAAGAAAAGCCACCCTCCTTCTCCCCTTCCTCCTTCAGGTGCAGCATCTTCAGCCGCTTTCTCCCTTGCACCTTCACAGCCACCCTCCTCCACTCCGCCTCTGCCCTTGAGCGGTTCCTGCTCCTCTGCCCACAGCAGCCAGGTGTCCGAGAAAGGAAATCTTTGAGCGGAAGAAGCAAATTTCTGCCAGTCACCCCCTTGCCCGGCGTTTGACAGCTGGCGTGGCGGAACTGTTAGCTTGCCAGCTGTTACCATACAAGCTGGTGGACTCTGAGACCTTCCGTAAATTTGTGGCCATTGGGACACCACAGTGGAAGA
This sequence comes from Hyperolius riggenbachi, assembly GCF_040937935.1. Classification (NCBI taxonomy): domain Eukaryota; kingdom Metazoa; phylum Chordata; class Amphibia; order Anura; family Hyperoliidae; genus Hyperolius; species Hyperolius riggenbachi. Next base: position 77,835,742 of record NC_090657.1, on the reverse strand, counting down.
TACCAAGCCGCGATTATTTCTCTAAAAAGGCGAAACCCAAACGGTACCGTGAAGTTGAGAGGCAAGAAGTGTCATCTCTGGCACACAGCGTTGGGTCAAGGGTCCACCTGACCACAGATGCCTGGTCTGCCAAGCACGGTCAGGGCCGCTACATTACTTACACAGGCCATTGGGTTAACCTGGTGACGATGGCAAGCAGGGAGTACATGGCTGTGCAGCGGACCAACTTGTGACACCTCCAGGCAGGCCTCCTGCCACCTCCGCTCCTCCTGCTACATCCTCTTTGCTGTCGTCGTCCTCCTCCTCTTTGGCTGAGTTGCAGTTCAACTCTACTGGTGCTGCGATCTCCTCTCCAGCTACACAGACCCAGCTCCCCAGGGCCTATGCTGCATGCCAGGTACGACGGTGTCACGCCATCTTAGACATGTCTTGCCTCAAAGCGGAGTCACACTGGACCAGCTCTCCTGGCTGCTCTTAACAAACAGGTGGATCAGTGGCTGACCCCGCACCAGCTGGAGATCGGCAACATGGTGTGTGACAACGGCAGCAATCTACTTTTCGCTTTGCATTTGGGAAAGCTGACACATGTACCCTGCATGGCACATGTGCTGAATCTAGTCATTCAAAGTTTTGTGTCAAAGTACCCAGGCTTAAAGGACGTCCTGAAGCAGGCCAGGAAGTTGTGTGGGCATTTCAGACGGTCTTACATGGCCATGGCACGCTTTGCGGACATTCAGCGGAGAAACAACTTGCCGGTGAGACGCTTGACATGTGATAGCCCGACTCGCTGGAATTCGACCCTGGTCATGTTCTCTCGCCTGCTAGAACTGGAGAAAGCCGCCACCCAGTACCTCTACAATTTCAGTAGAAGTACACAATCTGGGGGATGTTCTGGCCCCCGAACTGGACACTGATGAGAAATGCATGCAGGCTCATGCGGCCGTTTGAGGAGGTGACCAACCTGCTGAGTTGCAGTGAAGGCACCATCAGCGACTTGATCCTGTACGCTTACTTCCTGGAGCGTGCCATGCGTAGAGTGGTGGATCAAGCTGTGGAGGAGCGTGAAGAGGAACAGTTACGGCAGGAACAGTTGTGGGAGCAATTTACATCAGAATCAGATGTTTACTCAACACCTGCGGCAGCACAGAGGGGGGAGGAGGAAGAGTCGTGTGGGGAAGAGGAGTCAGACTCAGATGATGAGGAAGGTGTTTCTGTGGAGGAGGAGGAGAAGGAGGATGTAGACACTGTGAGCAGCGATGAACCCTTGGACTACTGGGTGCACAGGCTTGACTTGTGGCCAGAGCTGTCCCAATTTGCCATCCAACTTCTGTCTTGCCCTGCCTCAAGCGTCCTGTTAGAAAGGACCTTCAGCGCAGCTGGAGGCATTGTCACTGAGAAGAGAAGTCGCCTAAGTCACAAAAGTGTTCAGTACCTCACCTTTATCAAAATGAATGAGGCATGAATCCCAGAGGGCTACTGCCCTAAGTCAGTCCCCACACACAGCATCTCTGCCTGCATGCCTTGTGACTGCCTGCCCCAAGACTAAGTTGCTCCCTACACAGCACCTCTGCTCACAGGCCACTTGACTACCTTCTCCGCCACCACCAACAGGGTCCAGGACTCCAGGCTGCTAGCAGCGGCCGCTATAATAATTTTTCTGGTGCGTGTACATGCCTGCCTAATTTTTCTAGCTGCAATGTGGCTGCAACAACAAAATAAAAGAAATATGAAGGTTCAGAACGCTCTACCCCCTGAGAATTAACCAGCAGGTGCAGAATCAAAGGAGCCAAGCCAGTCCACAAATATGCACAGAAGGATCCGCAAACCAAATGCTGGTAAAAAAGTAGCTGTATTCTTTATTCAAAAAATTCCATGTTGCAAAGCAATAAAAACCACAAGGTTCAACTGACGCGTGTCGGGCTTACAATCTGCCCTTAGTCATAGTTAAAAGTGAACCTAGAAGGGGAAGGCCTTATGTAGGTGGGAGAAGATCAAGTTCTTCCCCATACCTCAACCAGCCTTCACCTTAAAGGAGACATGTACAGGTATACATATGCATAAATACATACAAAAGTTGTTGAATATATCAAAAATCAGTGTACAAGTTAAAAATTTTTAATACATGCATAAAAATCATCTCTGAAGAAACAATGTGCCTCCAATTGCCCACAAGGAAATAATACACAGAAGGGGATAACTATGACTAAGGGCAGATTGTAAGCCCGACACGCGTCAGTTGAACCTTGTGGTTTTTATTGCTTTGCAACATGGAATTTTTTGAATAAAGAATACAGCTACTTTTTTACCAGCATTTGGTTTGCGGATCCTTCTGAACAAAATAAAAGACATGTACATGTGCCCATTCCCCTTCATGATCATTACCTTGCCGCGGTGAAGGGGCTTGCGTATCACAATGAAGCAATGACCGCCGGCTATATGAGTGTCTCGGGGGGTGGCACAACCAAGATAATAAGGTCCTTGCTTCATTGTGGACAGACCAAATTTGATCAGCTGGACAGTCACTGTTGTTCTATCATTGAGCTACCACAGCACGGCGATCATATGGGCTTGAAAACAGCCATGGCTTGCACTCTGGCCATGGTGCGCACCAGTCCAGCACGGCCGTCACTACGCAAACAGCTGTTTGTGATGCGTTACACAGTGAGTTTTGTGTGTCATTGTGAAACAGTACTCTAATTACACTCCCTGATTGATATATACACATGCAAGATGTTTTAAAGCACTTTAGGCCTGCAATTTAGCATTCAATGTGATTTCTGCCCTTAAAACGCTGCTTTGCGTCCAATACAGATTTTTCCCTGGGACTTTTGGCGTGTATCCCACTCCGCCATGCCCCCCTCCAAGTGTTAGACCCCTTGAAACATCTTTTCCATCACTTTTGTGGCCAGCATAAATTTTTCTAGTTTTCAAAGTTCGCCTCCCCATTGAAGTCTATTGCGGATCGGAGATTTCGGTCATCTCTAATGCTGAAACCAGGATGATTAAGGAAAAAAGTAGTATCCCAGTTCATGTATAATATTCTGCAATGAGTCATTACAGATACTTTTTAACTCTCTGTGGCTAGCATTGCAGCTCCAGAAAAGTCTCATACGGAGTCTCAAACATTCGTAAGAATTTGCTGCAGCTGCAGTGTTGGTCACAAAGGGTTAATCTCTAGGCAGTACAGAGGAGTTGGTAAGCATAGTAGCTACCGTATGTGCTGCACAGTAAGAGAAGCTCCCTGGCTAGGGAGCACTCACTTTCATTGTAGTTGCAAGCCTTTGTAAATGGATCCCTAGGTCACATGACTGAGTCTTCCAAAAGGCATTTATCTGCAATAGCTGCCTTAAATATGAAGATTGTACTTTGGACAATATTTACAGTTTTACCAAAATATTTTGGTATGGAACCATGTCAGATAGTTGCTATAATATTTATGTATATGTACTTTTACACTGCTTACATTTGTGCTTGTTTGTATGTTCTATTAATATACTCAATAAACCTATGAGTTAGTTTAATAGTAATAGTATTGTCTATTATTCACCTTTACTAACAATGGAAGATTGAGAAGGCTGAACTAGCTCCAGTAAGTACTAGGGACGATCAAAATACCAAATGCCACGTTAAGCTTCATAGACAAGCTAGATGATCTTTGGTCCAGGTGGTCAGTTGGTGCCATCTGGGCTAAGAATCGAGTGTGTGAACAGCTGCCCTACATCAATTAGCAATGCAGCGGAACAGATTGATAAACTATGAGCAATGAGCAAGCCTGTTATGCTTGTCCTACCAGACGCCACTCGATCGTGTGCTACCCTGTCATCCAGCCAAACAGCATTTTTGTACAACGCTCAAGGTTGCTCCTTATGATTAAAGGGAAGGTTCAAGCAAAATAAAAAAATGAGTTTCACTTACCTGGGACTACTACCCGCCCCATGCAGCCATCCTGTGCCCTCGTAGTCACTCACTGCTGCTCCAGTCCCCCGCTGGCAGCTTTCCGACCTCGGAGGTCGGCGGGCCGCATTGCGTACGTTTTTACGCATTCCCGCTAGTGCAAGAACATTAACACATACGTTTTTACGAGTTACTGGTTCAATGCGTAAATTTTTACGCATTGAACCAGTAATGCGTAAAAACGTATGTGTTAATGTTCCTGCACTAGTGGGAATGCGTAAAAACGTACGCAATGCGGCCCGCCGACCTCCGAGGTCGGAAAGCTGCCAGCGGGGGACTGGAGCAGCAGTGAGTGACTACGAGGGCACAGGATGGCTGCATGGGGCTGGTAGAAGCCCCAGGTAAGTGAAACTCATTTTTTTTTTTTGCTTGGACCTTCCCTTTAATGCACAATCTTTCTGGACATATTGACTGAGTTTAGAGCTTAAAGAGAGTCTGAAGGCATTAAAAATACATATTTTTACTGGCTAAAAAGGAGTATTTATTTTGGCATCAGACTCTCTTTAAAGGATACCAAAGGCGAGGGCAAGAAGTTCTGTTTAACTTACCTGGGGCTGCTTCCCGCCCTCAACAGTCTATCAGGTCCCTCACTGTGATTCCGATCCACTCCAGTGTGCCGCTGCCCCGTCAGGGTGTTGTATGCGCAGAGGGGATAATCCAGGGGTATATACAGGACAGACTGGGACCATCCGGGGGGATTCCCTTAATTAAAAATTACCCTTTACCTGTGGACCAGAGCAAATCTAGAAGCATTATAATAAATAGAACAGGACTGTATGAAATGATTTCATTACTTAGTATTATTCCTATATGCAAAAATGGTGTATACTGTACTGATTTAAAGATTGAAAATAGTCCTGGTGCATTTGGCTGATAATAACAGTCAAAAAAGAACAGAGTAAAAAAAATAGAAGAATGAGCTGAGAAGAAGAAAAGGAATTCAAGAGTAGATTAAGGAGAGCTAAAAAGAGAGTGGGACAAAGCTATAGATTTCACCTGATCAGGACACTCAGGGCTCCTACTATTGGAATAAACTACTGTAATTAAAATAACATAAGGAATAAAACTGCTTATTTTTTTTTTACAATATTAGTTTACAAATTTTTTAGTCAGTGTTTGCCCATTGTAAAGCCTTTTCTCTCTCTGATTTATCTCAGGTGGCAACATCTCTAGTCCTGCCAGGTGATGTTCGGGGAATGTTTTTTAAGAGTTCTGAAGCCTGTACAAAAACATAGTTGGTCTCCCAGAATGCTCGTGTGTGTGTGTGTGGGGGGGGGGGGGGGGATTCCACATAAGAAACAGCCTAGGGAGATGATGACAAACCTTTTAGAGACCAAGGGCTCGATTCACAAAGCGGTGCTAACCCAGTTAGAGACTTCAGGCGTGATAACCATTGCACCATGCTGGTGAAAAGCCAGTTTAGGCGTGATAAGTTTAGGAGTGATACGTTTAGGCATGATAAATTTAGATAAGTTTAGATCACGCGCAAAGTCCCGCGCGCAAAGCAGCGCCATTAAACTCTATGCGAAGTGCACCAGACTTTGCTAGCGCAAAACTTTTGATCCGCTGTGCACTGCGGTGCTAACCCAGTTGGCGCTTAAACTTATCATGCCTAAACTTATCACACCTAAACTTATCATGCCTAAACTTATCACACCTAAACTTATCACACCTAAACTTATCATGCCTAAACTGAGTTTAGGCGTGATAAAGGGCTTTTCACCAGCGTGCTAACTGTTAGCACCGCTTTGTGAATCAGGCCCCAAGTGCCCGAACTGCAACCCAAAATCCACTTATTTATCCCATTTAAAATCAAAAGAAAAAAGAGCTAATATATTAAAAGACAATCTACATTTAAAATGCAGCAAAAAAAAAAACACATATAAAATGCAGCAATTACTCACATATTTGAAAATCTCAATCAATCACCTCACATATGAAATGCAGCAAAACCCACCCATTTAAAATTCATCAATCACCTCACATATGAAATACAGCAATTACTACACATTTAACTATCCAACTATATAAAAAGAACTACAAATTACCTGTCGGGAGATATCAATGCGCAGTAAGGCAGCAGGTGAAAATATTTATTTATTGTATTTATAAAGCACCAACATATTACGCAGCGCTGGACATTAGTTAAGGTTACAGACAATATTTAGGGGTGACATACAGCAATATGACAATACAGGAATACATGCAAACCAGGTCACGCAGCACAGTATGAGTACAAGGTAATGCTTAGTCAGTCACAGGATGGGAACATGGAGATTAGGCAAGTCGAGTTTACTCAGATCCATAGGATGGGTGTACGTAAGGGAGGTGCATGAACAGGTAGTAGACATAAGGAGGAGGACCCTGCCCGCCCGAAGGCCTACAATCTAGAGGCAGAGGTAGGGACATGAAATGTAAGTGGGGGGTGTAGACGAGAGTGAAAATGTGAGTTGTGAGGGCCTTCCTGAAGATGTAGAAGGAGGGGGAGACCCTAATGGGGGGGGGGGGTCCTCTTTCTCCTGTCTGCCTCATAGTGCAGAACTAGGTTGGGGTTTCCTGGATATTTTAATAATTAAAGAAAACTCTGCAATCTAGTGGCGGTGAAGGCCAGTGGTGTGTGCGCCTGCAGAGAAGGGTTGAAGTGCCACCTCTTGCACATGTGCCATAGGATGGCCACTGCTGGCTTAGGATAAGCCTCAGTGGGAGGGCTACATACCAATATACAGCAATATACATTTATAGTAAGTATTTCTGATGCTGAAACCGGGATATTTAACTTAAAAGTGGTTATCCTATAAGATTTACAGCATTCTGCCAAACATCATTCAATTCTTCTTTAAAGGGATACTGTAGGGGGGTCGGGGGAAAATGAGTTGAACTTACCCGGGGCTTCTAATGGTCCCCCGCAGACATCCTGTGCCCATGCAGCCACTCACCGATGCTCCAGCCCCGCCTCCGGTTCACTTCTGGAATTTCAGACTTTAGCCACTTCAGGATTCTGCGTACGCTTAACTACGCCCCTGAATCCTGAAGTGGTTTCCATGGAAACGGCCGCTCGTATGAGCGGCCGTTCCATGTCAGTTCACGGAGGGTGTCTCCGTGAACACCCTGCGAGCCGCCGATCGCAGCTCGCAGGGTAAATGTAAACACGCGGGGAAGATCTTCCCCGGTGTTTACATATATACGGCGCTGCGCAGCAGCAGCGCCGTAGAGGAGATCGGCGATCCCCGGCCTCTGATTGGCCGGGGATCGCCGGCATCTGATAGGCTAAAGCCTATCCTATCCGGAGCAGGACGGCTTTCCGTCCTGCACCGCACACAGGGGACGGGAGAGGGAGGGAAGGAGGCAGAGGGAGGACTAGTGCTGCGGAGGGGGGCTTTGAGGAACCCCCCCGCTAGGCACAGCAGCGCGGCGGCGATCAGACCCCCCCAGCAGGACATCCCCCTAGTGGGGAAAAAAGGGGGGGGTCTGATCGCCCTGCCTGATTTCTGATCTGTGCTGCGGGCTGAAGAGCCCCCGCAGCACAGATCAGCCAAACCACCCGGAATCCGGAAGTGGTTAAAGTCTGAAAACCACTGCGCCTGGGTTGCCGTGTCCTTGCTTCCCCTGATGTCACCAGGAGCGCACGACGCAGGCACAGACCATACTGGGCCTGCGCAGTATGCTCCTGGTGCCATCAGTGGGAGTGAGGACATAGCAACCCAGGCGCAGTGGTTTTCAGACTTTAAAGTCTGAAATTCCGGAAGTGAACCGGAGGCGGGGCCGGAGCATTGGGGAGTGGCTGTGCGGGCACAGGATGTCTGTGGGGGACCATTAGAAGCCCTGGGTAACTTCAACTCATTTTCCCCCGACCCCCCTACAGTATCCCTTTAAGTATCTAATGCAGTAAGGGCTATTAATGAAGTTACAAAATAAAAAGCTGTAAACCACTGCGGTTGTGGATTCCACCTACCCGTCCTCACTGCTCCCCTCTCCATTGCATAGTTGCTTAGGAAACAGCTTAACAGCATGTCGGTATAACCTGGTTAAACTGTCACCCGAAATGATCAGGAAAAATTGTTTGGTGGTAATTATTCAGCCTGAGTATGTAGCGTTAGGCGTAGTACAATACGTCTGTCAGCATGGCACTTGAGCCTGGCATTCTCCAATTAGGAATTGATTTGCATGGCTGTGATTGTGTTTCAAGAAACAAAGTGATCTCCAGCAGCAGCTACTCTGTTAATCTTTAACCAAGGGCAAAAGCTGTGTCAGCAGACAGCAGTCAGAGAGAGAGGGGAAAAGACCAGCATTCAACTTTAATTGAGCTTTTCAGATGATGTCTGTTATTCATACCACTTTTCAAAAAGACAGAGGCTCTAATTTGAGTGGGAGAGAAGAACGTGGACAATGACAAAAGGCTGTAAGACAACTTTGATTTCACTTAACAGACCCCCTCTTCACTAGGCAATACGTAGGCGAGCGCAGCAACAATCCCTGCTGCCTGCTTACATGCATGGACATCAGCTCTCACTGCAGGCTGAAGCAGACCTCTAGTAAAAAAGGTTTATTTCATCTGGAATACAGTGAATAGAGTGAGAACATACTGTATTTCCTTAACTACTGTTTGGGGGTTAGGAGCATTCTACAAACTTGGTGTGGTTCATCTGGTCAGGGAGCGATGAAAAACCTTAAAGGACACCCGAGGCAAAAATAAACAAATGAAATAAACGATTGTATCTATCTTCCTTCTCCGAAAAATGACTTTTCAAGATATTCCACAGTTTTATTTTGTTTAAATCTACTTTTTAATTTTTAACTGTTTTATTGTCTTTGTTCAATGACACATTCATTGAAGTTTGCCAGAGCTAAAATCTATGAACTATTGACCCATTTTATATTTACTGTTATCAGAAGCCATTTTCTGCTAGGAAAGTGTTTTATAGTTGGAATTTCTTATCAGTGAGGGTCACACTGTAGTCACTTCCTGTCTGAGTCAGGACTGAGTCAGCCATTTACATACCTGATATTTAACTCTTTCAGGCAGAGAAAGAAAAAAAGGAACACAGCATAGTTATTTGTGTGCTTGGCACTGTACATACCCATGTCTATCTCATCATGTCACATGTCACCTTGGGTATCGTTTAACCACTTAAAGGGAACATGAACTAAGAAAAATTATTAAAAAATAAAAGCATGATGTAGCTGCAAATGAATATTACATACTTACTTCACCGTCAGTTCCTCTGAGAAGCTCACCATTTTCTTTTTGCAGTGATCCCTTCCAGTTCTGACAATATTTTGTCAGAACTGAAATATACCAGTTGCTGTCAGTTATATATCAGCTGCTGTCAGTTACAACTGAATGTGCAAGGTAATGACCATGTTTCCCTATGGCTCAAGTGGGAAATATTACAGTTTAACAGTGTGCTGACTAGAAAGCTGTTATGGGGAAATGGCCATTTTCAAAATGGAGGATGGAGAATTCCATTGATCGCAGTGGACAAATGGGACGCAGGAGAGGAGAAAGAGATTGAGAAGTAGACTACACAGGAGGTAAGTACGACGTGTTTATGTTTATTTTGACTTTTAATTTTCAGTTCAGGTTCTCTTCAAAGAGAACCTGAACTGAAAATAAAATGTCAAAATAACCATACACAGGAACTAAAAAGAGGACGGGGAACTTTCTCTTTTGCAGAAATACCGCTGTCTCTGATAAGAGACCGCCAGTTTTTTTTTGCGGGGGGACTTAGATCGATGAATGGGAATTATATTCTCATTCATTGATCGGGGGCTAACGGCGGGCTTAAGTGGTTAAGACTGGGGAACACACACTTGTCTATCAGTTTTCTGTGCGCGTTTTTCTGAGTACATTTTTGCGCACTAAGGGCTTGATTCACAAAGCCGTGCTAACTGTTTAGCACAGGCGTGCTAAACAGTTAGCACGCGAAGCGCCGTTCGTGGACTTTTGCGCGCACAATGTGCCGTGATTCGCACGATCGCGTTTTTTGCGCGCGATCCGCTGCAATTTGCGCTTGCAAAAATCCGCGATTGCGCAAGTCGCTGAACTTTGCGTGCGCAAAAGTCCGCGAATGGCACTTCACGTGCTAACTGTTTACCACGCCCGTGCTAAACCGTTAGCACTGCTTTGTGAATCAAGCCCGAAGTGTGTTTCTGTTCAGAAAAACGCACACATGTTTTCAAAGCAGCTAATGTAATTGATACAGAAAACTGAATGTGCGGAATCATCATGCAGAATGTCAGTTTTTTTTCTGCGTGCAAAAAACACATTAAAGGGGAACTGAAGAGAGAGGTATATGGAGGCTGCCATATTTATTTCCGTTTAAGCAATACCAGTTGCCTGGCAGCCCTGCTGATCCTCTGCCTCTAATACTATTAGCCATAGCCCCTGAACAAGCATGCAGCAGATCAGGTGTTTCAGTGGTTCAGACTTATAAGTCTGATCTTACAAGACTAGCTGCATGCTTGTTTCTGGTTTTAATCAGATACTACTGCAGAGAAATAGACCAGCAGGGCTGCCAGGCAACTGGTATTGATTAAAAGAAAATAAACATGACAGCCTCCATATACCTCTCTCTTCAGTTCCCCTTGAAAGGTGCGTACACACATGCGACTATAGTCGTTTGTAACGATCGTTCCCCGATCTTTACCAACGACGATCGTTACAAAAAACGAACCACCGACTATTAAGGCAAACGACGAACGAGCCAAATCGCTACAAAAGTAAGTTCTGTCTCGGCGGATTTTAACCAACGACGATCGTTTGCAAAAGTAGCACATCGTTGGAAACGGTCGTTCGTACTAGGCTTGACATGCGCATTTCACTATTTCTCTGTGAAACTTCTCATTTTTATGCGCAGGCGCAATAGTTGCTTTACATGATGTAACGTTCGTTCTAACGATCAGATCGTTACACACCTTTTAAAACTATCTTTACATAGGTCGTTCTTTCATCAATTAAAAGTTCGTTCGTCGTTCTCAACGAACGATCGTTGTTGCATGTGTGTACGTAGCATAAGGGCCATATGCAATTCATTTTTTCACCTGACTTTTCTCCCAGGAGATAATTTTTCATCTTTGAATTAAAATAACTTTTCAGCACATTTCAACTAAAAAAGTACCAAAAAGTAGGTGAAATAGTACTATCAAAATTATTTGGAGTATTTTCTTGCTCTCTGGTGGCTTAAAAAGGCAGTTTATTGACAAATTTAAAAATATCACCTAGGAGAAAACTCAGGTGAAAAAGTGAATTGCATATGAGCCTAATGCTGCATACACACTTGAGATAAAAGTCTTTGGAAAAGGCAAGATCACAGACCAATTTTACCCCCTTCCATGTAGTATGAGAGCCATACTCTACACAGTCTATTCTATGGAGCTGCACTCCCCATCAGATAAAATCTTTGCAAGATGCTGCACACAAAGATGCCCATACCCATTCAAAAGATCATTATCTGCAAAAGATCTCTTCCTGCAATAGATCCATTCCTGCAAAATGCATTCATAGTCTATGAGATCTGCAGATCATCATACACACCTTGTTTAACAGGCAATCATCTGCAGATCAGATCCACCAGGATGGATTTTCAGATCTGCAGAAGATTGCCAGATATGCAGATGAAGTCTGTTAAACCAAGTGTGTATGAGGATCTGCAGATCTCATAGACTATGAATGCAATTTGCAGGAATGGATCTATTGCAGGAAGAGATCTTTTGCAGATAATGATCTTTTGAATGGGTATGGGCATCTTTGTGTGCAGCATCTCACAAAGATTTTATCTGATGGGGAGTGCAGCTCCATAAATTAGACTGTGTAGAGTATGGCTCTCATACTACATGGAATGGGGTAAAATTGGTCTGTGATCTTGCCTTTTCCAAAGACTTTTATCTCAAGTGTATATGCAGCATAAGTGTGAATTAGCCCATTGATTAACATGAGTTCTCAGTTTTTCTGTGCAGAAAACGCGCACAAAAACAGTCAAGTGTGTTCCCTGCCTAAAGGGTACATGAAGTGATCTGTAACATAGGGCCTGATTCACGTAGCACAGTTATTATTTCCGTGCACAGTAGCGTTACTGGTTCTAATGCCAGCAGAGTACCATGTAGTGCGCAATTATTGCGACTCACAGTACATAAGTATGGTAAGGTTACAATAACAACACTAACGTTACCCATGTGGGTCATGTTACTTGCGCAACACACGGTCTGCTGGAGTTAGTATTGGTAATAATGCTGTGTGATGTCTGTGCATGGCAATATTAACAGCACTACTTGAATCAACACCATATTGAGATAAACGTGTCTGTAAAGTCCAAATCCACCCACAATACAAATTATCGGAACAATTTTTTGTGATGAACTATTTTTCTGCAATATTGCGCAACATCGTTTAACGAAAGCGTGTTAAACAATGTTTTACCAGGCATGCCACCCGCAGTGATTGTTCGTTTTTGAACGACCGCCATGCTGGATTAAATAGCGGACGATCTGCCATGCTTGACTTTTGCAGGTTTTGCCACATTCGTGTAAGTGATTATTTACACAATTGCGCAAACAATGCTTTCAGGTTTGGCCAGATGGATCAGGGAACGATGATTTGTCAGCGGATATCCCCGATTCATCTGGTTGGGGTTACTAACTTTAAAACTAGCCTGAGTTCCTTTAGGGCCGTTTTCACTTATGCAATTCTTCCGCGGCTACTCACATGTGAATTCGGATGGGGAAGCAATGGCAAAAAACAGATGGTTGGCAGCATAATTTGCACCACACATGTGAATCCCCATAGCTGTGGTAAAGGGAATTGCAAGCATACTCACATTGATACAAGTGGACACGGGGCATAAGCGGGAGAGATCTATATATATATATTTTTTTTTTATGTTGCTGCAAGAATTAAGAATCCTGAATGCAGGGGCCATCAAACTAGTTTATCAGTTCAGTATTTGTCTGTATTAGAGCTGAATTAAAAGATAGCAGTAGGGTATTTTACCGTGTTAGCCATCAGTAAAAGCACGAAGTTTTAAATCAGGATGATACCAGGATGTAAGCCCGACGAAGGCTGCAAGGCAGAAAGCTTGCTTACTCTTATTCATTTTTAGTTAGCCAACAAATGGCATCATCCTGATTAAAACTTCTTGAATTAAAAGTGGTAAATGTCGATTTTAACCTTTATATACATAACTAGTAGACCCAGCCCGTTGAAAAATGGCCTCTAGGTCTGCGGCCGCCGCCAGTGCGCACGCACGCGCACGCAACTGCAACCGCCACAGCGCGCGCCCGGTGCGCCCGACACAGGCGCGCCCCCACACCCGCTCACCTCGCTCGCCCGTCCAGCTCCCTGGTCCCAGCTGTCCGTTACTGCACACATGCGCAGTAACAAAAATCCACTTAGCTTTTATTAGGTAGGATAATACAATGGGATTCCTGGAAAGTCATTTCTAGAATTAGCACTATAGATACAGTTGTTAATCTCACCAGTTTACTTTCACTTTAGTTGTGCTTCAACAACACAGACACTGCTAACAATTAAAGCCTTCTATCACTAGAAAGCCATTTATCACTATGTAAACATGGTAATAATATGGATATCAATAAAAAACTGACAGAACTTGTCAGCTCTACTGTTTAAAGAGAACCAGAGATGAAGCACCCTCATGTATTTTACCATATACAGGGAGTGCAGAATTATTAGGCAAATGAGTATTTTTGACCACATCATCATCTTTATGCATGCTGTCTTACTCCAAGCTGTATAGGCTCGAAAGCCTACTACCAATAAAGCATATTAGGTAATTTGCAACTCTGTAATGAGAAGAGGTGTGGTCTAATGACATCAACACCCTATATCAGGTGTGCATAATTATTAGGCAACTTCCTTTCCTTTGGCAAAATGGGTCAAAAGAAGGACTTGACAGGCTCAGAAAAGTCAAAAATAGTGAGATATCCCTAAAGGGATGCAGTACTCTTAAAATTGCAAAGCTTCTGAAGCGTGATCATCGAACAATCAAGCGTTTCATTCAAAATAGTCAACAGGGTCGCAAGAAGCGTGTGGAAAAACCAAGGCGCAAAATAACTGCCCATGAACTGAGAAAAGTCAAGCGTGCAGCTGCCAAGATGCCACTTGCCACCAGTTTGGCCATATTTCAGAGCAACATCACTGGAGTGCCCAAAAGCACAAGGTGTGCAATATTTAGAGACATGGCCAAGGTAAGAAAGGCTGAAAGACGACCACCACTGAACAAGACACACAAGCTGAAACGTCAAGACTGGGCCAAGAAATATCTCAAGACTGATTTTTCTAAGGTTTTATGGACTGATGAAATGAGAGTGAGTCTTGATGGGTGTAACGATCAGTGTAACACAGAGAGGGTCTGATTACCGGTGATCTGCAGTATCACCGAGAATGCAGATACATACCCGATTATTGATGATCTGCAGTATCAGCGATAATCAGATATATCTCTAACCTCTGGATACCTGAGTGATAAGAGTGTTTGGTGCAACAGTAATACTTTGAGGAGAGCACCAGAGAGAAGGGTGCTACACAGTGAGAGATACTGCTTGAGATCAGGTTCCTTCCACAGGACTGAAGCTCTCCTAGGGGCGGAGCTAGGCTGAGAGTGGGAAGGACAGAACGTGAGTGACACCAATGAGGAAGTGTCACTGACAGATCTGTGAACTATCTCTTAACAGGAGAGAGAGTTCTCGAGGTCGGACAGGCCAGGTCGTTAACACACGGACAGATAAAGTACAGAGACAGTATACAGGTGCAGAATCCTAAGACCAGCAGAGTTTGGCAACAGAGTATCAGAATGACAAAGGTACAGAATCAGAGATCCGAAGAATGGTCAGGAAAGCAGAGGGTCATAACAGATAATCAACAATGCCTAGGCTTGAGTGTGAGCTCCAAGATTCTCAACACTCCTGGAACTAGACTAGATAATAATAACAATACAGATGGTACAGAAATCCTAGACTAAGGTGTGAGTTCCATGATCATCAACACCTTGGAAACTGGTCTAGATAATAACACAGATAATAACAGAATTCCTAGACTAAGGTGTGAGCTCCGTGATCATCAACACCCACAAAACTGTCTAATAAACACAAGGTCTGAGTGCTACCACGTAGTGATCGCAACGCCAGACACCAGAGAAATGACCAGCACCCAGTATGTATACACCAGCGCTCTCTAGCGCCTCCCCTAAGTGCTGGACCAATGGAAGTTGCTGAAATTGTCAGCTGACCGGCTTGGTCAGCTGACTCCCTTCTGACTGTCATAAAGGCCCTGCCTCTCTGCGCGCGCGCGCATCCTCCTGAACTAGTCTGGACTATCAGTCCCAGCCACACCAGACATGTGTTGTAATGTTTCTGCTGTGTTGAATGCGGAATCCGCCGCACCGCTGTCCGTGCGTGCGGCGTTTTCCCCGCATTCAGTATTACTGACAAGAGTAGGCCTATGCGTGCTACCTGCCGCGTCGGACGCGGAATCTGCCGCCCTGTTGTCTGGGCATGCGGCGGTTTCTCCGCGCTCCGATTGCGCGCCAGCTGCCATGTTGAACGCGGAATCAGCCGCCTTACTTTGAGTACTAGCGGCGGCTTGGTAAAGGGCAGAGAGCTCCAGTCCAACTCAGACGCCAGCAAGGTGGAGGTGGAGTACTAGTTTGGGCTGGTATCATCAAAGATAAGCTTGTGGGGCCTTTTTGGGTTGAGGATGGAGTCAAGCTCAACTCCCAGTCTTACTGCCAGTTTCTGGAAGATACCTTCTTCAAGCAGTGGTACAGGAAGAAGTCTGCATCCTTCAAGAAAAACATGATCTTCATGCAGGACAATGCTCCATCACACGCGTCCAAGTACTCCACAGCGTGGCTGGCAAGAAAGGGTATAAAAGAAAAAAAACTAATGGCATGGCCTCCTTGTTCACCTGATCTGAACCCCATTGAGAACCTGTGGTCCATCATAAAATGTGAGATTTACAAGGAGGGAAAACAGTACACCTCTCTGAACAGTGTCTGGGAGGCTGTGGTTGCTGCTGCACGCAATGTTGATGGTGAACAGATCAAAACACTGACAGAATCCATGGATGGCAGGCTTTTGAGTGTCCTTGCAAAGAAAGGTGGCTATATTGGTCACTGATTTGTTTTTGTTGTGTTTTTGAATGTCAGAAATGTATATTTGTGAATGCACAGTAATAGTCACCAGCACACACAGATATCCCCCTAAAATATCTAAAGCTAAAAACAAACTAAAAACTACTTTCAAAAATATTCAGCTTTGATATTGATGAGTTTTTGGGGTTTATTGAGAACATGGTTGTTGTTCAATAATAAAATTATTCCTCAAAAATACCACTTGCCTAATAATTCTGCACTCCCTGTATATCAATGGGAACATTAGAGAAAACACCTACCCTGTTCTGTTTCATTCTTCACTGCTCAGCCTGCTTATCAGCCCTGACTGAGCATTCAGTCTAGCTTTGCCCTGGAATGATTATAGCTGAGTCAGTATTCTGTCATTCCTTTTCAAGCCAAAGCCTGCCCCCTCCTGGCCCTGATTTCCTGCTAGAAGGATACATAGCAGGAAAGCAGAGCCACAACGGGGAAGACTTCGGCTTGAAAAAACATCACAGAAGACTGACTCAGCTATAATCATTCCAGTGAAAGCCAGACTGAATGCTCAGTCGGGGATTCTTATCAGAGCTGCTAACAGGCAGATTTAGCAGAGAAGAATGAAACAAAGAGCAGAGTAGGTGTTTACTCTCATGTTCCCACTGATATATATGGTAAAATACATGAGGATGTTTCGTCTCTGGTTCTCTTTAAACAGGATTAAACTTTGACATAACATTCAATAATACTTTTTATTACCCATACAGTTATATTTGCACAAGTATTATCAACCGTTTACAATTTACAAGTTCCTAAAGTGTAGTTTATCTGCTCGGAAAGCTGCCATTGCAATTTATTGCATAGGTGCTGTATTTTTTAAATTTTAATGTATCCACTGAGAATTTATCTTCTGTTTCATTCTCTGCCTGTAATTAGCCAAAGCACTGCTAGTGTTTACTAATAATGGATGACAAGGAAACATTAACCCTGCTGAAATCTACTGAAAATCGCTACAGGCCGTCGATCTACCAAAACTGCTGCCGCTCCCCAAATTGACTTAGATCTCCCACCCTGTCCAATCTAAACTTTCGATTGATTTTGGTAAAAATCTACCAAGTTGTTCAAACATTTTTGGGGAATCAATCCCTTGCAGATCAATCACATCTGTAGGGAATCAAATGGGAAAGTGGATAAAGTGTATGGGCACCTTTACTTCACAAGATTCCAACAATTTTGTAATATCACTATAACAAGAACTCAGCTGAGCACTCAAAGGACAACTGTAGTCAGAGGTATATGGAGGTTGCCATATTGTTATCCTTTTAAGCAGTACCAGTTGCCTGGCAGCCCTTCTGGCCTATTTGGCTGCAGCTGTGTCTGACTCAGACCAGAAACAAGCATGCAGCTAATCTTGTCAGATCTGGCAACAGCGTCAGAAACACCTGATCTGCTGCATGCTTGTGCAGGGTCTATGGCTGAAAGTATTAGAGGCAGAGGATCAGCAGGAATGCCAGGCAACTGGTATTTTTTTAAAGGAATACTTAAGCCCCCCCAAAAAAAAGATATTTACTCACCCGGGGCATCCCTCAGCCCCCTGAAGCTGGATGGTGCCCTCGCAGCCCCGCTCCGATCGTCCTGTCCCCGCCGGCGGCTACTTCCGGGTTCGGCGACAGCCGCCGACAGGCTGGGAACGCGTCTGATTCTCCGCGTGCCCAGCCGCTATATCACCCTATATGCTGCTATAGCGTATATATATATATATATATACTCTATAGCAGCATATAGGGTGATATAGCGGCTGGGCCCGCAGAGAATCAGCCGCATTCCCAGCCTGTAGGCGGCTGTCGCCGAACCCGGAAGTAGCCGCCGGCAGGGATAGGTCAATCGGAGCGGGGCTGCGAGGGCACCATCCAGCTTCAGGGGGCTGAGGGATGCCCGGGTGAGTAAATATCATTTTTTTTTTGGCTTAGAGTATTCCTTTAAAATAAATAAATATGGCAGTCTCCAAATCTCTTTCACTACAGTTGTCCTTTAAGATAACTACAGTACTTATCAGAGGCATAACTATGGGGACAACCTCCCCTGGAATCACTGGGGACCCCAACTACCTACCCTATACATTGTTTTCCCTATAGAGCAGGTGTTTTTGTTGCATTGATAATGGGGGTCAGTATAACCACACTTGTTATATGTCCCCTGGAGATGGGTCTACAGGCCATGGGGGTCACTACCAGGGATTAGGAGGGGGCAATTTAAGTCTTGCAGGGAACCACATGATTTGTAGTTACATCCGCTACATAATCATATTTTATAACCTATACATCTGTGAAAGATCTCGATGTTGTGGAACAACTGTATATACACTAGATTCTTGGCCAAAATGGCATCAAACTGCCACCTTGGAAAAGGTCCCTCTGATTTTATAAACCGGGCTCTCCTGAAGTCAGGTGAAAACCAATGGTAGACCAAACCACTGACCCTTTTATAACCTGACCACTGGACTTCTGGATTGTGCATAAGCGGGTCCATTTGGGTGTGAGAGGTACATGGATCGAGAGTCAAGAGGCACAGGTGTACTTCTGTATGAGGTCTAAAGTAATACATAGATCAGGAGGGCAGGGGTGGACCTACCATGAAGCCACCTGGATCACATGATTAAAGCGGCAAGGGGGTTGCATTTGGACAAACAGCTTTGGTCACCTGGAGCCTGCTTCCTCTCCCTCTCCCGCCCGCCTTCCTAGCAAACACACTACCCTCCTCATCCATGCATCCCCGACCTCATTCGACCGGTGGCATCTGTCGCCTATCCCTATGACATCATAAGCAAGTGAGGTGTCGATATATGCCTCTTATCGAGGTCTGATAGACCACTGCTACTGATCGAGTGCAGTGATTGACCCAATGACGGTGCTGTGGTCCCGCCCATGAGACCATCGGCACCAGTTAGCAAAAGGAGCAGAGGGGGGCTGTGATTGGCCGGTTTGGTGCAAGAACCCCTGCCTGATTGGTCACGTGCCATCACGTGCCAAAGCTTCCCCTCTGACTGGTCATGGTGATCTCTCTGAGATCAGCATTTCTGGGGGAGAGGGGGGATCACAGCACACCCTCCAAAGTTTGCTAGAACAGGCCCTGCAGGTGGGGCTCAGAATAACCCAGTTAGTACCACTAGGAAACAAGGCTTCACATTTCAAATCTAACATAAGGCAGACGATAAAGCAAATGCTTCACATGCAGGTGTATCTTATAAAACATGTTTTACTCTTCTCGTGAAACGGAATCTAGAGAACATACAGCTCTGAATGAATTAGGAGATAACCCCCCCCCCCCCCCCCCAAAAAAAAATCTCAAACTTTATGTTAAGCCATCTGTTTGAAATTATCATTTTAAATGGATCTTTCTTGCTTTCCTTCGACTGTTACTGTAATGTTTGTCTTGCTTTCATTGAGCTGCTCCAATATTGAATTATGAAATAAACTGATGATGGATTAGGCCTACTCATGTATTTAATTATCGTAGGCTGATAAAATAAGCGAGTCCCCTGTGAAGCAAAAACAGAAAATGTGTAATGATATCACCATGCTAAATTCAAGTCTCAATTGCAGTAATCAAGTCTTGATAGAGGTTGGAATATCGATCTGGTGTTATTTTCTTTCTGCTCTTCCATTTTGGAGCCCAGGAACAACAGTGTCTCTCCACTCTATTGTATTATCAAGCCCTTTGTGATAGTTGGATCACCCCAACGTCCTGGACCGACCCTGCTCAGAGAGAAAATGACTGGCTGGGTTGGGCTTTCCCAGCAATCACCACTTTTTTTAGGTCCCCCCCCCCCACCTCCCTTGATGATTATGCAGACTTCCAAGCATTTATAAAGGGGAGCCCCTGCAGAGGTCAGGGGAAGGCCATGGGGTGGGGGGAGGGGGCCCCAGCTTAACTTTGCCTCTCCACTCTATTGTATTATCAAGCCCTTTGTGATAGTTGGATCACCCCAACGTCCTAGACCGACCCTGCTCAGAGAGAAAATGACTGGCTGGGTTGGGCTTTCCCAGCAATCACCACTTTTTTAGGTCCCCCCCCCCCCCCACCTCCCTTGATGATTATGCAGACTTCCAAGCATTTCTAAAGGGGAGCCCCTGCAGAGGTCAGGGGAAGGCCATGGGGTGGGGGGAGGGGGCCCCAGCTTAACTTTGCCCTGGGGCCCCTTAAACCGGCCCTGATTGTGAGGTCCTCTGTGGCACAGGTTGTGACATGATTATACTCTGTAAAGCAATGTGGAAGATGTCAGCCCTATATAAATACTAAATAACAATAGTTACTTAAAGGTATACTATTGATACCCAAGAGTTCTAAAATGACAGTGTGCAAATAATGTCGCTGTGTAAACATTTTCCTACTTTTCATGTTAAATATCAGAGGCAAAAGCTGTCATTTATTGAGGGTAGGATTTAGCTATATTGGGACAAATCAATTGCAGAAGGGGTGTCTGCTTCAATGCACAGCCAGAGTTGCATATCAGACTACAGAAAGCACATATCAAACATATCAAACTCTGAAAGCAAAAACAGTATGAAAAAGCTGTGACAATTAGTTACATTTCCTCTGCTCTCTTCAGACAGGTCAGTCAGAAACACAGGACAGAGGAGCTGCAGCTGTTGGGAGCTCTCTTCTCTGCCACACACAGAGCTACACATAGGCCTAGTGCAAACCGGAGCGTTTCCGCTGCGGTTTGTGATCTGCTTGTGGGTGCGGATCCGCTAGGGTAATGTATTTCAATGGGCTGGTGCACACCAGAGCGGGAGGCGTTTTGCAGAAACGCATACTCCCGGGCTGCTGCAGATTTTGGATTGCGGATGCCTCAATGTTAAGTATAGGAAAACCGCAAACCGCTCTGAAAAACAGCACTTCAGAGCGGTTTGCCAGGCGTTTTTTGTTACAGTAGCTGTTCAGTAACAGCTTTACTGTAACAATACATGAAATCTACTATACCAAAACCGCTACACAAAACCGCAAAACGCTAGCTGAAACGCTGCAGAAAAATAAGAAAAAGCGTTTCAAAATCTGCTAGCATTTTGCAGATCTGCTAGCGGTTTTTGGTGTGCACTAGGCCATAGAGTTAACTGATCAAGTGTGAGGGAAATTTCCCCACTCCTCATGGCTCAGTCAGGGTCAGTTTTGGAGTCAGTAAAGTTTGAATGTATTTTGATAACAGTAAACAAAGAAGTTGCTACTAAAATGTATACACCTTAGCAGCACTTCCCAAACAATTCCTGTGTCAATTGAAAAAAATATGTGAATCGATAGGTGGCTGCACACGATTTAATGTTGGTTTGAGGTGTTTTTTTAATCCAAAGAAATATGATAATTGATTGAATAATTTAAAAAATCAAACCAATATACTGCTATACTTATTGATTATTCCACCCAAAAAGTGACTGAATAAAACATTCCATTTTCTTGTTTTTCTATATGATTTTTCCAACATGTGCGATTAGATATTTTTCAAAACATTTGGTAAAATTGATAGTTCTTTCTCAATTGAAAAAAAGTATTTTTTAATTTTTCTATACAATCAATCATTTTGAACAAAAAACTGGAAGATCGATCAATTTGGTTGAATCCTGCATGACAACCTTTAGCAGGACTAGTACTTTATGTACCTATGTCTAATTGTGTCAGAGGTCAGTTTGGATAGAGCTTATTGGCTGTCAATCTGACTGCCTGTGGTGTTGGGGAAGGGAAGGGGGTGTTTAGTCTGCTAGACACCACTGAGGATGAGATGAAGACTAATGATTCAGTGAAGGATAGGGATAGGGCATTCAGACCTGAACAGCTCAGACTTTGTGCACAGCTTGAGTGTACTAATTGATGGGGAATTAAACGTCAGGATTCAAATCTCAGCTGTTGTGAAACATTCTTTTTTTCACGTACAGAACGCAAAAATTAAGCACCTCCTCTAGCAGATTTTTCAACCCTAGTTCATGCTTTCAGCATATCACGGCATAACTACTGGAATGTTCTCTATACAGGTCTTTCAAACAAAGACCTATACCACCTGCAATTAGTACAGAATACTGCTGCAAGATTGTTAACAAACCAAACCCGCCATTACCACATAACACAGATCCTTGTCTCAATCCACTGGCTACCCATAAAATGGAGAATTCTATTTAAGATTAGTTTATTGACAGTCAAATCCTTGCACAATCTGGGCCCTGGATACCTGAAGGATTTGTTGCAACAACATCTCACCCCCCACAATCTTAGATCAAAAGAATCTAATAACTTGGTTACCCCCAGGGACCATCTCAATACCTTTGGAGACAGAGCCTTCTGTCATGCTGTTCCTACACTTTGGAACTCCCTGCCACTCCCATTTAGGACATTTTCACCCCTGGAAACATTTAAGTCAAACCTGAAAAGCCATCTGTTAGTCTGGCATTTATGAACACCTGACTATTTCCTATGTATTATTATTATTCATCCTACCTGATAAAAGCGCAGGTGTCTGCGTCCAACTGCATCCCTTTGAGCCACCGCTGCACTGCTCAGGTGCGGGGCCGTGCAGCGAGCATGAGGGGGGATGGAGGTGCGGGCGTGCACTCGGGGATGCGACATGCGCCAACCTAGCACCCAATATTAAACGGGCTTCATCGGTTAGTTGTATTTATAAAGCTCCAACATATTATGCAGCACTGAACAATAGATAAATAGGAAAAAAAATACATTAAAAGAGAGTCTGAAGCCAATTAAAATGTTTCTTTTTACCTGCTATTTATGTTAAGCAATATGAGCGGTGCTGAAACGCAGCGGCAAAATGAGGCCTTTATACCCCCGGGGCAAAAATCGGGGAGTGCTTCCTGGTAGAGGCAGAGCTTAGCGCTGTAGCTCTGCCTCCACTGGAGTCAATCTCAGCCGATCGCCGCCCCTCCCCGCACCTCTCAGTAAAAGAAGAATGGGAGGGGCAGGGAGATGCAGAGAGCAGCAGAGATTAACTCCAGTAGAGGCAGAGCTACAGCGCAAAACTCTGCCTCCCTGGGCAGCAAAATCCACAATCCACAACCTGGAAGCATATGCAGAATGGCTCAGAACACCAGTAACTAGCTATTGATATGGACTGCACCACGTCCCAAAGATATTCCTTTAGACTGTAAGCTCACAAGGGCAGAGCTCTCAGCCTTTTGTGTCTTGGAATTTGTTACACATTTATACTTATTAATTTTGTCACTGTCACTACCAATTCTGTATTTGGTACCAACTCTGTATTTTGTATATTGGCATATACCATTGTCTGTAGCACATGTTTGTTTCTCACTCTGTACGGCGTCACAGAATATGCTGGCACTTTATAAATCAATAATATTAATATTACATTCAGGAACTGACATACAAATGCGTAGACAGTCTGATCACTCAAATCCATCCTATTGTAACTTTAGGATTCACAGTGATTGTGTTCCTGTCAGTACACAAGATGTTTACAGTATATTCCCAGTAATAACCTGTCCATCATCACACAGTATCCCCATACCTGGCACATCCCAAGCTGACTCCTCTCTAACTGCCTCTCAGATTCCGAGACATATTTTACTTCCAAAACGGTTTTACGGCCATTTAAAGCAACATGTGAGTCTGCTGTCTGAGCAGTTAATGAAAGTAACCCCACAAATTCATTTTAAATAGATAGGAGTAGTTAGAAGCCCAGCCGGCAATTTACGGCGTTCATTACAATCCTGCTGAAGTAGGTAATGTAATGGACTATTACTTTTATCATCATTTTAATCCCTCAGAATTATTGAGAGCTGCTACTTGGCATCATTTCATAAGGGAGCCACGCAATCGTCTTGATCATTGCTAAGCTGGGTGACCATTCTTCTGCATTTCATTATTGTACATGTCCCAAAAAAATGGTGAATGACGAGGGATTCATAATATTATCATAATAAATAATATGTATTAAAATACATACGTGGACAATTGCTTGTGAATTCCATAAACATCTGCTGTTACCGACACCTAACAGATTAATATCAATAGCGGAGTAAAATTGAAAGAAAATATCAAGTGTTGCTTTGTTTGTAAATGTAACGGGGGTCACGTGACCGCTGGACTACTTTTCCTGCTAGCCCTGGGCATTCACATAAGGGTCTGTGACATGAAAGTCTGGGACACGCCCACTTCAACCCTGAAGAGGTTAATCAAGTCCTGCTGTATATGCCTGGGGTGCTATATCTCTCCTCCTCAATCAAACGTAACTGTCAAGAAGACAAGTCTAATGGTCATGTGACCACTATTTTAAAGTGTCCTCCCTATCCGCCTCACTGGCGGTGTGACGTCACTCCCCCGCCACTGTGTTGACCCTCCTCCTCCCGCATAGCAGGCTAGTGACAAGTCTGTTAAAACCTGTAATGTCACCCATGGGATCGGGTCCTGATCCCTTTCAGCCCACATGTCTTATCCGTGTGTATGAGGCTTTAGGCTCAGTTTACACTACAAAACGCAATTGCTAAGTGCTTAGCGACTGCAATTTTGCAAAGTGATTTTTAGATCGATTTTTTAATTAATGTGCGTTTTTGCACATTCCTTTAAGAGAAATCACTGTAAAAAATGGTACAGGCAGCACGTTTTCATTATTCTCAAAATCAGAATGCTGCAGTGAGAACACCCTACCCTCATAGAGTGACACTGCTGTAATGCTTTTCGCTGGTGATCAGCAAACTGAGTGCAATCACTCACATTGTGAACCAGCCCTGACTCTTATATGCGATGATGTGAACTTACTGAAACCAGAAAAAGAACAGTCAGAGCCGGTGCACACCAAGAGCTCTTCTGAGTGCTTTTTAGATTGCCAACCCTTTGAAAAACACTAGGCTACTGATACCCTACGAGGGTGTTCCCGCAGCAGCATTGTGATTTTTCTAAAATCGCAAATGCGCTGCATGTAGCATTTTTTTGGAGCGATTCAGCTTGAATGAATGTACAAAAACGCTAATTCATTCAAAAATCGCTCTGAAAATCGTTTCACAAAATTGCTATCACAAATCATAAGCACTAGTGATTGCAATAGCGATCTTGGTGTGCACTAGCCCTCAGTTGAGTGAGGAAAGAGTATTCTCCCACACAAGTTTCTCAATCTTCCTAACATAAGGTTGAAATTAAGGGGGGGGGGGGGCAGAAATAATGTAAATAGCTGTGTTTGTTTTTGTAAATCTCAGTGTATGAGGGAAGAGACACCTGAAAAATCTGAGAAACTGTCTATGTATTTCAAAAATTATTTTTACACTTAAAATCAATAATAAAAAAAAGTGATACAGGAGAATGTCATAGGTGCGGGTTACATGTTGATATTACTGAAGGCAGCTGGATTTTAGCTAGAGTACACTAGTGAGGTGCAAGCAGGTATTATGTACATTATGTCCAGAGTAGGCCTCTAGCTATAGAAAGCAATCGGAACCATGCAAAAAGAGAGGAGTGGATGTATTAGTAAGGGAAGCTAGAGCTATGGATGTATTCGTTATTTAAACTGTCTGTCTCCAAATCCAGATTAAAGCCCCAGGTCAGGTTTATATAACAAACATTCATTTTGACTCTAATGAATTATCTGTTGTAATACATTACAAATTTTGGAAAGAAAAAAAATGGGCTCCTAGTTTGGGTGGGGGTGTCTTGGGAGGAGGGGTTAGCTGCGGCAGGCACTTAGGATTTTTGTTTTGTAATTTTTGCATAAGATGAAATGTTCCCTTTTGTTTCCCTCAAATAAACAGGCAGTCCATTATATTTGGAAGTCCTAAAGCCAATCTATACTGTTGATCTTACTTCATCCCTCCCTCCTATTCTTCCCCCCCTCCCCCGCAAACCCCACATAATCACCCACCCAAGGGCATAACAACAAGGGAGCAGCCCCTGAAACAAGGAGTCCCAGAACTGTGAGGGGACCACTACTCCTAACCTTGTCTTCCTACAATAAAGACATCCATTCTTCAGATCAGGTGTTTTTGTTGATACACTTGTTGTGGGTGTGAAGATTATGGTGTCCACACTTGTTTTATGAACCTTGCAAGATGGGCCCCAAGACTGAGAGTCACCAGAAGTAGGAAAGGTAAAGGGAGTGAGGATTGGGAGCCCATCAAGGCTTTGCTGTGGCAGAAGGGGGGTCCCATGATTTGTGGTTACGCCATGCACCCATCCTCAGAAATGTCATCACGCTAGAACTACTGGCTGGGGCCTTCTGGGGAGGGGCAGCCTGCATCACCATAGTGGTCTGGTCTCCTGCTGCCAGTTCTAGGATGTGCCACTCCCCCTATAACCTATCCCTCTCCCTCTCCTGACCAGCAGGGACATAGCTAATGTGATGCAAATGGGGGAGGGGCCAGTATTATGCATGATCTTCTGGGCTGTGTCAAAACAGTGCGATGTGAGCCTGACTGGCCAGGTGGATCAAATAAAATGTTACTCAAAATGTTCAAACAAATGTTTTTTAGTGACAATATACAAACATTTTGCTCTTTGTAAGAATACTCTACTGAAGGCACACATGCATCAAGCAGAATCATCTAATGTAATGTAATACTAATGATATATCCCTAATTGTGCCTTTCAGAGATTAAACTGACAGTAATGAATGAAAAGCATCCTCCTAATATGCTTTTTCCATTTGGCTCCATCCTGGAAATTTCTCTCTCCTTCTCCCCTTTCACAAGAGCGGGTGCCAAAACCTTCAGCTCATCCATAGACCACCTTTAGAAGCTGTAGCCTAATGCACTCTGTTTACAATAAACGTTAGGCTCTTGCTCATTGATTGTCCACGCAGCCTGGGTTACATTAAGCGTCTAGCAGGTTAATGCAAGTCCATCTGACAGGCAGTTAGCTCTGCCCTAATCCGCGTGGGACGTGTTGGTGTTTAAGTAAACATGAGTATATATCCGTATTTGTCAAAATATTGATCGCCTGTAAATATAACCGAGGTGATTTATTATTTTTCTGCATGAGAAAGACAAGTGTGCAAATCACCTTCCTTGCACACAGTATGTGTATGAGAAGAATGCATATGCTAAGTAATAAAAAAAAAAAAAGGTAACGTTTTATCAACCAGTTTGAGGAAAAGTACACATTTAAAGACACATAGGAAGGATGGGAAGTATAGAGGGGACTGAAATCCAACAACAAAAGAACATTTGTAAACCTGTTACTTTAACCCCTTGTGTACCAGCAGTCTCCGGCCCCTAAAGGACCAGAGGCTGCTGGTACCACAAAATGGCGCCTCCCAACGAATTGCAGCACATACCCGCCGCTTTTGCCGGTTACACTGTCCTCTCATCACCGCAGGCCCCTCTCTCTGCCAACTTTATGATGGCAGAGCTCTGTGAGCCGGTCAGGAGCCACTTTCATTGGCTAACAGTGATCACGCGGTCAGGAGCCAATAAAAGCAGCTCCTGACCGGCTCACAGAGTTCTGCTGCCATAAAGATGGCAAAGAGAGTGGCCTAGAGTGGGTACAGAGTGGCACGATCGTCGGTAGTGTACGGGAAAGCAGATTAAATATACGTCCTGTCAGAGCTGCGCAGCCACCTGTAGGATGTAGGTTTCAACCAACGCGATCCGCAGATAGTTAATTAATTAGTGATTACCATCATGCCCAAATTTAACAGCCTGTGCTTATGATAATCTGTAACTGGTGAATTAACATTGAAAACATTGCCGCACCCACATTTACTTGTGCTATTATTATCTGCTTCATTCTGGGAGATCTTGTGATGTTCCTGCTCAATTTATGGGGGGGAGTTTATTTACAAACATTCAACAGTGATTCACCTTACCAGCATTAAACATGCCACCATCTCTAATAAATTGAAGAATGTGGATCAGGGTGAGGTAAGATTGTACAATCGGAAATTTTATTAAGTTATATACAGTGAAGTTCCTCTTTAAAGGGATGCTTAAAGGATACAGCCAGGCAACTTAAAAAAGGCGGGGCTTCCTCCAGCCCCTGGCAGCCGTCATGTGCCCCCACTGCAGCTCCGGTGGCTCCCAGTCTCCTCCGCTAGCAAAGCTGAGGTCGGCTGCTTCTGCGTTCAACCGCGTGGGTCACGTGATCTCGCTGACGTCATCAGGATGTTATTGCGCCAGGGGCTGGAGGAAGCCCCAGGTAAGTGGAACTTTTTTTTTTGTTGTTGCCTGGACGTATCCTTTAAGGAAAATAAAAAAAAAGATTTTAACTTACCTGGGGCTTCTTCCAGACCCTTGCACTCGTACTGTGCCCATGACGTCCTCCTGATCCCCTCCAGCCAGCAGCAGTGATGCCCGCAAAGCTGACCTGTTGGCGGCTACTGCGCATGCGTGTTGGCGGCTACTGCGCATGCGTGGCCCTGAGCCACGTGCAGAATGCTCCCTGCAGTGAGAGCGCGACCAGAGTGCATACAGCTCAGGGTCACGCATGCGCAGTAGCTGCCGACAGGCAAGCTTTGCGGGGGTCACCGCTGTTGGCTGGAAGGAATCAGGAGGACGTCATGGGCACAGTATGAGCCCGGGGGGCTGGAAGAAGCCCCAGGTAAGTTAAAATCTTTTTTTTTTTTTTTAATTTCAAGAATACAAGGCTGAATTGTGGCTTCAAGCTTATCTCTGCTAACCACACAAGGCTCACAGAAATGCTGATGCACACATCTTGGTGGCTCACCTCCTCCACAACAAGTTATTCACACAGCTAAACAGGTGTTGTATGCACAGTGGATATACCCTATCACAACCTCTCAGCACGTACACACAGTTGGGAGCTCCAGCATACAATGTATAATACAGTAACATTATAAAACCGATATAGCACGACAATCTAATATTTCAGCAGTACAGTCTACACTGGTTACTTGTGAAATAAATGAGAGCTAAGATCACCTAAAACATACTGCCCAACTTTTTGAGATAACAAAGATGGACACTTTATGCGAAGCAGGACATTTCGGCGTGCGCTCTTTTCCCCGCGCTGCGCCTGACCTGGGTGCCGCCATAGAAATAATGTTATTATGTTTATGGCCAGGAAGAAGTGTAATTCGGGTGCCGGTGACCCTGAATTACTTCCCCCGCCCAGTTGCTCGACTCGGAGGGAGAATAGTAGTTAACTCCACCTGGAACTTGAGCAGCTGTCATTCGGCTCACCCTGCAACAAAGTGACCGGCTGGCTATAACCCATGTACGCCACTTTAAGACAGACAGTATACAAATTAAATGCTTTTATCCATGCTTGGATCAATGAAACATCTCAGTAACTAACTTTAAGACTTGCCCCTGCCACACCTCTAACCACGCCCCTAGTCATGCATATCACAAAGAATTTGCATTCAAAAGATGTAGTTTTATCATTTAATCAACATTGGTCTTTTGTATCATCATTAGCTTTTCTTCATGGTAACGTAACAAAATAAGAAATATATTAATTTAATTGATGGGAATAAAGTTTAGAGTCAGTTAAAAATGTTTTTCAGTAGACAAATCCATATATTAACACAGATCTGTACACCAGCCTTAAAAGAGGGACAAATATGGAAGAAAGTGAAACAGAGGGATGTGGTCCCCAAAGAGGGACTGTCACCCCGGAAGAGGGATAGTTGGGAGCTATGCCAATATTTCTGTATTAAACAAACCTGGCTCCGCCCACTGTGTGTTGTTCATCTCAATAGGACATAAAGCCTTGCTAACTCATTAGACAGCTCCCTCTGATATCCTAGCCAGACGGTCATGTGAGGGACTCCCTGCTCTGCAGTCACTCGGAATTTAATGTCAGCGTCACTAAAGCCTGGGGCTTTCATCATCTTCTGTCCCGTTCTGCAAAACACTCAAACTTTACAGTTCTGCAGAGTTCCTAGGCTAGCACTGTTCAAATCACTCCCTTCACCTTATCCTGATTTGTAGTTCTGAAGCTTCTGAAGTTCTTTGTGTGAGTGTTTTCAGATAGTCTTTTAATACAAAATAAAGTTCAAGCTGGTTTCAAATTGTCCTGCTAAATAGAAAAAAAAAACTAACTACAGGAATCAGCTTAGGCTCCCTGCACACTGCAAATCCGTTTTCTGATTCCGATTCCGTTTCCGAATTTCAATTCCGATTTTCCCTGAATACATTCAACAGAAAAACGGATCAAAAAACGCAGCATGCAGTGAAGATTAAAAATCGGAATCGGAGGTAAAAACCGATGAAAAAGCAGAATCGGAAATGCATGCAGTGTGCAAGAGGCCTAAATGGAATCAAGGAACCAAACCAATGTTACAGTTATCGGGTACGGTTATCCATTAAAACAAAGACCATTCTTTGTTTTAAGTCCCTTAGGATGGTAACATGGCCTTGAACTGGTTAAAGAAACTAAAAATATCTGTTTCTTGACGTACTATAACCGTGTACTGATGTCCTTCTTACTGTATATCCAACCACGATGGAGAGCCAACCCTCACTTACCCAAAGAAGAGTGCTAAAGGAAGGATTAGCCTTCTCTGTTTTATCCATTCTCCTTGGAAAGGCATACAATCATAAGCTCAGAGGATTTTGAAGCATTTGGTATAGATATAACAGGTCAGGGTCCTAAAAATAGGCCAGGGGCCATTATGTTGTCAAACGGAGACATATCGTGCTGGGTGCGATGGTCTGATTCATTAGTGCTTTTGCTCAACGTTCTTATTTGGTACAAACAACAAAACACAAAATTAAAAAGCAGTCCCATAATTCTAAGAACACAAATGAAAATATTAAACCGTCTGAGCCACAGAAATTGATAGCAAACCTGACAAAAAAACTTTATCAGGAAACAGAAAATAGGTCTTATTAACCAGAACGGATTGATCAAATCTGCCTATTTTTTAAATCGGGGCAGATGTTGATATACATCTCCATTGTGTTGCGACACTGACCTTGATTCCTCAGTCCATGTGGTTATGGAGCATGTCTAAGGCAGGCGAACACCAGGAGATTGCGATCAGTTGTGGCCCTCACAAGTTTCTCAAGAAGCGAGAGAACACAAAATACGATGTTCTGATAAAGTCTTCCCCAGGTTAATTTGTTTCACATCTTTCCGGTGTGTCAGCAAAATAGGCCTTCCCCCACAAAGAAAATGATGTCCAGATATCAAGGGCCGGATATCCACTAGTTAGCTGATGTGTTTCACAATCCAACAGTGGCCTAGCATGACAAGCAGAACAATCGCTCAATCTCTCCTTGAGATATGTGGGGTACCACAGAATTAACACTTACTGCGTCACCCTGGCCTAGAGTAAGTATAGAGCAATATAATATCACACACAGGACGCTTTTTTAGAAACCTGATAATCAAGGCAAGATTGGAAAACAATCAACCTTTTAATTTTAATATTATTTGTTTTCTTCGCTTTTAAAAAGTTGGTTGTGTCCAATGGGAAATGCTCAAATGTTATTCCTTGCCATGTGGGTCAGTCAACAGATATACACAGCTAACAAGCATACACAAGTAGATGAAAAGCAGCTTTTGCCAATGGGACTGTGGGCCTTATTTATGAAACAGAAGGAAGAGCTGCCGTGAGCTCCTCTTGCTATTTGGTCATTCTCAAACTGTGGTGTTCCGGTGCAGATATCAATCTGAACACCTGTTCTGAATAAGGATCTAACCTGAGAACAGAAATCTGCAAATTAAGCTTTCTGGGTTTAAAAAGGCAAACAGGAGAATGTGGAAGTTTCACAAGGTGACCCCTTAGTGTTCACTGCTAGAAAATGTGGCTCTCATAGTACTCGGCATAGACCTTCATTGATGAAAAAGAACTCCAAAAAAGGGTCTACAGCAATTCTAAGGTTTTCCTTTTGACATGGCCCTTAGCCTTACACTAACACTCATACTGACCTTGACCTGTACACCAGCCCGGATACTATGCTCTTCTTCTATACAAACACCAATACTGCTTCTAAGCAGAATAACACTCTTGGTGGCCTTAATCCCACAGGGATTCAACCAAAAGATCTATATAACACAGTCTTTCTCAACCAGGGTTCCCTGGAACCCCAGGGTCCCTTGAATACTCTGCAGGGGTTCCTTGGCATTTTCCCCCATCGTGGGGGAAGTATAACAGAGCAAATTATAATAGGGGGTACTGAAAAAATAAGCACTAAATTGGGGGTCAGAATAATAATGAGTACATTAATAAAAAGCACTAGGATCAGGAGACAGTATAATGAGTGGCACTATAACAGGGGGTAGTGAAATAAACAGCCACACATACTTCTAAAGACCATGCCTCCTGCAAAATAAATACAGGGGTTCCTTGAGATCAAAAAATTGTTTGCTGGGGTTCCTTGAGATACAAAAGTTATTTGCAGGGTTCCTTCAGGGTTAAAAGGTTGAGAAAGGCTGATATAACAGGTTAGTTTCCTTGTATCATTTAGAGCTGCTCTTCGATTCCACATTTTGTGCATGAATGAATTGGAAATTGATGGAAACCTGTAGATTTGCATAGGATAGTACTCAATGGTACAGTATAACATTTATAGACATGAACTTATTAGTATGGTAGAAAAACATGTTTGACTGATCTTGCCACTGAATTTGATGAAAAGTTAGCTTTTTAGGGAAATCCATAAATTAAAGGCCTACCGGTATTTAATCAATCAGACCTACCTAATAAAGTAGATCATATTAACTGATTCAAATTGTGTAGTGCTACCTTATCAGTAACCCTAACAATAGCTTTAGCCACTTACTCTCAATAACCCCATGCATTAATAACTCTGCACAAGATTCTCTGAAGGGATCTGCCACTTGATGGCTGCTTTGCCCTTCAAAGTACTGCCATGCACCGGCTAAACATCACAGGGAGGGTGGGGCTACATACCAATATACAGCTGTATGTAGTTACTGTATATTAAGTATTTCTGATGCTGAAAGCAGGAAAATTACCTTAAAGGTGGATATCCAAAATAATTTACTGCATTCTTTAACAATAGCATGTCCTCATATCAGGCATTACAAAGTTAATATTTCTGATGCAGTTTTATAAATAGGTTTCATAGTTTCTAGTGGTAAGTCAACTTCCCCCAGCTTGAGTAAAGATGCCCATGGCATTAGAAATAGCACTACTGATGATGTTACACCTTGCGTGCATTGCTTAATAGAACAATGGGTTAAAAATAAAGTCTTGCATTCTCCCTTACAATACACCAAAATAATAAGATACAAAACTGAAGTCTCTCCTTGAACTATTCTCAAAGCACAAGGGTAATAATAGGGGATAGGCACCTCTGTCTGGCCCTTACATGTGAGCATCCCATTCAAATACCACAGCAATCCATTTCATTTATTTTCCTTCTAAACAAGTTCTTTTATCATGAAGCAATAAATTTGTCTCGGCTCTGGCAAATTTGTTGCGGGTGACAGAACACCGGCAAATTGATTAATCGCCCTTGTACACTGCAAAATGAGAAAAGCAAGGGATTATTATGAATTGCGTCCTTCTTATGCAGTGGAAAGTCATTATTCACAGAGCATATGCTTCCTGTACTCTCTTCCTGCTATGGATCCCATCTATTTACTGCAATGCTTACACAAGTCAACAAACATGCATTTATTAAGATGTGAGGGGGATGTTATTAGAAGGTGAAAAATAGCTCTTTATCAGATGTGTGCTGCCCAAGATCCTCCGTCTGCTGATAGGTTTTCCAGAATACTTTATACTACATGTAATAGTCGCTAATGCATGGGAAGAATAAGCTGTAAGTAGCAGCAATAGAAATAATTCAGCCCACCGTAATGTGCTTTGTTGTGCATTTTGTGCAGGCACAGGGGATGCAAGCAAGCACTTTTTTGTTGTTAGAGTACCACAGAAGCCCTGAAAACTGATGCAATCTATTATGCACATTGGTTGTTTAGAAACAAGTTGTTTTGCCCCATCCCTTGACAGCTGGATGGGGAGGTGAAAAAAAAAAATCTATGAGCCAGTAAAGAGTTTTAAAGCAGAACTGAACTCAGAACTTCCAAGCTGCTCTAAAATATAAGCAATAGAATAATAATCTTTAAAGAAAAACATTTCCTTGTTATAGCTTATAGGACTCCTACTGGGATTCTGTAGTGGTTGTTTCCTGGTGTCCTGGGAGCACAGAAAGGGTTAACCTCCCGTTCTTACATAATAGCTCAGAATTTGGCAGAGTCAGCAGACAGCTGACAACTCAAATTACACTAGCCCATTACTTACTTGCTGAGAAGGGATAATTAGACACAGTGGAATGGGTGTCGGGACACCCTGGAAAGAAGAGTAAAAAAATCGGGAGCCCAAATGGTGTAGTATGTCAGTAACACTGAAAACAAGGACGGGTCTGTCGTTTGCACATAGAGTTGCCTTATCGCGCGGGCGTGCGCGGAGACAGGACCTTTATGCAGGGAGGAGGCACGTCAGAGGAGACTCACGGCGCTCCGGATTGGTTGATTGTTGTGGGCGTGGCGGTGGGGTCTCCTCTGCTTCATAAGCCTTCTCTGTTCATTCGCAACTTGTCTGCTGTTGCGAATACTTATGTGCTAGCGCTCAGACCTTAGATAGTATCCGGTGTGCTTTGATCTGGGAGAAAACCAGGGATTTCACACAAGACTAGGATTATTGTTTACTGTTATTGATATTCTGTGTATAACTCTTGCTACTCTTGATTTTAAAGCGTGTGAATTAATTAAAGTGGTAACGCACCATCGGAGCGCTCTTTTTGTTCCCTTGTATCTCCTATATCAGCATTCTGGCACCACCCAGTTTAAGGAGCAGCACCGAAGGGAAAAAACATTTAAAGGGCCATACCCAACTGTAGCCAGCGCCGGTACTAATAACTTTTAGCTTTTTTCTTGTTTGGAACGAACCGGCAGCAAAAGCAAGGACAGGTATGGCTGAAGCTCTGGTGGTTTTGGAACAAGCCCTGGACGAATTAGAAGCAGAAGATACCGGAAATTTCCGGACCGGAATGGAGACATCCAAATAGATAGGATTGAAAATAAGCATTAAATCCCAGTTGAAAGAAATTACAGAAAAGATCAGTAATGGGAATATTATAAATAACAACAATAAAAAAGAGGATCTATCAACATCAATACATATACACTCAAAGGAGCAGATTTGTGAGATGATTAATCTCTTTAGGGACTTGCGTCATGCGGACGCGCTTTACGGCTCTTTACGACAGGCTGTAGACCCGTGAAACGTGTTGCAGTTACTTGTGGAGTAAGAATAAATTGTATTATTATTTTGAACAAGTGCGAATTGTCTTCATTGGGGAGGTAAGTCATCCAGTACCCCCCATTTTAGGATTTTAATGTATAGTGCTTTTAATCTTCGGGCGTGTAACGATTGTGGAACTTTCTCCGTGATCAGCGCACAACGCGTGCGCTGACACGGCGGAAATCCTCCACAAGCGTGTAATTGCAGGCACCCAGCAAAAGGTGCTACGCACCTGTAGAGGGAAATTCCTGTCGGCAGATGGCGCTGGGGAGTGCAGAGGAACCAATCCTCTGTACCTCCACAAATGCCAGACAGGAATTGTACAAAGCGCAGAACGCAATCGCAAGAGAGGCGATTGCGAATGAGAACGAGCAAAGGGACAGGTTGTATGTGTGTGCACCAATCCAGTCGCCACCCCGCGACCGCGCACACACAACAGCAGATATGAAATAGGAACGCGATCGCGAGAGGTGCGATCGCCAGACGTGACACAAGGCAGATCAGAATAGAATACGAGGGTAGCAAAGGCACAGCAAATAATACAATGAGAAGATGCGGAAAATAACAAACGCTAGCTAACCGCGAACACCGCACTCATTCGCAACAGTGCACGCGGTTATGCGTGGTCTCCACGTGATAAGCACAATAGAGACAAGCATGCCTAACTAACCATCGACAGACAAACATGAAACAGAGGACGCGAACGCTTGCTTAACGGTTACCTCACCGAGCCTCCAGCAAGCGGTCGTAGCAGACAAGACAGACACACGAAAACAGGGACAAGCGAGAGATAGGATCCACAGCACTAGCGAAAAGTGGCTGGCGCGATCCAGGTACAGAGTAGCAGAACAGAAGGATCCACAGCACTAGCAAAAAGTGGCTAGCGCGATCCCAGGAGACAGAACAGAAGGATCCCCAGCGCTAGCGAAAAGTGGCTAGCGCGATCCCAGGAGACAGAACAGAAGGATCCACAGCGATAGCGAAAAGTGGCTAGCGCGATCCAGAGAGGCAGAACAGAAGAGATAGCTGGTAGCAACCGCTGCACCAGCTATGTTTCAAGAACAGAGATCAGAACGACTTCCTATCGACCACCGCTGGGACAGGACAATCGCAACAGACAAACAAAACAGATAAACAATCCTAACTGCACTAGGGAAATCTGCCTAGCACAGTTTCCAGGAGTTACTCTAAGCTGATGTTCAAACAGAGAGTAAGGCTGACACCCCACCAGGAGTGTTACATAGGACGAAATCCTTATGACCAGCGAAGCATTGTGGGAAAGACATAGTACTTATAGTACACGCCTCCAATGAATGTGGCCAGGCAATTTGCATGACAACGTATGCAAATTCCTCTGCAAGCACAAGCTGCAAAACTGACAGAAGCTCTTCTTTCTAGAGTCCTGCAGCATGCAAACCTACACAATGGTCAAAGGGCTGCCTGCCTGCACAGGCAGCTGAGCAAATCATCACAGGGCGCTTCTGTAATTACTTTGAATACATTTGTATCCATTGGCTGGATGGGTGTGAACACCTCTTTCTATCTACGAAGAGCGACCTTTTAGCCTGAGCAGGGACAGGCCTAAATTCCCCGCCTGCGCAATTAGTGGTTGCCTGGAATTGGCAACCTATATTTGTGAGTATCATTCCTCATAACAATTGTCACGCAAAGTAATAACGATATCACACCGATATCACACCACACTCGTTTTCTTTCTTTTGTCTTTACATAATCAGTTACAGTGTTCTATAGTACCCACCAGCTCCTCTGGTGAGGTTTAGCTAAACTATTCTGTTACTGTTGCACCGAGCACTACATACCTCGTTGCTCACCAGCTATACTTGTATTATTGGTGATACTGCAGATCACCACATAATCAGGTATAACGTCTGTATTATTGGTGATTCTGCAGATCACACATAATCAGACATCTGGGTTGCTACACCAATCGTTACAGTGGCTTACCTCAACAAGGGCATTCTCATAGGAAAAAAGAGAATTTTATTTTTGCACAGGCAATGCATTTCACAGGTCTAAGCTCGCTTCCTCGGCCTCAGGCCAATAAGAGTGCCTAAAATCAACAAATGTGTATCGCTCAATACACACACTCTGTGGACAGAATATCTTTGAGATAAGTATACAACAATAAATAATAAACAATAAAATATAATATATAAGAATCATCACGTAATGGCAAACAT
Organism: Hyperolius riggenbachi; assembly: GCF_040937935.1. NCBI lineage: Eukaryota > Metazoa > Chordata > Amphibia > Anura > Hyperoliidae > Hyperolius > Hyperolius riggenbachi. Next base: position 77,798,300 of record NC_090657.1, on the reverse strand, counting down.
GATGCTAAAAAACAATTGCATTCAAAATACCGTATGTAAGACGGAAGTGATAAGACATCGCCTATATCCATCTGCTATGCATGCATGTAATAGCCTGCGTATATCCGATGCATGCGCACTTACTTCCTGCCTTGCATGGGTATACACATATATATAAATAGATAGTTCCTGCGTGCATAAATATACACATGTGTTCATGGATGCTCACTCATGCACACAGGTATAAGCCGCAATAATGGCATCTCTATATGTTACATTTCCACATAAAAATAGAAAGTACAATATGCCTGTGAATTCATTAAATCAAGTTAAGCCCACCATAGGCTAACTTTACAAGACAAATTAATCAATCAACCAGAAAAAAAGTAAAAGTAAAAACTTCTTCTAAAACGAACATAAATCAATGCACTAGGCATGCCTGTGGGCTAATACTATCTGCAGAGAAAGCTGGATCAAATCAACAGCATGCTTCTGCATGTTAAAAACAGGCATGTCACAGGGAATAAAACAAGTTTGGTGCTTAGTAAACAAAACAAGTGAAGGGGCGAATGGAAGAGAGAATTGAATTGAAAGTATAATTGAAAATACAGAACTTACCAGAGTATGTAGAGCCAGTATGCATGGAGCGCTTCTGAATGTGACTGCTTGTGCTGGCTATAAACACCCTCTTCTTTACCTTCATTACCTTCAAACAGGGCCGGATTTAACATAAGGCACTGTAGACATGTGCCTACAGGCGCCTGCTGATGGAAAGGCGGCTCACTCCCCTCCCCTAGCACCTCCCTCCTTCCCTATGCAGAGTCCTGATTAGAGTGTAAATGAGAGGTTACTCACCCTGCTCTCGGCATTCCACTGATGAGATCTGCCCTTCAGTCAGGAGCACCTCTTGCTACCTAATACTGAGGTTCCTCTAGCTACCTACTTGGGGCACATCTAGCTACTTAATATTGAGGATACTTCTGGCTACCTAAGACTAAGGAGCACCTGTAGCTACCTATGATGGGCAAGGGATGTAGGGGAGAGGTGACAGCTGGGCCAGCCAGCACAATTGCAGTGCGGTTCAGTGGGGGTTTGTAGTTCGGAGTGAGCAAAGTCTAGGGTGCCAGGACATCTGTCCCTATAAGCTCCTGTGAGGTAAATCCGGGCCTGCATTCAAATACCTGCTTCTTTACCCTCAATGTGGATAATTGGACAGGCTGTTTTTTATAAGTACACACAGGGTGGACACAGAGTTGATTTTTCTGTGTTCTCCTTGTCTCCTGTGCAAGAGTTGAAGTCTTTTTTAAGTAGTGAGAAAGAGTTGAGCCACACATTACATTCACAGGAAACTGAATATTACAAAGTTCCACATTTAGGAACATTTTGTAGCATTATGTGAAAAAGCTAAATATTTATGCTTGCACCTTAAAATGTCTGCACTGCACCAACATATTTGCATTGGAACATGTGGCTTCAACATGGAACATAGTTATTGGACAAGAAAAGTTTGAAATTAATGTTTGACCATTTTTATATGACAGTCATTCATTTTGACATTTCTAATATTTAAAAAGCTGTTTGGCTAATTTCTCCACTCCTTGTTGTCATATTTCAAGGATATTAAGACTTCAAAACCCATTTTATCCATACAGTAGAATAGATGTTGTCAATATCAGTCTGAAACATTCCTCCTAAAATGAACTACCACCATTAGACATGTCTTGTCCCCATACTAAGTTGCCATCCTTACCCCAATTTCCCATATATCCAAGAACAGGGTTGTAACTGCAGTACAAACAGCTATATGAGACTTCCAAATCTAAGATCATAATTAGGCAGTATATTCCCAAAATAACACCATAAGCAAGGATGTCCCCAAATCACATAATTAGGCAGCCGTGTTCTCCTAATAACAATTAGGTATCATGTCCCCAAAAAACACAACTAAATAAATTACATAATTGGGTAGCCGTGCTAGCCAAATAACAATTAGGCAGAATTTCCCTCAAATAAGAAAATCAGGCAGGCTGTCCCTGAAATATCAAGATTAGGCAGCCTGGCCCCTGATAACATTCAGCAACTAGGGGCTGATTTACATGTGCATCATTTGAATCTGCAGGTGGCGCTGTACTTATTTCCTGGGGCTGTTTGCTTTGAGTTTAGTACAAATCATCCCCATATAGGACTGGTAAATATTTCCTAATAACATCAACAATTTGTTCATATTAATTACTATATGCAATGACAAAAGTACGGAAAAGCTCTCACCTTCCAATTCCTATCCTAATTGTCCAGTTAATCCCTACGAACTCTTTTTATGACAACACTCTTTGCTTGCGTAATAAACCAATGGGAGCATCTAGAGGTTTCCCACTACTTAGGTACGTATCCAATTTTTAACATTTTTCTCCTCACAGATTTGCTTTAAAGGGGTTCTTTCGCGAAAAAACTAAGCAGTTAAAAAATGTGACAGATGACAGGTTTTGGGCCAGTCCATCTTTTTAAGGGGGATTCTCAGGGCTTTCTTTGTTTTCAACAGCATTTCTTGAACAACAGTTTAACTGCCAAAATAGCAAGATACCAGCCGGCCTCCCTAATCACTTGCACACTATAATGTCAGTTAAATTTTGCAACTGTTGTTCAGGAAATGCTGTTGAAAACAAAGAAAGCCCTGAGAATCCCCCTTAAAAAGATGGACTGACCCAAAACCTGTCATCTGTCACATTTTTTAACTGCCTACTTTTTTCGCGAAAGAACCCCTTTAAATGCTCTCATATAAGCTAGATGAAATAAGCATTGCAGTTAACCCCTGCATAGTACAGAGCTGAACTGAAGGGATTTCCTTTTCTTCAATCATAGTGAAATTTCACTTTCAAAGCAATATATTAAAAATGGATATAAATGCCTAAGTTTAACTGATCTCTAAATAAATGTCACCTAGCTACATTACTAGCATCCAGCGGAGACACCATCCTCAGTGTTTGATGAAGTCAACAAAAGCAGATACTTCAAACATTCTTCATTCAGCGTTTGCAGATTGATTAGATTTTGTGCAAAAGCCTATCCTGCACATAAAACTTGAGCTTTGTTTTGGTCACTAGCAGATGAAACTCACAGCTTTGAAAACACAGCTGAAATCATAGCCACATAAAGTATATCTCTTATTGGGAATACCTGCTGCACAGAAACTACTATCCTTGGTTACATTACAGGTCAGCGCTTTCATTAAGGAGAGGGGGGTAATTGCCCTGGGTCCCCAACCTCCCCGTAATGGTTATGTGTTCCCCGGGGCCTCTGCACAATAGCAGCATTGGTATCTCACCTGTCCCAATGGTTGGCAAGCTGTTCCTTTCCTTTGTGCTCCTGGTCTTCATCCTGCTACTTGCCTTTAGTGACCAGCAGTTGTCATTACGCTTGCACATAACATGCACAGGCCACAAGAGGCAGACAGCAGGAAGAAGACAGGTAAGTTATGATGCTGGTATTGTGAAATGAGGGGGGAGATAGGGGGGCAGCAGCTGGTTTGTTTGGCCCTGGCAGCTGAGTTTGCATGGGGGGAGGGGGGGGGGACAGGTCACCTTTGCCCTGGGGCCCCATCGGACCTTGAACTGGCCTTGTCACGGGCTACCAAAATCTGGTAAACCAGTCATTAGCTACAATGTTTTCCCTATTTGTAACCATATAATGCATACGTAGCTCCAAAAAATTTGATCAGGGTAGAAATCATAAAATATTAATCCTGTATTTACTGATAAATTTCCCAGCAATTATGAAGAACATTTGATTTTGCTCTTAATTTTGTGATGGTTCACTGAGTTTGGCCATCATTACAAGGATGTATTCATTTGCATAGCCTACTCTGACCTTGTGTATCTAAATACATCTCTAAAGTGGCCATACACAGGTTCACTGTGATCAAACTGACATTCGGCAGTGTATCAACTGAAAGCCTCATTGGGTGTGATACTAAATTTGAATCAAGCAGTGGAGAAAGCAGCAGCAGATTGGTAGCCGAATAATGTGGTACAAAGCTAGTAAGTGGTGCAGCTTGTCCAGTTCTCAATCATATTTCTGCTTACAGCCAATCAAAACAGAGTAGTGCTAGTTCCAAATCCAATGACTGACCACTAACTGGATAGAGCCACTATTAACCTGTGCCTATTTAGCTCTGCTCTTCTCTAGGCCCACACTATTCCTGATTGGACACATGTACGGTCACAGCAGATCCCATGAACGTTTTAAACTGATATTTTTTGTCCATCAAAATAGGTTTCTGTATCCGTCGCTGTCCATCATAGCATGTGTTTTGGGTTTTTGATAACAGGCAGCAAGGGAGACCTGATGACTTTCTGCTTTAGTATTGGGAAGGGTCTAGGTGAGGATTTTTTCCTTTGATTTCTAGAGTACCCACTGAGAAAAGTTGTGTGTACAGAAGCTGCAACTTTTTGTACAATTTTTAGCGTTTATAATGTCCAAACAAAAAATGTCTCATGTCTGATTTCCATTGAAATAACTAGTGAGGCTGGATATGGTCTATTTCTATAGACCCTTCATTATTGGCGAATCTAAGGAGCTATGGGCCACAGTGCGTTTTTTACATTGGGTTTTACATTGGGCCCCCTCAAGCGCTCAAACACATAACAATTGATATGCAGCACCAAAACCTGCCAAGGTCAGTTGCAGCGTCAGAGAGGTGTATAGCACCAATGAAAAGCTAATACTGCAGTTGAAGAGAGGCCATTATTGGGCCCCTCTGGTCCAGGGGCCCTAGTGCAGGCTAATAACTCTCATTATGTCGGTCAGCATAAGTACTGTACGCAGTGTCCAAAAGCGTCCTGCAAGACTCCTTACTTTGCGTTCCGTTACTGCAACAGAGACAACAGATACATTGAAAATGGACTTCTGCATGGGTCCTACAGATAACGTAGAATCCGTCAACATGTCCATTTATCCGCTTGTCTCTGCTCCGGAAAACCGTCCATTTTTTGGGTATTGTGTGAACCTAGTCTAATGGTCACATGGTGCGATTTTTGTAACAACTTATCTCATGGCGGACAATCGTTTTTTTACAATATTAAGTAAAATCATGGAATGAAAATTCTTTAAACAACGTTAAAAGGCGCCCGACTACTCGCGATGGCCATTCAAATTCGACGACTGTCATGACGGACCACTGAATGAGCAATCCCTCAGATCCCCATTGACTTCCACGCAAATTACTGTGATTGTTACACCTCATTTGCACCCATCATTCGTTTCCGCAGTACACATATGTGGATTCTGCTGAGATTGATTCTACGATCCATCTTCCGGTCAGTAGTTATCTTAATTCCGAAGCAGGTTATTTCGTCACGCGGCGCCGAGTATCGTCCGTGCATCCAAGCTGTGCGCTGTCATAGCAGCAATGCTACGCTGCACGCCCCACGTAGCGCTAATTCACGGCTCCAGGTGGCTGCCAAACAGTTCGGCGCAGGGAGGGCCGAATGACAGCTCTCCCTGCTGCCGCTAAACTCAGAGGTGGCATTAAATACTATTCCCCCTATGAGTTGTCGCCAGGGCCGGATTACCAACCAGGCAACAAAAGCAGGCGCTTGGGGCCCCATTCAGAGTCAAAGGGGCCCCATCAGCACATAAACCAGCCCTCGCCATCCTGTCAGCGGTGGCTGGATGGTATAATGGTTAAAGGGACTCTGAGCAGTGCAGTAACTATGGAAAGATGCATATCATTTTAAAGCTCTCTTTATCCTCTTTCCAATGATATATAAACCACCGCCCTATGCCTTTTATTTTTCGCTATTTTTGCGATCGAAATCTCGGCCACAGCAATTTCGATCTCGAAAATAGCGAAAACTAAAAGGCGTAGGGTGGCAGTTTATCTATCATTGGAAAGAGGAGAAAGAGAGCTTCAAAATGATATGCATCTTTCCATAGTTACATTGTATTACACAAAAAGTCGGCAGCTATAATTACAAACATCATGCTGGTAGGTGTGAGGATGTAATTAATTAGTTGTGGGTATGCTTAAAGGCATACCCACAGGCACTGTTCAGAGTCCCTTTAAGGGCTCTGCCTCTGACACAGGAGACCAGGGTTCGAATCTTGGCTCTGCCTGTTCAGTAAGCCAGCACCTATTCAGTAGGAGACCTTAGGCAAGTCTCTCTAACACTGCTACTGCCTATAGGGCGCGTCCTAGTGGCTGCAGCTCTGGCACTTTGAGTCCGCCAAGAGAAAAGCGCGATATAAATGCTATTTGTCTTGTCTTGTCAAATGATGCCGTGCGCTGCTGATTGTCTTCAGAGCCAGGCTCTCCTCCTAGGTCCCCTCTCCTGCTACTGTGCGCTCTGCCGCTGCCCACTCCTCCCTCCCTTCCCACAGAGAACCACAGCTGCAGCAAGAATGATAGCAGCAGATGGCAAATGCTCACTCACCTATCCATGATCCAAGCGATAGAGATCCCGTCATCTGAAACCCATCTGTCTCTTCTACAGTGCAGCCGCTCGCTCTGAACTTCCTGATTCTCAGATCAGACAGGAAGTAGGAAGTAGTAATAGTAGTAGTAACAGAGCGGCAGCACTCTAGAGGAGACAGATGGGCTCCGGATGATGGGACCTCTATTGCTTGGATCGCAATAGGTGAATGTGAGTCATCTGGTGCTGTCATTCTCCCCCGCTGTGGCTGCCTTCTCTGCTGGACTATCGTATTCACTGGGATGGAGGCTGCATGGTGGCTGTCTAGTTTGGGAGGAAATCGGTTGTTCGGTGGTGGGGGTGGTTATGTCATTCTGTCTGGGGAACGGCTTCCGGTTTGGCGGTGTCCAGAGCTTTCTGCTATTGCCAGGCTGGAGATGCAGGGGGAAAGTGCTGCTGCTGTGATATCTGGCGCCCTCTTCACAGGGGTGCCCCAGCCCCTGAGTGCAAATGTCCCAGCCATTTATCTCTCACTCTGCATTTTGCCGCTGCTATTCCCTGCATTGTGCACCCACAGAGGAAAGCGGGCTGTTGCCAATAGCAACCAGTAGCTCGGCTGCCCCGGTGTGTGCGGCATGTTGCTGTGCAGCTGCATCTTCTGATTCTATTATGACATAATGGGGGGGCCCAAATCAGTTACTTTGCTTAGGGCCCCATTTAGCCTTAACCTCCTCCCGCCCGCGTCACGCCAGCAGGCGTGGCCGCGGCGGCAGCCCCAGGACCGCCTAACGCCAATTGGCGTAAAGTCCTGGGGCTCTGTTTAGCATGAGATCGCGCGCATGGTGCGCACGCATCTCATGCTCGGAGGGCGGAGCTCCGCCCCGCCTTCAGTCTCCGAGCGGCTATTGCCGCTCGGGAGACTGTTAGACGGCGTGCCGTCTATTTACTTGGTGCAGCGCTGCGATGAGCAGCAGCGCTGCACTGGGGACAGCCGTGTGACACGGCTGTCCCCATGGGGGACAAGAGAGCGATCGGCTCTCATAGGCAGAAGCCTATGACAGCCGATCGCCGTAATTGGCCGGCTGTGGGGAGGGAGGGAGCGAGGGAGGGAAAGGAATTAAAGGAAGAGGTTTTTTTTTTTAAAAAAGTGACAACATAAATATTTATTTAAAAAAAAAATAAACATGGGGGGAGCGATCAGACCCCACCAACAGAGAGCTCTGTTGGTGGGGAGAAAAGGGGGGGGGGAATCACTTGTGTGCTGAGTTGTGCGGCCCTGCAGCTTGGCCTTAAAGCTGCAGTGGCCAATTTTGCTAAAAATGGCCTGGTCACTAGGGGGGTTTAGCCCTGCAGTCCTCAAGTGGTTAATCCGGCTCTGGTTGTCGCAACTCGGAAGGGGAATAGTATTTAACGCCGCCTCTGATTTTAGCGTTGAACTGAACCGTGCCAGAATAATATGTACTCTCTTAATTCTGTGTAGAAGCTGACACACATTTGTTCAATACATATGTTACTATGCACTGGCTGGCATTCAGGGTAGGAACACACTAGGCAGAATTGCATATGCGTTTTCCACTATGTGCTGTGGGGAAAACTCATGCGATTCTGCCTAGTGTGTTCCTTCCCTCACTCTCTGCAAGACTGCAACACTCACTTTATAAATGGCAAATATTGGCTAATGCAGGCAAATAGCACAGGTGAATATCCCTGGATAGATCTCATCCTGTGCTTTATGCAGCCGTTAAATGGCCAGACAGGCAATCAGATATAGTAAATGTCCTCATGCACAAGTTCCCTCTTTCCTCATTTAACTTCCAGCAATTGATTAGAGAGTGCATTACTGGGATAAAAAGGACAAGTCACAGTACGATCAATTCTTTTCACACAATCCAAACTACCAGATCAATTAAACGCTCAGTTATTCACGCTGCTAGGAGATGATTATTCATTTATTTGCTAGAGAATAAGTCACTGGCACATACAGACATGTAAATCAGATTCTGACCTGTGCAAATACCCATAATTCTTACATTAACTATCTGATTCACTTGAAATTAAAGAAATTGGAAGGTAGACATTTAAATACAAAGTTAGGAGGTCTAAAGGGCACTCAAGTAAACACATTTGTTTTTTTTTTGTAACCTAAACCTATAACTTCTTCACTCTTATAATCAAAAAGCTGCAAAACATTGAACATGTATTCTACATACTATAGTTATATTTTCTTATTTAAATACAAATAGTATCTAGGTGGGCATCGGTGGAGGAGTAATCAGACAGTCATTCAGTTGTAGCACATACAGGAAGCAAAAGTGAGACAAAGGCCCTTATTTAATTCACTTTTTTTGCCTAAATTTTCTCCTAGGAGATAATTTTTCATCTTCTGTTAACCACTTGACCACTCCAGGTTGTATTCCCCTTATGGACCAGAGCAATTTTTACCTTTCAGCGCTCCTCCAATTCATTTGCCAATAACTTTATCACTGCTAATCACACCTAAATGATCTATATCTTGTTTTTTTCACCACCAATTAGGTTTTCTTTGGGTGGTACTTTTTGCTAAGAATTATTTATTCTATATGCATTTTAACAGGAATAATAATAAAAAAAATGGAAAAAAATCATTATTTCTTAGTTTTCAGCCATTACAGTTTTAAATTAAAATGTGTGACTGTGGATGAAAACCACTGAGGTTAAGATGAAGTCTCAAGTGGTGTAGATATACTGTACTAAAATGAGGAACTGGTTAAAATAACTTTTCAAACCAGTACTGCCAAAATTATTTTCTTGCTTACTGGTGGCTTGAAAGGAACAAATAAACGTATGCTGGGAATACACCATGGGCTTGATTCACTAACCGGCACTAAGTGTTAGCGCCGGAGTAAAAAAGAGTTTTTCGGCGCTAAGCCGGTTAGTGTGCCTTATCTAAGGTTAGTGTGCCTTATCTGAGGTTAGTGTGCCTTAAGTAGCTTTGTGCACACTAAATAGCTTTGTGCACACTAAAAGATGGACAAAGCTACATCGCAAACTGCAGATAAGGCACACTAACCTCAGATAAGGTTAGCGCTGTAGTTTGTGCCCACTAAGTGATAAGGCACACTAACTGGCTTAGTGCCAGTTAGTGAATCAAACCCCATATGTTTTTACCCCCGAAAGATGGGTTTGATAGATAATTTCTGACATGTCCGATATTCCTTCTGATCATTTTTTGGCTCTATTTCTCATAGAAGTGAATGGAAAAAGATAAGAAAAACGAACGGAAAATAAGAGAATCGAGCAGAAAAAACGATCGGGTGGAAAATTGAGTGGAAAAACGTATCATGTGTACCCAGCATTAGGGATAAAAAGTGGATTGAATAAGGATTAGGCTGTACAGTATGTAAAATTTAGTAAATTCTTAATTTATTCACTGGGGCCTACTTAAGATTAAACTCTTTTTTCTAACCAGATTATCTCGATTTTCAAGGCCACCTTAGTCATTACCTCATCACATGAATCAACATTTGCTGGTTTGATGTGAGCAGATTTAGCAAGTGTTTGAAATTCTAATTAAACAGAAAATTCAGATTTTTCAGAATAGATATCTATACTAAAGTGAAAGGGGAAGGTTTCTTTAAATTTAGAGGACACTGGATACACAACCTCACTTGTAGGACTCCTGACATAATCCGTGTATGGTTTTAATATGCACCCCTTATAAATGATTGTCCAGCACAATGTAGCATGTTGACAGTTCTGTATAGTGGTCCATATCTTAATGTTTCTGTAGGTTTCCTCTGGGCACTCGTTTCCTCCCACAGCCCAAAAATAAAATGACTAAATATGCCTTTCTCTCCCTCTCTCTCTGAAGCAGACTTTAACAATAATATCCCAAGCCTTCACATGTATATTGTTTGAGTTTATAAGCCTTGCTATGTATATTGTTTGTAACCCATACAAACAGTGGCAGAACTAAGGAGTTTGGGGCCTCCAGTGCGAGTTTTACATGGGGCCCCAAGCACTTTATTGATATGGAGTCCCAAAACCTACCAAGGACAGCTGCAGTGTCAGAGAGGTGTAATCAGAGTAAGGAAATAGTTTGTTAAAGCTGACTACTATTCAATGCACTTATAGAGGTCTTCATTATCAGCTAGCAACAATAAAAAGCTAATAAGATAGATGAAGGAGGGCCCAAGGGCCTGGTGCGGTCGCAACTTCTGCACCCCCTATTGCTACTCCACTGCATACAAACCTTTACTGTAACACCTTTAGGGCCTGTTTCCACTACACGCAGATTCTGCATGCAGAAAACTGACTTTAATGAATGTCTATGGACCTGTTTCCACTGAACGCAATTTTTCTGATGCAGATTTCCCATAGGCATTCATTGGAGTCAGTTTTCTGCATGCAGAATCTGCGTGTAGTGGAAACAGGCCCTTACTGTAAAGCCTTTACTGTTTACTGGAGCTTAGTCTGGACCCATAAGCAATTCACTATTTCATCTGAGTTTTCTCTTAGTAGATAATTTTTCATTTTCAATTTAAAATAACTTTCTAGCACTTTTCAACTAAAAAAGTACCAAAAAGTAGTTGAAAAGGTACTATCAAAATGATTTTGAGTGTTTTATTGCTTTCTGGTGGCTTAAAGGAATACTGTAGGGGGGTTGGGGGAAAATGAGTTGAAGTTACCCGGGGTTTCTAATGGTCCCCCGCAGACATCCTGTGCCCGCGCAGCCACTCACCGATGCTCCGGCCCCACCTCCGGTTCACTTCTGGTATTTCAGACTTTAAAGTCTGAAAACCACTGCGCCTGCGTTGCGGTGTCCTCGCTCCAGCTGATGTCACCAGGAGCATACTGTGCAGGCCCAGTATGGTCTGTGCCTGCGCAGTACACTGCTGGTGACATCAGCGGGAGCGAGGACACGGCAATGCAGGCGCAGTGGTTTTCAGACTTTAAAGCCTGAAATTCCAGAAGTGAACCGGAGGTGGGGCCGGAGCATCGGTGAGTGGCTGCGCGGGCACAGGATGTCTGCGGGGGACCATTAGAAGCCCCGGGTAAGTTCAACTCATTTTCCCCCAACCCCCCTACAGTATTCCTTTAAAAGGCATTTTATTGACAAGTTTAAAAATGTCAACTTGGAGCAAACTAAGGAAGAAAAGCGAATTGCATATGGGCCCATGAGTGAAATAATCATGGTTGCTTGCTGGATATAGGGACAGCTAATTCAATGGTGACCAGAAAGGCAAATACTCAACGGGAGGACTTCAGCCTGCTGACACTTCCTGCTCCTCCAGCTGAGAAATGTCATTCTTAAATGACATCTAGTTATTGTAAGCTTGTGCCTCTGTAATTGTCAATATCAATTTCCCTGTAACTTTAATTTATAATAAAATACTTATTCCTACAATATATCTTCTTAAAACAAACCTGAAAAAACTCTAAAAGATCAGCACTTTGTAAGTATTTTTCCAGTACAATTTGCATCCAGCTAAGAATTTCTAAAATTCTCAGTAAGCTTAAAATCAGAATCAGAATTCCTATATTTCGCCAAGTACAATGGGGGTTGTACCCGGAATTATTTCTGTCACGTTCAGGGTCGGCAATGGTTCAGTAAATAAACGTGCAGTACATATACATAGTGTAGGCGTACATAATACCCAGACCATAGTGGATAGGCTCTCAAGGGGTCATTTAAGTGCTATGTGAGCGGAGCTGCCGCATTCTCTGCAGCACTCAACAGCTCACAGTGAATTGGATGCCCTGCAGAATGTCCTAAGGAAGGGTAGGAGAGAGAGGAAGAAAGAAAAAACAAGGTAAGAAATAATAAAAATAGAGGCGAGACAGAGAGTCCCATGGGGCTGTAGCTTTAACATGGCTGGCCAGTGGCCTGGTTAACTGTCCCTGTGGCCACGCTCAGAAAAATCAGTCTGCTGCGGTTAGTTACTCAGGAGCGGCTGGCGGCCAGAGATGGATTATTTGTGGCATGGTGGATGAGTGCAGGATCTCCAAGGCCATGCAGGCAGGACTGCAAGGATTAATTCCAGGCCATGGCTTAGGCAGGTGGCCCTGGTAAGTTGGAGGGGGTGCAAAAACTGGCGGCTGGCAACAGGTCCGATGAGCAGGCAAAAGGTCTGATGAGCAGGCAAAAGGACAGATGAGCAGAATCAGCAGGGCCGCTGTGGAGTAGCTCCAAAAACTATGCTGCCGATGTTCTGTGCTGAGTGTTGACACCAAGGCAGGCAGCCAATCACCAATGGACAGCTGATGGACAGGAGCTGGGGCGGGAGCCACCAGTATTAAAGCTCCAGTATTGTCAGATCTGACAAGATTGGCCACATGCTTGTTTCTGGTGTTATTCAGACAATACTGAAGCCATATAGATCAGCAGGGCTGCCAGGCAACGCGTATTGTTTAAGAGGAAATACATATGGCAGACACCATATTCTTCTCACTTCACTTGTTCTTTCAACTTTTTAATTGCTAGTATCCTACCTTAGAGGTGGCTGCTCAGAAGTCAGAAAACTCCAGTGCACAGTGCTTTCTAGATGAGAAATGTTAAGCAAATAGCAGATATTATTTCCCGAGCAGCAGGTCCAACATCTGACAGCTATGTTTGCCTCCAGAGTACAGTAGATTTGCCCACCCACCCCTCGGTCCCCCAACCCTGAAAAATAAGAATAAAATTCTCTTTGATACACTTGCTTTTGTAAGTGTGGCATGCAATGCCTGCAGTACACAGGATGCCTGGAATAAGCGAGGGAGAATTTAATTACCCCTTCTGATGTTAGGCAGGCGTCTGAACTCGGCACATATTTATAGCAAGCTTCTCATCCTTGTAAATTTGCTCACCTTTGAGGTTTTTTTTTTTATCTAAAGGGACGGAAGACTCTTTTGCCCAGGGAAGACTTTCTTACGCCAGTAGCTTTAGCCTGGAAGTTTTAGAGAATGGTTTTGAAAATGTGTGTGTTCAGCTAATAAGTTACAGTTTTGATCGTGGTTCCAGGAATAAGACAGAACTCGCATGGAAGGCAGAGAACAGTCAGGCAGATAAATTCAGCGCCGTTTATCTGTAGCTGCTTTTACTCTGCTAGCATTAAATAGCACATACCTCACCACTGACCATGTACAATCAGGAATGATATAGACATCACAGTCTTATTGATCTTTTACTACCGCTGCCTTCTGCCTTATTGAAGTATATTGAAGTATGAAACACCAGACCACTGTATCCAAACTAGGAGCTTTTATAATGTCTCAGTAGCTGAGTACCCTTTTAAATACTTTCTAATAATCAAATCATTTTATCCTAAGTCTGACAATCACAGACAGGTATATACCTGAGAATAACAAGCTTTAAAGGACAACTGACCTGTAGGAATGATATGGACGCTGCTATATTTATTTCCTGTTAAACAATACCAGTTGCCTGGCATCCTGCTGATCTTTCATGTATCAGCAATGTCTGAATCACACAGCTGATACAAGCATGCAGCTATCCAGTAAAACGTAAAGGAAAACTTAAGGTAAACACAATTATAGCAGATTTACTTACCTGAGGCTTCCTCTGGCCCCCTAGAAGTGTCCATTTCCCTCACTGCAGTTCTGCCTTCAGCCACTCTTCTGGGGTTCCCTCCGTAGCGACCACCAACTTAGCCCGGTCGGTGGTATCTGCGCATTTGCTAGCGCCTGGACACGGCACACGTGAGGGGGAATTAGACATAAGGAGCGTTCTTCACATAAGTACTTCACCTGCACAGAACACTCCAGCCGCTTATTATGGAGGCAACTCGAGAAGAGTGGCTGAAGGCGGAACTGCGGCAAGGGACACAGAAGAGGGGCAGGAGGAAGCCCCAGGTAAGTAAATTTGCTATAATTATTTTCACCCTATGTATGCTTTAAGTCAAACTTCTGATATCCAGCAGGAAAGCCAGGTAATCTGCATTGTTTAAAAATAAAAGAAATATGTTAGCCTTCATATCCCTTCCAGGTCAGTTGTCCTTTAAAGTCTTACATGTGCATTGATACCCATGTGACTTGGATAGAGAGGATGCTGACAGATACTTACCCGCTTATCTCCCTGAGAAGAGTGGGGTGGGGCATTGTACAGTACATATGCCCTTTGTGCATAACTACTTTTTATTACCTGGCTGGTTGGGTTTGAAAACCTACCTTCCTGTGCCAATGACAAATGCTGCAAGGCATTTTGTCTGCTGTACATACTCCTCCCCCGTCCAATCATCAGCCAAGTGAGGTAATTAAGCAAGAGCAGGGAAGGGGCATCAACCTGAGCACCTGACACCATTCCCCCCCCCCCCCCCCCCCTGCCCAATTTACTATCTCTGCTGCAGATAAATTAAATCATTGTGGCCAGTACTGCAGCTCAGTAGAGTATTATCATCTTCCTACTTCATGCATCTCCTTTCTTGCTCAGTGAGTAATAACACATGTAATCCCACCCGTACTCTTCTCTAGTGTCTCTGTAAAAACTTAGTTAAAGCGAAATGACAAAAATGTTCTTACTGCAGGCAGAGCAGGATAATGAGAGGAACACCCATTTTTATTATAAACACAATGGGTGTGGGAAGGATTACCTGAGCTAAGAGGCAATGGATAGGAAGATGTTGCAACTCTGCTAAATTGTAGCTGCAGTGCCGGCCACACAGAGTTTTTCTCTCAGCAGCTGAGAGAGGAGGTGAGTAGGGTCAGGTGATTTTCTCTTTGCTGGGCAAGAAACACCCAGGCTCCTTGCAACTACCTGTTTTCTGAGGCGATCCGAGTTACAAGATTAGCTTTTCCAAAAGGGATTTCTCTACAAGTGGATGCATCAAATATGAAAATTGTGCGCCGACTGGTATACTTCTACAAACAGTGCTAATTCTGGGACAAGCTTATAAACCGGGCTTGAGGGTGACACCCAGATAAGGCACCATAGCCAACCAGACAAACGTGGACACCCTAACTGCCTGGAACTACGCCTGGCTCCAATGTGGCCATACACCATAAAAAAAAAATGGTTTTGCAGTTTTTAAAGGTTACTTGAGATGGCGAAGGAAAAAAATATATACATACCTGGCTGGGACTTCCTCCAGCATCCTCCAGACTTTTCGTTCCCTCACCGTCCTTCTGCGCCACCTGGATCGTCTGCAACTGGGCCAGTCGGCGCAGGTGCATTCTTTCTATTAAAGTCTATGTTCAGTCTCCATTGCAGTTCACACTCAGTATAACGCATTATAAGATTTGAGTTATGTAACTGACCACTGTGAACCTAGCCTAAGTATTATCTACATGTTTATTTTAACAGTAACTATAGATACAGACTGCACCAAAAAGGTGCAAACACTTTGATATGATATTACCGTGTAAAATGGTATACATATAGCTAATGATTAGCTACATATATTTCAGCATGCCTGTTCCCTCCATGTCACAACGTAATTTCATTTTCATATAGTGCATTGAAGCAGACCATGCACCTGTCTCTTTAAGCGCTTTATTCAGTCCTTCTGCCAAAGGTGAAACATTAATACAGTATCTTCTCAAAAAATTAGCATATAGTGATAAAGTTCATTCTTTTCTGTAATGTACTGATAAACATTAGACTTTCATATATTTTAGATTCAAATACACACAACTGAAGTAGTTCAAGCCTTTTATTGTTTTAATATAAATGATTTTGGCATACAGCTCATGAAAACACAAATTTCCTATCTCAAAAAATTAGCATATTTCATCCGAACAATAAAAGAAAAGTGTTAAAACAAAAAAAGTCAACCTTCAAATAATGATGTTCAGTTATGCACTCAATACTTGGTCAGGAATCCTTTTGCAGAAATGACTGCTTCAATGCGGCGTGGCATGGAGGCAATCAGCCTGTGGCACTGCTCAGGTGTTATGGAAACCCAGGATGCTTCGATAGCGGCCTTAAGCTCATCCAGAGTGTTGGGTCTTGCGTCTCTCAACTTTCTCTTCACAATATCCCACAGATTCTCTATGGGGTTCAGGTCAGGAGAGTTGGCAGGCCAATTGAGCACAGTAATGCCATGGTCAGTAAACCATTTACCAGTGGTTTTGGCACTGTGAGCAGGTGCCAGGTTGTGCTGAAAAATGAAATCTTCATCTCCATAAAGCTTTTCAGCAGATGAAAACATGAACCCACTTTTGAACCAGAAACAGCGGTAGAAGCGCCTGACTTGGGCTACAGTAAAGCAGCACTGGACTGTTGCTCAGTTGTCCAAAGTACTTTTTTCGGATGAAAGCAACTTTTACATGTCATTCGGAAATCAAGGTGCCAGAGTCTGGAGGAAGACTGGGGAGAGGGAAATGCCAAAATGCCTGAAGTCCAGTGTCAAGTACCTACAGTCAGTGATGGTCTGGGGTGCCATGTCAGCTGCTGGTGTTGGTCCACTGTGTTTTATCAAGGGCAGGGTCAATGCAGCTAGCTATCAGGAGATTTTGGAGCACTTCATGCTTCCATCTGCTGAAAAGCTTTATGGAGATGAAGATTTCATTTTTCAGCATGACCTGGCACCTGCTCACAGTGCCAAAACCACTGGTAAATGGTTTACTAACCATGGTATTACTGTGCTCAATTGGCCTGCCAACTCTCCTGACCTGAACCCCATAGAGAATCTGTGGCGGGGTGCGCAGGGATTAGGTGACCAGGGACTTGACGGTCGGCACTACAGCCGTTTCACGCCAGATCGGCGCTTGCTCTCGTGCTTATGTCCTTTGGAATTTCATTTTTAATCACTGTGAAAATCGATTTAAAATTGCTTGGCAAATATTGTTATATTGCTCATTGGGAGCTACAGTATTTTAGGAGGTTGATAGTTTGAGGATAGGGTTAGATGGATAGGATTAGGTGTCAGAAAGAAATATACATTAGAGGTGATTAGGGTCAGGCATCAGGAAGAACTGAACGTCTGTGGGGAGTTTGCAGGCATCCAGAAGGGGCATATTGGGAAGAGGTTATAGCGGACCAGAACTCAGAACTTCCTCTATGCTCTAAAAGATACACAACACCATAATAACCTTCAGGCTGGGTTCACATATGACATAGCATGAAAAAGTAGTGTTTTAAGATGGTGCATTTGCGATATTCTATTGCGTTTTTACGGCCTTTTGCGGTTTTTTTACGCAGATGCGTTTTTCATGCGTTTTGCGTGTTTTAATGTGTTTGCTGTTCCCTAATGTAAAAGCATATGCGTTTTTTCTTTTACTTTATGCAAATCACTATGAAGACAACAGGGAGTGGAAACACATCAGAGAGCTTTACATTTTAATTAAAAACGCATAAAAAAACGCAATGCATATGCGTTACCATAGACTTTCATTATGTGTGTTTTGGCAGCCAGCCTGCATATTATGCAACACTACCAGCATTTGCAACTGTACAGCTTCATCTGCGTCCCGTAAACTAACATTGCTGCATAAAACGAAACATTTCCCGCTACGCTAGCGTTTCTGCTATGTGTGCAACCAGCCTCAAAGAAAAACATTTATTTGTTGCAACTGCTAGAAATCCTGCAAAAAAATCTGCAGTGTGTCTACATCCTTCCAACTTTTCTGCTGTCATGGAAGCAGACATAGGGTTAACATGCTGCATTTACAAATTAGCTGCTCTGCCGAGGACTAACGAGATTCCAGTGCGGATACAGCTGAGAGATCAAATTACACTTGTGATTAGTCACAGATGAGGGGGAATTAGACAGACTAAACTCGCTAAATACTTACAGGATGGATTCATCTGTGTTTTGCTTGTGCCCTGTGCATGAATTCAGGTCCACTTTAAGAGAGGAGGGAGGAGAATAGAATTGCTAGTTGATGGGAATAAGCGGAAGAAACCCTGATAAAACTGCCAAAGGTAGAATATAGGTAATAGAATTTTAGGAATATTCTAATGATTGGCCTCATCCAACACCTACAAGAAGTGGTGCTTCAATCATACACACCCCTGAGGCTCATTGTCATCACTTAATAATGTCCCTATAGGTGGTGGTTCATCTAGACCACAGGTGTCTAACTCTAGGCCTGGAGGGCCAGATCCAATGCCAGTGTTTAGGATGGACTGAGAAAGAGAGGAATGTGTTCTACCTGATGGACCGCACCTTTCCTGATTCAGATCCATCAATTAATTTGAGCTGTGTCAAAAATGTGTAAGGACCTCGGCCCTCGAAGGACCAGTTTGACTTCCCTGATCTAGAACCACTGGTGTCACAGCGCAAACAAAAACGCAAGGCCATTTACTTCATGAAAGCCGTTTTTTGACTGATTGGTCACGACGGTACCAAAAATCATAACTAATCACTCGTGGTCACAAGCAAACTGCAAGGGAGAATTAGTCTAAGCTACATAAAGATGGTAGATAGATATCACTAAAAATGTTGTGATTGCTTTAGGTGACAGTGGTAATGTAGACGGGAAATGCCAAGCAGGAGTCGGAATCCATTTTCAGTTCCTGCTTTATAACACACAGTGCACTGATTTGATAATATCTCTGCTGGTTGACTCTGTGTAGACTGTAGAGCATACAGTTCTTTTAGGACAGCCCATACAAGGAAAGATATATCCTGTGAAAGTATCCCAACATGAATAAGTGGTTGTACCTCTGGAAGTATCCCATGTCAGGGAATAGAAGGATTGTCCACCTACACATGGTTCCTTTCCTGATTGATGTATGAGGAGGTGGCTGCAGAAGAAGAGGAGATTGTGACTTATCTGGTTAATGGTTAACTCCTGCAAAACATCCACAGCCCCAGAGACACATTGTGCATGTTTACCCAGCAGCATCCTGCTGAGGTAGCACAGAGGACCTGATTGAACAGAGACCATCCCTGCCTTTCAGCCATAGAATAGGACACACACTGGAGAAGCTGGTCAGCAGAAATTAGACATGAGCACAAAATATCCCAGACCAAATGCCTGAGATTCCTCCAACATCTAAACAGTATCCAAGCACATCCCTAGTAGAAGTTATAAGGAACTCTGCAATGCAATTTGGATGTGTATTTGGAATGTTACGGCAAATGGTACAAAATATATCTGCAATTGTAGCGCAAACATATTACCCTTTTGCGAGATCAGCAAATAAACAAAATAAGTACATGGTCCCCATCCACACTAATTAGTCTTCTGGTGGTACAAAACACCAATATGCTGCATGTAACACGTGAGGCATGAGGAAAACTCATTCTTCCCAGTGAAAGAAGTTCATGCCAGCTCACTCATTTCCACTGTTTTATTGGTGTCCCGAAGAAGTCGTTATTTCAGACAATAATGATATTTTTCTGGCAAACTGCTTGTTCGCCCTTTTGTAGGGTGACCCTTTAGGGTCTTTCCTCTGTGTCATTGTTGTGAATGGCCAAAAGCTGCGTCACATTTTCAAATTATTATAGATAAATGGAAGTTCATTGTGGAAAGAAATGCAGATATACGGTAGTTATCACGTAACTTGAAAGTTTAGGCCTTGTTTCCATCTATATGGTTTGTTAGCGTCCTAATGGAACAAAAATGTGCTTGCTAATGAGAGTCAGTGGTCACGTTCCCATTAAAAGCAAATTTTCACTCAAGTTCTACTGCACAAATAACCCCCCCCCCTCCACCAACAACCTGCTGTATTTTTTCACATATTTATATATTGCTGTATATTGGTATGTAGCCCCACCCTTCCAGTGAAGCTTAGCCTAGGCTATGCGCAATTCTCCTCCCAGAGCATTCTGGGTGACCAGGAATTATTTTTACTGGCTTCGGAGTTCTCGGAAACAAACATTCCCCAGAGCTGCACCTGACAGGGCTAAAGAGATACATTTCAGAATCAGGTAAAGGAAAGATTTTACAATGGGCAAACACTGACTAAATCATTTTCAAATGAATGTTGCAATTTTATTCATTATTCTATATTTACAACAGTTCCTCTTTAAGACATGCGGGCTTGAATATTTATGGATTCCAGTAGGATTCCAACCGTTACCAACCCAAAGCCAATTTAGATTACTATTTAAAGTGAACCTAAAGCCGATAAAAAAAAATGAGATTAACTCACCTGGGGCCTCCCTCAGCCCCCTGCAGCCGATCGGTGCCCTCACAGCTCCGCTCCGATGTCCCAGGACCCGCCGGCGAGCACTTCCGGTTTCGCCGTCACTCGCCGTCACCGGCCGACAGGCATGGGAACGCGAGTGATTGTTCGCGTTCCCAGCCTGTATATCGTCCCCTATGCTGCTATTGCGGCCTCCTGGCCGCAATAGCAGCATAGGGGGCGATATACAGGCTGGGAACGCGAACAATCACTCGCGTTCCCATGCCTGTCGGCCGGTGATGGCGAAACCGGAAGTGCTCACTGGCGGGTCCTGGGACATCGGAGCGGAGCTGCGAGGGCACCGATCGGCTGCAGGGGGCTGAGGGAGGCCCCAGGTGAGTTAATCTCATTTTTTTTATCGGCTTTAGGTTCACTTTAACCAGGCATCGCTTCTTATCCGGAGAAGGAAAGAGACTCTTCTCGGTGACCTACAGCTTGCGCAATGCATGTCTCACGTTCCCTAGTGATGAACAGAAGGGTTAAATGTAAAAAAGGAAAGGCCAGCCAGCCGAGGCTCTTCTCTTGTTAATATGGTGTCATTAAGACGCTGTCCCACACAGGTTAATATAATTGGGTCTGCGTAGGATCGCTGATCCGCAGCCAGTTACTGCACAGAACAAATGACATTTAAGTGTGAGATGTAGAAGTTGGCTTGTTATCCCTGGGACAGGAACGTCACTTCTGTAAAGGGGACAAGGATAAATTGGCTGGGAAGTAGGGAGGACAGAGTACATTTATTAGAAAGGAAAGTTAACACAGTAGGGAGTGCTGTGATTATCTCTGCTCAGACTTCCACACAGATACACATATTAAACCTCACAGATAAGAGAGAATACAGATATACAATGAGACAGCGTTACTTAATGTATAGCAAGTAGGAAAATAAGTCGCTTACACCTGCACAAGGATGTACCGCACATCAGTCCTTGAAGTTACACGGTTTTAATTAGTGATTGTTGAAAGAGAACAAAATGTAGTAATGATCTCACATGAATAGTAACAGCGCTGCACAGAACGCACATCCACTGCCAGAGGAATGATTCTGACCACTGACTGTTCTCCTAGGCCCATATTCAATTTACTTTTTCACCTAGGTGATATTTTTACACTTTATCAATACATTGCCTTTTAACCCAACAGCATGCAAGAAAATACTCAAAATTATCTTGACAGTACTTTTTCACCTACTTTTTTGGTACTTTTTTTTTCAGTTGCAGTTATTTTAACCACTTTAGCCACAGGGACACGAGCCTCACATCTGCGGCAGGTGCTGCTACAGCTGCAGGCACGTGAGGTTCACATCCTTGCAGTTTGGGGGGGGGCTGTGCAAGTGATTGTGTGGACAGAAGCCCGCAATTGCGATGCTCCCGGTGTCAGGGGGGGAATTGGTGGCAAGTCCCTTGAGCCAATCCATTTTTAGCCGGTGAGAATGATTACTGTTTTTGTACAAAAACAGTGATCATTCTTAAATAGTGCCACCACGCTGCCTCCTGCTTGCTCGTTTCCGCCGCTCCCACCCCCGATCGAACAAAGTTCCCATTCATTCATCTCCTCTCAGGTCCACGTAATCGCAGACATCAATGAGTTGCCTTAAAGAAAAACTGTGACCAAAAATTGAACTTCATCCCAATAAGTAGCTGATACCCCCTTTTACATGAGAAATCTATTCCTTTTCACAAACAGACTATCAGGGGGCGCTGTATAGCTGATATTGAGGTGAAACCCCTCCCACAGGAAACTGTGAGGACCATGGTCCTGGCAGTTTCCTGTCTGTGAACCTCACTGCATTGTGGGAAATAGCTGTTTACAGCTGTTTCCAACTGCCAAAAAAGCAAGCTGCAGATATTTCCAGTAACATCACCTTCCAGTAGTAAAAATGTCACCATGTGAAAAATGTCAGAATGTAAATCAGGGAGAGGAAAGCTTTTACAATGGGCAAACACTGACTTAATCATTTATACATAATTATTGTAAAAATGAAGCACTTTTTTATATTATTATTTTCACTAGAGTTCCTCTTTAACTTAAAAACTCCCAGGAAGTGATCGTTGAACATATACAAGGGCTACACCGTATGTCTGCTGGGTGGTAAGACACTGAAAGTAATCTATCTAATGTTTCAACGTGCTGTTTCTCAAGCTGGGATTTTGGTTGTTGGTGTGGTGCTGGAAAATCGGGTTATTTCCATATCGCATTGCAGCTATCCCTATCTCCACACTCTGCTAGTTATCTGGGTTTGGTACCGGTACCAGAATGAATGGAGTGTGTGTGGGATTACTGTGTATGATGATTGTGAGGAGTGCTCGGCACTGTTTTAAGTGTTTTTAGGGCATGTTAAGATGATTGTCATTTTTGATACTGCTGATTTTTGATACAATAAAGATGTTTTTAATTTTGTAATCCCAGAACGGCAGCATAGTTGTTTTATTTATGGTTGGTCCTAATTATATATGTGCCTGGCTCTTCTACTGACCACATATGCTATTGCTCTGTTGCTATTGCTTGATGAAGCGGGATCAAACCTGCGAAACGCGTTGCATATTTGGAGTTCATAAATAAAGTATGTTGACTGTCTTTACTACAGTGTTGTGTGTCTACTTGGAGGAGGTAAGTCCACCACTACCTCCTCTATTTACCAAGAATTTGGTTTTTAAGCTCATTTAGCTTCCTTTTATCCTTTTGGCGCCTCTGTTCTCCTGCATAATACTAATTATATATGTGGCTAGTACACTTGGATATGTTCTCACATATGTTTTTAAAAAAAACCTCTCATGTATAATTTTGTATATATATATATATATATATATATATATATATATATATATATATATATATATATATATATATATTATGGTATGCTGAGCGTCCACATATGTATATTTTCTTTATTTTTAAGCACGTTACTTTGACCTGAGGAAGCGGTTTACACCGCGAAACGCGTTGTCCGAAGTGCTTTTACCAATAAATCTACCTGACTATTTTCTTGAACAATGTCTCCTTTCATAAGGTAGGCTGATTAAATTATATCAACTTATGCCATATATGAGTATACGACTAACATCTACAAAACATACAACAAAAGCGCCTCCTACTCTTTTGGTATATATGTGGCTGTTCCTGTATATACGGTGTTGGTGTATACAGTTTTTGGGCACAAGAATTGGTGAGTGAGATAGTGTTTTCATATTTTTTTTCCCACTTTATTTTTATTAAGTTTTTCAAAATAAACAGAGAAAATAAGTAGGTGGCATTGTCCAGGTTACAGAGATAATATTTTCAACTAACATCTGACAGAAATGCTTTATATTAACGCAATATAGGCCATAGGTGAGAAAAGAGCCCGGAAGTTCATATCCTGTGGCCCATGCATTCCAGGACAATGCAAACTTTGTGGGGAAATAAAAGATAAAAGAAAAATAAACGAACAAAAACTGAAAAGAAAAAAGAAATAAAGAAAAGAACAAAATCAAAACCGCCAGTTGAACCTTAACCAGGACTGTCTTAACCGGGAGCAGAAATACTTCATGATCAAGAAGGTAGATATCATCAGTGCTCAAGGATGCAGCGAGGTCCACGCCTCCCATGGTTCCAAAATCCTATCAAAGGCCGGCATAGTCTCCCTGATGTAAGAGGTCATTTTCTCCATTATATATATAATTTGAATTTTATTAACCAGCTCTGGTTTCGTGGGGGGGGGGGGGGGGGGGGGGGGGAAGGGGAGGGGATTTCCAGTACTTAGCCAGAAGGGCTTTTGAGGCGTTGCATATTTGGCCAAGTAGTTTGTTCTGATGTCTGGAGAGCCCAGGGGCCAGACTATGAAACGGGGCCGACCAAGGTTCAGGACGGATTTGTTTCCCAAGAACCTCAGAAGCCAGAGAGAAAGATATGGACCAGAAATCGACCATCAGTGGGCAGGACCACCAACAATGTAATTGATCAGCAGAAGACATAAATCTGTTTGGGTCAACCCCCATTTAGCAAGCGTTACCGGGGTCCTAAACCAGTCATACATCAGTCTGCAATTCCTCTCTTTGGTTACTATATGTTTGGAAGAGCTAGCTATAGCAGAGAAAATGACCTACCATTGTTGTTCATCTAGCGTTGCCCCGAGCCTTTCCTGCCATTTAAGCATAGCCTTGGAGGCCCCATCGTGCTTGGCATACCAGAGGTCGTAATACATGGAAGATATAAGGCCTTCCGGAAGAGGGTAAGAGCAATAAGTGGACTCGAGGTTACATTGTGTAAAACGTAAACCCTTTGCCTTTCTGGATTGCATAAAATGGTGGAGTTGCATGAACCTGAATCTTTCTGTGTTAGTAATCTGGTGTTTCTCCTGTACCTGAGACCAGGAGAGAATAGAGCCCTCTGAGAGTAATGCTGCATACACACTTGAGATAAAAGTCTTTGGAAAAGGCAAGATCACAGACCAATTTTACCCCCTTCCATGTAGTATGAGAGCCATACTCTACACAGTCTATTCTATGGAGCTGGACTCCCCATCAGATAAAATCTTTGCAAGATGCTGCACACAAAGATGCCCGTACACATTCAAAAGATCATTATCTGCAAAAGATCTCTTCCTGCAATAGATCCATTCCTGCAAAATGCATTCATAGTCTATGAGATCTGCAAATCCTCATACACACCTTGTTTAACAGACTTCATCTGCATATCTGGCAATCATCTGCAGATCTGAAAATCCATCCTGGTGGGTCTGATCTGCAGATTATCTGCAGATGATTGCCTGTTAAACAAGGTGTGTATGATGATCTGTAGATCTCATAGACTATGAATGCATTTTGCAGGAATGGATCTATTGCAGGAAGCGATCTTTTGCAGATAATGATCTTTTGAATGTGTACGGGCATCTTTGTGTGCAGCATCTTGCAAAGATTTTATCTGATGGGGAGTTCAGCTCCATAGAATAGACTGTGTAGAGTATGGCTCTCATACTACATGGAATGGGGTAAAATTGGTCTGTAATCTTGCCTTTTCCAAAGACTTTTATCTCAAGTGTGTATACAGCATAAGTCCGACACAGACACAATCCCCTCATTCCTCCAGGCACCCCAAGCCAGGCCACAAACCCCAGGGGGGGAATCAAGGTTATAAAATAGAGATTCCATGCTAGAGAACGAGGCTAGTTGAGGTAACATTCTGCAAAGAGATTTTTTGATACTTAGTGATTCGATGATCGGTAAAAGGGGAGCTTCGAGGCCTAAACAAGGCCTAGGGGTCCATAATAGATACTTAATGGGGAAAGGGGTGGATCATTTCCCGTTCGAGGTCTACCCACCTTACTAGGCCCTGGGGAGAAGACCATTGAAATAGCTGAGAAAGTCTAGCAGCATAGAAATAATGTAATAAACTAGGAGCCCCCAGACCAGTTTGTGGAGTTGGCCAGGTATGCATACTTAATACGAGGTCTACGTCCTGCCCCAAAAAAAATTTGTGATTCTAGACTGAAGTATCTCTAAGTCTTTCCTAGCGACCCTGATAGGCAGAGCCCTGAAGAGATATAATAACTTTAGGAGCAGCGTCATTTTTATCGCATGGATCCGTCCCAACAACGAAATACGGTAGTA
The DNA here is from genome assembly GCF_040937935.1 of Hyperolius riggenbachi. NCBI lineage: Eukaryota > Metazoa > Chordata > Amphibia > Anura > Hyperoliidae > Hyperolius > Hyperolius riggenbachi. Next base: position 77,772,276 of record NC_090657.1, on the reverse strand, counting down.
CTGCCACTCATCTAATAAAGAATGCAATTTTCTAAACATAGGGATATAATTGAGCTTATAAACGTCCTCGAGATCGTGCGACACTGTAACCCCCAGATATTTGATTCCCCCAGGTTTAAATTTCAAGCCAAACGTGTGTGAAAGTGTACAGCAGAGCGCCTCAGAGAGGTCAAATGAGATAGCTTCAGATTTAGTTTTATTGATTTTAAACCCAGAGTGTCGGCAGAAATGATCAATTTCACTAAAAAGATTTGGGACCGAGACAAGTGGGTTAGTTAATGTGAAGATTGTGTCATCAGCAAACAGTGCTGTCTTGAATTCCAGTTTCAGTGTTTTCATATTTTGTGATCAATAAGTTGCCTGCGTCACTTCCAAAGTAACACTGAAAAAATGCACCTTTAAAGGGACACTTAAGTCAAACAAAAAAAAATGAGTTTTACTCACCTAGGGCTTCCAATAGCCCCCTGCAGCTGTCCGGCGCCCTCGCCGTCTCCCTCCGATCCTCCTGGCCCCGCCGGCAGCCACTTCCTGTTTCGGTGACAGGAGCTGACAGGCTGGGGACGCGAGTGATTCTTCGCGTTCCCAGACACATTAGCACCCTCTATGCTGCTATATGGTATATGATATATGCTATAGCAGCATAGATGGCGCTATTGTGGCCAGGAACGCGAAGAATCACTCGCGTCCCCAGCTTGTCAGCTCCTGTCACCGAAACAGGAAGTGGCTGCTGGCGGGGCCAGGAGGATCGGAGGGAGACGGTGAGGGTACCGGACAGCTGCAGGGGGCTATTGGAAGCCCTAGGTGAGTAAAACTCATTTTTTTTTGTTTGACTTAAGTGTCCCTTTAATTCCAAATTAAATAATTTCACCATTTATTGTACTAGGGATATAATTTAAATGTTGCAATAACCGGGACAAATGGGCAAATAAAATAAATGGGTTTTAATTATGGTAGCATGTATTATTTTAAAACTATAATGGCCGAAAACTGAGAAATATTTTTTTTTCCCTAATATTCCCGTTAAAATGTACGGTGTTTAGAAAAAAAAATCTTATCAAAATGTACCCCCTAAAGAAAGCCTAATTGTTAGAGGAAAAAACAAGATATACTGTATTTTTTGGACTATAAGATGCTCCTGACCATAAGACGCACTAAGGTTTAGAGGACAAAAAATCAGGAAAAAAATAGATATATACTAATCCTGGTGCATCCATGGTGAAGGGGCATCTTGTGGATTATGTCCCCTTTGTACCTCATGTCACCTTGTACCTCTTGTGTCTCCGTGTGTCCTACACTGTCCCTCATGTGTCCACCTTGGTCCTCCTTGTGTCCTCCTCTATGCCCCTTTGTGCCCCACTTGTGTCCTCCTCTATGTCCCTTCGTGTCCCTGTGTCCTTGCCAGGAGCTCCCAACACCGTGGCGGGTTGGAGGTTCGTCTTGGCAGGCGTTCACAAGTCAGGAACTCCCTGCATTTAGACCACAGGTTTTGAACTCCAGGCCTGGAGGGCCAGATCCATGCCAGTGTTTAGGATGGACTGAGAAAGAGAGGAATGTGTTCTACCTGATGGACCGCACCTTCCCTGATTCAGACCCATCAATTTATTTGAGCTGTATCAAAAATGTGTGAGGATCTCGGCCCTCGTAGGACCGGTTTGACATCCGATTTAGACAATAAAACACAGTGACTTCTTTCCCCCACTTTTGGAGGAGAAAAATTGAGTCTTAGGGCCCTTTTCCACTAGCGCGTTTGCGCTAGCTGAATCTCAAAATCGCAAACCGCTAGCGATTTTACCATCGCTAGGGTTTGCTAAATAACACAGGAATTGCGGTAGGTTATTTCCACTACCGCGATTCATTTATGCCTCAAATGCAATCGCGCCGCGGAGCGATATTTGCTGCGATTTTGCTATGCACTACAGCATAGCAAAATCGTCAACGCAATCTCCGGAACTTTCCTGCACTTTGCTATTCAACAATCGCTAGCGTTCAGCGTGAACGCTAGCGATTGCTAGTGGAAAAGGGCCCTTATAGTCCAAAAAATACAGTACATCATTTTGTTGTGATAAGTAGTGATAAAGTTATTGGGGAATGAATGAGGGAGGCGCGCTGAAATGTGAAAATTCTCGTCCATAAGGTGGAAACAACCCACGGGCTGTGTGGTTAAAGGGAAAATGAAAAATGATCTCCTAGAAGAAAACTTAGGCTGGATTCACAGTGGTCAGTTGCATAACGCACGTGTTAAAATGTATGTGAACTGCAATGGAGACTGGACATAGACTTTAATGCAAAGCCTGCATGCAGCAAGTTAGAATGACGCAATCAGTTACTATGAACAGGCCCATAGAATTTTATGGGCAGTAAGCTGACATGCAGAATTTTTCTGTGAGCACTGTGAACCTAGCCTTAGGAGCAAAAGTTAATTGATAGCACATTTTGTATAGTGACAGGAATGTTAGTAAAATGATATACAAAAATGTCCATTTGATTGACCCTGTATTTTCATGTTTCAGGGATTTGTGTTTTTGAGGGGTTTCAACTATTTGACAAAGACTGGTATTGCTTCAGATGAAATTTTGAACTATAAAGCATCCTTAGGCCCCATTTACACTTAATCAGTTGGTTACACATTTTTTTTTCCTTTTCCATAGCAGTGCATTATGAAACATCTTTCAGTTAAATTATGTATAGTGTGAACTGAGCCATTGGGAAACATGGGCATAACTTTGTAAACTCAGTTGTCCTTTCATTTATAACCGAGAGCAACTGATTAAGTGTAAATGGGGCCTGAGGGTCGGTTCACACAGATGACTGTCAGCGGTTTTTATTGTTGTTTAATCGCATCGTCTCTACCGTTATCAATAGCGTTTTTGTGTTCACATTTGATAGCATTGAAGAATGTTTTCAAAAGTGTTACGGTTCATCGACTTCTCTCAGAAACCACATGCGGCTTCTGGAGTCGTCAGCGCTCTCCAAATGACAATAGAAACCACTGGCAGTCGCCTTCCAAAGCCAACAAACGATCTGGTTGTCTTTTCAAGGCGTTCTAGAGGTATGCGTCTGACAGGAAGTGGGCCACAATTCTCAAGGCAGAGAGGACAGGAAATGGACCATAATCCTCTGGGCCAAAAAATCTTTTAAACGTGAACGCTTTAGCAATTGATGTTAACCACTTACAAAAGACTTGACTAATCAACATGGCGACTGAAACTGGTCAGTGTTAAGCATTTAAAAGAACAGAAATGACACGCCTCCTCAGACGTCTGTGTAAACCAGCCCTAAATCTTGTGTGCAGCACCAATAGCTGCTATAGGACTGGTACTGGAGATATCAAACTGATGAGCTATCAGTGGACAAGGGATTGCCATGTCATGTATCCACAGAGACATTATTTAACTCACTTGTGTAGCACACTTATAAATTACCTTTGAACCATACATATCATAAGACTAAGATAATTGTACTTTCAAAGTACAGTGCAATTATCCATATGTCACACCTCTAGTTACATATTATTCATACTTTGGATGTCCCATAACATGGTCCCATAACCCTGGGTCCCTAGTGCCAGTCCTGTTATGTAACAAAAAAAGCAGTAGTTTCTTGTGTTTCCCCGCACTCAGCAGTAGACCTACCACCCATTGTGGAATCTAGGTATACTCTCACAAGCGTTCATGCTCAGTATAGTATATATTTATATAATAAGACTGGAGTCAGGGGGCTAGATTGATCAAAGCAATTACAACGTTTTTTTCTTCTTCATATTTCCTACCCATTTGATCAGTATTGTCATCTGCATGTGTTCTGAGAGTAAATTCTCTACTTACAAAATAAGAACTTTTGCACTAGTTTTGCATGAATTTCTAGAAAAAGAAATGTTGTACTGATAGAACATTGCAAAACCAGTGCTAACCTGTGCTAGAATTAAGAAGTGGTTGATACCACTTCTGAAGCTCATGCAAAGCTACCACACTGGGGGATCAACTGTCAGCTTGTGCTGTAAGTGTTGATTTATTCCCCTCATGACTGAATTTAAGTTCTCTCTAACAGCTGTCAGTCAAATCTCTTCCTTGTGAAGTCAAGACAGCAGCTACCTTAAAAGGTCTCTGGCTGTTTTTCCATTAAAACACTATTGTGAGTCTCCCTTTTCTGTATTAAAGCTGCCACAGTACATCTTACCTCACTCAGAGGATTCCCTCACAGACTGCACCAATTCTGAGAACCCGTCTTATCTCCTCCTGCTTTAGAAGGAAATTGCACCTACTTAAAGACAGTTCCACATGATTTCTAGAAATCTCCTAAGATTTTCCTCTCAGACACTATTGATAAATTTTGCCCGGGGACCTAGAGGCTGTGGTAGTAATTTGTACGTGATGTCACAAAATGTAATTTACAATTTAAAACAAAACATAGCTGTACTGTATTCCTCTTTTATGCTGGGTACACAAATGCAAGCGCAGAAGCTGCTGACCTGATGGGGTCAGCAATCCATTAAAGGTTGACAGTGGGACACCAGCGAAGACCTTAGCTGCAGCAAGGGTCACATACACTTCTAGGGGCTGCAACAAGCCCAAGGAAAGGAAAAAAGAATATACTTATTTCACTTCGCAACTCCTTTAAGCAAGGATGTATATACCTTTAACAGATGAGTTTCTTCTTGTTAAGCCATAATAAAAGGCCAGGAAAAATCGCACACATCAAGAATGGACTCAGCAGACGCGATGCTGTATTTGGGGGTAACGGGAAGAAGAACAAAGGACATGATATGAGCAAGGAAGGTAAAAATTAAAGACAAGTAAGGAGGATAAGAAAAGTGGAACACATAAAAGATGGATGGAAAGAAGGTATAGCCTGGATGGGAGAGGACTCTGAGGCTTTGACAACTTCTGTCTGACATTACGGGAAGACATATCATTAATATTAATATGCGCATAAGAGGAAAGGTTCTTACAGACGTCTGCAGAAAATATTGTGTCAGAAGACAAAATAGTTGTTTGAAGCATTAATTCAGAATAACATACCAACAAACCTAAAGCTAAAAGCGGTCAATCAGCCACTGGCTGGCAAATCACAAAATGTAATATTTCTGAAGGGAGCACATCTATCCTGTGTGACTGACTGCTATGAAATAACTAATTTAACAACATCTGCACTTAGATCATCTTCATAGGTCTGCAGCAAGCAGTTTGCAGCTTTTCTCTTTTATGCTTACAGTTTAAAGCCCAACTCCAAGCACAGAACTAAACATACCATTTCTCAGCCTCCTGAGTAGAGTGCCCACATGGCACCTTTCTGTGTCAGAATGAGGTGTGAAGGGGGTCTGTATGGCGGATATTGTGGTGAAACCCCTCAAAAAGTGTGATGTCATGACCATCGTCCCGATAGTTTGCTGTCTGTGAACCTCATTGCATTGTGGTAAATAATGTTTTTTTTCAACAATATCTCCCCCTGTGCATAAAACTCTCAGTAATGAACATTCCATATAGATCAGACAGATTTACAATAAGTAAATACTGACTCAATAATCTATAAATGAATATTGTAAAATAAAAGCCATTTTATTTATATCATATTGGTGTTTGAATTCAGGGCCGAGGAGGAGACACATCCAGCACCATTTCAGCACAGAACAGCAGGATGGGGAGTCCAGTTGATATTTTCCCATCAATTAGTAATCTCTGGTCACACTCTTTGGCATACCATCACAGACAAGGTGGCATGACAAGTGCTCATGAGAAAGTGTTAGCTCCTGTAACCACTCATAGCACAACATACAATACTATTCAAGTGACCCCTTTTTTTACCTGACCTGATGAAGAGGGTGTCCCCCGAAACGCATAGTGACATAAGACCTCCTGATGTAGTGTTGGGAACGTGCGTTGTATGCAGCTGACTGAACTGGTTTGCAACTGCCTCCCTATTTTTAGAAGTTTTTATCCAATTTTATACTACTGGCGCCTCTGTAACCTTGCTTACAAGTTGTGTCCAACCCTGGTGGTGGGGATTTGGACCCCTTTTTTCCTATCTACAGAGAGCGACTTCTTAATCCTGAGTGGGGACAGGTCTAATCTCCCCACCTGCCTTCATAGTGGTTACCTGGAAGGTAACCCAGATTTGTGAGTATTATTCTTACATTTTATACTTTCACCCTAACTTTCTAGTACATACTGCACCATATCGGGCTCTCTGTGTCTCCTTCCCCTATTGCAGGAATGAATTTTGTACAGGCATCTAATACTGGAGTGGAGGCGCCCGAAATGTCAATTTTCCTTACTAGGGTAATGTAAGATAACTATTAAAATGATCATATAGAGAGGTTGGCCTCCAGAAGATTACACACCTGATAAACTGGAAAAAATACTTTTTAATTACCGCACAAATCACAGTTGCAGGCAATGAAAATTTAGCTTGTTCACACTTGAAGGTGACCATTGAGGGTACAATCACTTGAACGACTGACCGTACAATCGATTGGGTACTGCTAATGGTGTTGATTGACTGATGAACGTTTGTTCTAGCCATCGTTACATGGTTCTGAATTCAGAATTTATTTATTTTTTACTCTGATTGGATTACTCATCATTTTCGCTCTGTTGATGATCCCAAATGATCATTTCCAATCAATCGTAACAATCGTTGGACTGTCGATAGTTCTGGAAATTGGATCGCTAGTGGGCACACCTTTACACTTTCTATCTCTCGGGGACTCAGAGGGCAATGCTTCTGTGTTTGAGTTCCCAGACCTTAGCACTTCCTGTAGCAATTGCAAAGGCCCCATTTTCACTACTGGAGCTTTAACACATTTTGTAATATGTCAAAAAGTATGTGATCACAACACAAAACCTACATTAATAAAGACAAGTAAATCTATGAGTTATATACAGTAGCTCTGCACAAATGATTGAATTACAATGGAACAGGGGTGCTACACTAACCAGCTATAATGCATTTGTGATATATTAGCAATTCTGAATTTGGATTTAGATACTGTATTGTTTCATTAATACATTTTAATATATTATGTAGACATGGCTGACTCCAACCATAAACTAGAGTACAGTTGTGCTGCTGGAGACCTGAATTACTAATAATTATTCCCTACAATTCATAATACTGCAGCGACTTGTACAGTGAACCTAGCTACTAATAAACACACTTGCAAGATAGATTATCTTTAAAGCGTTGGCAGTGGTGTTTAGAAGCCAGTGATCATACACACTATTACTGGGCGCTCATGCTTTCTCTCATCCATGATAAATATTAGTTAATTACGCATCCTTGTGTGTGTATGTCAGAGTTCTCAGCATGGCACCGATTGGTGTACATTAAATAACAGCTCTCATACACTCTGTAGTCTATTATTTACATGCGATTAGCATACACTCCTTTCCCATTAACCGAATCTCATTTACATGTCAGGCTACACAGTGCATGCTCCATCATAGGGCTATTAACACGCTGGCGCGCTTCTATGCAGACACAATGGGAATTTATCAGCCAGAAAACCAGGAAATGACATGAGAATTCCTGTGTGGTCAGAACTTGCTCTTCTACATGTACTGTCTGCAAAGCGAATGAATGGTATTATACGATTTATATTCCCCTTTAAAGCAAACCTGTAGCGAAAATAAAATATAATGAATTTTATGTGTAGTATGGATAATGAACAGAACATTAGTAGCAAAGAAAAGAGTCTCATGTTTTTATTTTCAGTTATATATACCTTTTTTTTATAACATTGCATCATTCTGTCACAGTCCCAATTTTAAAACTACACTGTCTTTCAAACTATAAAATAAAGCAGAAATAATGACTTTTGATGCAGTAAAACCTTATCTCAAGCTGTCTCTCACTGTTTCTTGGCTGTTTGAGTGCTTGAGGTAGTGTTGGGCGAACAGTGTTCGCCACTGTTCGGGTTCTGCAGAACATCACCCTGTTCGGGTGATGTTCGAGTTCGGCCGAACACCTGACGGTGCTCGGCCAAACCGTTCGGCCACATGGCCGAACTAAGAGCGCATGGGGGGCCCGAACCACGTGACCCGTTCGGCCAATCACAGCGCTAGCCGAACGTTCGGGGAACGTTCGGCTAGCGCTGTGATTGGCCGAACGGGTCACGTGGTTCGGGCCCGAACGCGCTCTGATTGGCCGAACGGTCACGTGGTTCGGGTAAATAAATACCCGAACCACGTCATATCTCCGCCATTTCTCTGTGGGTTTAGCTTTCGGTAGGCAGGCAGGGTAGTTCGCTCTCCAGCCACGCTAGCCAGGGTCCCCCCCAGTCATTGTGTGTCGCTGCTGGGAACAGTAGTACACCGCTCGCTCAGCCACACTATATATATAGCATTGTTTACTGCCACTGTGTACCTCGCTCAGCCACGCTATATATAGCATTGTGTTTTCTGACACTCTGTGTACACGGCTTAGCCTGGCTATATAGCATTGTGTGTACTGCCACTGTGCACCTCGCTCAGCCACGCTATATATAGCATTGTGTTTTCTGACACTCTGTGTACACGGCTTAGCCTGACTATATAGCATTGTGTGTACTGCCACTGTGCACCTCGCTCAGCCACGCTATATATAGCATTGTGTTTACTGCCACTCTGTGTACACCGCTCAGCCAGACTATATACCATTGTTTACTGACACTCTGTGTACACCGCTCAGCCAGACTATATACCATTGTTTACTGACACTCTGTGTACACGGCTCAGCCTGACTATATAGCATTGTGTGTACTGCCACTGTGCACCTCGCTCAGCCACGCTATATATAGCATTGTGTTTTCTGACACTCTGTGTACACGGCTTAGCCTGACTATATAGCATTGTGTGTACTGCCACTGTGCACCTCGCTCAGCCACGCTATATATAGCATTGTGTTTACTGCCACTCTGTGTACACCGCTCAGCCAGACTATATACCATTGTTTACTGACACTCTGTGTACACCGCTCAGCCAGACTATATACCATTGTTTACTGACACTCTGTGTACACGGCTCAGCCTGACTATATAGCATTGTGTGTACTGCCACTGTGCACCTCGCTCAGCCACGCTATATATAGCATTGTGTTTTCTGACACTCTGTGTACACGGCTTAGCCTGACTATATAGCATTGTGTGTACTGCCACTGTGCACCTCGCTCAGCCACGCTATATATAGCATTGTGTTTACTGCCACTCTGTGTACACCGCTCAGCCAGACTATATACCATTGTTTACTGACACTCTGTGTACACCGCTCAGCCAGACTATATACCATTGTTTACTGACACTCTGTGTACACGGCTTAGCCTGACTATATAGCATTGTGTGTACTGCCACTGTGCACCTCGCTCAGCCACGCTATATATAGCATTGTGTTTTCTGACACTCTGTGTACACGGCTTAGCCTGACTATATAGCATTGTGTGTACTGCCACTGTGCACCTCGCTCAGCCACGCTATATATAGCATTGTGTTTACTGCCACTCTGTGTACACCGCTCAGCCAGACTATATACCATTGTTTACTGACACTCTGTGTACACCGCTCAGCCAGACTATATACCATTGTTTACTGACACTCTGTGTACACGGCTTAGCCTGACTATATAGCATTGTGTGTACTGCCACTGTGCACCTCGCTCAGCCACGCTATATATAGCATTGTGTTTTCTGACACTCTGTGTACACGGCTTAGCCTGACTATATAGCATTGTGTGTACTGCCACTGTGCACCTCGCTCAGCCACGCTATATATAGCATTGTGTTTTCTGACACTCTGTGTACACGGCTTAGCCTGACTATATAGCATTGTGTGTACTGCCACTGTGCACCTCGCTCAGCCACGCTATATATAGCATTGTGTTTACTGCCACTCTGTGTACACCGCTCAGCCAGACTATATACCATTGTTTACTGACACTCTGTGTACACCGCTCAGCCAGACTATATACCATTGTTTACTGACACTCTGTGTACACGGCTCAGCCTGACTATATAGCATTGTGTGTACTGCCACTGTGCACCTCGCTCAGCCACGCTATATATAGCATTGTGTTTTCTGACACTCTGTGTACACAGGTTAGCCTGACTATATAGCATTGTGTGTACTGCCACTGTGCACCTCGCTCAGCCACGCTATATATAGCATTGTGTTTACTGCCACTCTGTGTACACCGCTCAGCCAGACTATATACCATTGTTTACTGACACTCTGTGTACACCGCTCAGCCAGACTATATACCATTGTTTACTGACACTCTGTGTACACGGCTTAGCCTGACTATATAGCATTGTGTGTACTGCCACTGTGCACCTCGCTCAGCCACGCTATATATAGCATTGTGTTTTCTGACACTCTGTGTACACGGCTTAGCCTGACTATATAGCATTGTGTGTACTGCCACTGTGTACCTCGCTCAGCCACGCTATATATAGCATTGTTTACTGACACTCTGTGTACACGGGTCAGCCAGACTATATAGCATTGTGTGTACTGCCACTCTGTGTACACGGCTCAGCCAGACTATATATCATTGTGTGTACTGCCACTCTGTGTACACCGCTCAGCCAGACTATATAGCATTGTGTGTACTGCCACTCTGTGTACACCGCTCAGCCAGACTATATAGCATTGTGTGTACTGCCACTCTGTGTACACCGCTCAGCCAGACTATATAGCATTGTGTGTACTGCCACTCTGTGTACACCGCTCAGCCAGACTATATAGCATTGTGTGTACTGCCACTCTGTGTACACCGCTCAGCCAGACTATGTACCATTGTTTACTGCCACTCTGTGTACACCGCTCAACCAGACTATATACCATTGTTTACTGACACTCTGTGTACACCGCTCAGCCAGACTATATACCATTGTTTACTGACACTCTGTGTACACCGCTCAGCCTGACTATATAGCATTGTGTGTACTGCCACTGTGTACCTCGCTCAGCCACGCTATATATAGCATTGTTTACTGACACTCTGTGTACACGGCTCAGCCAGACTATATAGCATTGTGTGTACTGCCACTCTGTGTACACGGCTCAGCCAGACTATATATCATTGTGTGTACTGCCACTGTGTACCTCGCTCAGCCATGCTATATATAGCATTGTTTACTGCCACTCTGTGTACACGGCTCAGCCAGACTATATAGCATTGTGTGTACTGCCACTCTGTGTACACGGCTCAGCCAGACTATATATCATTGTGTGTACTGCCACTCTGTGTACACCGCTCAGCCAGACTATATAGCATTGTGTGTACTGCCACTCTGTGTACACCGCTCAGCCAGACTATATAGCATTGTGTGTACTGCCACTCTGTGTACACCGCTCAGCCAGACTATATAGCATTGTGTGTACTGCCACTCTGTGTACACCGCTTAGCCAGACTATATAGCATTGTGTGTACTGCCACTCTGTGTACACCGCTCAGCCAGACTATATAGCATTGTGTTTACTTCCACTCTGTGTCTGCTGGGCCTGGGAACAGTAGTACACCGCTCACCCGCCACTGTATAGCATTGTGCTCTGTGTCGCTGCTGGGAATAGTGGTACACCGCTCACCCGCCACTGTATAGCATTGTGCTCTGTGTCGCTGCTGGGAATAGTGGTACTGTATAGCATTTCTGTACTGCCACTGTACTGCTGCCAGTCAGTGTGTACTGTAAGGATAAGTGAAATGAGGAAGAAATCCGGTGAAAGAGGAAGGGGCAAGGGAAGAGGTGTTTCCCCTGACGGTTCACGTACAGGCCACAGGGGAGCACCCAAGAAAACCCACTCAATACCGCCCATGTTGTCCAGGACAACAACCCTCACAGATCCAAAAGAACAGGACCAGATAGTTACTTGGATGACCTCTCAAGCGTCCAGCAGTGGGTTAAGCAGCACCAGCACATCACGCACGAGGTCCGAGTCCTCAGCCAGTTACAAGGAGCCAGTGGGCACAAAGCTGACACAACCGGCAGCGACACCACGCACACAACTGCCAGATAACCAGTCCGATGAATTACCTCAGGACACAATGGGGTATTCGCAGGAGCTATTCCCAGCCCAACAAACTTCCACCTTTCAAAGGTCAATGGAGGAACAGCCAGAAATGTTGTGCCCGGATTCACAACCATTAACTGTGGGAAATGCACCGCGCACTGAAATACAAGGCGAGTCCGAGGAGGACTCAGAAACCCAAATCCCAGAGCAAGTCGGGCAGGAGGGGTTGCAATTGCAGGAGGTCGGCCGACAAGATCTGGAAGACGACGTTGGAGTGAGCTGCGCAGAGGTTGTTCTGGGGAGCTCTACTCCACGGCGGCGGCCCCCCACAATGACATATGACGAGTTTGAGGAGATGGAAGAGGAGGGTATGGACAATGTGGACATAGACCCAGATTTTGTTTGTGAACGAGAACATCGCCGTCGTAGCAGCAGCACAGATGAGTCTGTTGAAGAACCCACTGCTGCACGAGTTCGCCTTGTGCCACAAGGTAGGCGGCGCGCAATTTCAGGCACCACAAGCGTGGAAGTTCAAGTGAGAGGCAAAAGAGGAGCAAACAGAAATCGCCAGCAAGGAGGCAGGTGCTCCAAAGTCTGGGCTTTCTTTGAAGACTGCACTGAGGATGTTACCATGGCGATTTGCAAGGTGTGCAAGACCCGTCTGAGCAGGGGGAAAAGTATTAACAACCTCTCCACCACCAGCATGAGCCGCCACATGCTATCCAAACATCCCACTCTGTGGGCAAACGCGGCAGGACAGGGTAAAAGCAACACTGCCTCCCTTGGGTTCACCAGACTCACCACCAGACCCGCCTCAGCAGCAGCAGTAGCCCAGCCATTGCGTGGTTCACAACATTCACAAACATCAGACGACGCTGACACTGTCACTTTCCGGAGTAGTGCTCTTGAGGTCTCCCAGTGTTCATCAAACACAACAACCAACAGCCCTTCCGTGTGCAGCGCTACGGTTCAGTTGTCTGTGTCGGAGATGTTTGAGCGCAAGAGGAAATTGCCAGCAAATGACCCCCGGGCCGTGGCAGTAACAGCCAGCATAGCCAAGCTTCTGGCCTGCGAAATGCTGCCATATCGAGTGGTGGAGACAAACAGCTTCAAGGGCATGATGTCAGTGGCCATCCCACGTTACGTGGTTCCCAGCCGCTACCACTTTGCGCGCTCTGCAGTGCCTGAGTTGCATGAGCACGTGGTCAGCAAAATAACCCGAAGCTTGAAGAATGCCGTTGCCTGCAAGGTTCACCTCACCACTGACACTTGGACGAGTGCGTTCGGACAGGGTCGATACATCTCCCTTACCGCGCACTGGGTAAACCTTGTGGAGCCTGGCAGCGATTCCTCACCTGCTACGGCGCGGGTGTTGCCCACGCCGCAAACAGCTGCACCGCCGTCCCTCCCACTGGATAACAACAGCAGCACCTACCTCTCTGACTCCTTCTCCTCCAACGCATCTCAAAGCTGTACCTCATCCGGAAACGCTAACCCAGCAGCAGTAGGATCGTGGAAGCAGTGCAGCACAGCTGTTGGCATGCGTCAGCAAGCGTTGCTGAAGCTGATCTGCCTTGGGGATAAGCAGCACACAGGGGAGGACATTTGGAAGGGAATAAAGGAACAGACGGATTTGTGGCTGGCACCGCTGGACCTGAAACCGGGCATGGTTGTGTGTGATAATGGGAGTAATCTCATTCGCGCTTTAAGGTTGGCTAAGCTGACACACATCCCTTGCCTGGCGCACGTGATGAACCTAGTAGTTCAGCGGTTCCTGAGGACATACCCAGGCGTGGCCGATCTTCTGTTGAAGGTGCGTCGAGTGGCCAAACATTGTAGAAATTCCAGTACTGCTTCGGGGGCACTCGCCAAGATGCAGGAGCGCTTCAATCTCCCCCACCATCGCTTGCTGTGTGATGTCCCTACGCGCTGGAATTCTACGCTGCACATGCTAGCACGCTTTTGTGAGCAGAAGAGTGCAGTGGTCCAGTACATGACGGCGCAGTACCGAGGCGCATCCGGACAGCTGCCAAGCTTCTGTGGATCCGATTGGGCCAACATGTTGGACCTCTGCCAAGTCCTCCAAAATTTTGAGCAATCCACGTTGCTTGTGAGCAGTGACAACTCTTCAGTCAGCATTACCATACCACTGCTGTGTTTACTGAAGAGGTCAATGTTGAAAATCAAGGAAACAGCTGTCATGATGCAACTGGGGGAATCTGAAGGAGAAAACGATCAGCGTGATGGTACCAACATCAGGCCATCCGCCTCAGGGAACGCTGGCCCCAGCAGCTATGACGAAGAAGAGGAGGAGGAACAGCTGGAGTTGGAGCAGGAATTTCATGCCACCACTGACGAGGGCCAGAGCGGTGCACGTTGGACTTCCACAATTCAGCGCGAATGGTCAGCAGAAGCAGACCAGGAGGAAGGTGACGACTATGATGCATCACAACAACTATCACAACGTTTACAAGAGGATGATGAGGATTCTGGTAGGACTCTGGCACACATGGCTCAATTCATGCTAGACTGCATTGAACGCGACCCACGCATTGTGCGCATTCTGGACAACACCAATTACTGGGTTTATACCCTTCTGGATCCACGGTACAAACACAATGTTCCAAAACTGCTTGAAGAAAGAGTCAGACAGGTCAAAATGGAAGAATACCAGCAGGCCCTTGTGGAGACTTTAGAGAGGAGATTGACATCCTCCCCCTCCTCTAGCCAGTTGTACGCCGACAGACTGACTTCCGCAAACCCAGGACGACCAGGAGGGCAGCAAACAACGCAAGCCGCAGCTAGTGCCCAAAAGGGAATGGTATCGGCAGTGTCCTTGGAGTGGGAAAATTTTCTGACACCCATGCAGCAGCAGCCCACTGAACAGCAAGCGTGCAGATCCACCTCCAACACCGATCGCCTGGAGGAGATGGTCAAGGACTACATGTCAGATGACGTAGCTGTGTCGAACAATCCATCTGCACCCTTCAACTATTGGGTATCGAAGCTAGACACCTGGCACCAACTGGCAATGTACGCAATAGAGGTGCTGGCTTGCCCGGCAGCCAGTGTTATGTCGGAACGCTGTTTCAGTGCTGCCGGAGGCATCGTCACAGATCGGCGTATCCGCCTCTCCACAGAAAATGCAGACCGTCTGACTCAAATTAAAATGAATCAATCCTGGATTGGAAATGACTACGCAACACTCCAGGACCCCAACCAAGTAACATGACCAATGAACATCTGGGATGGTGTAGCGTTTCCGGTCCCTGTTTATTGAACCTCTCATCTGTATTACATTTATGACTGCATGGCGGCAAAAAGCATTGCTGCTATATCCGCACGCTTTTTGTCCTCATGCAAGGCCTGGGTTGTTGTGTCTCAAAAAGCATGGCCTTCTCCTCCCGCGCCTCCTCCTGTTCCATCACGTCTGCTGCAGCTGGGTTAGCGTTGCCGCGTGGTCCCTGTTTATTGAACCACTTATCTTTATTACATTTATGACTGCATGGCGGTACAAAGCATGCTATCCGCACGCTTTTTGTCCTCATGCAAGGCCTGGGTTGTTGTGTCTCAAAAAGCATGGCCTTCTCCTCCTGCGCCTGCTCCTGTTCCATCACGTGTGCTGCTGCTGCTGCTGGGTTAGCGTTGCCGGTCCCTGTTTATGGAACCTCTTATCTTTATTACATTTATGACTGCATGGCGGTACAAAGCATGCTATCCGCACGCTTTTTGTCCTCATGCAAGGCCTGGGTTGTTGTGTCTCACAAAGCGTGGCCTTCTCCTCCTGCGCCTTCTCCTGTTCCATCACGTCTGCTGCTGCTGGGTTAGCGTTGCCGCGTGGTCCCTGTTTATTGAACCACTTATCTTTATTACATTTATGACTGCATGGCGGTACAAAGCATGCTATCCGCACGCTTCTTGTCCTCATGCAAGGCCTGGGTTGTTGTGTCTCACAAAGCGTGGCCTTCTCCTCCTGCGCCTTCTCCTGTTCCATCACGTCTGCTGCTGCTGGGTTAGCGTTGCCGCGTGGTCCCTGTTTATTGAACCACTTATCTTTATTACATTTATGACTGCATGGCGGTACAAAGCATGCTATCCGCACGCTTCTTGTCCTCATGCAAGGCCTGGGTTGTTGTGTCTCACAAAGCGTGGCCTTCTCCTCCTCCGCCTCCTCCTGTTCCATCACGTCTGCTGCTGCTGGGTTAGCGTTGCCGCGTGGTACCTGTTTATTGAACCACTTATCTTTATTACATTTATGACTGCATGGTGGTACAAAGCATGCTATCCGCATGCTTCTTGTCCTCATGCAAGGCCTGGGTTGTTGTGTCTCACAAAGCGTGGCCTTCTCCTCCTGCGCCTCCTCCTGTTCCATCACGTCTGCTGCTGCTGGGTTAGCGTTGCCGCGTGGTCCCTGTTTATTGAACCACTTATCTTTATTACATTTATGACTGCATGGCGGTACCTCATGCAAGGCCTTGGTTGTTGTGTCTCACAAAGCGTGGCCTTCTCCTCCTGCGCCTCCTCCTGTTCCATCACGTCTGCTGCTGCTGGGTTAGCATTGCCGCGTGGTCCCTGTTTATTGAACCACTTATCTTTATTACATTTATGACTGCATGGCGGTACATCATGCAAGGCCTGGGTTGTTGTGTCTCACAAAGCGTGGCCTTCTCCTCCTGCGCCTCCTCCTGTTCCATCACGTCTGCTGCTGCTGGGTTAGCGTTGCCGCGTGGTCCCTGTTTATTGAACCACTTATCTTTATTACATTTATGACTGCATGGCGGTACAAAGCATGCTATCCGCACAATTCTTGTCCTCATGCAAGGCCTGGGTTGTTGTGTCTCACAAAGCGTGGCCTTCTCCTCCTGCGCCTCCTCCTGTTCCATCACGTCTGCTGCTGCTGGGTTAGCGTTGCCGCGTGGTCCCTGTTTATTGAACCACTTATCTTTATTACATTTATGACTGCATGGCGGTACAAAGCATGCTATCCGCACGCTTCTTGTCCTCATGCAAGGCCTGGGTTGTTGTGTCTCACAAAGCGTGGCCTTCTCCTCCTGCGCCACCCTCCTCCTGTTCCATCACGTGTGCTGCTGCTGGGTTAGCGTTACCGGTCCCTTTTCCTGGAACCTCTTATATGTATTACATTTATGACTGCATGCCGACAAAAAGCATGTTACCTGTGCAAAGAAAACAGACATTTCCCGCATTTAAAAGACAGTTTTCCCTTTGAAACTTTAAAATCGATTTTCTCAAAAACTATAAGCTCTTTTTGCTAAATTTTTTTTCCTCTTGTACCCACTCCCAAGGTGCACATACCCTGTAAATTTGGGGTATGTAGCATGTAAGGAGGCTTTACAAAGCACAAAAGTTCGGGTCCCCATTGACTTCCATTATGTTCGGAGTTCGGGTCGAACACCCGAACATCGCGGCCATGTTCGGCCTGTTCGGCCCGAACCCGAACATCTAGATGTTCGCCCAACACTAGCTTCAGGAAACAGGACTGTATTCGAGCTCAGAGAAGCTGTTTTGCACACATAGCAACTGAAGCTTTTTAACTCTTCCTATGCTGGAAAACAATATGAGACTCTTGTTTGCTAGTAAGGTTCTATTTCTTAGCTGTACTACACATACAGTTCATTATCTCATTATTATTTTTTTCTGCTTTAGGTTTGCTTTAATGGTTACTTTTATACACAAATGAAAACACAAAGGTATATACAGATTCCATCAATTTCTACAGCCCCAGATACATCCAAACAATGCTCCATATTGACAATATTGCTGATGTAAGTAGAGATTAATAACCTGCACTGTAAGGGTCTGGGCACACTAGCTGTGCTTAAAACCGACTTTAGAATTGCACGCATTTTATCAATCCCAAGGTCCCTGCGATAATAATGAGAATCGCAAAGCACTGTCCACAGGGTTGCCATGTGATTCCATGAAGTCGCAATCACAGTGACTTGCAATTTTCATTTCATTTTTTGGGTAAACAATCCCAGAAGACTTTGGAACTTCCTCTTGAAAGGTCATTTCTTACATGAGGATAAAGGAAGATGGCCTCAGTAAAATCACAATAACTTTGCAAACATAGGTACAAAAAATGAAAAATGTATTGCAAATGCACAAAAATTGTTAGCAGAATTGTGATAAAAACGCAATCACATCGCATTGTGATGACGCTTGGCCATTTGCAGTGTGTACAGGCCTTAAGGCCTGTTTCGGACGAACAGCTGAAATGTGCAGTCAGCACCTCTTTTGCAATAGTGGGATTTGTAACACCACTTGTTTCAGAGTTTGACTCGCAGTGGTGTTACCCAGCCGTGACTATGCCTGATCATCGATGTGACTCAATCAACTGTATCGATGTAACTCAATCGATGTAACTCACTCAAGCAAGTGCTCATAAAACTATCAGCAGTGCATGTGATGTCAGGAGTGCAGGCAGAGTGACATCCGAGAGTGAACTGTGTGTATGTGCAGGTGAAGAATATGCTGTTTAGAGGTTGCAGACCACTTGTGGTCAGTGACTGGTCCGGGACGGGTTGCTGGGAAACTGAGCCTCGCGTGAAGAAATGGAGGAAGTGATCCTGGTGTGGATAACATACTGGATGTATGTACTTATATACACTTTTTGGGCACATTTGTTTAGTTCTGATATCCTTGAAATATACTAAATCGTTGATCAGAGCCAACTGAAACATCACTTCGGGGTGTACCAACTTTCCAACCCACAGAACAGAACTATTACATTCTTATAGTTCTTTTAGAACAAATGGGTTGTAAATATCTTTGAACAGGGTAAAAAAACAAATATGACCATTGTTTTTCAGCCCCAGGCAACTACGGAACCTACACCCTGGTAGTTCGAGCCACTACCCTTCCTATAAGGCACTGCATCAGTCCAGTACATATTTTTCTTCCCCCTGCACTAGGGAAAAGGCTTGTGCACTGGTCACATGACGTCAAGTGTTCTCATGGGCAGAAAGATGGATGGGGAACCTCATTTGTCGGTAGGTGATACTGTGAGGTTCTGCGATCCATTGCCAGGTGAGTATTGAGCTAAAGAGTGCAATGTTTACATTGGGAATAGCACTGTTGCCTGTCCAAATCTTCTTTTCCCAGCTCAAAAGATTAGGGAAAATCATTACTGTTTCAAGCGTAATTAAAATGCTTTAAAACAAAAAAGGCTCTGATCGATAATGCAATATAGTTATAATACAGATTACTATTGCTTACATTAAGAAACAACTCCCCACTAGGTCTGTATTTAATGTATCAGTGTTCTCCCCAGAATTTTTTTCCAGCCGGGTGGCATGAAAAAATAGCCGGGAGGAACAAGATGAGAGTATGCATGGCAGGCGCTTCTCTGCTTACAGCAGATGACAGCTGGGTGCTCACCAAAACTAGCCGGGTGGAGCACCTGGCTAAAAGAGCCTGGGGAGAACACTGTGTATGCAGAACAGGGATACTAAGCATTGCAAACACACAATTTACAAAAACAGAGAAGGAAACAAACATGACAGAAAAATATTTTTTTCACAAAGGAACCATTACTGCAGCAAGTTTACTACCATTCTAAACACACAGGAACATACAACACATTTTAAGAATGGGATGCCAATATTATAAAATGGGGTTACAAGCAAAAACCCAAGTATACTGCATTACGGTATTTATTGAGCCCTGTTTTAAAACAGTCCTCTAGAGCCTAGGTTCCCAGCAGGTGGTGTGTGTACCCCTGTGGGTACTTAGGCTAGGTTTAGGGGATACTTGAACTTTTGTTAATCTATTACAATGGCCTCAATTCACTAAAGGCAGTTCATTCAAATCATGTAGGTCGGTAAAATACCGCATTCTGTATTTTACACTTTAGGTTTAGTGAAATGAAATTTGGGAAGGTGTTCGGTAAAATAAGCTATTTTCAGCATTACCTAATGCAGTAATGCTTAGTGAATTGCGGCCCAAGAGTTTTTGGATTTAAAATATGCTAAATGATGCATAAATAGAGTGCTTTTAGTTATTAAAAGCATAAAGCACAGGTGTCAAACACAAGACCCATGGGCCAAAAAGGACCTCCTTGCCATTATATGTGGCCCTCCAGTGCTTTAAATACGCATCATTGTAAGCAATAAAAGAACAACAGCATGTTGCCTTTCCATCTAGAGAAGCACAGCGGTGACAGTGTTTCTAGTTGAAGCAACAACCGTACTGAATCACTCAGCAAAATCAACATGTGGCCCCTCTGGGGATCCAAAGCCTCTCCATGGTAAAACAGCCGCCTTAACTTACCTAAAAGTCTATGGGGGAAGTGAAGGCTAGCATCTGGTTTCGGACACTTCACCTTGATCCTTCTCTGCCGAAACAGCACTGGGGAAATATTAAACTACTTCACTGCGTTACTGTACAGAAAGGGGGGGGCTTGGGTTATCCCTCCATAGTTGCTATAGTTTCACCACTTAGTTTGTTCAATAATTGTTAAATCTCAATAAACAATTTGGCCCACAAGGTTTTAGATTTTGGCCCCTTACATGGTTGAGTTTGACACCTCTGGCATAAAGGAATATTTCAGAAACCACGAAAAATATAGATTACTCAACAAATATATCTCTTTATCAAGCGGTACATTGGATGTTATTCACAATATGAGGTACTCAGCAAACTTTACTTCTCAAAAAGGGGTACATGCTGTAATAATGTTGAGAAACACTGCTCTAGAGGACCACATAATGACATATGTACTGATACTGCTATGCCTTTTCAACAAGGCAGGCTGACGCCACTACCAGGATTCCAAGCTCCTGGTGTAATATAGGCTTACTTGTTTTGAAGGTAGTAAGGTTTCCGAGGATGTCTTTCTACCAGAAAAGTATGCACTGACCCACTACAGGAAAGGATGTGGAGTCGGTACAAAAATCATCCAACTACAACTCCTCAGTTTATGAAATCCTGACTCTGACTCCATATACCAAATATCTCTAACTCCTCAACTCCAACTCCACAACCCTTGCAAGGCTATGGAGTGGGAACAAAAATCATCCAACTTCTCAGTTTATTAAACCACCGACTCCGGTTACCCAAAAATTGCTCTGACTCCTCAACTCCGACTACACAGCCCTAACTACAGGGCCACTGAAAGTCATTCGAACTACAGTTACACTAGGCAGTTTTTCTGCATTATTTTTCTGGAATGTGGAAATTCTGTTAATGAATGAAGTACGTAAAGCCATGGAAAGAAATCATAGAAAATAAAACTATATAGTTACTATTATATAATTTACTATTTTTCAACTGAACTAAAAGTAATATCAAGATGGCAAAAAAAATCCTATGTAAAATGTTTAAAGAACACTCACCAGAACACTCCGACAGGCAAGTTATAATGCTCTTTCCTGGATATTCCAAGAGGAAATGTAAGGAAGTAAAGATGGCAGCATTTAGCGTCTCTCATTTGAAAGTTTTTTTGCTAATGTTTCACACATTAATGAAAGTCTCAGCTGGATCTGATGAAAATATTTCTTACGGCCAGTATACTGAATAGGCTGTATATACCAACAGCCCCAAAACCTCTGACTGGGTGAAATTAGAACTTTTCTTATACA
Source organism: Hyperolius riggenbachi (assembly GCF_040937935.1). NCBI lineage: Eukaryota > Metazoa > Chordata > Amphibia > Anura > Hyperoliidae > Hyperolius > Hyperolius riggenbachi. Next base: position 77,750,700 of record NC_090657.1, on the reverse strand, counting down.
ACTTGCTTTTCCTCAAAATTAGGTTGGTTTTTGTATTTCCCTTGTATTGTGGCAGCAGCTTGCAGAGCAGCCAATCCTAGTGCCTAGTGCCATTGTTCATCCAAATGTAAGGACTCTGCATTTCCTCCGTACCTCTTGCTGGTCTTCATCTGCCTGAAAATTATAAAAAAAAATTTCCACTGCAGTTTGGAAAAAGGATTTTTACCTTAAGAGGATACATTAAAGTGTTGGAATATACACGCGTGTGCTCCTGGTCTCATCCTCTTCTTGTCGAGCCATATGACACTTCATTTCTTACAAATCTGGAGGTTGCACCGTTATTGTTTTGGAATTTGCATTGAGTAGCAATCAAGAATTAGGTGTGCATCAAACGTTCTCTTGTTCCTGCATTCCTGTGTTAAAGACAAGTATTTTAGGAACTAAAAAAACAACAACATCTATGTAATCTTAAAACTCAGCTGCATACACAGGACCTCTACACAGATCATTGTTCACATATTTTTAATAAGGTAAAAATTAGCAAAAAACTTTCTAGGTTAAAAAGACCTAAAAACTGCTTTTAAGTAATACAAATCTGTTGATGGCTACAGCCATATATCCAGACATCACAGATGAAAAGAAATAGGAAGTGTTTTTGTAATTAGCAAGAGCATTAAGCAAGGAAATCATCTTAATTGGGAGACTGTTCAGCTGTGAAGTGACAAATTCTAGTGTCTGGTAATTAGGACAGGAATCTGAACCCATTACTCTCTATTATTAAATGCTATTGGCTTAAAGGTGAAATGCACTTTTTTGTGCCTTAGCCCTCAGGGGAACAGATAAGTTGAAAACAAATTAGGTTGATGTTTTCTTACAGTGACTGATTCAGTTATACTTATCATTTTCTACAAAGCAGGTCACTTAGGTGCTGGGATGGTGCCACGTAGCACCTGATATCGGGGCTGCAGACGTGACTGCAATGCTATAGTCCGTACCTGTGTAGCTGTAATTCAGATGCCGGTGATAGCCGGACCCCGAATTACGAATCTAACCCCTCCAGGTAGCTACGACTCGGAGGGAAATGTTATTTTACGCTTCTGGGAATTTCAGCGACAGTAGGGTGAGTTGTCATTTGGCTCACCCTGTGCCCAACTGAGTGGCAGTGTAGTAATCTGTACACCATTTTCTAGTGCAGACTACAGAATATGGCCAGACTTTGGATTAGTAAAACGTAAAAATCTAATTTTCTACCTCTATCCTTACTTATGCTGCTATACATTTAACAAAAGAAGTTAGTTAGTTTGATATATGACTATTATATAGTAAGGAGAATACAGAGATAGATATACACATCTGGGCTCACATAAAATTGTAAATGGTAGATAAAGCTGCATAAAAAATTGTAAGATTTAGTGCTGGGACCTACTAATGGCACTTTGTGGCAATCGCAAAGCACCAATGATTTCACGAATTGTGGGGAGTGCAGCAATTTCACCCCGATTGCAGGAGCAATTGTGATTTGGCTATTGTAGCCACTGATGTGATTGCTCCGGAACGACTCGGCGATCGCAACAATGGTAGTGGGACCACTCCCACAGGGATCCACTGGAGTATTGCTTTGCCAATCGCCGGTGGTCGGCAAGTGCTGAAAAAGCGCTCCTAGTGGGTGTCCCAGTCCTCAGACAGCTTTCACACTATACATGTTGTGATAGAATAGTGCTGCACCTCAGGGGACCAGCTTATGTGGGAAAGGAACAATGCACTTGGAGGTCACTGTTAAAACATTGAACGTTCCGTATCTTTAAAGGAGTTCAGAGGACACCAGTACACAAGCTCAATTACCAGCCGAGGCAGTCTTGAACGGCCATCTTGGCCATGTTTAGTATAGCATGTGTACACTCTTTTTGTTGCATGTCATAGAGCTGAGGGAGATACTTTTGCCTGAGATACACAAGAAAATTCACTAAAAGCAGCTAAAAAGCAGTTCATGCCTTGCTCTGTGGCACTCTGGATAGTCAAGGTAATCCATTTAAAGAGACTCTGAAGCGAGAATAAATCTCGCTTCAGAGCTCATAGTTAGCAGGGGCACGTGTGCCCCTGCTAAACCGCCGCTATAGCGCCGCTGAACGGGGGTCCCTTCACCCCCAAACCCCTCACTGCGACACTTGGTCGCAGACTTGGTCGCTCCTGGAGGCAGGGCTAACGGCTGCAGCCCTGCCTCCAGTTGCGTCTGTCAGCGGCGCATCGCCGCCTCTCCCCCGCCCCTCTCAGTGAAGGAAGACTGAGAGGGGCGGGGGAGAGGCGGAGATACGCGCTGACAGACGCGCGTTGGGCAGGGCTGCGGCGGTTAGCCCTGCCCCAACCAGGAAGCGCTCCCCCGCATTACGGAGGGGATTTGGGGGATCAGGGACCCCCGTTAAGCCGCAGGATAGCGGCGGTTTAGCAGGGGCACACGTGCCCCTGCTAACTATAAGGTCTGAAGCGAGATTTATTCTCGCTTCAGACTCTCTTTAAAGAGAACATTCAGTTCATATTAATGAAATGCTAAACAATCTTAGTCACAAAAAAAAAAAGTATATAGAGGATAAAGTTTCACCAAAGCCTTGACCTTTTCATTAACTTATATGTATGGGCTTCCAGATATCCCAAAGGATAAAAAGAAATACAAGTGGACACAGGAGTCACTAATACGTATACTATTTATGTACAATGAAAGTAATATTGTGCCGTTAATATGCTCATAAAAGAAGGTTGCTAGGGCAGTGTAGACCTTAAAGAGAAACTGAAGCAGAAAAAAATTTATGATATAATGATAATGACTTGGTTGCGTAGTATGGATAATTACTAGAACATTAGTAGCAAAGAAAATATTCTCATATTTTTATTTTCAGTTATATCTTTTTTTTATAACATTGCATCATTCTCTAATTTTTGAAATTCACACACTACTCAGCATTTTAAATGATTTTACATAGCAGGCTAGTAAACTTTAGAACTATTATCTGCAGGGAAAAAAAAACAATACAGTGCCACACACTTGAAATAAGCTTCAGAAGACAGAACTCTCTGCAACTTTGAAAGTCGTGGCGCTCAATGGCTTTTTTGCATAGATAACAACTGGAGTTTCTTAACTCTTCCTGTACTGGAAACAATATTAGACGTATGTCTCTGCTCCTAATGTTTTATTTCTTATCTGTACTACACATACCAATCATTACCGGTACATCATATTTGTTTTTCCACTTTAGTGTCTCTTTAAATAGAGAAATTTGCACCCCAAACTGGAGTGTTAAAACTAAAAACAGTGCTTAGTATACCTAGATAACCATAGATAGATAGGCAGTGCTACATGGAGGCATCCATGGGAATAAAACCATTTTCTTTTATGAAAAGATAATAGAGGTAGGCATTACTTCTTACCCCCAGAGCAAAGACAACCAAAATCAGTAGATAACGTTTATTGGCCACAAAAACAATGCATTTTGTAGGGCCAACTCTCTTTCCCAGACATCAGTGCCTATGTAGGAATGCATCACATGCTAGAAGTATCTAAAATGCAAATAAAGACATTTTGGATATAACTTGCATGAATATACAGTACATACCATATATACATTATAAGTAGTATCATAATATAAAAAGTTATAAATTATCTTACCTCATAATAGCATCATAAGCTATAAATAGTAGATATTTTTACCTTATGTTGCTATTATGAGGTATGTTATATTTATCAGTTTTTACATTCTGATACTACGGTTTTAGAATGTGTGATATATGTATTATAAATATTTATGCAGGTTACATCCAAAAGTTCCTTCTCTGCTTTAAAGAAAACCTGTAACTTTGCAGGGAAAAAAGTAGATGCTTCCTCCCTGACCCCACCGTTGCTGGCCTGGAGCCTTTTCCTCTTCTGCGCTCTCCTCCAGGTACGAGCGCAGATGTACTGCACATGTGCAAGTACAGCCGTGCCTGCATAATAGTACAAGCCATTCTGCACTACTGCATACGTGTGGCCATACTCACGCATGTGTTCTGAGGGACCCGTGCAGGGATGGTGGGCTCCAAGATGGATCGGGAAGCCTTTAGGCTATCCAGAGGCTTCCTTCTACTGAGTTAAAGAGAACCCGAGGTGGGTTTGAAGAATATTATCTGCATACAGAGGCTGGATCTGCCTATACAGCCCAGCCTCTGTTGCTATCCCAAACCCCCCTAATATCCCCCTGCACTCTGCAATCCCTCATAAATCACAGCCACGCTGCTGACAAACAGCTTGTCAGAGCTGGCTGTGTTTATCTCTATAGTGTCAGTCTGCTGCTCTCCCCGCCTCCTGCAGAACTCCAGTCCCCGCCTGCATCCCTTCCCTCCCTGCTGATTGGAGGGAAGGGATGGGGGCAGGGACCGGAGCTATGCAGGAGGCGGGGGAGCAGCTGAGACTGACACTACAGATGTAAACACAGCCTCATAGCATGGCTGTGATTTATGAGGGATTGCAGAGTGCAGGGGGACCTTAGTGGGGTTTAGGATAGCAACAGAGGCTGGGCTGTATAGGCAGATCCAGCCTCTGTATGCAGATAACATTCTTTAAACACACCTCGGGTTCTCTTTAACGATCAAACTTTTTTATTTGTACACTGCAGGTTCACTTTAAAGATGCATTTAGTGTGTGATGTATTTCTTAAAGAAAATCTGAAGCGAAAATAAACTTATGAGTTAATGAATTTTATGTGCAGTACAGCTAACAAATAGAACATTCGTAGCAAAGAAAAGAGTCTTAGATTGTTTTCCAGTACAGGTTGAGTTAAAAAAAATGTTATCTATGCAAAAGAGCTTCTCTGAGCTATTTGACCAACTTGGCTGAATACAGTCCTGTTTTCTAAAGCACTTAAAAAGCCAAGAAACAGTGAAAGGCAGACTTCAAAGGGTCATTATTTCTGCTTTGTTTTATAGCTTAAAAGACAGAGTATGGTTTTAAAGCTGCAACTGTGAAAGAATGATGCAATGTTATAAAAATTAAAAAAAAAAACCCTATATAACTGAAAATAATAAATATGAGACTCTTTTCTTTGCTGCTAATGTTCAATTCATTATCCATACTACACATACAATTCATTATATCAGGGTTTTTTTCGCTACAGGTTAGCTTTAAAGAGACACTGAAGCGAAAAAAAAATTATGATATTATGATTTGTATGTGTAGTACAGCTAAGAAATACATCATTAAGATCAGATACATCAGTCTAATTGTTTCCAGTACAGGAAGAGTTGAGAAACTCCAGTTGTTATCTCTATGCAAACAAGCCATTAAGCTCTCCGACTAAGTTAGTCGTGGAGAGGGCTGTTATCTGACTTTTATTATCTCAACTGTTCCTGGACTATTTACTTTTCCTCTGCCAGAGGAGATGTCATTACTTCACAGACTGCTCTGAAAGAATCATTTTGAATGCTGAGTGTTGTGTAATCTGCACATATTATAGAATAATGCAATGTTAGAAAAAACACTATATACCTGAAAATAAAAGTATGAGAATATTTTCTTTGCTGCTAATCTTCTAGTAATTATTCATAGTACACAACCAATTCATTATATCATTTTTTTTTTCACTTCAGTGTCTCTTTAAGTAAGGAAACGACATCTGAGGAAGTAGGTATCATCAGGAAAATATGTAGTTTTTGTGCACAATAAAATATTTATACCAACCTTGGCAATCCTTCCTCAGGACATTAGTACACCTACTTACAATCTGTTTTAGATTTTAATAACTGATTTCTTTTCCCAATGTTCACACCCCTTCCCTTGCCTCCCCTTGGTGGTCACAGGGCCCATCTTACAAGGGTTATAAAACACTTGTGGCCATAATGATTTTCACACCTACAGGGAGTGCAGAATTATTAGGCAAATTAGTATTTTGACCACATCATCCTCTTTATGCATGTTGTCTTACTCCAAGCTGTATAGGCCCGGAAGCCTACTACCAATTAAGCATATTAGGTGATGTGCATCTCTGTAATGAGAAGGGGTGTGGTCTAATGACATCAACACCCTATATCAGGTGTGCATAATTATTAGGCAACTTCCTTTCCTTTGGCAAAATGGGTCAAAAGAAGGACTTGACAGGCTCAGAAAAGTCAAAAATAGTGAGATATCTTGCAGAGGGATGCAGCACTCTTAAAATTGCAAAGCTTCTGAAGCGTGATCATCGAACAATCAAGCGTTTCATTCAAAATAGTCAACAGGATCGCAATAAGCATGTGAAAAAACCAAGGCGCAAAATAACTTCCCATGAACTGAGAAAAGTCAAGCGTGCAGCTGCCACGATGCCACTTGCCACCAGTTTGCCCATATTTCAGAGCTGCAACATCACTGGAGTGCCCAAAACCACAAGGTGTGCAATACTCAGAGACATGGCCAAGATAAGAAAGGCTGAAAGATGACCACCACTGAACAAGACACACAAGCTGAAACGTCAAGACTGGGCCAAGAAATATCTCAAGACTGATTTTTCTAAGGTTTTATGGACTGATGAAATGAGAGTGAGTTTTGATGGGCCAGATGGATGGGCCCATGGCTGGATTGGTAAAGGGCAGAGAGCTCCAGTCTGACTCAGACGCCAGCAAGGTGGAGGTGGAGTACTGGTTTGGGCTGGTATCATTAAAGATGAGCTTGTGGGGCCTTTTCGGGTTGAGGATGGAGTCAAGCTCAACTCCCAGTCCTACTGTCAGTTTCTGGAAGACACCTTCTTCAAGCAGTAGTACAGGAAGAAGTCTGCATCCTTCAAGAAAAACATGATTTTCATGCAGGACAATGCTCCATCACACGCGTCCAAGCACTCCACAGCGTGGCTGACAAGAAAGGGTATAAAAGAAGAAAAAAAAAATTACATGGCCTCCTTGTTCACCTGATCTGAACCCCATTGAGAACCTGTGGTCCATCATAAAATGTGAGATTTACAAGGAGGGAGAACAGTACACATCTCTGAACAGTGCCTGGGAGGCTGTGGTTGCTGCTGCACGCAATGTTGATGGTGAACAGATCAAAACACTGACAGAATCTATGGATGGCAGGCTTTTGAGTGTCCTTGCAAAGAAAGGTGGCTATATTGGTCAGTGATTTGTTTTTGTTTTGTTTTTGAATGTCAGAAATGTATATTTGTGAATGTTGAGATGTTCTATTGGTTTCACTGGTAAAAATAATTGAAATGGGTATATATTTGTTTTTTGTTAAGTTGCCTAATAATTATGCACAGTAATAGTCACCTGCACACACAGATACCCCCCTAAAATAGCTAAAACTAAAAACAAACTAAAAACTACTTTCAAAAATATTCAGCTTTGATATTAATGAGTTTTTTGGGTTCATTGAGAACATAGTTATTGTTCAATAATAAAATTATTCCTCAAAAATACACCTTGCCTAATAATTCTGCACTCCCTGTATAACTACTAACCTTCCCTTCCTCCCATACAGGGAACTAAACTGCAGATCATGTGCTTTTGTGGCTACACTTGTTTTGGGTGTGACGATCATGATGGCCACACTTGTTTTATGGCCCTTGTGAAATGGGCCCGCAGGCTGTGAAGGGCACCAATGGGAGGCAAGGGAAGGGATATGCACATTGGGGGCCCCCATTAAAGTTTTCCCATGAATTGTAGTTACGCCACTGAGGTCTAAGATTTGGACAGGAATATGTGCATTGCCAGCCAAGTCCACCTATACATGCTCTAAGTGCTTCTTTTACCTGCTAGTGAGTGGTGTTCATCATATACTTTGAATGAGACATTTTGACCTATGACTCTCTATTTAAAGATTTTATTTAAATAGTTTCTCAGATTCCATAACAGCCCTGCTATCACAATAAAATTCTGCATAAAAATGTGTATACATGTATAATGTTTCCAACCAGAGGCTGACCTTAACAGCCTGCGTGAAATCGTATCCACTTCAGTGAGAAGCAAGAATTACAAGGTCTTCAAGAATCTGTTCCAGGCACATTACTCTGTAGTAACATTGTTTATAATCTGCCTTTTATATCTATTGTTTCTTTTACGAACTGTTGCTAATGACCAGTGTTACACTGTGTGCTAGCATTTTACATTCACATATTCGTGTTGGCTTTTTAATCTCTACAATATTCCCTTTATTAACAGTGCCTAATTAAAACATCTGTGTTAAGAGGCAGCCACATTAACTTCTCCGGCACAACGGAACAGAATTATTGTCGAACTGTCGGCTTTTAACAGTCTTTTTTTCCCCTTTTTTAATTAGCTGCTTTCTCTGCCTCCCCCTGTATAGAAACATTACGGAAATTAAAAAGCGGGACCCTTTCTCTTCTGGAGATCGAAGCGTGGTCAAAACACTGATTGTGGGTAAGAGATGGAGTGTGGAAAATGCGCAGTAAGGTTTTGAAGGATGTAATATTTCAAGATGTTGGTGCCTCTGTAATGGCTTGGAGAAGTGTGCCACTAAAATGAGCCTGAGGAGATTTACAGGAAAGGGCACGCGACTGCAGTCCTAAAACCTTCAATGGTGTTTAACATGGTTTAAATCTTCTGTCCCGTTACAGGCTAATTTGAACCTGTAGTCATTTTTTCTCCCACTGAGATATTGCAGGCCTTCCCTCAAGATAAGTGGTAAAGGCAAGTCTTGTTGCTTGCTTACTGTCAGTTTCTAAAGTGTTACTTCTACGTACTGTAAGTGTTTCCTAAACGTCTAGAAAGGATCAATAATGCTACATATCTACGCTATCAATCCAACCCCTTCTTTTTTATATATAAATAATTTTTATTGACTAGAACATGGTACAATGTATCAAAATGGTAATTCACAGTCACATATAACCACCAGAAAATGAAAGAAATAGTCATCACATAGAAATTAATAATAAAGAGGTAAAGCTGTCAAACCAACATTAAAGGAAACCAGTGAACCTGAGGTGAGGTGGCATAATAGTTTTATACATACCTGGGGCTTCCTCCAACCCCCTGCGCGCAGATCACTCCCACACCAGCGTCTAAAGCCTTCTAGATGCTCCTGTAGCAGCCCCGTTCTTCACGGTCAGTCAGGCGTATTGCACATGCGTGGTCCCACCATGCTCCCACTGCCTGGGAGCGTTCCGCGCCTGCGCAGTACTAAGAGCAGTTGCAAATTGCTTCCAGCCACAAGAGCGAGATGGGGGAGTGTTTTTGGCCACATTGTGCCAACTGGCAACGGAAAATGGGGCTGCTACCAGAGCATCTAGAAGGATTTAGACGTCAGCGTGGAAGCGATCTGCGCAGAGGGGGCTGGAGGAAGCCCCAGATATGTATAAAACTTTTATGCCCCCTCATCTCAGGTACACTTTAAGTGACAGTAAGGTGCCCAGTTTAACTTACCTGGAGCTTCTTCCAGACCATTGTTGTTCCATTGAGCAGCAGTGACCCTGCAAGAGCTGGCCGACAAAGCCAATCACTAGCTACTGCACACATGCAACCACATGCTTTTGTTCTCGCACTCATAGCTGGGAGTGTTCAGCCTATGCACAGTGGCAACATTTATGAACTTCAGACCACGGTAGCACAATTGAGGAGGCAGCATGCAGCTTTCTGAAGGGACAGCTGCGGAATGGATTTGACCAGGGGCGTTGCTAGGCCCAAAGATCAGTGGCACATGCCCTGGAACCATTCTGGGGTGCCCCGGATGTCCCATAGGCAGAGTCAGTGGTCGTGCCTCAATGGGGGGCATGCTGGGAGCTGTGGTGCATCAGTTGCGGATATGCTGGGCACTGTGATGCCTTTATGGGGGCTTTCAGGGAGCTGTGGTTCTTCTATGGGGGCATTTTGCTGGGCAGGCCTACTTAGGACGCTGTTAAGTTCATTTAAATTTGGCTCCACCAATGACTACACCCACATTCTGGTGCATGGCCACAATCATTTCCTGGCAGAGTGCCCAAAAGTGCCCTGAAACTCTTCAGATCCTAGCTAGCAACGCCCCTGGATTTGACCATGATAACACATAACTACAGAAAGCTGATGACTCAGCAGCAGTGATAAACTTGTATCTTAGTACAAAAGCTAAATCAGTAATACAAGTTGATGTATTGTTGATCAATTTTTTTTACAATATTCATCTATAAATTATTTAGTCAATGTTTGCCCATTGTAGAATCCTTCCTCTCCTATTTACTTTATAATATTTATCTCAGGCGGCGACATATTTCAGTACTGGCAGGTGAGCCGTCACTTAACTCCCCCTGCACCCAACTGACTGTGTAGCATACTAATACATATGCATCCTGAATATTTACTGCATTCTATTATATGTCACAACAGTGCCACATTAAGGTACCCCTGAACCAAGTGTTTTGTTTATTTTTTTCTTGCTTTTAATAATGTTTTGTGAGTGTGACATATGTCACAGCACCATCCATACCCTCCAGTGAAGCTATGGCCCCCACTCTGCTCTGCTTAGAACCCTAGGAACGATCATTCACTCCCCTTTCTTGGTTCCTCATACTGCACACAGTGCGCAGGAGAGCTGCAACATGTGTGCACTTCAAGATAGTTGTAAATACTTGTGCAAAATAGATGGACCTTATGGTCCGACAGACATAAGACATGCACAAGTATTTACACCAGTAACATGGCTCAAATGAGCCAATTTTTCGTAAAGAATCTGTGAATAGGGACCATAATACAACATCTTTATAATATTATTATTGAATCATGAAAGCCTGTCAGCTCATCATGAGTACCTCCTCATATCTGGAAGATGGTATCATAAAAACAATGTACAGTGACAGTAAAGATAGCAAGATAATGAAGCAAGGAGCGTTTCAACATCAAAGAATAATCAATGCCAGGTCACGGAAGAGGTAGATGTGGCTAGCTCAACTGTTATTGATAGCAGAAATCTACCATATGCAAAAGAGGCTAGGCTCAGCCATAAGAGGGCAAGATAAACATCACTGATCGTATGTATCCAGGGACAAGCTCAGTATCATCTGTCTAAAATACCTTAAAAAAACTTTCATTACACAAAATAAATTATGAACTGTGTCTGCATTTTCAGCCCTCATCGATTGCAGCATACTTCTAAACAAAACTGTCATAATCTCCATTTTTATCATTCTGAGGGTGAGGGGAATACAAGTAAAGAGGTTTTAACTATCATCTGTATGCAGATGACACCCAAATCTACCTCCACACCCGTGACATATCCACCACTACCATGGACAAGGTCTCCTCCTGCCTATCTGCCATCTCCTCCTGGATGTCCGCTAGGTTACTGAAACTAATGGCCCATACTCACGGGCAACTTTTTTGGGCTGTCGCTAGCACACGGGAGCGTGTGCACGACAGTTCGGCGACAGCTCGTCACCAGGTCCCTCCGCGTACACACGCGGAAGAGGGATCAGCTGTGCGACGGAAGCTGTCGCCGACGTTCCTCCCCCGCCGCCGGAAGCTCCGTGTTGTGGATAGAGGTTGCTATCGCTAGTCTGCATACTCACGCGGACTAGCAGCAGTTGAGGCGGCAACTGTCGCCAGGCGATTGACCGCGCCAATCGCCCGGCGACAGCAGCGGCGAGCGACGGTTCGGGGTGTGCGCCCGTGTTGCGTCTCATACTCACGGGCGACAATTGGAGCCCGTGAGTATGGGCCATAAATCTAGACAAAACGGAATTTATGATCTTCCCACCCCGGCCATCCCTGATGTGCAGGTCACTGTTAACCACACTACCATTCGCCCTACCTATCAAGCCCGCTGTCTGGGTGTCACACTGGACTCCGCACTCTCCTTCACTCCCCACATCTAAAACCTCACAAAGTCCTGCAACTTCCACCTTCGTAACATCTGTAAGATTCGCCCTTTCCTGACCTCTGCCACCACCAAACTCCTCATCCATGCCCTCATAATTTCCCGCCTCGACTACTGCAATGCCCTTCTGTCTGGTCTCCCCATGACCCGAATAGCCCCACTGCAGTCCATCATGAATGCGGCAGCCAGAATTATCCACTCCTCCCATCGCTCCACCAGGGCGGCTCCCCTCCATGAATCCCTCCACTGGCTTCCTAACCAGTCCAGAATCAGATTCATGATATTGTGTCTGACCTACAAATCTGTCCACAAAACCTGTCCAACCTACATTTCTGATCTTACTCAGAGATACACACCAAGCTATTCACTCCGCTCCGCCAATGAACTTCGCCTGACCGTCCCCCGCATCACCCAGTCCCATGCACGCCTCCAAGACTTCTCAAGAGCCGCTTCAACACTATGGAACTCCCTACCTCCACCCATTAGGACAGCCCCCTCCTTCACCACCTTCAAGAAGGCCCTCAAAACTCACCTTTTCACTCTGGCCTACCACCCCTCACAATTGCTCTAAACCCACACCTGAACTCTGGTCCCCTACTTCTCGTGTCCCTACCTCTCCCTCTATATTGTAAACCTTCGGGAAGGGTCCTCCTCCTTTTGTGTCCTACCTGATCATGCACCTCCATTACTGTGCACCCATGCTATGCATTTGAGTGAACCTAACTTGCCTAATCTCCATGCTCCCCTCCAGTGACTGACTAAGCATTACCTGGTACTCATACTGTGCTGTGTGATCTGGTTTTCTTGTATTTCTGTATTGTCATATTGCTGTATGTCACCCCTAAATATTGTCTGTAACCTAAATTAATGTCCAGCGATGCGTAATATGTTGGCGCTTTATAAATACAATCAATAATAATAATAATAGATGTGGAATGGTGGGAAAGACATTGTTGGGATGGACATTACTCTATAAGGTGGTAATGTACTTATAACTAAATTAGCTTAAAATTAAATAAAATAAGACTGGTCAATAATCCTTCTATTACTGACTGAGTGTACAGAAATCAGTTTAATCACGTGGAGACAAAAAACAAAAACAAAATAATAGATACTTACCTATGGAGAGGGAAGGAAAGCTCTGGGTCCTATAGAGCATTCACATTCCTCTCACAGTCCCCTCGTTCCAGCGATTTCACCTCGTTCCAATCTGCTGCCACGGGAGGCTTCGGAAGTCTTCGGGAGCCCGAGTGATCCCAAAGACGGGTGGCTCTGTAATGTGCCTGCAAGAGCGCGGGGGAAAGAGTGCTCACATAGACGCAGTGCGGAGCCACCCTTCTTCAAGAGCACTCGGGCCCCCGAAAACTTCTGAAGCCTCCCGAGGTGGCACAGAGCATGATTGGTCAAATACTGCTAAGGACGGGGGTGACAGCGTTGGAATGAGGGGACCGTAAGAGGAACAGGAAGGCTCTATAGGACCCAGAGCATTCCCTCTCAATAGTATCTTTTTTTAGTTTTTTTGTTTACATTCACTTAACCAGTTAATGGCAAACTGACTTATTAAAACGTCCTGTTTGAGCCTGTTAACGGCAACAGGACGTTTTAATAAGTTGCTCGCTCCCGCTCCGCACGTGTGCGCGCCGCTCCCGGTGCCGTTACCTGTTGGGTCTCCGCGTTAAGTGATTGGGGAAGAAGTCCTCTACCCAATCGCAATGCCTGGAATGAATGGATGTGACTGCGATCAGCGGCCATGACCATTCATAAAACAGGAAGCCGTCACAGTTCAGTAAAATGTTAAAAAAAAGTGAACACTTCCTAGTGAACAGGAGAGTGTTCACTACCACCATCTTATGGCCAAAAAGTTACATTACACATACAGGCACATACATAATCATATACGTATACACAATATTAATTAAAAATTAATAACTTACACTTCCAAAGCCCCCCCCCCCCAAAAAGAAAGAAAACATTTATACAAAAAAAAAATCAGTTTAAAAAAAAAAACATAAATAGTTGCTTTAGGGACTCAGCTTTTTTATATTTTATGAGGGAATATTACTAAACCTTTACTACATAGGGGCTTGTAATTATGGATCGGACAAAAAAAGAAAAAAAAACAGAAAAATAACACTTATATTTCCACATAATATATTGTCAACATACATTGTGATAGGGTCATAATTTAAACGGTTTAATAATTGGGACAACTGGGCAAACAAAATGTGTCTGTTTTAAGCACAGGAGAAAGTTTAATTTTAAAACTACAATGCCCGAAAACTGAGAAATAATGAATTGTTTCCCACTATTTTCTTATTTTCCCCGTTAAAACGCATATAGAGTAAATCAAAATCAAAATGTACTACCCACAGAAAGCCTAATTGGTGGTGAAAAAAACGAGGCATAGATCATTTTGTTCTGATAAGTAGTAATAAAGTTATTAGGGAATAAAAGGGAGGAGCACTGACAGGTGAAAAGTGCTCTGGTCCATTAGGGTAAAAACCACTTGGGGTGAACTGGTTAAACATGCTTAATTAGAACTACATTGGCAACCAGCCCTCCCCAGTCTCCAACCATTCTAATGTATTGTAACCCTCCAGTAAAACCGCTGTAGACACATTAGATCACAATGCACTAGAGGTGGACATGTATTATTTCACACACAGGACAGGCTGGCACAGGTTGTCTGGTGTCCCTTTGTATATTACTGGCCTGACACTATAAAAGTTGAAGCAGGACAATAGAAATTTAAGTTCCACCCTCCTTGGTTTTACACTGTACACATTTTACACTGTCCAGTCTGGCTACGGAGCCTTAAGGTATACTTAACCTTGTAGTCCATTAAATGTGCAATTGCTTGTACTGTACCTCCAGTGGGAGGACAAAGTTGGTCCTATGCAGCAGAGAATGTACCAAGGCCTGCTGGGACATTTCTAGGACAATTTCTGATATAGTAAGCTTCTGATATAGTAAACTGCTTTTCCTGGTCCCTGCTGTGGTGCCTATGGCACGACCCATGCAAGCACCCCTCTAGATACGCCTCTGCCTTTTAGTTTACTACAACTAGATTATACTGTACTACCAAACACTATCTGTGTTAGGAAAGCAAAACTGTGTCTCTCCTTTGAAAAAGCCCCTGTTGAAATCTCCTGTTCCTTAGTAGGTAGGCTATTTATTCATTTATATTTTACTTATTAACGGCTGCAGAGGGGCATCAGGGGTTGGGCTTAAAGTACCCATGAAAAGTTGAAAAAAAGTGAATTAAGTCCATGGTAGGGTGGATTAGCTGCTGGTGACCATCCTCGTTGTCTTTGGGGTACCCTCCTTATCCTCGTCCTTTTTATATTGAACTAGCCCTCTCAATCGAATAATCCAGAGGAAGTGCGTGTGGGTGTGCATGAGTGATTCTGAACTGTGCATGTGCGAGTCGTGAATCAAGCAAGCCCAGCAAAAAGAAGTGGTTGTGCATGAAAGAATGAAGATGTGCATGAGCGATTTCTATCATTGGGCTTGTGCCCAGCAGATGCCGACCTCGCTGGGTCGGCATCTAATGCGCCTGCACGAGTGCTGCAGGTGATCGCACTCACATGGTCAGGAGCCTGCAACGGAGGGGACCCTGGACCACCGGAGCTGCAGCGAGGGACAGAACGGCTGCCAGGGGCTTGTTACATAACAGTAAATATTGGTGTCCAGGCATGGACGCATAAAAGCATAACACTTCAACATCCAAAATACATAAAAAGCGAGAAAAATTGATGCAACTGGAGCTCCAAACATTTATGAAATTAGTCAGCGCTTTGGTCAAAATCACATAAGTTGAAGAAAACAGCAAAAGGAAAGAAATAAAAAAGGAAAAAGCTAGTAGGCCCAATGTCAGAGTACTATATTGTTTCAGAATCGAGAAAGATCATTAGTTAATAGAGAGGTTGTGGCCTATGCCACTATACCAGAAGCTGCTCCACCGCTAAAAGCAATCCAAGGAGATCACGTCTACTATTCTTTTTTTTTTAAACTTTCTGAACACTTCGGTGTGCTTTACATCATGTCCACTGATCTAGTTTACAAATATCTACAAACAAATGTAAGATAAAAAGCTTTTGCACAGAAAAATATTAATAAACAGTACAGCAGAACTATCTAATCACAGGGTATGAAATTGTACTGTGATTCTTGTTGCTGCTCGTCGCAGAAGAGCCCAGCCTGTCTCTGCTGTCTCTCTGTATCTCCAGTGCAGTCTAGAATGAAGAATGCAAGAGGCCATATAGTTCTCATCACGCTACATGAACTCATCAGAAAAGATTATGCCTGAGACCCGTTTAGCTCTCCTCTCTGCAGAGTTCAGGTCCAGAGCAATGATTTCCAGGTAGTTAAAAGATAAGGGACTTATACATTAGTTTTTATTCTAAGGGAATGCTTAGCTAGCACTGGCCTCTCAGTAAGGTTAAGTGTTGCCTTTAAGCATTATACACTAAAGTTAATGCATTTACACTCAGGGTAATGTGCAATAATAGGAACATCACTCGCTGTCGACACACTGCAGAGAAGTTTAGGACTTCAGAAAATATTCGTCTGATCTAGTATGACCACGGTAAGCTACATACATATCATCTGACTTCTCCACCCAACAAATACTGAAATGTGCTAGGTCAAAAAATAATCTGCTTCAGCAACTTTTAGTAATAAGTTGGATAGGAAAGAAAGAGGGTAAATTATTCCTAACCCAGATACAGCACTAATTCCACTGTTTTGGACATCTTCCAAAAATGATAAGATCATTTCTATACCTCGTACCAGTATGTTATATTAATTTATCGAACTGAACATCTAACATGTTAAAAATGTAGATGCCATTCCCGGCCTTGTAGCATCAGGATCCCATGTTCAAATATGAGCCAGGACACTATCTGCACAGAGTTTGTATGTTTTCTCTTCATTTGTGCAAGTTTCTTCTGGGAAAATTGATAACCTTCCACATCCTACAAACAAACGGATAAGTCAAATGTTTCCCCGCAAAACTGGTCTTAAAGAGAACCTGTACTGAGTAAAATTATTTAAAATAAACACATGAGGTAACTTCAATTGAACATTACATCGTTATCTTGCCATCAGTTCCTCTCAAAAGCTCACTATTTTCTTCTGACAATGATCCCTTCCAGTTCTGACAACATTTTGTCAGAACTGAAATGTATCAGTTGCTGTCAGTTACAGCTGAGAGGAGAGCTGGTGTGTCCATGTTTCCCTATGGCTCAAGTGGGCGATGTTACAGTTTAACTGTGTGATGACCAGGAAGCTGTTATGGGGTAACCGCCATTTTCAAAATGGAGGACAGAGAATTCCCTTGATCACAGTGGACAAACAGGACACAGGAGAGGAGAAAGAGATTGAGGAGTAGACTACATGGGAGGTACGTATGACCTGGGTATGTTGATTTTCACTTTTAATTTTCAGTTCAGGTTTTCTTTAAGGCTCATACACATGTGCAACTTTTCCACCCAACTATCATCCAAACTTGGTCTGTTGGACGACAGTTGGGGTGTGAACGTGTGACAAACTATCAGACAAACGACTGATAACAGGCTGTTTGCCCGATCCAACAGGCGGATCGACTCGCACGACTGTAGGGCTGATATTGTACAGTTGGCCGGGTGTGTACAAGTTGTTTGAATGACTTGTACTTTTTTTGAATGAGGCTACATTGTGCAGTCCATCGTTCCGCTTGGGTGCGCAATATGCAAATGAGTTGGTTGTTCAGTTGGTTGTTGCATGGAAAATGCAAGCCGTGCAATCCCTTGGTCGTGTGGTTGGTCATGTCCTCGGTTTGGTTGTGTGGAAAAATTGCATGTGTGTAGGAGCTTTAAGATTATGATAGGAGCATAAAACTATGGCTGTGGTAGGAATTAGATTATATTCTCCTCTGAGAACAGACAGTGACATGACTATGTATTCTTTAAAGTGTTGCAGAAGATAGAAGTTCTAAGTGTAAGTAGGATTACTTTTTTCACTTAACAAATTCTCATTCTACATTTTTTTTTCAAAATGGTAAAAAAGATAGAAAAGAAAATGTAGTAATGTGTAGCATCGAAGCATGAATCTAAATATCCCTTATCACTTCTGCATTAGGTGAATCCTAAATGAATTATAGATTATCAACAATGGAACATGAAGAGACAAAAGGTCGATGGCTGGAAACTATGGTATGGAAATATAGAAATATCTCAGTTGACGTCCCCAAAACATGAAGAAATCAGTAGGTGGTTTAGCTTCTGTGACAACTGACCTTTTTAACATCTGTTTACAACCCAGATTCACAAAATAAAAATTAGTCACTTTCCCAGTAAAGGTTTAGCACTTATAGAAACGTTTCTCACTCAGCTTACAAAACAGCAAATGCAAAAGGTGTACATTTCAAGCACGTATAACAACATCATAACTAGTCCAGATATGCTTTGTGATTTCTGGTGACCAAATCAGAAATTGGGTTAGCAAACCAATGCAAATGTATGCCTGACTGCCATGGACAATTGAGCATTACTCTTTGAGCTAGGCTGTTAAACAAGCCCACTGATGAACCCTGCAGGTGTGAGTCAATTATTTTTGGCTGATGAGCTGAGCAACCTGCCAGGAGAAGAATACTGAGGCCACAATTGCTGTTTCAGAATGTCCCTGGCTGTCATGCTGATCCTCTGGGTATAATGTATACCAAATTACTTTATAAGCAGACAGAGGCGCCAAAAGGATAAAATATTCTAAAATGTTTAAAATGAGAGGCAAAGGTGGACTTACCTCCTCCAAGCAGACACACACAAGTGTTTTGCATATTCAAGACAACAAAAATGTATTTATATACTCCAGAAAGTGCAAGGGCAATGCGTTTCGCGGGCATCTCCCACTTCATCAGGCAGTAGAAACGGAGCATAAAACTCAAATAGGTCTGGTTCAAAGCTCAGCGCTTCTGTGTCTCTCCCCTTGCAGCACTTGAGTCCCCAGTTCAAATCCCAAACAGGGAACTATCTGCATGGAGTTTGTATGTTCTCTGTGTTTGTATGGGTTTCCTCCGGGCACTAAGGTTTCCTCTCACACCCCAAAAACATACAGATAACAAGTTGTCTTCCCTCTAAATTGGCCCTAGACTGCGATAGACATATGACTATGGTAGGGGTCAGATTGTGAGACCCTCTGAGGGTCAGTTAGTGATAAGACTATATAAACTCTGTAAAGCAATGCGAAGATGTTGGTGCTTATAAATACTAAAATAATTATAAATACTAAAATAATTATAACCTGGACAAATGCAGGATCAGGACAGCCCAATGTCTGTCAGAAGCTCTTATCTTTATCCTTATTTATGGTGAGTGGTTCATTATGAGATATCTTAGTCAGGGAGTGTTCCTGGTAAATAAGTGGTTAATATCTACCAAAATGTGTTATCTGTTAATATAGCACTTTCCAAAATCCTTGGCTATGGGTGTATAGAGATTTGGGCTTGGGTCTTAAGCGACTAAAGAAATTATAAAGGCCATTTATAAAAAATCATTAGGAATTCAAACTGTTAGTTCAGATTCTTAGCACAAAAAATGCCACTGCGCTGAATAACAAGCTGCAATGGGAACATCGCAACTATGAAGGTGCAGCAGCATCCCCAGGATTGCTGAAGACTCAGTAGATTGTGTGTATGGTATAAGGCTGTGGTACTGTTTCTGTTTGTAACAGGTGCTGGTTGTGAAGTTTCAGAAGGATGCTGCTGTATAGCAGATCTTGGAGTCTGAGCCAATGCACTGTAGACGTAACACCATTGGTGTTGAAGTTTTCCCTTCATCTGAAGCCCCGCCAATTGGAATCTTGGTAGGAGTTCATATAAGGAACCTCTGCACAATCCTCTGTGGCACTTGGAGACTGGATTGGGAGCTGCCTCCCGCCCTCCCTTCCGTATTTGTTGCCGTCTAGTTTACTGGGGATACGGCATGTTCTTTAGTGACTGTCACTTATGGACTTGGTGTGGTGTAATCACCCCCTTACCAGCAATCTCTTCAGTTGTTCAAGTAAATATAAGAAAATAAAAATATGGTTGTTGTAAGTTATCTGGTTTAAGTTGAATTGTGTGTTTACCCCCAATGACAGAGGCTGTGGCCTGTGTTGTGGTTGGTCTTATTTGCTTTAGAGTATAAGTAAGATGATATGCAAACATTGATTGACATGACATTGCATTTTACTGCCTTACAGCACCTGCACCTTTTAGGCTGCTCTAGCTGTGTGAGGGCCCGTTCACACTAGGGGCCACCTTTTTTCAAGCGCAGGCGATTTTTTAAATCGCCCACAAAACGCTTGTGCAATGATTCCCTATGAGAGAGTTCACAGCTGAGCGGTTCGTTTCCAATCCGCTCAGCAAAGCGGTGCCTGTACAATTTTTGAGATGTTTTTGCTACAATGGAAGGTATAGGAATAACGCAAAATGCTCACACAATCGCTTTGTGCAGCGATTGCATTCGCGTTTTAAGAATAAATACATTGTATTTATTATTTTCCGGGTCAAAGAGTTCACTTCCTGACTTGTGTCAGGGAGTAAATTACAAAACCGCTCTGAAAAAGCGCTTAGAAAAACACTTTTTACAAAAACGCAGTGGGGAAAAAACTGCGCACAAAAATGCAAAACGTTTGCGTTTTCATTTTTAGGTGTGCATGAGGCCTAAGTGAACGGACACAAGACAGCTCGCTCTTGAAAAACACAGCTAAAAGCATGTCCACTAAGTGATCTGCTATAGTCAATTAGCCATAATGTTTGCAACTATAAATATTCTGCTAAAAAAAGAAAAAAATTACAATATATTACAAAACTGATCCCTGATCACTAATTTAATAAAAAAAATATATTGTACTAGAGAAAAAATTGGCAGCAATAAAACCATATACTTATTGAGCATCAATGCATCAGGAAGGAGGTGCCGAGGAGGTCGACAATCGTTTCGCCCTACAATATGGGCTATTTCAAGGCCCTGAATACCAGAATACTAGAAAGTGTTCAGCTGCACATAGCAACATACATTTTCCTCTAAAACATAAATATGAAAGCCAAAATATTTCTACATGTGTAATTTTCAGGTTGCTATCCATATGCTACCATGTTATGCCAATTAAATAAAACTTCTTGGCAAGAACAAAATAATAATATAGGTATTATAGCTCTTACTTTATTTTTATGTTAAAGGTTATTCAGTTAGATCTTAAAGGGGAACTTCAGCCTAAACAAACATACTGTCATTAAGTTACATTAGTTATGTTAATTAGAATAGATAGGTAATATAATCTCTTACCCACCCCGTTTTAAAAGAACAGGCAAATGTTTGTGATTCATGGGGGCTGCCATCTTTGTCATGGGGGCAGCCATCTTTTTGGTTGAAAGGAGGTGACAGGGAGCAGCAGACACAGTTCCAACTGTCCTGTGTCCTGATCACCCCTCCCAGCTGCATGCGCTAGGCTTCAAATCTCAAATTCAAAATGTAAAAAAACAAAAAAATTGCACCAAAACAGCAGAACGAGAACAACAACATCAGAAATCCCATCATGCTTTGCACAGCATTAGGGGAAAAATGCCCGGGCAGTTTTTTTCTGTGCAGCTAAAAATGAGGCTTGTAAAAGAGAAAAAAGGTTCTGATGCTGTGAAACAGTTAAAGAAACACCAGGCCTTTCCAGTGCTGCTGAGTCAATTTTTAGTCTGGAGGTTCACTTTAAAGAAAATCTGTAACGAAAAAAACTCCCCTAGGGGGTACTCACCTCGGGTGGGGGAATCCTATTAAGGGTTCCCCCGTCCTCCTCGGTCCCACGGTGGCGGCAAAAATCCTCCCAGAGCGGCGGCGATGTAAATATTTACCTTTTGGCTCCAGCGCAGGAGCAGTATCCGCTCCTTCCCACGGAGATAGGCGGAAATAGCCCATCTCCGTCCGGCCGCTCTACTGCGCAGGCAAAAGTCGCCTGCGCAGGCAAAAGTCTCCTGCGCCTGCGCAGTAGAGTGGACCCGACGGAGATCGGCTATTTCCGCCTATCTCCTTTAGAAGAGCTGCAACAGCTCCCCCGCTGGAGCCTGGAAAGGTAAATATTGAACAGGCTGTCGGGTCTGTCGGGCCGCTGTGCGGAGGACTGCAGCGAGATCTCCGTGGGACAGAGGACGGTGGGGGAAGCCTCATTAGGATCCGGAGGCTTCCCCCTCCCGAGGTGAGTACCCCCCATGGGACATTTTTCTTCTTACAGTGTCTCTTTAAGCTTTAAGGAGAACAGTAAAATTCAACACAAATTTGGTAGAATGTAATAAATCATTCAGGATAGACATTTTGTTAATTATCCTGGTTTCAGTTTCAGAAACACTTTCTATATCTATTTATTGCTGGATATTTGGATGTCACGCTACCCTTCCAGTAATTCACAGCCTAGGCCATGATGTCATGCAGCCTTCTGTCTCAAAGCACTCTGGGAGATCAGGTGATGTACCTGCTCATTTCACAGAGAAGAAAAAACAAGACTTCGCAGTGATTTCCCTTGCCAGCAGCAATCTGTGATAAATTTCAGAATGTAAATCAGAGTTAGGAAAGATTTTGCAAAGGGTAAAAACTGACTGAAAAATTTATAAATGAATACTGTAACAAAACATGTGCAATTTTATCCATTATGTTCAGTTAAGTTCCTCTTTCAGTGTCCTCCGCGTTGTGGCCAATTCTGGTAAGGTGCTAAGTGCCCTGGTGTAGGTTGCCAGACAACTGGCTGTCTCTGTGAAAAATAACTCTTCACGCTTCTTCTAATGCTATCATTTTTCACTCATGAGGCCTTCGCTGACCTGAATCTACTGCCCTGATGAACAGCAGCACTGAAAGCTCCACAGTGACAAAAGCAATCACAGGAAACCATTACACCTCAGAATTCCAGAATCTATTTAGAGCAGGAGTGGATGGTTAATCACCAAAAAGAGAGTTATGGATATTCATGGTCGTTATAGCAGACCTGAACATTTTCCTTATTCTTCATGAAACAATGGCCCTTATTCAACATAGATTTTCTCCTAAGTTTTCTCTCAGGTGATATTTTCCCACCTCATTAATAAAATGCCTTTTAAGCCCCCAGCAAGCAAGAAAATACTAAGAATAATTTTGACAGCACTTTTCACCAACTTTTTGCTACTTCTTCACTTATAGAGTGCAAGGTTATTTAAACAGAAGATGAAAACTTATCTCCCAGGAGAAACGGTGAGTTGAATAATGGCCAAAGTTAATAGTCAAATCATTTCTGCCTATTTCCCCTTCTTCTGGCGTAAGAAACCAACTCTTTCATTGTTTTACTTTCTCTTATATGAACATTTTGGAAGCCATTCCAAATTCCACCAGCCCACTGAATGCTTGCAGAACCTTGAAACCTGAGTGTACGTTACTCAACATAATGCACTCCCAGGCTCTCCTCAAACATGCCTGCCCCTTCCTCTACCCTAAGCTTACACATCTATAATGCTGAAAAATACAAACATGAAACCTGAAAAAGTCAATTTCCACTCCTATATGGTTGCATAAACTAAGGAAAGGCCCAGTAACATAGGAGACATGCAACTTTATAAATTCCTCATTATTTTTTTCCTAGATTTCAGCCCTTTTTTCTGTCCCCTTTTCTGCCCTAAGCTTACACATTTATAATGCTGGAAAAAAAGAATCAGGTAAAAAGGAAAGGTCGATTGACCACTTCCTGTTCTGAGGACAGTATATCTACAGCAAGACCCCCAGAATTCAACTAACTAGAATTCTCAAGCAACCGGCACCTGCAGCTGCTTGAGACTCCACAGCAAACATAGCAATTTCCAGGCCTATTTGCAGATAAAATGTTGCAAAAGGCAGGATTCTAGGGCTCCCCCAATGCTCCCCCTCCTCTCCTCACAGAAGCCTTGGGGAAGCTTTTGGGTAAAAATCCGCAGGCGGGTGGACTACTGCAACAGGCCATCGCCATCCGCGGCTACAGTTAAAAAACAAGGCCCCGGCTTCAGTCTTGTGGCTAGGCCGCATTTGTTACAGGCTTCTTGCCTATGCCCAGGCACCAGGATTCCTTGGGAAGGCTACCAAGCAGGACAGAGCCCACCTAAAGGACACAGGTCACCAGCAGATAGAAGAAAGAGGCCACCCACAGGACACAGGCACCAGCAAGACAGACAGGTTAGGCCACCAGAAGGACACAGCCCACCAGCAGACAAAGGCCACCATATAGAGTGGGGTATGGTACAGTATCAGCTAGGCCCATTTTTAACATTGAGTCTCAAGCAACCAGAATACACACTTATCCGGCATCAGCCGATCGTCGTTGATCCAGATAAAAGAGACTTTGCTGTACATCCTCTGCAAATTTCGCTGAGCCTTGGGGATGTAGATGCGACTCCGAGTAGCCTGTCCTGCTAGTTCAGCCGGCGACCTGGCCCTGTCTCACTTAGTCCTGTTGCCCTGTTCTGTCTGTCAGACAGTCTGCAACCTGCAAACTGTCCTTCTTCTCCCTGTCAGTGAGTGGTAGAACAATGAACACAACGGCCCTTGTTCAATCCATTTTTTCTCCTAAGTTTTTTCCTAAGGGCTGGTTCACACTGAAAGAACTTTTTTTTACAAAATCACATTGCTCCAGTGATTACACACACATAGGCTAACATTAGCAAGAGCTTTTGCAAATCACAAAGCGCGTAGAAAAGCTCTTGTAGTGTAAACCAGCCTTTAGTGATATTTTCACAACTTATCAATAAAATACCTTTTAAGCCGCCAGCAAGCAAACATAATCTTGATATACTTTTTGGTATTTTTTCTTTTGCAAAGTGCAGAAACGTTTTATATAGAAAATTAAACAATCAACCCCTATGAGAAAACTTAGGGAAAAAGTGAATTGGATAAGGGCCAGCAGTTTAGTACAGCAAGTAGAGGTCATTCATATTTGCATTAAACCAGAAGAGATATTCCCAAACACATTTGTGGACAATAATTTTTAAAACTGAAATTTGAAAAATGATGTATTTTAAATGTTAGTAACATTATTTGTTAGTTTGCTTCATGTACACAGTAGTTCTGCTTTAATACAGCCATTCAGAGCACCTTGCGTGTTAACTCATAATGAGCCAAAATTCTATTTTTATTTTATTTATTTTTTAAGAAAAAAAAAAAAGAGAGAGCTTTGTTAATTCCTGCTCACTGGATTTGCAGATGGTATAGACTGTTTTAGCTTATATAAATTCTTCTCCATCACCACAATGTACACCTTTACTTATGCAAAAAAGACCAAGCAATCTCTAGTGTATGTCAAGTACCCTCCAGAGTATGCAGATTAATTGTCTACGCCTTTCTAATATATACCCATGTTTTCTTGGCGACCTCTTACACAAGGACTAAAAATAACTAAACCAGTTGGCCATATATAAAAATAGGCTTTACCTAATTTTTTAAATCTAGCAAGCTGTGTTTTACAGCAGGAGGAAATGACTTCCGTACTGCCAGGTGTACCCCGGATTGGAAGTAATAGCTGTTTGGAGTGTCTGGTCTCAAAAGAAGGTTGATTACTATAAGTGATAGTTTTTTTATTTGTGATTAAAGAATTAGCTTTTGGGAGTCACTCCCTTCTTCAGATCGCTGGAATCAGTATCTGATTTTAAAACAGCAATAAGAAGAGGCAGTTCTATCACTCAAAGTGCAAGCACAATAAGTACAAAGAGTCATAAACAAAAGTTAAAGAGGGAAGGCTGTCACAGAGGTGAAGATAGTCCTCATGATGTCTGATGCACTAGGGCATAAACTACAAATGATAATACCCGAGGCAAAATTTTGATAATCTCTTCAAACATTCAAATCTCTTTCCATCTGGTGCAGTGGCAGGTGGCGTCCTTGGCACTAATATAGCTTGCAATATTAATACTTAGATCCAGTTCAATTTGCAATAGATTCCTTGGGAGTGGCAGTGCAGCATTTAGGAAGCAACAGCAATACAATCAGCAAGGGGGCATCTTTCATTGGTAAGTAGCAGAAGGAGGTGTTGGATATAGGAAGGTTAGTGTTAGAATTAGCAGCAGTGAGATAGTGTTAGGAGTATCGGTAGTAGAAGAGAGAGTATTTGTAGAGAGTAGTTGTAGCAGAAGCAGGAGGGTTAGTGTTAAGTGTAGCAGGAGTAGGAGGGATAGTGTTAGATGTAGCAGGAGTAGGAGGAATAGTGTTAAGTGTAGCAGGAGTCTGAGGGTTAGTGTTGGGTGTAGCAGGAGTAGAAGCGATAGTGTTAGGTGTAACCGGAGTAAGAGGGTTAGTGTTAGGAGTATTGGTAGTAGGATAGAGAGTGTTAGGTGTCGCGGGAATAGAAAGGTTAATGTGAGAGAAGAGATTAGGACGAGTTTGAAAGAATAGTATATACTAATAATATGAATAATAATAATAATATTGGTCATATCAATTTATCAACAATAATAATATCTCATGCCAAACTCATTTGCCTACAAACTAAATATATGCCATTCGCAGCACCGACATCCTGAAGGCTGTCTACTCTTTACTCAATAGCTCCCAGGGAGAGCTGGTGCTAGCTGTAAACAAATAAAAGCTTCCAATTTGGCATTTGGATAACTGTATTTTGAAACTAAAGATTTATGCATCTTAAAGAGACACTGAAGCGAAAAAAAAATTATGATATTATGATTTGTATGTGTAGTACAGCTAAGAAATAAAACATTAAGATCAGATACATCAGTCTAATTGTTTCCAGTACAGGAAGAGTTGAGAAACTCCAGTTATCTCTATGCAAACAAGCCATTAAGCTCTCCGACTAAGTTAGTCGTGGAGAGGGCTGTTATCTGACTTTTATTATCTCAACTGTAAGTTAACTGTTTACTTTTTCTCTGCTAGAGGAGAGGTCATTACTTCACAGACTGCTCTGAAAGAATAATTTTGAATGCTGAGTGTTGTGTAATCTGCACATATTATAGAATAATGCAATGTTAGAAAAAACACTATATACCTGAAGATAAAAGTATGAGAATATTTTCTTTGCTGCTAATCTTCTAGTAATTATTCATAGTACACAACCAATTCATTATATTATATTTTTTTTTTCGCTTCAGTGTCTCTTTAAAAACAGACCACTGAACTGTTGCACTAAAAGCATTTGATTGGTCCAAACTGCATACATTTCCTTCAAAATTTGCATCAACCCAGATTTCTTTGCATCTCATTGAACGACTCTATTTGTTACCATAAAAGTGGTGCGCGTTCAACTTCTTCATAGCTTTAGATTGGATCAAGCAGTACGAAGAATGTTATCAATATCACATCAGATTCCTGTTATTTCACACATAGTGATTTGCAGTAGCAACACATTTCTCATAATGACATTCAATAGTGTTTGTGCTGGGTACGTCACACCAGCAGCAACCTGAAGGCCCATAGATTAATAGTGTAGAAGCAACAAACTGCTTATCTGCATACCTGTGACTGCATGAGCAGATAGTTCAATATTACAATATAAGTCCATGGTGTTTAAAGTTGCTGCTCATGTGACATAGTCAGCAGGTATTCCACTGGATGAGATAGGCAGCATGTACTCTATTGGATGACATAGGCAGCAGGAACTCCATTGGATGACACAGGCAGCAGGAACTCCATTGGATGACATAAGCAGCAGGAACTCCATTGGATGACATAGGTAGCAGAACCTCCATTGGATGACACAGGCAGCAGGAACTCCATTGGATGACATAAGCAGCAGGAACTCCATTGGATGACATAAGCAGCAGGAACTCCATTGGAGGACATAAGCAGCAGAACCTCCATTGGATGACACAGGCAGCAGGAACTCCATTGGATGACACAGGCAGCAGGAACTCCATTGGATGACATGGGCAGCAGGAACTCTATTGGATGACATAGGAAGCAGGAACTCCATTGGATGACACAGGCAGCAGGAACTCCATTGGATGACATTGGCAGCAGGAACTCCACTGAATGACAAATTCAACTATGTGCCAACAGTCCAAATTATATTAAACACACTGTAAAGGTCTACAGTATTATATAAGGCCAGTAAAGACAAATTCAACTATGTGCCAATAGTCCAAGATATACCAAACACACTGTAAAGGACATAAACAGCCACCTGCAAGTGCACCAGCTATTTTGTGCTCCAGAAAGCCCCTTTTCAAGCATCAATGTAATCAGGAGGAAAAAAACTGTAAATAAAAATACAAGACAGCAAGGTCAAATATCATGAGGATACACAGAGATGGATGCAACTATGAGTGGAGAGAAGGAATAGTGAAACGGAACATTTCCCATCAATTCTAATGAGAAAAAAGACCAAAGAAAGCTGTTGCAAGAGCTATGGTATGAAAAGTACAGTAAGCCACAGCAACCAATCAGATTTCAGTAGACTGAAGCCAATTCAGAGAAAGATCAATTGGACCCCATCTCTTAGTTACTGCTATGTCTTCTGCCTAAATATCAGTGGCGTAGCTATAGATCATGGGACCCCATAGCAAAACTGTCATGGGGCCCTCAGATGTTGGTGCTCTTGAGCAATGCCACCTGCCCCTACCCTGTGGATAGGAGTTAATTAAGCAATTTACATTCTCATGCAATCAAAACTACATATAGTCCATAGCACTGAGACAAAGTCAGATGGTGGAGAAACACATAAAAGTTAATGGCGAATACATTAAGTACCCACTGGGCCCCCTATGCTCCAGGGCCCCATAGCAACTGCTATGGCTATTGCTACACTAATTCTAAATATTAGAAGCATGAATATGTTTGGAAGGCAATGTATCCCAGAAAATGATACAGATGAAATGGGGCACTAGAAAAGATAGCAGTTTTTGCCCACCGCTGATGATCACCTGGCTTTTTATTTTTATAAGATTTGGAGGAGGCTAGCATCCACCAGGCCCCCAGACTCTCTCCAGGCCCTGGGCAGCTGCCTAGGTTTGCCTTGTGGATGATCCAGCTCTGATGTATCATATCCTTCATACTGTGAATACAGTTAAAAATTTGTCATAAAAACACACTTTTCCAATTAGATGTCGAGGTCCTGTAAAGAGGAAGAAATGCTCCCTTTTAGCTCCATAATTTTCTGACAACTTCTTCTGCAGCACAATATATCATTTACTTTTATAACTCTGTCCACAGAACAGGACTTTTCCCACAGAGCAGCCTGTAACTCCTCCTCTTGCTCTACATCTATGTAGTGTGCAGCGTCTACATTCCCAGCATTTACACACACCTACCTTGTCTACAAGACAAATATCATCCCATTTTTAGACAGCATCTTGTACAACAGCTCAGCCACTAAAGATTAATCACTGCTGTGGTGCCTTGAAGAGATGGATTTCACAGTGTCCACACTCCCTATTGTTTCCCATATTTCAGCTGCTGATTATTAATGTCTCATGCAGGCAAAGTTCTGTATATTAAGCCAGTGAACGGCAGTACGGAGCAGTGTAAACTATCCTGAGGCTGGACAGAGGTGTGCAATACAGACATCACTCAACTCCACAGATGGCAGTGCAGACTGATGGGAACAGAAGCTGCAGAATATTGGAACGCTTTGCTAAATCTACAGTGGTACATTTCATTATGTAGTTTTTTATCGTAAAGGGAAATACTAGTTAACTCTAAGGCCTGGAAACCACTAGAGCATTTTCTGAGCGTTTAGGGAGCGCTTTAAATTGCTAGCGATTTCCCTAAATGCTCTGCAAATGTAAATGGATGGGACAGAATCCACTACAGCGACTGAGATTAAGAAAATCGCAATCGCAGGATATGCAGCATTGGGAGGGTTTCCATTCTAATGAATTGTATAGGAGCAGGGTAATCGCTCCCAAAATCGCTTGCAAAACGCTATCACAAATTGCTAGCGATTGGGTTCCAGGCCTAAGGCAGTTCATGCAGAGTAGAAAAATACTGATATTCATTTTTTTATCTACAGCCTTGGTACATTCATCAATCTTAAAGAGGATCTGTAAAGTTAAAAAATTCCCCTTGACGGTACTCACCTCAGAAGAGGGAAACCTC
Organism: Hyperolius riggenbachi; assembly: GCF_040937935.1. Taxonomy (NCBI): domain Eukaryota; kingdom Metazoa; phylum Chordata; class Amphibia; order Anura; family Hyperoliidae; genus Hyperolius; species Hyperolius riggenbachi. Next base: position 77,720,889 of record NC_090657.1, on the reverse strand, counting down.
TGGATCCTATCGATGCTTCCCCGACCTCCTGTATCCCACACTGGTCTCGCTGCAGGTCCAGGAACGGCGCGGATGTAAATATTTACCTTCCCTGCTCCAGCGCAGTAGGGTCCACTGTATTGCACAGGCACAAGTCTCCTGTGCCTGCGCAGTAGAGCGGACCCGACTGAGATCGGCTATTTCCGTCTATTTTCGAGCAGAGAGACACAAAAGACACCCTGCTGGAATAGGGAAAGGTAAATATTGCACAGCCTGACAATTTGTCAGCTGTGCTTTCCATGGGCTGCAGCGAGACCGCCGTGGGATGGAGGAGGATGCAGGAAGCCTCGATAGGATCCAGCGGCTTCCCCCTACGGAGGTGAGTAAACCCCTACCACCCACCCCCCCCCCCCCCCTCGGAAACTGAAACTTTTTTTATCACAGAGTCTCTTTAACCACTTGAGGACCACGGTGGTAAACCCCCCTAAAGACCAGCCTGATCTTTTCATAATTGGCCACTGCAGCTTTAAGGCCAAGCTGCAGGGCTGCACAGCACACTAGTGATTCCCCCCCCCCTTTTCCCCCCACCAACAGAGCTCTCTGTTGGTGGGTCTGATCGCTCCACAGTTGTTGTTGTTTTTTTTAATAAATATTTATTTCATTTATTTTTTAATAAAAATTGCTTTTTTTCATTGTGCTTCCCCTGCTCCCTCCCTCCCCCCGCCAACCAATCAGGGTGATCAGCTGTCATAGCTTCAACCTCTGACAGCCGATCACTGCCCAGCCTATGGAGTGGACAGCCATGTCACACGGCTGTCCCCAGTACAGCGCTGCTGCCGATCGCATCACTGTACATGTAAATCGCGCCGTCTAACAGTCAATAGCCAATGGCAATAGCCGCTCGGAGACTGAAGGCGGGGCTCCGCCCCCGAGCAGGAGATGTGTGCACAGCCTGCGCGTGATCTCCTACAAACTGCAGCTACAGGACTTGACGCCGATTGGCGTTAGGCGGTCCTGGGGCTGCCGCTGCGGCCACGCCCATACACAAGTTGCCATACACCATACAATTTTTTTTTAATATCTGTTCAATTCAAGAATATCAATCAATTGTTCTGACTAATTGAGACATTTAAAAAATCTGACCAATGTACCACACACGTTACATTTTTCCTCAATTATAAAAAAAATGCTTGGAAACGTTGAGAAAATTGCTTGGATGTATATATTAATAAATTGACAATCTACCACACACCATTTAATTTTCATAAAAATTGATCAGAAAAATCCACCATTCCCGATCAACTTTTATCAAATAAAAATGGGAAATGCGATTGGATTTCTTGCTCGATTAAAAAACAAACAAAAAAAAGTTTACATTTTTTATTGAATTGCCATCAAATCTGATAATTGTATTGTATTGTGTGTGGCCACCTTTATGGTTTAAATTTCCTCCTATAACCTCTCCCGATTAGCAGCATGAGATGTACAGTATTATAGAACTCTGTTCTTTAGCTGTCTGTGCTGACAAACCCTATATTTCACATAGCAAAACTCATGGAGAAGCATATGATCAGTTTCCTGACTCTTGATTTCAGCAAACTACTGGATGAACAACATGGACTAGAGTGTCCACAGGTATTGCTCTGCATGAGATTACAATTTCTTGCCATAGTAAAAGTAGTGTACGTGATTTTCTATGGTTTAACACATCATTCAAGGTGGCCATACATCTGTCAACTTGGCAATCGATCGACCACCTGTGAGAAAACGCGGAAAAGCCGCCGCGTGTACTAGCAGCAAGGCGGCTGATTCCGCGTCCAACTCGGCGGTCTGCACGCAGCAGTGTGCAGCTGGGGTGGCTGAGCCTGTTAGTTCACATAGGTTTAGGAATACATGCGCGCGCGCTGAAAGGCAGAACTTTTATGATGGCCAAGGGGGGATCAGCTGACCAGGCCGGTCAGCTGACCTCAGAGCTGGTAACTATTGGTTGATCACTTTAGGGCGGCGCCAGAGAGCACTGCTCTATATATGGTTACTGCTGGCCACTCTCAAATTGTCTGCCGTTGCGATCACTATGTGGAAGCACTCAGACCTTAGTCAGATCCAACAGTGTGTTTGAACCAGGAGGACCTGCTAATTCACACTGAGCCAGATTACTTGTGTTATTATTCTGTTATACTTCAGACTAGTTCCAGGGTGTAGAGACCACGGACCTCACACCCAAGACTAGGGAACTTGTGTTATTATTCTGTTATACATCAGACTAGTTCCAGGGTGTAGAGACCACGGACCTCACACCCAAGACTAGGGAACTTGTGTTATCATTGTTATACATCAGACTAGTTCCAGGGTGTAGAGACCACGGACCTCACACCCAAGACTAGGGAACTTGTGTTATCATTCTGTTATACATCAGACTAGTTCCAGGGTGTAGAGACCACGGACCTCACACCCAAGACTAGGGAACTTGTGTTATCATTCTGTTATACATCAGACTAGTTCCAGGGTGTAGAGATCACGGGCCTCACACCCAAGACTAGGCATTGTTTGATATTTGTTATGATCTGTTGCTTTCCTGACTATCCCTCTGCTTTCTGATGCGGTACCACGCATATCTGATATCTCGTTGCCAAACCCTGCCTGCCCTGGATACCGAATCAGCCTTCTGTCTTTGTACTTTGTCTGTCCGTGTGTTGCCGACCTGGCTTGCCCGACCTCGAGAGCTATCTCTCTCCACTAAAGAGATAGTCTCCAGATCCGTCACTGACATCCACCTCCAGGTGTCACTCACTCTCTGGTCCTTCCTACCTTCAGCCTGACTCCACCCCTTGGAAAGTCTCAGGCTGCTGGAAGGTTTCTGTACTCTCTATAGCAGTACTTCCTGTACTGCCTAGGGTCACCTGCTCTTCAGGTGGGTTACTCAAAGTCATACTGTTACACCAAACACTCAATATATATATATAATTAGAGGTGTCCAGAGGTTAGCACTATATCTGTATTATTGGTGATTCTGCAGATCATCCATAATCAGGTATAGATCTGTATTCTTGGTGATACTGCAGATCACCAATAATCAGATTCTCTCTGCGAGCTGACACCGATTGTTACACCATCCGATTCAATAATTATTATCGAATCAGATGAAAATCAGTGCTGCTACAAGCATACCCAATCAACGATTTGACTGATTACGTGCTGAAATTGGTTGAATGTATCGATCGGATATGCTGTGATATCTCGGGGTGAATCGGGTGCATGGCAGTAACGGCGTGCGATGATCTCAAGCGTCACAGAAACCCCCGGCCTTGTTCCCCCCCCCCCAAATGTATTATGTGCCCCTGCATTCGTCACAGAAACCCCCGGCTTTGCTTCCCCTTCCCCCCAAAAAAATGTATTATGTGCTCCTGCATTGATACTTTACCTGTAACGCCATCCCTGAGTGTCCGGCGTTCGCACTAGTGAGAGTTGGCACCTGGTACGTGTATAGTGTGTGCAAATTCACATCTTTTTGGCCTGTCTAAAAAAAGATGTTGCTATTATGTATTGAATACAGGGCCTCCTTCGGGGCATCACAGGTGGGACTGCACTATGGAGCCTGAGTGAGTCTGGGGCCCACAAACATGGGCTTCAATTGCAAGTCACAGAATGTACAGACGGTCAGTGAGTGTGGCTGCGTGTATCTTGGCCAGCCAATTTTACATTGCAGTTTTTTTGTGATTTAGCATGCTTGTGCTTTGCCATTCTCATTTCAGTGAATGAGAATCACAATCGCTGAGAAAATTGCAAGCGCTGCTCAAGCACTGCAGTGAGAGTAATCCCATAAGATTGCATACTAAATGTCACATAACTTTGCTGATTGCCAGTGATAACCTAAATGTAGGGAGTTCACCTTAATGGGGAGGAGTGAGGCAGACCCAGTAGGTTTTCCCTTATGAGGCCCAGAAATTTCTGCACCAACAGATGTACACTTTCTTCCATGACTATGCCCATGGTTACCTATGTTCAGATTTAGAATGCTGCTTTTCTCTTGCACGAAAATCAGTGGTCACCTTTTACCCCCCTATGGAATAATATGAAACTTAGGGAATTCTTATCTATTCACTACCCATCTATCTGGGTAAGGAAAGGTATAACAAAACTTAGAGACATTTTTGATGGGAGGGAAATTAAACAATTTAATACACTTAAAAAATCAATTATCTTTGCTGAACTCAATGTATTTCTGATACATCCAGTTACATCATGCATTTCAGGCACAGTTTGGTTCCCATAGGTGGGTTTGCACTCTCATCCCATAGAAGAACTCTTAAAGAGGAACTCGGGTGAAAATAACGTAATGAAAAAGTGCATAATTTTTACATTAATTATGTATAAATGATTTAGGCCTCAATTCACTAAGCTTTATCAGACACTTTATCAAACGTTTGATATTTTACCTCATGGGAAAAAATCTCATTTTGAATTCACTAAGGTGTTATATTTATTAAATGTTTTAACGATAAAACGCTCAATAAATCTATAACATCTTAGTGAATTTAAAATTAGATTTTACCCATGAGCTAAATTATCAAACGTTTGATAAAGTGTTTGATAAAGCTTAGTGAATTGAGGCCTTAGTCAGTGTTTGCCCATTGTAAAATCTTTCCTCTCACTGATTTACATTCTGACATTTATCACATGGTGACATTTTTACTGCTGACAGGTGATGTCACTGGAAGGAGATGTTGCTTGCTTTTTTGGCAGATGGAAACAGCTGATATTTCCCACAATGCAACAAGGCTCCCACAGTGTGATGTCAGCACCCGGATGCTGACATCACACTGTGGGAGGGGTTTAACCACAATATCAGCCATACAGAGCCCCCTGATGATCCGTTTGAGAAAAGGAAAAAAATTCCAATAGGAAAGGAGGTATCAGTTACTGATTTGGATGAAGTTCATTTCTTGTTTATGGTTTCTCTTTAAGCCAATAAGGTCATGCTGGACCTATCTCCCTTATCTATGGCATCCCAATAAATGCAGATACATCTGACATACAAAAACATATTTGCTGTGAAAGAGGGATATAACAGATCTAACTGAATTACAAACACAGACAAACATAGAACATTTACAGTGGCTTGCAAAAGTATTCGGCCCCCTTGAAGTTTTCCACATTTTGTCACATTACTGCCACACACATGAATCAATTTTATTGGAATTCCGCATGAAAGACCAATACAAAGTAGTGTACAAGTGAGAAGTGGAACGAAAATCATACATGACTCCAAACATTTTTTACAAATCAATAACTGCAAAGTGGGGTGTGCGTAATTATTCAGCCCCTTTGGTCTGAGTGCAGTCAGTTGCCCGTAGACATTGCCTGATGAATGCTAATGACTAAATAGTGTGCACCTGTGTGTAATCTAATGTCAGTACAAATACAGCTGCTCTGTGACGGCCTCAGAGGTTGTCTAAGAGAATATTGGGAGCAACAACACCATGAAGTCCAAAGAACACACCAGACAGGTCAGGGATCAAGTTATTAAGAAATTTAAAGCAGGCTTAGGCTACAAAAAGATTTCCAAAGCCGTGAACATCCCACGGAGCACTGTTCAAGCGATCATTCAGAAATGGAAGGAGTATGGCACAATTGTACACCTACCAAGACAAGGCCATCCACCTAAACTTACAGGCCGAACAAGGAGAGCGCTGATCAGAAATGCAGTCAAGAAGCCCATGGTGACTCTGGACGAACTGCAGAGATCTACAGCTCAGGTGGGGGAATCTGTCCATAGGACAACTATTATTCATGCACTGCACAAAATTGGCCTTTATGGAAGAGTGGCAAGAAGAAAGTCATTAACAGAAAAGCATACGAAGTCCCGTTTGCAGTTTGCCACACGCCATGTGGGCTAAATGGCCAAAATGCAAAACGTTATGTGTGGTGGAAAACTAACACTGCACATCACTCTGAACACACCATCCCCACTGTCAAATATGGTGGTGGCAGTATCATGTTCTGGGGGTGCTTCTCTTCAGCAGGGGCAGGGAAGCTGGTCAGAGTTGATGGGAAGATGGATGGAGCCAAATACAGGGCAATCTTGGAAGAAAACCTCTTGGGAGTCTGCAAAAGACTTGAGACTGGGGTGGAGGTTCACCTTCCACCAGGACAACAACCCTAAACATAAAGTCAGGGCAACAATGGAATTGTTTAAAACAAAACATATCCATGTGTTAGAATGGCCCAGTCAAAGTCCAGATCTAAATCCAATCGAAAATATGTGGCAAGATCTGAAAACTGGTGTTCACAAACGCTGTCCATCTAATCTGACTGAGCTGGAGCTGTTTTGCAAAGAAGAATGGGCAAGGATTTCAGTCTCTAGATGTGCAAAGCTGGTAGAGACATACCCTAAAAGACTGGCAGCTGTAATTGCAGCAAAAGGTGGTTCTACAAAGTATGGACTCAGGGGGCTGAATAATTACGCACACCCCACTTTGCAGTTATTTATTTGTAAAAAATGTTTGGAATCATATATGAATTTTGGTTCCACTTCTCACGTGTACACCACTTTGTATTGGTCTTTCACGTGGAATTCCAATAAAATGTATTCATGTTTGTGGCAGTAATGTGACAAAATGTGGAAAACTTCAAGGGGGCCGAATACTTTTGCAAGCCACTGTATATCGCGCTTTTCTCCTGGTGGACTCAAAGCGACAATTAGTGGATAAGGAGAGAGAAAGGAGCTGGCACTCGATCTTGGCTCAAAGCACAGTGGTCTGCCTATGGAGCTTGTAGTGTGCACCATCAATTGAGAGTAAAGTCCATACAGTAGAAAAACAGCTCTGGGCACCAAAACAATGCTTCCAAATTTATTGACAGACCACACACCTCCATCTGCCTGTAATCTTTCTGTGTGTGGTCTGTCAATAAATTTGGAAGAATTGTTTTGGTGCCCAGCGCTGTTTTTCTACCGTATGGACAGATATAACTCAGGAGGAATGGGCAGAGGCTATCTCATTCTTTATACAAACTCTGATGGCAGCTTGTCATAAATGATCTGCACTTAAAGTGGACCCAAATTGAAAATACAAGATTTCAGAAATAAAATAATAAATAGCAGCCTTTTTCGGCTACATGATGACAAATATAAAATATTTTACATTCATTGTAGGGACCCCTCCCTTCCCTTCATATTGCCAGGACAGAATCCGGCGGATTGGTGGAGTAGGTGGTGTCCGGCAAAGGCGGAATTGCTAACGGCTGCCACCTGCATAACCCTAGTTATGAAAAGAGAAGTGTGAAAAGTATCCACTGAAATGCTCATAGGCTTGAAGGAGTGTTTATTTATCTTTGTATGTGTCAGAGTGAGGCAACTAAATATTTTGAATTAAAAAAAATTTTGGTTTGGGTCCGCTTTAAGTAACTCCACCAAACCTATCTTACCCTTATAAACTCTTCAAAAGCTTATAGATGCCTCTGTCCCTCCACCTATAAGGCCATGTTGCTTAATATCTTTGGTGAAAATTCACTTTCAGAACGAAAGCTATTCTTAAGCTACGTACACACATGCGACAACGATCGTTCGTTATGGACGAACAAACTTTTAATTGAAGAAAGCACGACCTAAGTAAAGTTAGTTTTAAAAGGCGTGTAACGATCAGATCGTTAGAACGAACGTTACATCACGTACAAGTAACTATTGCGCCTGCGCATAAAAATGAAAAGTTCCATGGAGAAAAAGTGAAATGCGCATGTCAAGCTTAGTACGAGCGATCGTTTCCAACGCTGTACTACTTTTGCAAACGATCGTCGTTGGGAAAAATCCGCCAAGCTAGATCATTCGTTTTGAACGATCTAGCTCGTCCGTCGTTAGACTTAATGGTTGTTGGTTGTTTTTTTCAAACGATCGTCGTTTGAAACTATCGGGGAACGATCGTTTCAAACGACTATAGTCGCATGTGTGTACGCACCTTTAGACTGCTCCTATTTTACACCAGGAGGCAGATTGCCCTAAAATGTAAAAGTGCAACTGCACCTCTTCTTGAAGATCTCATCAAGTCATCCAGGCATACGGATCTCCCAATATACAAAAATATATATGAAAACAGAGAATCTAAAAATAAATTTTACAAAATCTGGACCCGCTGTTTGTCTAAATTCAAAATTGATATGTGAATATGGAATGTTACCCTAAATGATGTAACTCATATATTCCCTGTTATGTATTCTTTTTCTTACTGTATTATCTGTGGTGCTTGTTAGGTACTAGACAAAAATCTGTGGACTAAAGAGGATTGGGGGGCTCGTTTTTTTGGTTGTTGTTAATGCTGTTGTTTTTCTATGAAAAAAATCAATAAAAATATTTTACACAACAGATGTATGCTTTACTCTCTTTCTGTGTGTGTATATATATATATATATAGTATATATATATATATATATATATATATATATATATATATATATATATATATGTAGACAGTAACACTGACAGCCCACTAACGCAGTTGTGTCCGCTTCTCAGCATCTGTAACACTGATGTGTAACTGGAAGGCGGACACAGCTGTGTCAGGGGCTCAAGCCCTAAGAGTGAGAGGAATGACAGACTTTGGCTCTTTACAATTGGATGGATTGTGTGTCCAAAACTAAATGAGCAGAATGTGCTTTAGTTTGATTTTCTTTTTATTCGTTATAATGCAGACTTGTAAATAAAATGTGTATGCAAATGCATGCAGCGTGAAAATGGACCAATCAAATCCCACTGAAGTGTAATTTGATAGGTCCAAGATGCATACATATGCATACACAATTTGCATAATCCTGCTTCAACTAGGAATTATTAGCAAATGTATAGGTTAATTTACCATCCTTTTTTTTAATAAAGTCTCGGTGGAGTACATACCATGTGTTTAGAGTGGGCAGCAGATTCCTGCCATAACCAACATGGTTGCCAGACATCCCTGTCCCCTGATTGGTGAATCAGTGCATTATGGGGCAGTTTGCTTGGTTTTCATTGATTATCATTGTTATGCAGAATGGATTGAACCTAAGGTTTAATGTGATGAATTTGAGTTTAACTTCAATCTGAACAGCAAGCCCAGGTTCTCATTTAGTTTGCCAGCTTGGAAACTGTAATAAATAAAATAAGAAAGATGTGAATGTCTCATATGGCTCATGGAAAAGCTTGTGCATAGGTATGATTAGATTGTGCACAGTAGGGACCATGAAGTAATGGTATTTATGTCTTTTTAATGGAGGCACATCTCAGGAGGCTCAGGGGCAGTGTTCTGATCAGACATGTCATTTGTATCAATGAGTTTAGCACAGAAGACTCTTTGATGTTGTAAAGTGACAGTCCCAGAGGTGTCTAATAAATGCTAATTCCTTGCTTGCTGAGTCCATGGACTCACTTAGAATAAGGACAAAATATAGAAAATCAATAAACAGCATGCTGATTAACATGGCATTAACACGTAGTGACACCGGGTTTTGGTATACTGTACTTTTAAAAAGAGACAGATATGGCTAGCTTGTATCATATACTGAAAATGCACAGGTTAACAGAACACACGAAAATCGCTATTGTAGAGCAACTCTAAATACACAGTTCAAATTGTAAAATACACCATAAATGCTCTCCAGTTATTTTATCAGCATTCAGCAAAATGTTTTGCTGCTCTGATCAGGTCAGCTGTACCATATGAACACCACGCCACTCAAATAGCCATGCCTATTATAATAACAGAGTGGGTTTAGCAGCTATAGGACCCCCCCCCCCCCCCCCCCCAAGCACCACGTCTTCTCCCAGGAGGGGGAAACCAGGACGAATGGCACAGCAGTCCTCCTTCTGAAGCTGGCATTGCCTTTTACCTAGAAGCCAAGCATGAAGTGATGTAAGGAGTCCCTTATGGACAATGAATTATCTTAATCCGGCTCTGGGCAGCATATAAAAACATAAACTGAAAAGTCAAAAACGCTCGACCCCCTACCAATTCAACCAATGGGTGCAGGATCTGGGAAGCCAGGCCAATCCATGCGTATGTACAGAAGGATCCGCAAACCAAGCAGTGGTAGAAAACGCTGGTATTCTTTATTGAACAATTCCACATGGCAGAATGCAATAAAATCACAAGGTTCAACTGACGCGTGTCGGGCTTACAATCTGCCCTTAGTCATAGTTGATTGTAAGATTGTAAGCCCGACACGCGTCAGTTGAACCTTGTGATTTTATTGCATTCCGCCATGTGGAATTGTTGAATAAAGAATACCAGCGTTTTCTACCACTGCTTGGTTTGCGGATCCTTCTGTACATATAAAAACATACCTGCTATTGCCATAGTGACAACTCACAGCCTGGGTGATGAGATAAAAAGAAAAGTGACCAATAGCAGCAGTACTAGTTTCCAATAACCAATGCAGGTGCTGATTGTGACCCAATCAGATGTCAGGAGGAGGAAGGGAGTGGCACTATGTATAGTGGAGCTGGTCCCTCACAGAAGCAAGATGTGAAGGAAGGAGGCGAGTAGCAGAGCACAACACTAGAGGCAGCATTGAGTTCTTGATTCGGAGAGTCAGAATGTGCAGCAGCAACAAAGGTAGGATGGCCTGCGGGGCTGGTTCAGGCGGATAAAGAAGTCTAGAACCTGCCCTAATTATTCATGTAGAAATGTACTTTTATATAACTGTGAGAGTCATACAGTTTCCTGTATGTGAACCTCATTGCATTGTGGGAAATAAGGACTGTTTTCAACTGCCAAACAAGCAGTATCTCCCTCTGTGCATATACATATATATTTAAAAAAACCTTTTAATCTATCACATTGTTATTGAGTTGAGTGTGTATAGCTATTGACATTGGTGATTTCTGTTTCTTCCATGTCTGCCAGCAGTAAAGATGATGACCTGCCAGGTTGCGGTGAATCAAACAACAATTACATGGCAAATATCAATTATTTCCTGTTCAATTTTCTATTTTTAACTTCTCACTTTGCAATGTATTGATTTATCCCCCCTCCCCCACCCACACACAATGTTTTGTTAAAGTTCCTCTTTAAGGCCTAGTAGACATGAGACAATCTTTCCAGACATTTTATCATTGTGATCGATCTTCTTATCAGTAATGGATTGGTCAGGAATGCATACACACATGCAGGGGCGTAGCAATATGGGTTGCAGAGGTTGTGACTGCATCGGGGGCCCACAGCTCCTTAGCTACGGCACTGCACACATGTACAACATTTTTATCCACCTTTATCACCTGTTGCAGGTAAGTCTTGCAAGCTTTCATCCTTGATATGTCACATCTATCAGTTGTTTGCACATGCCCCAACACATGTATAGCTGATCAATATTTACCAACACCTATAACCACTAAACATAAGCACGGTGGCGCAGTGGTTAGTTCTCTCACCTTGCAGCTCTGGGTCCCAGGTCTGAATCCCAGCCAAGGAACTATCTGCACAGAGTTGGTATGTTGGCTCTAGACTACAATACTGGTTAAAGGCTCTGCCTTTGATATGGGAGACCAGGGTTTGAATCCTGGTTAGGGTCAGTACCTATTCAGTAAGAAGTCCTTGGGCAAGAATCCCTACCATTGCAGGGTAGCCTTTTGAGCGCTTTTAGTCCGACAGGAGAAAAGCGCTATACAAATGTCACAATTATTGTTGTGTGTGCTTTCTTGATGTGCTCCATATTGCTTTCGCAACATAAAATCATATTAGAAAGGTCACCTGATTCATTCAGGTGGGGACATTAGAATGTGAGCTGTGTTATGGAACAGTGAGTGATATTGGTCAGTGTTCTTTGTAAAGAGCAGCAGAAAATGTGTCACCACTATCTACGCAAAAATAAATAAATATATAAATAAGTACAATGTAAACTATATCTATGCAACATGAAATAGTAAAGCACAGTCATCAGCAGCACTTTGGTTCAGCATGTTAATGGCATTGTGTGTCATTTGTTTGTGGCATCTATAGCAGTGTTGGGTACACGGCAGCGCTGTGAAATCTTTATGTAGTAGTCAGCAATTTGATTCACTGACTGTTGGTTAATATTTTATCTGCTTCTCCATAGAATGATTGACAAGAAATGAGCAGGACAGGAAGATAGCTTGTCAACCTCACAAAAGGGTAATGTCCAGTAACGTCAAAAGAGAATATGTGCTGTAGCCTAGGTCTGACAGATTGAAGAAGGTCCCGTAGTCTTTTCCATACCACAAAGGAAAACTGCTATCAACAGCTTTACATGGCTCCATTCTACGCTTCAAAACCCCATATGTTTCAGATTACAAGAAATAGGTAAGTAGCCAGCAACAAGTCAAACTGAACAAAGGATGGTTTGAGTGAAATATTCTGAATAACCACTGACCCTAGGGAATCAAGAAAATAAGTCAAGTGAGCACAACTAATTCCACAGTAAAGGTCCATAACCACACCACAATTTTGCAGATTATTTTTTTTGCGGCAAACAATTGTTTACCATATTGTGTAACACAGTTTAACAAAGAATCATTAAACAAAGTTTCATGCCGCAGGCCACCCACGGCGATTGTTCGTTTTTAAAGGACCACCATGTTAAGGTGCAGCGCGCATGCGGGAAACAACGTGAATACGATGAGGAAACCCTGGAATCCCAGTGAAATACTTCCTGTCCAGCAGTGAGTAGGTCACTAGGCGAGGGGCGTGCGGGGGACTGCGCTATGCATATTACCCTGTCGGCACACTCTGCCGCAGGTTCATATGAATTACGTTTTTTGCATTGCGGTGCTATATGATAGGGCAGAGCATTGCAACGCAATGGCCATGTGTAAAACAGGCCTTAAAAGGTGGCCACTTTTTCCAGATACTGGAGTTCTTGATACTGCAATGGGTATTATACTGTGAATCTTACATTTAACAGTTTAGCCATGTTGCATAGAAATAACATAGAAAACTATACTGTTTTTAGTCAAGTTTACTATTAAATCTTAAATGTTTACAAGTTCATGAATGCATGTTGTATATATATATTTTTACTGTACCTATACTTTTATTTAAAACAAACAAATTTAATTCTAGTAAACTCTTTGAATCTTCCACTGAACAGTTGGTCCCGTGGTACCAGCTGTAACCAATATTTACCCTGCTTGTTCTGGTACCCCTGCTTCAAAGATGCAAAAATCTTAACTTTTTCTAGCTCTAACGTCTTCTGCACCACTTTACCGAGTACAGAATACTGTTGTAACGTGGGTACACTGCGCCACAACAACAGATCTCAGAATTTTTAGGGAGGTTGAGTTGAGTAACTGCCCATCATAGCTGTTATGGGTTGGTTTTTAACTACCAAACAACCACCTACCTTGACCAACTGTGTTTACAGTCTCACTGGTTTACAAATTCATGATTAAAGAGAACCTGTACTGAGTAAAAATATTTTTTAAAATAAACACATGAGGTAACTTCAAATGAACATTACATAGTTACCTTGCCATCAGTTCCTCTCAGAAGCTCACCATTTTCTTCTGACAATATTTTGTCAGATCTGAAATATATCAGTTGCTGTCAATAAAATATCGGTTGCTGTCAGTTATAGCTGATAGGACAACTGATGTACCAGGTAATGTCCATGTTTCCCTATGGTTCAAGTGGGCGATGTTACAGTTTAACTGTGTGCTGACCAGAAAGCTGTTATGGGTAATGGCCATTTTCAAAATGGAGGACGGAAAATTCCCTTGATCACAGTGAACAAACAGGACGCGAGACAGGAGAAAGACAATGAGGAGTAGCCTACATGGAAGGTAAGTATGACTTGTGTATGCTTATTTTGGCTTTTCATTTTCATTTCAGGTTTTCTTTAAGAGAAAATGTGTTTTGAAAAACTGCTAATTGTATGGATCAACTGATAGTAAGAATTATTATTAGTATTATTTTTTATTTATATAGTGCCAACTGTAGCACTGTACATAGTGCAAAACAAATATTGGGGGAACATATATACTTGAGAAGTGCAATACACTGTGTGATCATGACATTAGCAATATAAGGATAAATACATATTGTACATAGTTTTTTATGCGGTTTAAGATATCACTAAAATTGGTACATGTACATATGATAAATTACAGCAGCAAAGAAACAATAGGAGGAGGTCCCTGCCCTTGCGTGCTTACAATCTAAAGAAGCCTCAACCTTTCAGCCTCCAGGCCACCAGGTGCCATTTGGTTGGGCTAGAAATTTATCCTGACTAGGAAATCTTGAACTGAGTAAGACGTTTGGCAGGCACATTTTCTGTTGAGATAGGAGAGGATTACAATACCTCTTGGGCCAGCGTGGATTTATAGCTATTGTCGTGAAATTCTCTGTTTTAAGTCACCTGAGAAATCTGAAGGTTAGTGGGCTAGGAGGAAAGGTGTAAATTAGGGCCAACACTGCAGAAGGTCATCTGTCCCCATGGACAGCCTGCAGGAAACTTGGAAAACAATGCTTGAAGCTTGTGATTGTGACATGAGACAAACAAACAAATGAATTTCCTGAAGACACTAACCGCAAACCCGTAGTTGAAAAATAGTTCAGTGACGAAGAGTTTGGGATTCTAGGAACATAGACTGCATTTTGATGTCAGAGGTTATTTTTCCAGCACTTTAGGGATACTAATTATTTTTATGACTTGAGATCTACGTGCCACTGTGTCATTACACTCATGTTGTTGTTCGATCTTAGGCAATCTGCTAGTTTCTTGAGATTTTGAGTGAAGAATAATAGAGCAAGATGAACTGCTCTCAACTCCAGATTGTTGGAGATTTTTGAGAAGGATTTGGGCCACCAAGTTGTGGCAAACTTTTCCCCAACCTGACTGTCTGGCATCTGTTAACAAGGTTATCTACTTGCTGGGGATAAGAGAAAAACCTTTCTGGAGGTTGGATGTTCTCATCCACCACTGCAGGGAGCACTTTGTGGCTATAAAAATATGGATAGGCTGCTGTACACCAAACTTGTTCCACAGAAGTGGAAAGCTCTGATGAAATATTGTGAGACGCTAATAGCCCCATTTGACCATTGGGATAGTCACTCCGAGCTCTAAAAATAAACAAAAATGGTACTAACCTGGGGCTTTCTGCAGCCCACCGTAGGTCGGGAGGTCCGCCGGTGTGGTCCTGGCTCCTCTCCCAGTCCCTCCGCCGCATTTTTGAGAGGTCAGAGTCCCTTTAAAAAACTCCAAAGACATAAAGACAATCCAGATTGACTGGTAGAAACACTGAATTTCTGATGGTACTTAAGTGTGCTCCTAGGTATATGAAGGATCTCAATGGCTGCAACTAGCCCTTTTATTAATTCTCTAACTACCTAAAGACCTGTAGAAGTTGGAGAGTTCTCAATCTGTGTAGCCATAGAAGTGACTCCGACTCGGCTACAAGGAGAATATCATCAAAATCCTATTGCAAATCTGAGATACTTTTGAATTGGTCAATAGGCATGCGCAGCTATGCATCTTGCAAATTGATGAAAAGCATAACGTTTTTAGAGTAGGTGGATAGAATGATCTGTAAAGATTTCATATTTAATTTTTTTAACAGTATAAATTGGTTGAGTCTCTTAAGGTCTGTGACTGGGTGGCAGTATCCAGACTTTTTCTTCTCAAAAAATAAAGTGAAGTACACAACCTCTAACTTCTTGGAATCTAGACCCTCTCTGACCATGCCCTGATCTAGAGGTTTGGTAACATACAGAATTTGTCTCTTGGTGGGATGTTTTGGAACCTTTAGTTGTTTTGGAAAGATGTTCAAAGAAGGAGACCTAATGCACCATGAGTGACCCACCTGACAGTTGAGATTGCCCAAGGGAGTTTTTTATTGTCCACCCATACCTGCCAGAAAGACGCCAGTCTGGCACCCTTCTACTCAGACATGAGTGGACACATTTTCAGATTTTTTTCTGGAGTTTTCTTAGTAAAGAATGTGCTTTTGATTGCCTTCGACACAGAACTCCTCTTGTACTCACTTCACGGCTTGTATGCCCCGGTATCCCAGAAATGGATTGGAACTCTTTTTAAAAAAAATCTTTGCCTCCAGGGTCTGTGCTCCTGAGGAATCAAGACAGACTTCCCCCCGTGACCCTCTTGACGGCTTCTTCCACTCTGGGACAAAATAAGAAAGATCCATTACATGGATTGTTCACCAGTTCTGATTTGATGCTATGTCAGCAGACCATGGTTTAAGCTAAAGTGCCCTCGATGGCTGCAGCTAATAACAGATTGCACAACTTGATCAAAAGATCTTTCCCCATCTTCCCTGGTTGCTTATTGTGTAGTGTTTTAACTGGTTTTCCTGAAGTCACAGGATTTGTGCTCAGGTGTACTGTAACTGGCTATTATGCAGACAAGAGCAATGCTGTTTGGAGCACTGCGCTCTGCCACTAATACTGACAAATTTGTTGAGGTTTACCAGCAAGATATGGAAAACAAAAGAATGCTTTCTTAAAACAGAAAGAATTTGTGATAATTCAGGTTGGAGTGAGCTCGAGATGTCTCCCAGGCACCACTGCTGAATATATGCAAATTAACCATTGTTGCCTTTAGAAGCTAAACACACCTCCAGATCCGCTGGAATGCAATGATGTGTCAGCTTGTTAATTTGTACAGAGCCTGATGAGGATCAACCAATCCGAAACAGTCTGTATGCATGTTAGATTATTATGGCTCTGTACAAATTAACAAAATGATACATCATTGCATTCCAGCAAATCTGGAGGTGTGTTTAGCTTCTTAGGACAACAATGGTTAATTTGCATATATTCAGCAGTGATGCACTGGGAGACATTTCAAGCTCACTCCAACCTGAATTATTGCAAATTCTTTCTGTTTTAAGAAAGCAAACTTTTGTTTTCCATAACATTTTAGTAAGAGGGTTTTAGGACCATTGTAGCCCCTTACACACTCCTAGTTCTGGTTCACCATGAGCTTGTTGGTTAGTCTGTACCAGCATGATAGAAACTGAGTACTGAAAAAAATAAATCAATTATAGAACAGGACAACAACACTATTGATAGTTTGGAGTTGTCCATAAATAAAAAGCCAATTAAAACCAGTTTAAAATGTAGAGGTAATGTTGAAGAATAAGCTTGAACCAAGCGAGTGATCACGCGCAAATCTGCCTTTATCACACGGAGTAATGCTTTGCATGCGCAAAGCGCTGTGCGCGGCAGACCGCAAGGTAACTGCTGTAATAGCAGTTATCACGCTTCAGTGAATCAAGCCCAATGTATTTATTCTTAAAAGCGTTCGGAAAATCGCTTTACAAAGAGCTTTTTCAAGCGCTTAGCGATTTCCCTATACCTTCCATTGAGCCAAAGCGCTCAGAAATGGTAGAGGCAGCACTTGTGGAAGCGGATCGTAACTGAACCGCTCATATATGGACACTCTCGTAGGGAATCATTGCACAAGTGCTTTTAGGGCGATTTCTAAAATCGCCAGAGCTTAACCACTTTACCACCACGGGCGTAGAAACACGTACCGCCCCTGGTGGTGCCGCCACTGTCCGCGCTCCCGTGCTCGTGCAAACCGCCGCCCACCCGAAGATCAATTAACGGGAAAAACCATATACGGGAACGTATCAATGAACGGGAAAAAGCCCCCCAGCAATGATCAGCTGCTTCTATGAGAAGCAGCGTGATCATTGTGATTTTCCCAGCCTCATTGTGCTTCCTGTAAGCGTACGTCGCATGAACAAAAAATTACTGTCGCCATCTTGTGGCCAAGTAGTAAAACTATATCCAAAAAATTTTTTCATAAATAAATACCTAGTTTTACATTATAAATTAACTCATTACCTCCCACACATCCCAATTTATTTTTTTTTGTAATAAAAAGAAAAATAAATTACAATAAAAATAAATAAATACATAAATAGTTACCTTAGGGACTGAACTCTTTAAATATTTATGTCAAGAGGGTAGAACACTGTTACTTTATAAATAATGGGCTTGTAATTAGGGATGGACGCAAAACTGAAAAAAATGCACCTTTATTTCCAAATAAAATATTGGCGCCAAACATTTTTTAAACGGTGTAATAACTGGGACAAATGGGCAAATACAATACGTGAGTTTTAAATATGGAGGCATGTATTATTTTAAAACTATAATGCCCGAAAACTGAGAAAATAATGATTTTTTTTCTGTTTTTTTCTTATTCTTCCTGTTAAAATGCATTTACAGTAAAGTAGCTCTTGGCAAAATGTACCACCCAAAGAAAGCCTAATTGGTGGTGGAAAAAAACAAGATATAGTTCATTTCATTGTGATAAGTAATGATAAAGTTATAGACAAATGAATGGAAGGAGCGCTGAAAGGTGAAAATTGCTCTGGTGGTCAAGTGGTTAAAAAAATCTGCACAGGCTTATAGTGTGAACAAGCCCTTAAGCAGTATTTTGTACTATGTGCCAATAATATTTTTTGTTAACTGCATAAAAAATAAATAAAACTGAGCAAAATGTTACTTAGTTTTCTAAGTGTTTGGTGTTTCCCTTTAGTAAAAATGAAGGGATGCATTAGCTTAAATGTATCTTAAGTAAGATGTTATATTAGATAGCTGTAATGCCTGTTGAGTCCATTGAGGATTGTAATCACCTCCTTTAAGTGTCATTACTGTCACAACTTAATAAATCACCAATATGAATGCGACCTAAGAATAACATCATAGCTAGCAAGACTGCTATAAGTAAATAGGTTTCCTGGTATGCATAGAGTTATTAGAGATATGTAAGCGTAAAGTGTTAGGGTTCATGGGAACAAGAGACAGCTGAGAGAAAGCAGAGACAGAGTGTGAGGCTACAATAGTCCTACTACAAGGCTGGAATCCCACCTGTGCACATCAGCTGTTCCCTCCCATAGCTTTTACTACGTAATCTTCCCATCCAGCATGACAGAAAGGACAGCAAGGTCAGGGCTATAATGTGAACATACATACATACAGAGCCAAAACAGACCACAGACAGGGATGAGCAAATATTAAATCCCTTACAAACAATGAGGACTCCCCCCCAAGCCATACTGAGTCAAGGTGCTGCATGTGTTCTCTAAAACTGGCACACTCCATGATGCCCCATGTGTGTGCATGTAAGCGTAATTATGACAGATGTAAAGTATCCTCAGATGCGATGGCCGTAAACAGATAAATTAATTTTGCGTGTGCTTGAGGAGGCTGGTGTTATGAAGCCTGCAGCAGAAGTGAGATTAATTAAATGAACCAGGATTTATGGAGGGACAGGAAAAATGAGGGAGAGGGAAGGAATCCGGTCCTGTTGTAAGATGGATGGAGTTTGTCACCAGAATGAAGCATTGTCTAGGTAAAAGACGCAAGACGATGTTGAGCATATTAACCCTCGGCTTCTGGACAAAATAATGATCAAATCCTGAATTTTCTTTATCCCTGAAGACTCTGTTACCATTAATTTAGAATTAACTTTCAAAGTAGAGGAAAGGTGGAGTATACCACTGTCTTACTTACATTTTCCTTTACAGGCCTGCAATTCAGATCCAGAGCTGTTAAGTGGGTTATGTAAAAATGACTGCTCCCACAGACATGAGTGAACCCAGTGATAAACGCCTACAATCATCTAGCAGAGCCATTGCTTCATTCACTAGCCCCTCCGTCTCCTCATCTAGGGCCCCATGCAATTGCTGAGCTCACCTGCATTAACTGCTGGCAAGATCTAAAATCTGATTACAAAACCATTCAACCATTCACTGTTGGAACTGTAGCTTCCAACCAACAATACGGAGAAAAATTACACAGCCCCCTCCCCAAAGTTGTTTTTAAGCCCTTGTACTGCATGCAGGCTAGTATAGCCCGGGTGGCTGAGCCTACCTATGTGGGGCTTTGCCATACTAGCCTATACCAGCCAGCATGGTACATGATATTTCTGAGGAATCCCATTGTATAGTGAGAAACCAATAGGAAACCCCAACAGTTCCTCCACTGTGTGACCTCAGCACAGGTGTGCCGGGGTCACGCATGATGCAAGGCGCACATGCACCGCAGGTCACACAGTAGAGGAACTGTAACCAGGAAGTGCCAAGGAGGACGCTGTAACCCGGAAGGACAGCAGATGTTTTGGATGACCAAAGCGAGACAGAGGAGGAGAAGTTAGCGCAACAGGGTCAGGTGAGGTATTTCATGGGTTAGTTAGTTAGTTAGTGTAGTGTAGTTGGTGGTGGCAGCAAGGGTTAGTGAAGTGTAGTGTAGTTGGTGGTGGCAGCAGGGGATAGTGAAGTATAGTGTAGTTGGTGGTGGCAGCAGGGGTTAGTGAAGTGTACTGTAGTTGGTGGTGGCAGCAGGGGTTAGTGAAGTGTAGTGTAGTTGGTGGTGGCAGCAGGGGTTAGTGAAGTGTAGTGTAGTTGGTGGTGGCAGCAGGGGTTAGTGAAGTGCAGTGTAGTTGGAGGTGGCAGCAGGTGCTAGTGAAGTATAGTGTAGTTGGTGGTGGCAGCAGGGGTTAGTGAAGTGTACTATAGTTGGTGGTGGCAGCAGGGGTTAGTGAAGTGTACTATAGTTGGTGGTGGCAGCAGGGGTTAGTGAAATGTAGTGTAGTTGGTGGTGGCAGCAGGGGTTAGTGAAGTGCAGTGTAGTTGGTGGTGGCAGCAGGGGTTAGTGAAGTGTAGTGTAGTTGGTGGTGGCAGCAGGGGCTAGAGAAGTGTAGTGTAGTTGGTGGTGGCAGCATGAGTTAGTGAAGTGTAGTGTAGTTGGTGGTGGCAGCAGGGGCTAGTGAAGTGTAGTGTAGTTGGTGGTGGCAGCAGGGGTTAGTGAAGTGTAGTGTAGTTGGTGGTGGCAGCAGGGGCTAGTGAAGTGTAGTGTAGTTGGTGGTGGCAGCAGGGGTTAGTGAAGTGTACTGTAGTTGGTGGTGGCAGCAGGGACTAGTGAAGTGTAGTGTAGTTGGTGGTGGCAGCAGGAGTTAGTGAAGTGTAGTGTAGTTGGTGGTGGCAGCAGGGGCTAGTGAAGTGTAGTGTAGTTGGTGGTGGCAGCAGGGGTTAGTGAAGTGTAGTGTAGTTGGTGGTGGCAGCAGGGACTAGTGAAGTGTAGTGTAGTTGGTGGTGGCAGCAGGGGTTAGTGAAGTGTAGTGTAGTTGGTGGTGGCAGCAGGGGTTAGTGAAGTGCAGTGTAGTTGGTGGTGGCAGCAGGGGTAAGTGAAGTGCAGTGTAGTTGGTGGTGGCAGCAGGGGTTAGTGAAGTGTAGTGTAGTTGGTGGTGGCAGCAGGGGATAGTGAAGTGTAGTGTAGTTGGTGGTGGCAGCAGGGGTTAGTGAAGTGTAGTGTAGTTGGTGGTGGCAGCAGGGGTTAGTGAAGTGCAGTGTAGTTGGTGGTGGCAGCAGGGGTTAGTGAAGTGCAGTGTAGTTGGAGGTGGCAGCAGGTGCTAGTGAAGTGTAGTGTAGTTGGTGGTGGCTCCTGCAGCCTTACAGTCCAGAACTTTATTAAGGTCCGCTTTGCAAATAAAAACACATACACTTACAATTTCAAAAAGAAACCCTCCCACTGACATTGGTATTACTACAACCACTTGCTTGAAGAGATATACTCCTGGCTGTCACACATATACCACACACCCTGTTTGGAGTTTTTGCGTGATCAATTTACCATATATTATAGATTACAGACTAATACAGGAATCTATAGTTATTTTAAAAAATGATAGCGCATTGTAAATAGTAAAGGTGCTGGGACTGGGGTCTCACGAGATTACTCAAAGGTTAAGGCCCGGTTCACATTAGCGGTCGCCGTCCGGAATCGCCGTGCCGGAGCCGGACCGCATGCGGAACGGACGGAACGGACGCACGGCATAGCAATGAAAGTCTATGCGTCCGTTCACATGCGTCCGTTTCGTCTGGACCGGAGCCGGACCGGATCCGGACTCCGGCATAGGATCCAACATGCGCTATTTTTTGGTCCGGCTCCTCCGGCAGACGTATCCGGAGCGGAGCCGGACTGTTGCATCTGGCCAATACAAACCAATGAGAACCGGAGAGCACACAACACACTGGCTATAAAAACCGGACGTTCTACCCCACTTCCTATGCTTTTTCTATGGTATAGTGGCCATTTTGGATGGGGACCACATGGGCCCAGCGTTCACAGAGTGGAGCAGTAGCGATTTCATGCTGGAGCTCTTTGGCAGCAACATGTCTGATGATATGTCTGATAACGAGGAGGTGAGGCCCTACACAGCAGAAGACCTCATCCTACAGGTGCAGCAGATACCAGCCCTGTGGGACAAGGGGGATGCGGACCACAGCAACGTAAAAAAATGCAGAGGCCTGTGGAAAAAAATTGCCAAGCTGTACGTGGAGGGCTTTGAAAACTTGAGCAAGAGACAGCAAGCCACAGAGGGTATGGTGACTAGAAGTGTTTGGGGGGGCTTGTGGTTTTGTTTGCTTGTGATGTATTCCACTTTTGCTATTGATTTGTGTCACCCACGTGTTGCCCATCCACCCGTGGCCCACCCACCTGTTCCCCACCCACCTGTACCCCACCTGTGATGTATCCCACCCACCTGTGATGTATCCCACCCACCTGTACCCCACCAGTGATGTATCCCACCCACCTGTACCCCACCTGTGATGTATCCCACCCACCTGTGATGTATCCCACCCACCTGTACCCCACCTGTGATGTATCCCACCCACCTGTACCCCACCTGTGATGTATCCCACCCACCTGTACCCTACCTGTGATGTATCCCACCCACCTGTACCCCACCTGTGATGTATCCCACCCACCTGTGATGTATCCCACCCACCTGTACCCAACCTGTGATGTATCCCACCCACCTGTACCCGACCTGTGATGTATCCCACCCACCTGTGATGTATCCCACCCACCTGTACCCCACCTGTGATGTATCCCACCCACCTGTGATGTATCCCACCCACCTGTGATGTATCTCACCCACCTGTACCCCACCTGTGATGTATCCCACCCACCTGTGATGTATCCCACCCACCTGTGATGTATCCCACCCACCTGTACCCCACCTGTGATGTATCCCACCCACCTGTGATGTACCCCACCTGTGCACATAAAACATACACAATGACCAATTATTAAACAACAATTTATTTTAAAAAATTAACACATTTTAAATCACTTAAAAACTTTAAACTACAAAATATACACATTTCAACAAAACATATAAAAAACCAAACATTCACCCTCGTCCTGGTGGTGTGTTAAAATAAAGTCTCAGTCGGTCCCTGTTCCGCAGTGACACTACCCTTGGCCTGGTTGCATACCTCCTCAGGGGCATTAGTGGCAGCACATTCGGGGGTTCCGGAGTCTCTCTTTCCTCCTGCCGCACAAAGTTGTGGAGGATGCATGCTGCCTTCACCACGACAACTGCGTTGGCCGGTTTCAGCAGCATGGGCGTGTGGAACACCCTCCACTTTGACACCAGGATCCCAAATGTGCACTTCACCATTCTCCTTGCATGGCTCAACCGAGCATTGAAGTGTAGCTGGCTGGCATCAAGTCCCCTGTCTGGGTACGGTCGCATTACATGGTCAGACAGGGCGAAGGCCTCGTCCCCCACAAACACATAGGGGTAGGCCGGTGCCCTTGTCCCAGGCCAGGGTCTGTCACGGGGGAGACGCAGTCTGCCTTCCTCCATCAGCCGGCAAAGGGTCGTACGCTGGAAGATTCCAGAGTCATTGGAACTACCGTACGACCCCACATCCACGTACACAAACTTGTAGTCCGCATCTGCCACTGCCATTAGAACAATGCTAAAGTATTTTTTATAGTTGAAATAATGGCTGCCACTCCCCACGGGTTTCTGAATCCGGATGTGTTTCCCATCCAGTGCGCCAACACAATTAGGAAACTTGCACTCGGTCCAGAAGCCCTGGGCGATCTCCTCCCATTTCTTGGTGTCTGGCACTGGCATGTATCTGGCCCTCAGTCGCGTCCAAATGATCCTCGAAGTCCTCACGACGATGCCTGCCACCGTGCTCTTCCCAATACGAAATGTCACATGTAGCGATGTATATGTTTGTCCAGTTGCCATGTACCTACAAGAGAAATAATCAAAATCAATTTTTCATGTCGTTACAGGAGAAAGGTTCAAGACAAGGTGGCGCAATATCCGGGATGCCTACGTAAAATTTCTATGCAGGAAAGCAATTGCCGAAAGAAGTGGCAGTGGCGGCGGAAAGCGCACAAAGCAATACCAATTCGCCAAGCAATTAACTTTCATAAATGCAAGCGTGGAACCTAGACAGTAAGTACCACTACTGTGGGCAGGAACTGAGAACTCATTGTACCAGACAACTACCATGACTTCGGCCATGTATTGCTAAAACTTGCCTCAATTCCCATGGCTTTAGCAAACTTTTCTCAAATGCTTTATCAAACGTTTGCTACAAACGGTTGATATAGTGTTTGATAAGTGTTTGCTAGCTCTGTGAATTGACGCCACATGCTGTTTGGCAAACCAATAAATATTGTTTTTATCTACAGGACTGAAGACAATTTGGAGCAAGAGGAACCGACCGAGGAGGCACGCTTCAGCAGTGAGGAGAGCTTGGTGGATGATGAGGTCACCGATGTGACATATTGCCCCGAGGAGAGGAGTAGGAGGAGGGAGTCCTTCCCTGTCAAATCTCTCGACATTGAGGTTGACTTGGGCGAAGAAAGCTGTGATTTGGAGGTTGCAGGACCGAGTGTGGCAGAAGCTGCACCTCCACAATCGACCGGTATGGAAGCTCCAGGGGACCAAGAGCAAAGAGAGGAGCACAGAGAGACTGCAGCACAACCAGCGCGCAGGGCAACCCCTACGCAAGCCAGAGGACGGGAAGATGCTACCACCCCACCACTGAGGCGTCGAGGTGCCCTCCCCCCAACAAGAAGAGAGACAGAGTCCGAGATGTCCGGGGCTGTCTCCGGACTTCTCGGGATTCTGCAGAGCCACCAAACTCTCATAACCCGGCAGTTGCAAGATGGGGACAGGGGCCATATCATGGAGCAGTACAAGGCCCACATCAGTTCACTGCAATGTGAGCTCGAAGCTGTACATGGGCACTACAGGGACGAGCTTAAAATGATGCATGAGATGCACAGAGGAGAAATCGACCAACTGCGTGCGCAGCATCATCAGTCGGTGGGCCAGCTGCAGAACATGATGCAGCAAATGCATCAACAAAGTAAGGAACTGCTGAAATTGCAGGCACACCCGTGTTTTCACACTGTGATGTCTCTACTACCGTATTTGGAAAAGGTGCCTTCCCAAAACATGATGGCGTGCCATTCAACTTTGCTGGAGGCGATCAAACAACACATGGACACGCCATTGCTCCAACCACCATTTTTTAGACCCCCACAACCTACAGTGGTGCCCCCCTGGCAATCTTCATCACAGATGTACACTGGCTACAGAGGCAGTCAATACGGACCGCCGCTGTCAGGGTCCAGCTCATCCACGACCAGCACCCAAGAAAGTCCGGATTTCCAGGCAGCAACTCCCACCTTCTCTAGTAGTGGTGTCAATACAATTTGAAAAAAACAGTCATATTGTTCCTGGACATGCTCCTCTGAATACCTCCGAACATCGGAGGAAGGATACCATCCCAGGGCTTTTTAGCCGAACCTTTTCCCTACCCCATCTCCTTCAACCAAGGTTCAGAGGTGTTCAGATGAATATGTCAGGGTACTTTTGTTTTTGCTGGACTTGAACTTTAGGGCCTGGTGTCCCCGAAAGACACTACCTGGGTCACAACCTTGTGCCTGTTGCACTGCACCTGTAGTCCTGCACCTGTGCCTTTGGTTCCTCTTGCTCCTTACTTTGTTGTTGTTCCTAATCACTTGCACAAGACCCTTGGAACCATGGATGACGGACACCTTGACTGGTCGGTGAGAGGCCTAGCCTTTTCACTGACCTGTGTCCTTGATCCATGGCTCCGAGGGTCATGTGCCAGTGGTTAGGTTTTGGAAGCACTAATTTAGGGCCTGGTGTCCCCGAAAGACACTACCTGGGTCACAACCTTGTGCCTGTTGCACTGCACCTGTAGTCCTGCACCTGTGCCTTTGGTTCCTCTTGCTCCTTACTTTGTTGTTGTTCCTAATCACTTGCACAAGACCCTTGGAACCATGGATGAAGGACACCTTGACTGGTCGGTGAGCGGCCTAGCCTTTTCACTGACCTGTGTCCTTGATCCATGGCTCCGAGGGTCATGTGCCAGTGGTTAGGTTTTGGAAGCACTAATTTAGGGCCTGGTGTCCCCGAAAGACACTACCTGGATCACAACCTTGTGCCTGTTGCACTAGATCTGTAGTCCTGCACCTCTGCCGTCGGTTCCTCTTGCTCGTCACTTTGTTGTTGTTGTTCCTAACCACTTGCACAAGACCCTTGGAACCATGGATGAAGGACACCTTGACTGGTCGGTGAGAGGCCTAGCCTTTTCACTGACCTGTGTCCTTGATCCATGGCTCCGAGGGTCATGTGCCAGTGGTTAGGTTTTGGAAGCACTTTAATTTTAGGGACTGGTGTCCCCGAAAGACACTACCTGGGTCACAACCTTGTGCCTGTTGCACTAGACCTGTAGTCCTGCACCTCTGCCGTCGGTTCCTCTTGCTCGTCACTTTGTTGTTGTTGTTCCTAACCACTTGCACAAGACTCTTGGAACCATGGATGAAGGACACCTTCACTGGTCGGTGAGAGGCCTAGCCTTTTCACTGACCTGTGTCCTTGATCCATGGCTCAGAGGGTCATGTGCCAGTGGTTAGGTTTTGGAAGCACTTTAATTTTAGGGACTGGTGTCCCCGAAAGACACTACCTGGGTCACAACCTTGTGCCTGTTGCACTAGACCTGTAGTCCTGCACCTCTGCCGTCGGTTCCTCTTGCTCGTCACTTTGTTGTTGTTGTTCCTAACCAGTTGCACAAGACCCTTGGAACCATGGATGAAGGACACCTTGACTGATCGGTGAGAGGCCTAGCCTTTTCACTGACCTGTGTCCTTGATCCATGGCTCCGAGGGTCATGTGTCAGTGGTTAGGTTTTGGAAGCACTTTAATTTTAGGGACTGGTGTCCCCGAAAGACACTACCTGGGTCACAACCTTGTGCCTGTTGCACTAGACCTGTAGTCCTGCACCTCTGCCGTCAGTTCCTCTTGCTCGTCACTTTGTTGTTGTTGTTCCTAACCACTTGCACAAGACCCTTGGAACCATGGATGAAGGACACCTTGACTGGTCGGTGAGAGGCCTAGCCTTTTCACTGACCTGTGTCCTTGATCCATGGCATCCGAGGGTCATGTGCCAGTGGTTAGGTTTTGGAAGCACTTTAATTTTAGGGACTGGTGCCCCCGAAAGACACTACCTGGGTCACAACCTTGTGCCTGTTGCACTAGACCTGTAGTCCTGCACCTCTGCCGTCGGTTCCTCTTGCTCATCACTTTGTTGTTGTTGTTCCTAACCACTTGCACAAGACCCTTGGAACCATGGATGAAGGACACCTTGACTGGTCGGTGAGAGGCCTAGCCTTTTCACTGACCTGTGTCCTTGATCCATGGCTCCGAGGGTCATGTGCCAGTGGTTAGGTTTTGGAAGCACTTTAATTTTAGGGACTGGTGTCCCCAAAAGACACTTGGGCAGCTATGCCCTGCAACTCTTCCCGCACAAAGTTGGTGGTTGGTGTTCCTCAACACTGACCGGGCTATACCATAGAAATGTTTTGTCTTCCATGTTGGAAGAATATTTTCATGTTGAAAAGGTTAATAATTGTTTTTTATAAAAAAAAAAAATTGTTTTTACATACCTCAGTGTGATGAGTAGTTGTTCTTGTGGTGTGACTGCTCTCCTGAACGTGGTATCCTTCTTCCTTAGGTCATCCTTCACCATCTCCAAGAGGGTATCAAACCTGTCAGGAGATGGAAAGGAAGAAGCTGTAAAGTATGTTGTGGGACAAGGTGTTGGGTGGAGGATGGGGGAGGTGTGTTTACAGAGGTTTGGGAGTGTTGTGGAGGGTGGGGGTGTAGTGTATAGCTAGGTATACAGGGGTGTGGGGGTCAGGGTGGTGTGTTTAGCTAGGTATACAGGGATGAGGTGTTGTGGGGGTGAGGGTGGGGTGTTTAGGGATGGTGGGGGTTGGTGTATTTAGGCCTAAATACTTACAGGGGAATAGACATCCGAGTGTAGCTGTAGAACTTCTGTGGGTGTCGTCTGAGGTCCCGGTGGAGGGCCTGGAACTCTCCCTTCCTCTGCCTCCTGGCTAGTAGAGGGTGCACCCACCATCTCCTGCGAGGAGCACGCCTTCTCCCCACATAGTAGTAGGTGAACAACAGGAAGGAGAGAATTCCCAGGTAATACGAGTAAAAAATGACTGGATCCATGGTCCCAAATGCAGTCTCTGTATCCACGGATGGTCTCCACACGTCCACCTGTCTCCAACAATGACCCCAGAGCTTCTGCTGACCTCCCAGACCCCAGGTATTTATACAGGTTGTTATCTCTTTAAGAAACCGGATCCGGACCGCAACCGTGTTCATACCGCACGGAAAACGGATGCAAACGGACCGGATCCGGACCTGATCCGGATAGGAACCGTACGGATTAGGTCCGGTCCGGATCCGGTGCAGTCCGGACATCCGTTCCGGTTTTTACAAAACCGCAAGTGTGAACGGGGCCTTAGGCATGGTCACATCTGCTGAGCACTGCCTGACACCACCCTCCCCGCATTGCAACTCACCAGTCCAAGCACACTGTTCCTCCCTTGCACCCCATCGTCATCCTGCTGCCTGCTTCCTCTCTATCACACGATGCATGTTATTGCGCAATGACGTGACATTTCCTAGCGAAGAGGCAGCCAACAGGGAAAACCCACCACCACCACAACCGCAACAAAGGTAACACTGGGACCCCCTTTTACACCCCTCACACCAAATTCAGCCCCTGAGCGCTACCGGACACCTCTCCTCCCCCCGCATTGCAACTCACCTGTCCAAGCAGCTGTTCCGCCATTGCTTCCTATCTTCATCCTGCTGCCTGCCTCTTTTCTATCACCCGATGCATGTTATTGCGTAATGACATGTAATGTGTCATAGCGCAGAGGCAGCCAACGGGTAAGAAGACAGAGAGTGAGGATGGAGCAGCGCGCAGGAACAGGTGAGTTGAAATGCTAATCATGCTGAGGCCTGGTGAGCATAGTAGAGCTGTGGGGGATGATCAAGGAAGGGGGGGGGGGGCAGCAGTGTGGGGGGCCTGGCAGAGCTTGAGGGCTCTGGGGCAATTGCCCAACTTGCCCCAATGGTAGCGCAGACCCTGAGTCTCTGCACCAGTACAGAGATATGGTTGTCTGCGGCATTAGAGGAGATGCAGCAGAGCTCACTGCAACCTTATGGCAGGGAAGGCCAACACCCTACATGCTGTGCAACTTGGTGTACTGTTTATTGATGTAGAACAATCTTGGTATAGATTTAATTTAAGAAGCACCATTGGTTTATAGCATTAATGTACTGGATGCAGCCTTACATGTACAGAGAAAAGGCAAATATTGTCACAATTCAACAGTGAAGGGCCTGCACATGACAAGAGTCTCGGTTCCATTATAAAGAGCTGCGTGTTCATTCTCCGAGTGAGGTCTTAGTGCGTCGCTAGAGATGCTGCTCTAAACATGTGTCAGCGAGATGGATGGATTTATTAAGTGAGGGAGGCTCACTGTGACAGTCCAGGCTGTGTAATATACAGTTAAAGAGCCTCATAGAGCAGAGGGGATGTGGGAATCAGCGGAAAGGAGAAGCAATGCTTGAACTTATCATACATCTCGCTGGGAGCCTGACAGGGGACAGAGAGCAACACTGAGTAACACTTATCATCGGCATCTGGCCAAGCAATGTTATACAGGAAAAGTACTTCATAAGCCATGATTTATAGCCTTTTACTGTGCCACCAGCAAACACTTCTTCTGACTGGGATAACATCTCATACTGTATAAATGTCTAGTCTAAGTACCATAATAAAACCGATGTAATATTCTGTTACTGTCTAGACAGAAAGTGAGGCAAACTCTTACAACTGGGGCACAGACTGAAATAAAAATCCTTAATAGTTTCCAACCCCTTTCCTATAGCCGTAAAGGATACCAGAGATGAATTTAGAAATTCTTCTTTTACTTACCTGGGACCTCTTCCAGCCCCCATAGGTTTGTATGTCTCTACCTGTCCTCCGTGGACTTCTCTTCGCTCAGCTGTTCGGCTCACTACTGCAGCCAAGTCACCCAGTCGTGCAATCCTGCGCATGCGTTGGCCCGGCGGCACATGTCCTTGAACATGCTCCAGTGGGCCGGAGCATTCTGCCCATGCGCGTCTCCCAGACATGATGTAGTGCGCATGCGCAGAAGGATGCACACCGCCGGGCCCATGCATGTGACTTGGCTGCTAGTGTGCCGAAGAACTGAGCAAAGAGGAGGACCAAGAGGATGGGACATACAAATCCAGGGGTCTGGAAGAAGGCCCAGGTAAGTAAAAGAACAATTTTTAAATTCACCTCTGGTATCCTTTAAAGAGGCACTGTAGTGAAAAATAGTAGAATGCAGTACATTATTCAAGTAACCCACTTTTATGAGAATTTTTCTGGTTTCCGCAGCAGGAGCACTTTCTATATACACCTGTATATTGGTCCTTTCCCAGTGATGCTTTGCCTAGGCTCATTTAGATATTAAAAATTCTACACCCCCCTCTAGAGCCTTCTGGGAGACCAGGTATATTTTTTTCTAGGCAAACACTGACTAAAATCATTATAAATTAATATTGCGGGGGAAAAAAATTTATTTTATTCATTCAATTATTGTCATTACAGTTCCTCTGTAGGCTTTCCTTAAATTTGGAAAAAAAAACATAACATTAAATAAAATTGTGGTTTCCTACTGTACTTGTTATTACCCATACAGTTACCATATTAGCTTTTGTGCACAAGTAATATTGTCAGTTTACAATTCACAGGTTCCCAAAGTCCAGTTTATCTACTCTGACAGCTGTCACTGCTTTTTACTGCATAGCTGCTGTATTTATATATTAAAATCTATCTAGTGATCTCTACTCAGCTCTTTCTGCTTCTCAGCTCAGTAAAGCTTAAGGTCCGTACACACGCCGGACTGGAGGCAACGACGGGTCCGCCGTCACCTTCCGCTGGGTGGGCATTTCAGGGACAGTCCGGCGTGTGTACAGTCTGTCGGCGGACTGATACGGCTGTTTCTGAACAGCCGTATCAGTCTGCAGACAGACTGTACACACGCCGGACTGTCGCTGGAACGACCACCCAGCGGGAGGTGACGACGGACCCGTTGTTGCCTCCAGTCCGGCGTGTGTACGGACCTTTAGTTTTGGCAGTTAGGTAATGTTTACTTAAAGAGAATCTGTATTGTTAAAATCGCTCAAAAGTAAACATACCAGTGTGTTAGGGGACATCTCCTATTACCCTCTGTCACAATTTCACTGCTCCCCGCCGCATTAAAAGTGGTTAAAAACAGTTTTAAAAAGTTTGTTTATAAACAAACAAAATGGCCACCAAAACAGGAAGTAGGTTGATGTACAGTATGTCCACACATAGAAAATACATCCATACACAAGCAGGCTGTATACACCCTTCCTTTTGAATCTCAAGAGATCATTTGTGTGTTTCTTTCCCCCTGCAGCTATCTTCCACTGAAGTGTCAGGCTGTTTCTTCCTGCAGAGTGCAGACAGCTCTGCCTGTATGTAATTCCTCAGTATGTGAAAGCCCAGCCAGCTCAGAGGAGGATTTATCCAGCTTGTAAAAGATAAGAGAGAAGAGAGAAGCTCCCCTAATATAAATAATACACAGGCAGTGTGCAGAGAGGGGCCTGGAGGGGGGAGATGCATCACAGAACCACAACACTGAAGAACTTGGCAGCCTTCCAGACACAGGCTGACAAGTCTGACAAGAGAGAGATAAGTTGATTTATTACAGAGATGGTGATAGTAGAACGTGCTGCAGTAAGCCAGAACACATTAGAATAGCTTTTGGGACTTGTAGGATGATAAAAAACAGGATGCAATTTTTGTTACGGAGTCTCTTTAATGTATCTGACAAAGGAATGTAAACAAAAGATAATGCTATCACCTCTACAGATGTGTCCAGAAGCTGCCCACTGAGCTTTCCACTGGAGAACAAAGTGCACTGGAAAGACAAGGGTTGATTCAGTAAAAAGTACAATCTGGGCCAAGCGAACAAAGTAGGAAAACATCCTCTGAAGAAGCAATGGACTGTTGCGATACATGTGAGGGGCAGCACGGCTGGTGTTTTCCTGGGGACATTTGTGGTAAGATACTGTTACTTTTTTATTTAAGAGGTCTCTGCTCCATTTGCACGCAAATAGTAGCCTTGTCTACTGTCTCCTACATTTCATACACCAGGACCGGGTGTCTGCATTTTATATACCTTTGGTTTCCTACTTTGCTCGCTTGGCCCAGATTGTACTTTTTACTGTATCAGCCCTTGTCTTTCCATTGTTATTTTGTGATTTGCATCATAGATCATTGTATTTACCATGACACTATGCCCTGCTGCATGTAGTAGTTTTTAATTGTTTTTATTTGACACGTTACCTATTTAATAAAGATTTTTGTACTTTGGAGAAAAGATTTCTCATTTAATATTGCCAAATGGATGGCATTTTCTCTGGTGCATAGAGAAGCAAATGATCTCTGCAATAGGATATGTATTTCTATTTGGGAATTAATTACTGCACAACTATTATGCTGCACTACAACTTAATTACTTGCTTTGTGTGGGTCAATAGCATTTTTCCTTTAGATATTAATAAATACTTTGGCTATAGTGAGAACTCTTTGCTAGCTTCCATGTGATTGCTTCCAGCTAAATTAGCACCCACTAATAACCATGAGCTGTGTCTTAAAGCTATAAAACTCCTGTTGGTCTAAGGCACATTTGAATTCCCTGTAGAACTGGCGCACACAGATGTCAGTAAAAATAAACAGTCTGCACTGGTACATATGAAAAAAGGGGGATGTCACAAATGCATCAGCAATGGCTCTGTCTGCCCTTAGGGTGAGATTTGGCAAAGGAAAATGCTGAGCAGCCACACCAGCTCTGCGTTCATCTTATACAAAAAGCTGTTTTGGCTCTCGGATGCGAAGACAGAGAAAAAAAATGTAGAAAATGTAGACGGATTATTGGCAACACTGGTTTAATGTGAACAACGTATGTTTTCTGCATGTTTACAAAAATCATTGTTTCGTGCAAAAAATATTTTGACGCAATTATAGTCAGTGCAAAAAAAAATAAAAAAATACTCAATGTGAGCATGGCTATGGATGCAGCCGATGTGCCTAGGAAGCAATCGG
This sequence comes from Hyperolius riggenbachi, assembly GCF_040937935.1. Classification (NCBI taxonomy): domain Eukaryota; kingdom Metazoa; phylum Chordata; class Amphibia; order Anura; family Hyperoliidae; genus Hyperolius; species Hyperolius riggenbachi. Next base: position 77,687,600 of record NC_090657.1, on the reverse strand, counting down.
GAATCTTAAAGGGATATTTAAGTCTGAAAATGTTTTTTAACTTACCATATTTTTCAGAATATAAGATGTATCTGCATCCACGCTGTCCCTGTACGCTAGAGGTGCATGTGCGGTGGGACTTACGCATGACATTGCAGAAGATGTAGGACCCGGAGCAAAGGGGGAGAGGATCGCGGCGGCAGGAACAGGTATAGTATGGAAGTGTACTGCAGTGTAGTGTAGTTAAGTGCAGTGAAGTGTAGTTTAGTTAATTGTACTGCAGTGTAGTTTAGTGCAGTGTAGTGTAGTTTAAGTGTAATGTTGTATATTGCTGTGTAGCATAGTTGGTAGGGCAGCAGGGATAATTGTAGTGTAATGTAACTGGTAGGGGCAGCAGGGATTAGTGTAGTGTAGCTGGGCAGTATAGTGTAGATCAGGCTTTCTCAACCAGGGTTCCTTGAGTACTCTGCAGGGGTTCCTTGGCATTTTCCCCTATCGTGGGGGAAGTATGATAGAGCACAATATAATAGGGGGTACTGTAACAAGAAGCACTAAATTGGGGGCTCAGGAGACAGTATAATGAGTGGCAGTGTAATAGGGGTAGTGAAATAAACAGCCACACAGCCATACTTTTAAAGACCATGCCTCCTGCAAAATAAATGCAGGGGTTCCTTAAGATCAAATAATGGGTTGCAGGGGTTCCTTGAGATCCAAAAGTTATTTGCAGGGTTCTTCCAGGGTAGAAAGGTTAAGAAAGGCTGGTGTAGATAGAGTAGCTTAGATACAGTTTTTGGGAGGGTAAAAGGCCCATAAAATGTCCCTGCAGAGTAGACGCACCTAGGTTTATTTTTATTTTTCCTGATTTGTGCCCTCTAAACCTAGGCCGGAGCTTCTTATATTCCGCAAAATACGGTACCTGGGGCTTCTTGCAGCCCTCTGGAGTCTTCCTGTGCCCATGACGTCCTCCTGACTCCCTGCGACGAGCAGTGGCAACCTACACTAAGCTGGCCCTTTCGCCGCCAGTCGCCAGCTACTGCGTATGTACTGCCCCGAGCTGTGCACACCCTGATCACGCTCCCGCGGCCAAGAGAGCTCTGAACTTAAGCAGTAGTGATTTATGCTAAATACAGCTCTCCGACAATGCAGCTGTCCTTGGTAGGTTTTGAGGCTCTATATCACTAGAGTTCTTGGAGCCCCATATAAAACTTGCCCTCGGGCTCCTTAGTTACACCACTGATCAAAAGACTCCCGCCTCCTGCAAATGCATTGACTAAGCTTATGCGCTTCTCAGCCCATATACACAGGTGCTGAGAACTGCATGCAATAAAGACATCAGTTCCACATAAAAGCAATATGTATTAGCAGGTACGCCTTGTGCAGTCTTCTATCATGGTACCCACTTTAACCTCTCTTGAGCATTACCCCATATGGTTAAAGGGGAACAAGTATGCTATGTGACTTGTGAGAAACCAACAATTGTATATTCTGGAACTGATGTCTCTATTACATGCAGTTCTCTACCGATGTGAGTATACGATTGTCTTTTTTCTTGCAGGTCGCTCGCAAGTCACGTAGCACCTAGGTTCTCAACGTGTGGTACGCATACCCCAGGGGGTACTTCTGATGGTTCCAGGGGGTACTCGGGCTTGATATACTTAACCAAGAATAACAAATTTAGAGTTTTAGAAAATGATAAGTCGTATTTAAACACCATCATATTAGTATTTTAGCTAATTAAAAGCAATAGTAAATGCTTGGAAATTGTTTAGAACCAATTATCATGTGCTAAGATTAAATATATATTTTTCAAGGGGTACTTTTGATAATGTTTACTATGCTAGGGGGTACTTGGTGAGTACGGGGTTTTAAAAGGGGTACAAACCAATAAAATGTTGAGAAACACTGACGTAGCATACTTGTTCCCCTTGAACTGCTTGAGGACCAAAGGCTTACACCCCCCTAGTGACCATGCCATTTTTACAATTCAGCACACTGCAGCTTTAACAATTTGCTGCAAGGCCATACAACTTAGCACACAAATGAATCTGCCTCCTTTTATTGCGACCAACAGAGCTTTCTGTTGGTTGCGTCTGATTGCTGCTATGATGACATTTTTTTTAAAATGTATTCAATAGTAAGTATAATAACCTTGGGGGAGTCGTGGAACCCAGTCTCTAAACACAGGAGAGCACAAAAACAAGAGGTTGGCCTTCAACACTGTGAGTTATGTCTGTGATTTGTGCTGGCTGGTTGTGAGACTGCTGGTTAGTAGAGTTCCAAACTCTACTGTCCTTCTAATTAAATACAGGGCATGCAGGATTTGCAGATTATCACACTGTCTTTAATATACATTTTACACAACATCACAACTTTTTTGGACATGAGGCTGTATGACAGGGGCGTAACTACAAATCATGGGCCTTCCCCAGCAAAACTTAGATAAAGCCCCTTAATATTTGCAACCCTTCCTTTGCCTTCCCTTGGTGACCCTCACAGCCTGGGGGCCCATCTTACAATGCACATAAAACAAATGTGGCCATCAGGATCCTCAAACCCATAACATATGTAGCCACAAAAACACCTGATCAGGAGAATCAGAGAAAGGGAAGGTTAGTAGTAAGCCCAACCACACACACACCTCTGGGCCCCCCTGCAGGGCCTGCTCCACCCTAGTTACACCTCTGCTGTATGCCGTACAGCAGATTGTTAATGAGGAGAGCTGAAATGTTGTTTGGCGTAGCAGAACCACAAGTTAGATACTTGTAGTATTGATAAAACATTGTTTTTGCATGTAGCAATAACAGATATGATAGAACGATCCTGTAAGTGGAAATGACAGAAACCAGAGTACATTACATGAATTCGATTTGGGTATTGGGTATCTATGTTGTCAAGAATCACTTTGTGTTGTGAGAGCTGTCTGCTGTCTGAGCCCCCTCCTCTCTTATTCATTTGCAGTCGTTAATGTAGTGCTCAATTTTGGTTCCCTCTAGGCCTCTGTAACACTCCCCATCAGACTTGAGACTGGCTGCATTTAATAGGCAGCGTAAATAGAAGTTAGTGTACCGTTCACTAACATCTCTATCTATTGTCCGGAGATTAAATACATGCCACAAATGGTTCACGCTTCATCTGCCTGCAAACCTTGTTTCACTGCTCCCGACTCTGACTGTAGAGAAATATTAAATTAATTTGCAGGTTGCAAGTATGCAGCAAGGAAGGAAAAAAAAGCTTTGTACTGCGGGGCATCTGAAGACAACATTAATCATTGTGTGGTGCCAGCAGAATTCTGAGTGATTGCAGAAGAGCAGATTCATGTCAGCTTGGATCTAGGTTTGATTTTTGGCAATACTTAAAGCTTAACTACCACTAAAATTAAAAATGTGCATGTATCAATACAGTACATGTTAGCATTACTAAATTTCACTATTGCTTCAAGCAAAATATTACCTCTTTTCAACATGAATCCTAAACTTCTGCATATGACCTAAAGTCAGATTATACATGGGCAATCTGGTTAAGGGCTCTGCCTCTGCCATAGGCAACCTGGGTTTGAATCTCGGCTCTTTCTGTTCAGTAAGCCAGCAACAATTCAATGAGGAGACTTTGAGCAAGACTCCCACAACAGTGCTACTGTCTATAGAGCTGGCACTTTGTGGCTGCAGATCAAGCACTTTGAATTCACCAGTAGAAAAGCGCAATGCAATATTAATGTTCTGCGTCATATATATATATATATATATATATATATATATATATATATATATATATATATATATATATATATATATATATATATATATATATATATACAGTGGTGTGAAAAACTATTTGCCCCCTTCCTGATTTCTTATTCTTTTGCATGTTTGTCACACCTAAATGTTTCTGTTCATCAAAAACCGTTAACTATTAGTCAAAGATAACATAATTGAACACAAAATGCAGTTTTAAATGATGGTTTTTATTATTTAGTGAGAAAAAAAAACTCCAAATCTACATGGCCCTGTGTGAAAAAGTGATTGCCCCCCCCCCCCTTGTTAAAAAATAACTTAAAGGTGGTTTATCACACCTTAGTTCAATTTCTGTAGTCACCCCCAGGCCTGATTACTGCCACGCCTGTTTCAATCAAGAAATCACTTAAATAGGAGCTATCTAACACAGAGAAGTAGACCAAAAGCACCTCAAAAGCTTGACATCATGCCAAGATCCAAAGAAATTCAGGAACAAATGAGAACAAAAGTACTGTGATTGAAATCTATCAGTCTGGTAAAGGTTATAAAGCCATTTCTAAAGCTTTGGGACTCCAGCAAACCACAGTGAGAGCCATTATTCACAAATGGCAAACACATGGAACAGTGATGAACCTTCCCAGGAGTGGCCGGCCGACCAAAATTACCCCAAGAGCGCAGAGAAAACTCATCCGAGAGGCCACAAAAGACCCCAGGACAACATCTAAAGAACTGCAGGCCTCACTTGCCTCAATTAAGGTCAGTGTTCACGACTCCAGCACAAGAAAGAGACTGGGCAAAAACGGCCTGCATGGAAGATATCCAAGGCACAAACCACTTTTAAGCAAAAAGAACATTAAGGCTCGTCTCAATTTTGCGAAAAAAAACATCTTAATGATTGCCAAAACTTTTGGCAAAATACCTTGTGGACCGACGAGACAAAAGTTTAACTTTTTGAAAGGTGTGTGTCCCGTTACATCTGGCGTAGAAGTAACACAGCATTTCAGCAGAAGAACATCATACCAACAGTAAAATATGGTGGTGGTAGTGTGATGGTCTGGGGTTGTTTTGCTGCTTCAGGACCTGGAAGGCTTGCTGTGATAGATGGAACCATGAATTCTACTGTCTGCCAAAAAATCCTGAAGGAGACTGTCTGGCCATCTGTTCGTCAACTCAAGCTGAAGCGATCTTGGGTGCTGCAGCAGGACAATGACCCAAAACACACCAGCAAATTCACCTCTGAATGGCTGAAGAAAAACAAAATGAAGACTTTGGAGTGGCCTAGTCAAAGTCCTGACCTGAATCCTATTGAGATGTTGTGGCATGACCTTAAAAAGGCGGTTCATGCTAGAAAACCCTCAAATAAAGCTGAATTACAACAATTCTGCAAAGATGAGTGGGCCAAAATTCCTCCAGAGAGCTGTAGAAGACTGGTTGCAAGTTATTGCAAATGCTTGATTGCAGTTATTGCTGCTAAGGGTGGCCCAACCAGTTATTAGGTTCATGGGGCAATCACTTTTTCACACAGGGCCATGTAGGTTTTGAGGTTTTTTTCTCACTAAATAATAAAAAACATCATTTAAAACTGCATTTTGTGTTCAATTATGTTATCTTTGACTAATAGTTCACGGTTTTTGATGAGCAGAAACATTTAAGTGTGACAAACATGCAAAAGAATAAGAAATCAGGAAGAGGGCAAATAGTTTTTCACACCTCTGTGTATATATATATATATATATATATATATATATATATATATATATATATATATATATATATATATATATATATATATACACACACACACACACATTAATATATTAGAGTCTACCAAAAATCAATCTCTAAACAGTGTCCATTCTCACTAGACTGGTTGCCACGTCTGCTCTGATCACCGCTATGCAAATATTCTCGTGCTGCTGCTGCTGAGCCCTCTGCTTGGTCCCGGTAAGCAGATCAGTGCCAGACTGAGGTGTAGGAACCCCTAATGGATTGAAAAAGACCAATGAGTATCCTTACTTACAGGGAGGATTCTCATTGGTTCATGGTTGACCAATGAAAATTCGTGGCTGGTGCAGGACTTTTGTCTAGGAGAAGGTGATATAATTTTCAATATTGACAACCGCTATTGAGGGGTGTTTGGGAGATCTGTAGGAATTACTTCTGGAGAGAGAGAGAGAGAGAGAGAGAGAGAGAAAGAGAAAGAGAAAGAGAGAGAGAGTGTGTGTGTATACGTGTGTGTGTAGAGAGAGAGGGGGGGGGGGGGGTAAATAGTGACCTTTAAAGAGGAACTCCAGTGAAAATAATGAACAAAAGAGTGCTTAATTTTTACAATAATTATGTATAAATGATTTGGTCAGTGTTTGCTTATTGTAAAATCTTTCCTCCCCCTGATTTACATTCTGACATTTATCACATGGTGGCTTTTTTGGCAGTTGGAAACAGCTGTTAGTTCCTACAATGCAACATGGTCCTGACATCACACTGTGGGAGGGGTTTCAACACAATATCAGCAATACAGAGCCCCCTGATGAGCCCCCGTTTGAGAAAAGGAAAAGATTTCTCATGGGAAAGGGGGTATCAGCTACTGATTGAGATGAAGTTCAATCCTTGGTCACGGTTTCTCTTTAACTACTGGTCTGGCTGCAGCAATCTGACAATAGTAGTACACTTGTAGCACCTGATGAAAAAGATAAGTGCACTCTCTATAGTATCTTCCTTCTGCTTTTTAGAAATGTGTAGCAGTCAGGTGCGAGAGTTCATATTTTAGCTGGATTTAAAGTACCTATTTCACAAAAAGAATTTTGTGGTTTGGAATAAATTTTACAATGTCAAGGTCATCTGAAAAGTGCATTGATGGACGCCATGAATGAGCCAATTTAAAAATGGATGGAAACTTCAAAGTGTGATAACAATGAAGCCTTAATTCCACGGCTATATCACACTTTATTTTAGCAGATTGTTCTAATGAGCTCTATATATAGAACGATTAGGGGGCTCATATACCAAGATTGTTCTAACTGTAGCACAAACTGCTGAAAAAGTTAATTCTGGCCATAAGAGAAAGGTACCAGGACACACAATGCATCACTTTGCTGTGTTTGGGGTCATATAACAATAACTGAAGAGTATGCATACTGCATCACGGCAATGGTGTTCCCTGACTACATGACACTTCACTTTTCTGACAATTATCCTTCAATTTTAATGGAAGTAGCATTCTAGCATCTTGTGATTGTATTTCCTGTGTTAAGATATCCCAGATTTGTATTTACTTCAGCTGCGGCCACTTGGCATTCGAAAAGCTTGCTTAAGTTATTATCAACCAGAATTATTATTATTTAGTATGCAGCCTGTTTCTAGGGGTGTGCCAGCCGTGCGACCGCCCTGAGCGCTGAGGGAGGGGGGGCGCTGTGATGGAGTGGGGAGCCGCAGTCTCACTGGGACTCAGCCGCAGGGAGGTTGTCCTGACTTCTCCCTTCCTCTCCCCGAGACCACCCTCCTTGCTTCCCCCTCCGCTGCAGAGTAAGCACATGGAAGCCTCCTATTGAGCAACTCACCTCCTTCCGCTCCAACAGCCGATCACTTGCCACTGGTCTCCTCTGCATAGCCGCTGATCAATGGCTATGCAGAGGAGACCAGCGGCAAGTGATTGGCAATTGGAACGAGGAGTGGGGTGAGTCGCTCAATAGGATGCTTCCCTGCCTTACTCTGCAGTGGAGGGGGAAGCACGGAGGGCCAGCCCCCGGGAGAGGAGTCGAGGGAGAAATCGGGCCGCCCTCCCTGCGGCTCACCCCTACATCACCTATGGGGGGCACCTACCTATCTAACATATATTACTGGCTACCTATACTGGGGCACCTATGTCTGCCTACCTATACTGGGGGGACCTATAGATGGCTACCTATACTGGGCGCAACTAGACTTGGCTAACCTATACTGGCTCCACAGGGAGGGGGGCAATTTTTACACCCTCTCCCTGGGTACAATTTAGCCTAGAAACTGCCCCGTTAGTATTGGAATAGTGGCGGCATATTCCGCAGCATTGTACAGAGTATATTATCTTTTCCCTTAACTGTCCCCCAGAAGGGCTCACAATCTAATCCCTGCCTTAATCATATGTCTATGTGTGTATCGTGTAGTGTATGTATCATAGTCTAAGGCTAATTTAGGGGGAAGCCAATTAACTTATCTGTATGTTTTTAGGTTGTGGGGGGGGGGGAGAGACACAAATGCCTGGAGGAAACCCACACAGACACGGGAGAACATACAAACTCCGTACAGATAGTGCCCTGGCTGGTATTGGAACTGGGGACCCAGCGCTGCAAGGCGAGAGATCGCTAACCACTATGCCACCATGCTGCCCAGTTCCCAAGTCCTTTTCTAACTCTGATGTTCCCAGCTGCATGCCATTTAGTTTTCATGGTGTTATGCTATTGGCACAACCAGGGGCATAATTGCAAATCATGGAGCTCCCCACCAAAACCTTGATGGGGCCTCCCATGGTTCATTTCCCAATCGGAAATGCAGATGCTGCAGCATTTTAGGGGAGATTGTGCTTCAATGTTAAAGAGAAACCGTGACCAAGGATTGAACTTAATCCCAATCAGTAGCTGGTACCCCCATTCCCATGAGAAATCTTTTCCTTTTCTCAAACGGATCATCAGGGGGCTCTGTATGGCTGATATTGTGGTTAAACCACTCCCACAGTGTGATGTCAGGACCATGGTGCTGATATCACACTGTGGGAGCCTTGTTGCATTGTGGGAAATAACAGCTGTTTCCAACTGCCAAAAAAGCAAGCAGCAGCTACTTCCAGGGACATGACCTGCCAGCAGTAAAATTGTCACCATGTGATAAATGTCAGAATGTAAATCAGGGAGAGGAAAGATTTTACAATGGGCAAACACTGACAAAATCATTTATACATAATTATTGTAAAAATTAAGCACTTTTGTTCAATACGTTATTTTCACTGGAGTTCCTCTTTAACACTGTGTCGAGCATGCCGCTGCAGAGGTTTTCCGGCCGATCAGGACCCGCAAGAATTCATTTACTTGTTGAATTGTAACCTTTAGATACTAGCTAGCACTATGCTAGCTAGTATTGTCTTCCGGCACCCCCCGATTGCCCACAATTCCACCCCCCCTCCCACGATCGCCCGCTGGATACATTACCACGCCGGGATCCAGCGATCAAGCAGCCTCCAGCTCAGCTCCAGTCCTCACTATGGGGAGGATCGGGACTGCGCATGAAGTCGGTGACGTCAAGATGTCATGTACGATCCTCCCCATAGTGAAGACTGGAGCTGATCGGGGAGGCTGCCCCTATCGCGGGATCCGGGCAAGATAATGTATCCAGCAGGCAATCAGGGGGGATCCGGACACAATATTAGCTAGCCTAGTGCTAGCTAGTATCTAATGGTTACAATTAAACTAATAAATTAGCGCAGGGGGGGGGGGGGGGGGGGAACGACTAATAGTGCAAATCCTCCTGAGCGGCGTAATGCTCAGGAGGTTAAGTATAGGAAAATTGAAAAATCGCTTTAAAAAGCTCTGCGCATATCAATTTTCCTAGCGTTTTTCTTGGCAAAATCTAGGCACCAGAGGTTCTGGATGTGAGCCTGGCTTCAGGGGCATAAAGAGATCGTTTCATATTCAGTAGTGATGCATTTTGGGAAACTTACAGCTGAATTAGTGCAAACACCTTATGTTTTAAGAAGGCAAATTACAATCTGACTTGCAGATAGTTTGGCTACGCTCATAGTAGTGCATTGCGGTGTAGCTTAACGGCGACTCTGTAACATGGCTCGCTGCACTGCAATTAACCACCAATGCGACATTCACAGTGCGGCGGGGGCATTGCGGTACAATGGAGTGCAACATGGTAACAAACTGCATGCAATATGTTACCATGTGTAATGTGTGGCGGGTGGGAGCCGCTTTCCCAATATATTGCATTTCTGTTGTCATAGGTAACACAAAGGTCACTCTAACTGTGGCCTAGCTGACAGTAGTTTTGTTTTTTTTTATTCATCTATTTTTTCAGCATATAAATGTCAAACTTGACATTGAAACCCAATTGATAGTGATGCCTGTGTTTATTTGCATCACATGATGGCATCAAACCCTAGCAAATTATGAGATCATCTCTATGAATTTGTCCTTTAGCACATGATTATTGTTCCTTGCGCTGGCTTACTAAATATCCCTGACTGCGTGCTCAGGGTTAATGCCTTGCTGTTACAAGCTTCAGTTCTACTACAGTAGTGCACTGCAGAGCGATATATGATCTCACAGATTCTGGAAATTGCCCATGCTGCTGTCCTGGCAGAGTGACTAGCCATACACTCCATCACACAGGCAATGTCTTGCTGAGCACCCTGACAGCGAACCAGTTAAGAGCTGTAACAAGATGATGTGGCTAATTAAACAAGTGAGAAATGGTTAGATCAGAGATTGTTGCATATCCTGCTGCTATGTTAAAATACTTTACTCAGTGAATAGTAATAGCAGTTAATAGTTGCTTTATGTGGATAGTATTGCGCACTTAGCTATTTTCAAATCTGTTATATAAACCATTAATATGTATATATTTAAAGCAGACCTGCATCAAATAAAAACATAGAGGTGTCATTGGGTGAGGCAGCCAATACTATGATGTCATTGTCACTCATCTAAATAATCTTCCTCAACAATGTCACTACAGCGGCTATTGATTGTTTTTTGGTTGTGTGCTTTAGGTCCTGCAAAGGCATTATGATTGGCTGCCTACTAAATGTGGCCACAGTCATGTGGCAAAGGGCATGTATTACGGTTTTCAAAAGCTCAGCAAAACAGCATATGTCAATCTGGCATGACATCGGATGGAGAAACCTAGCACCGACAGCCCATGTTAATCAATGGGCTGTTTTACATCTAATGTGTTTTCATGATCATGGTAACACAATGGGCCTGATTCACAAAGCGGTGCTAACAGTTAGCACGCTAGTGAAAAGCCCTTTATCATGCCTAAACTCAGTTTAGGCATGATAACTTTAGGTGTGATAAGTTTAGGCATGATAAGTTTAGGTGTGATAAGTTTAGGCATGATAAGTTTAAGCACCAACTGCGTTAGCACCGCAGTGCACAGCTGATCAAAAGTTTTACGCTAGCAAAGTCTGTTGCACTTCGTATACAGTTTAATGGCGCTGCTTTGCGTGCGGGACTTTGCAAGCGATCTAAACTTATCTAAACTTATCATGCCTAAACTTATCACACCTAAACTTATCATGCCTAAACTTATCACACCTAAACTGGCTTTTCACCAGCGTGGTGCAATGGTTATCATGCCTAAAGTCTCTAACTGGGTTAGCACCGCTTTGTGAATCGAGCCCAATGACAGCTTGCTGCTTTATTCCAGATGTTGTGTACATTTTTGTAATCAATGTATTGTAAGCGCATAAATATGATTAAACACATACAATTGTGCAAAAATGCACCACGAAACGTGCACATGAAAACCTGTTCATTTTTGCAACTGACAAATGGGAAGGCAGCCGAGGGCAAATTTTTTCATAGTATATTCAGCCTCTACGGATGAGGTCATTTGGGCGCAGGGATCGGGAGGCATCAGATAGCCCAATCTATGAGTTGGGCACCCATTGTGGATAGTAGTCGAACAGCTACTACATAGGAAAGAATGGTTGTAGACGATCATAGACAATCGGTTACAACTAGCGGTTGTTTGGGCACCAGGACCTCTTCATGTAGTGGCACTATGTGAACCCTTCTTGTGGTAACACTCAACCAGTGCCGGGACAAGGTTTTCCAGCACCAGAGCCAGAGATTCCTAAGTGAGTCCCCCACCCCTGAATTATGCCCACCCTAGTATAGGGAGCAGCAGAGCAGGATCATCCACCAGGCAGCCCGGGAAGGTGTTTGGGGCCTAGTGGGTGTCAAGGGGCCTACCAGCCTTCTTCTCTGATCTCTCTCCATTTCAGCTTACGAAAAAGGACACAAGGTGGACCCAAATCTACTACCTTGCCTAGGGCTCCATTACATGTTAATCCATCTCTGGGGAGCAGATGTGTCCCTAGTCTTAAGTAGGTTCCCCCTCAGTATAGGCAGCAATATGTACCCAAAGTATCAGGTAGGTTAAGTGTAAGTGGTCAAATGTGCCCCAAGTATTAGGTAGGTTCCCAACCCCACTATAGGTAATCAGATGTGCCCCTGAATTAGGTAACCCCCTTCCTCAGTATAGATAGCAGATGTGCCCCCAGTATTAGGTACCCTCTTTCCTCAGTATAGATAGCAGATGTGCCCCCAGTATTAGGTGCCCCCCTTCCTCAGTATAGATAGCAGATGTGCCCCCAGTATTAAGTATCCCCCTTTCTTTGTATAGATAGCAGATGTGCACCCATTATTAGGTACCCCCTTCATTAGTACAGATATCAGATTTACCCCCAATATTAGGTACCCCCCTTCCTTAGTACAGATAGCAGATGTGCCCCCAGTATTAGGTAGGTTCCCAACCCCACTATAGGTAACCAGATGTGCCCCCAGAATTAGGTACCCTCCTTCCTCAGTATAGATAGCAGATATGTCCCCAGTATTAAGTACCCCCTTCCTTATTATAGATAGCAGACGTGCCCCCAGAATTAGGTACCCTCCTTCCTCAGTAAAGATAGCAGATGTGCTCCCAGTATTAGGTACCCCCTTCCTTAGTACAGATAGCAAATTTCCCCCCAGTATTAGGCTACCCCCTTCCTCATTATAGATAGCAAATGTTCCCCCAGTATTAGGTACCGCCCTTTCTCAGTACAGATGGCAGATGTGCCCCCAGTATTAGGTACCTCCTTCATCCTTCAACACTTGTGTTAAAATTATGGCTACGTTTATAGTGGTGCGTTGCGGCCTGGCATAACGGCCACTTTGTAATGTAGCTTGCCGCGCTGCAATGTACCACCTGAGCAACATTCACAGTGAGATGGGTGCACTGCGGTATACAAGAGTGCAGCATCATAATGCACTGCATGCTAAGTGTTACCGCAAAACGTGTGCAGTAAAAGCAACAGTGAAGCATACTTTTCATCGACTGTATGCTTCATTGTATGCCACTCGATGCATAGACAACATAAGGCCCTGCTTTCTCAATCCATCGCATTGCTTTCCTGCTGTTACAGGGAACACAATGCAACGGCCACTGTGAACCTAGCCTTAATAAAAAGTTACTATTAAAAAAATAAAATAAAGAAAGAATAAAGACTTTTGTTGTGGTAAAAATATCAAAAAGCATCCCTAAACTTTCACTTGCAAATCTTGCAGTTGCACGTAGATTCAGCACTTCTTTCTATGTCCCAGATGCTGGTGGTGGAAGAGAGGCATATGCCCGGTATTTAATGAAGAAGACTGTGCAAGACGTGGAGCAATGCCAAGACACCAGAGATCCCAGGAACCCCCGACTCATCGATCACACTCAGACTCACCGCTGAGCCTGTGGCCCTCTCTTGCTCAGCACTACCAGGACTATGTTATTTGAGGAAACACCTGCCCTATTGTTTACTGAAAAATATAACACCAGCTATAATGCTCACGGAGTAGCTGTATTGTTGTGTTATTCTCTGTGTTACTGATCTATTTATCATTCTCATAAAATTAATTTTACTGAAGACTTATGTACTTACATAAAATATCAAGACATAACTTACTCATATTAGTAGCAGAGAACTCTATGCTTACATTATTAGTACTGTATGTGTTTATCTATCACTGACATCTTGCACAGCGCTTTACAGAGTACATAGACTTGTCACTAACTGTCCCCAGAGGAGCTCGCAATCTAATTGCTCCCATAGTCATATTCTAATGTCCTACTAAATTATTAATATGTATTTATAGAGCAGCGACATCTTCTGCAACACTTTATAGAGTACTGAGTTATGTCACTGACTGTCCTCAGAGGAGCTCACACTCTAATCCTACCATAGTCATAGTGTACTGTCCTACCATATTATAATAATTTATTTATATGGCACTGATATCTTCCACGTCACTTTATAGAATACAGGTAGTCCCCGACTTACGAACGCCCAACTTACGAATGACCCACCGATACGAACGGCATGGATTCTCTGTTTCCATGGGAACAAGTCATACATTTTTTTTAAAATCAAAGAAAAAATGGCTTTTAAACTTGTATAAACAGGTACAAAGGGCAGAGGTGACACAGAGAGGGACACTGGAGGCACAGAGGAGGTACAAGGGACAGAGATGGCACAATGTTCCGACCTAAGAACAGATTCAGGTTAAGAACAAACCTACACTCCCCATCTCATACGTTAATCGGGGACTACCTGTACATAGTCATGTCACTGGCTGTCCCCAGAGGAGCTCACAATCTAATCCTACCATAGTCACAGAGTACTGTCCAACCACATTATAATAATTTATTTATATGGCATTGATATCTTCCACACCACTTTATAGAGTACACAGTCATGTCACAGACTGTCCTCAGAGGAGCTCACAATCTAATCCTGCCATAACCATAGTCTAATGTCCTCCTATATTTTCATTATGTTTTTATATAGCAATGACATCTCCTCCAACACATTACAGAGTACATAGTCATCTTACTGACTTTCCTTAGAGGAGCTAACAATCTAGTTTATAACATATAGTCTAATGACAATTTTTGAGGTGAACCAAATAACTTATCCCAATGTTTTTGGATGTGCGAGTGCCCAGGAAAATGGCAGAGACACAGGGAGAACATACAAACTCTGTGCAGATAGTGTCCTGGATCTGTGGGGCACAAGGGTTCCAGCATTACACAACTGGGGTTTTAGCACGTGACAACTTTTTGTAGACTTTAGTGTTGCCAGCATCGAGTTCAAAACACCCATATATTTTTTAAAGGCGTTTAACCCTTAGACTGCCGTAGACATCTTTAGACATTTTGTAATTGCTGTCACTATATGACGAAGACGTCCTAAGACATTTTCCGCAAAGAACACTTCTGCTTTGCTGCCAAGGTCTTTAGATGCTATGGAATTTCTGCATCTAAAGGTTTTTTTCTGTGAAAACTACAGAATTTCCACTTTTGGGGCTCGATTCACTAAAGTGTGATAACGCTTATCACGGCCGTCAGTATCACGTGATATCACTGCAGATCATGCGAACGGATTGCAGATCACCCGTTATATCTGCACACAGCACATCACGCAATCTGCTTGAAGCTTTGCGAGCGATCAGCATAGAACAAAACCACCCCCTCAAAAAAACCCTTTTATATACACACACTAAATAGTCCAATTCAAGACAGCAGGAAACTAAATTACACACTGTGCGTAAAGAATATCACGCGCAATGAATTACGCCGTATTGAATTAACTCACATGTTTCACAGCACCATTGCTGCTTTCAGTACCAAACTCTATCTGCTTAACACGCGAAGCTCCGTAATTATCACGTGAAAAGCACGCTTATCGTGTGAAGCGCAACATTATACCCGCGATAAAAATTAACACGCGAGCGCTAAACTTTTCACGCGCAACACGCTTTTGCGCGTGAAAAGCTTTAACACGTGATAACTTTGTTATCACGCTTTAGTGAATCGAGCCCTTAATGTATATACATATCCTAGTGATGGAATAAAGGTATGAATAGCTATAGGATTCACGGATGTTGCTCCTCTAGTTCTTCTCCCTATGGTTTATTGCACGTCACTCTACTGCACTGTAAGTAGCTGGGGGTTAGTGCACTCTTTTCATTTGGCTAGAGATATGCAAATAAGTTGAAGCAGAATTATGCAAATGCTGTTGAAAATCTATGCAGCTTGAAAATGGTCCAATCCCATGCTTCAAAGATTGGTTGAGCCCATTTGCAAGCAACATAGATTTCCATCATAATTACCATAATTCTGTATCAAATCTCAATTATTTGCCTTTAAACACAATCCCTACCAACTAAAGTGGACTATGGAACATGTAGAGCTTGTCAAATCATCCAGTCACCAGTATGCCAAAATAGCTGGCACAGGCGAGTAGCTTTTTTTTTTTTAAATAGCTGGCAGTCTAAGGGTTAGCATATTTAAACACTACTTAAGGGCCCGTTTCCACTTGGATAGTGATACGAATGCGGCTACCTCGCCGCTTCGCATTACTTCAGTATCTCCCAATGCGGAAGTATATTGGAGGAGATGGTACACGGGTGCAGGCGGAAGCGGCAGTGTGAGAATGTGAAGCATGCTGCAGATTCTCTGATCGCTCCACACAACATGCATAGCATGGAAACTATTCTATTGCCGTGCATTGGGATCAGGACACCTGCGGTGCGATGCGGCTATGTAGCCGCATCGCACCGCTTCCAGTGGAAACGGGCCCTTACAGTTTCATGATGTTCTGTTATCTCTCTTCTATTTTCAAATAAATATACGGTTTATATCAAATCATCAGACATCAAACTGGAAATTGGAATGTACAGCGAAGGTAAATACAGGGATATTAGGGCACCTACAGCTAATGCCAATATACAGATACTGCTAAGCAAATCAGTTTACATATTGCAAGACCAGCTGATCACGTGGATGTGAACGTTTCGTAATTTGCTCTTGTGACCAGCCATAAACAAATGTAAAGGTTGTCTGACGTGACACGGGATATGAAACATGCCCCTATAGTCCAAGTTCTACTTAGAAGTTGTGTTCCTTTTTTTTATGACTGTAAGGGTTAACGTGTACCTGAGACGTTACAAACACAAGGATTTATACTTAGCTGGGGTTCTCCTCCTGCCCCCTGTAGTCCATGGGCTCCCTCTGTGTGCCTCCGGTCCCATCTGTTCTCTCGCAGTCAGCTCCAGTAAAGACTCCGACAGAGCACTCCCATGGCCTCGAAAATTTTATGTCTGTGCAGTTACAAATCTTGACTAACTGCACACGTGCAGAATGCTCGCTGCCAAGGATGCGTGCAGCCTGGGCTGCGCATGTGCAGTAGTCCTAGTATATCGGGCTGACTGAGTTAGAGAAATATAAAGCATTTATACTTGCCAGGGGCTTCCTTCAGCCCCCTTTAGGCTGTGGGCTCTTTTACTTTCCTCCCAGGATACCCTGATTCTCCGCTGGCCAGCCCGACCTCCTTCTCCAGTAGACAGCGCATATTGCGCATGCACGACCCAGCCGTGCACGCACCTATTGTGCTCCGATTGCTAGGAGCTTTCTGCGCAGTGCAGCAGGACTGGTGGTGACTAGAGGAAGAGACTGGACTGGCCTGCAAAGCATGGAGGAGGACGCGAGGGAGCGCACAACCTTCTACCCCCTCTCATAGGTTTGACCTTGGCCTAAGCTTATTCCAAACCGAATTCTAACACCAAATTTGATCTTTCACCTAAGCCTCGATTTAATCTTAACTAACAATCTCTAACACTAACCTATCACTTGAATCACCACTGTTTCAAGCCGCCCAAAACTATTACCTAACCATAACATTAAGTCTACCCTAACATTCACCAGAAGTCTTATACTAACCTTCCCGTCCCTCAATACTAGTTATACATATCCAGAAGAAGAGTTCTGACATTCAGCCCCCGATGCTTGCACCAAAATAAATGGACACTAGGCTGATACTCTTTCAGGGCTATACTTAGAGGTGAGTTGTATCTTCATTCCTGGAATTCCAATTTAAATTGGTATAAAACTCAAAAATCCATTTTACACTCACTTAAGCCGATTAATAATTTTGCCAGTTTGCTGGATACATTATTTGATTTTCTTGTAATGAAGTAATTGCTGTGCAAACAAGGTATAGAAGTTTCTTTGCTCAAACCCCCCCCCCCCCCCCCCCAGAAGCTATTCTGCATTTTTTCAACAGCTTAGTATAGCTCAAGTAAATCAGACAATTTACTTTAGTAATTTAGTCACAATTGAAATCTTATCAATTCACTTTCAAGTGAAGTTGCAGTGTCAGTATAAACCATTTCAGTAACTTTATATCTTTTTCTTTTTTTGCTATTAGTTGTATGCTGATTTAATGCTTTTAGACCATAGATGAGATTTAAGATTAATACCACTTCAGGATGCTTTAAAAATAAATGCTAAGTCCTTTAATTATTAAGCATAGCATCTTGATACTTACTTAAGAAGAGAACATCAGGTGGCATGAACAAAATAAATTGATACTTGCCTAAAAAGAGGAATGCCATTGGATCTTATAGAAAGTTCCCACATCTTCCTCCAGACCGCCACTACTGCTCGGGACCCCCTTAAAATTTGTGCCTGCGCTCATACAAGCTCTTGTCGGATATGTGTCCATCTGCCACAATGGTAAGGGCCAGGATGACGTGGGAAGCTTCCGGACTCATGATCCAGAGGCTTCCCTGTTCTCCCTCTCTTCCAAAGGCTTCTACCCTGTTCCATGGGCACATTTTAATTTGTACCTGAGACTAAAGGAAATACGTTTTATACATACCTGTGGCTTTCTCTATCTCCTTTCAAGCGTGAACATGACGGGGGAGCGCGCCTGGCCGGACTGCGCTGACTGACGAGCTTACCGGACTGAATTGCAGAGGATCCAGGAGGATGCCCCAGGTATGTATAAAACTTCTGTTTCCTTTCACCTTAGGTTTACTTTAAGCTTATGTTTTTTTTTTCCCTAAGCCAGGACGTCACCCTTCCCTGACGTCCTCCTGAACTCCCAATGTAGGCCACTTATGCAGTAAGAAAATGTTTTCCATCTGACCTTCTCTATCATCAAACTGTAATAACCTTCCATAAAATCTGGGATCCCTGGACCTTCAACTCTTGACTATATGCCCCCATGTTTCCATCCACAATTTATCCTCATACCTGAAATCTTCTCCATCACCTCTGCTACCCTAGAGGAACTCGGATACCACCTGTGACTTATCCTCTTCACTCCTTCTTCCTATACCTGGTCAGCCAATCTCCTACTCTTTAGGTCCTTCTTATCGCCCCTTGCACTATCTGCTTCATATGAGGTATCCTCCAACCTGCTATGCAAGGTCCCTGATCATCGTGACTCATATAAATCTTGGTTCCTTTTAACTGTTCCATTTACTCTTCCCTACTCCTCTCTCTCTCCCTCTCCCCCCCTCCCCAGCCACCCCATCTTCATTGTCTAGTAATACTTACCCATGACTAGATGATGCCTTTTCGCACATATTCTTTTATTAGGGTAGATTGAAGTACGAGCCACAAGAAGATTGGCTGAAGATTTTGTTTTTCCTCTTCTTGATGATATTTTATTTGGTATACTTATCTCGGAAGAACTACTGTTGTTGCTAAAACACACCCTACTCTTCATACTACGACCTGTGATGTACCAAATATGTTGTATGTTTCTCTTAGTTCTCTTAATAAAAAACAGTGTTACAAAAAACTATAATAACCTTATTTCTTTATGTGTGAAAAATACCTTTCAAGCCGCTTAAATGAACCCCTAGGATACTGTAATTATTAAACAAAGTGGGAAATAGGGAAATAGGAACAGGACATTGTAAGCTTCTGGGACATGTTAGCAAAGCTGACATATCATCACTCATGCGGGTGACTCTTTTGCAGAGCGAGCTACGGAGTATTACTTGTTCACACACACAATCCGTGTTCCAGCAAAAAAAAAAGAAAAGGAAAAAAAAAAGACGTTCCCACCAGCACACACATATTTCATGCAGAAGTAGAGCTTCTGACGGCCCACCGCTGTTCTCAATGAGGCTGAGCAAGGCTGGATTGCCAAATACCCAGCATGGTTCCAGCATCAGAGCCACTGAACGCGTGATGTATGCTTGCTGCAATCTTTAATAACGCACCCAGTGGACGACTTCCAATCTGGTCCAGCACTTTATTTACATATCAGCTAAGCAGGGAGATGCCGAGAACCCTGCAAAGTGTGCAAAAATATATCTCCCAAGCAACAAAGTCATCTGCCTGTGTCTCTGTGTATATATGAGCTGCAAGCAGGTGATGTTTATTTAGGCATTGTGCAGTAAATTCAAACATCTACAAATGCTGCATTCTTAGCTGGGAAAGACAGGCTTTATCTATTGTACTGGTACTTTCATCTTTTATATATTTGTGCCTGAGAAATGCCAGTTAAATATGGTCAGACTGAATGTTAAGGCAACAAGTGGCAGAGACCTGTAGGGGCCACAAATCCTTTCTACTTAACGTATTATCTGTAAATGGATGCAGAGATTATTATTATTATTGATTTATAAAGCGCCAACATATTCTGTGGCGCTGTACAAAGTAAGAAACAAACATAGGGTAGATAATAATACAGGCAATGGTGTGCACCAGTATACAAAATACATAGTTGGTGACAAAATACAAAATCAATACAATATACAGGATTGGTAATCACAGTGATAAAAGTAACATGATGAATAAAATGTATAATGTATTCCTAGACACTTAGGGAAGAGAGATTCCTATATTTGTCTGTATAAAGAACGAGAGGACCTGAACAGTGCATGGAGGACAGGTGATTTGATCACCTTTTTAGAAAGGGGTTATCACAGCCTTGCATGGCCGGATTTCAGGCAAGGCCTCATAGGCCATGGCCTAGAGCTCCAGGGTGCAAAGGGGCAGGCAGCAGGCTGGCACACTCCAGTAGTTAAACTGCCAAATATTTTGACCACAGCAGCAAGTACCTGCTACAAACTGTGCTACAAACACTCACCTAGAACCGGCCCTGCTTCTTCCACAGAGTCTGCAAATGATCATAACAGGTGGCTACAGACAATCAGGTCTGGGCCAAAGAGGCAGCCAACGGGGACAGGTTCCGTTCGGTTACCTGAACCAATCTCACCGACAGTTGCTCTTTGAGTCCAACTCGGCGCTCCACCCAGCTCCAACCTATCAGAGCTGTGGAAAGGCAGAAAAGTTTGTTGCGTCCCGTCATTTGTGACTCAGCGCTGCTGAGACTAACAGATAGGTCTGAGGAACTCCAGGGTGTAGGTGTAGAGAGAGTGACCTGCCTGAAGGAGAACAAATTAAAACAGTGTGTCCACTGCCTGATGAGAGACTGACCAGGGGCTTCGAGCTGCAGCAGATGAGGAGAGGAGAAAGACAAGGAGGTATGTAAATTGTGTGTCTTAAATATATTGATTTCTGGAACCAGTAAATGTGTGTGTATGTGGGGAGGGGTTGCCATTGACTGGGGGGGCGGCTGGTCATAGTAGCCTTGGACGGTAAAAACTACAAATCCGGCCCTACAGCCTTGTACATACATCCGAGAGATCAGGATTTGAACAGTGCAGGGCCAAGGCTGTACAGACGTGTCACTAGCCTCCAATGATGTGATCTGTTGCTAAGCGAGGGAGGGTGGGTTGCGGAGGACCAACAGAGTGCAAAGAGTGGGAAGAACAGGTCCTTCGACCAGCCCTCTACTGAGTCGGTCCACCAGGCTGATTGCTGCCTGAGGTGCAGAGGGAGGTTGCAGGCCGCTGTACACATGCTAGATTCTTCACAGAGGTCTTGGGTGGGTTTAATCAAGCGTGAGTACAAGACTTCAATTGTTAACATGTGAAATATGTTACCACAGGAAGTAGTAATGGCATTTTTTGTATCTGCTTTTATGAAGGTCTGAGTTACTTTCCTTACGCTGATGGGCATTCCCAGCTATACTTCCTGGGTAGAGGATAGTGATTCAGTCAGAAAGATCGTTTTAACACTGTCAGATTTTCTTTTCTTTTTTTTAATCAAACATAGTTTATTCTAAAAGACAACAATAAAGTTAACAAAAACAGTTGTAGTCAGAAAGACACAAATAGATCAGTATAGAGCCATAAAAAAACACAATCAAGAAAAACACATATCAGGCATAAAATAAAAATCAGGTGGAGCTATGTAACCTGAATCATCCTGTGGTAACAAATACCGTGTTCCCCGAATTTAAGACATCCCCTTAAAAAAAGCCCTAGCCCATATTTCGAGTAAACTCAAAATATAAGACATCCTCCTAAAATAAGCCCTAGTCACAGTGAGCGCTAGGGTCCTGCTCCGTTCAGCGTATACACCCCCCCCCCCAATCGCTCACTAACCCGCCCGCCCGCTTGCTTTACCTCCTCTGTGCCTGGTCCTGTCCCCCTCCGGATCCCCCTGCGGTTAATGCCGGGCATAATTCAAACCGCAGATCAGCTCATGCAGCCCTGTTACAGCGTCGCCCTGTACAGGAAGTAAACAGAGATCACTTCCTGTATACGGCAACACTTACTGGACTACATTAGCTGCCTTCGCCGCTGATCTGCAGTTTGCATTATGCCTGGCATAAACTGCAAGGGGATCCAACTTTCTTAAGGAGGGGGACAGGAGCCAGCACAAAGCAGGTAAAGCAAGCTGGCAAGGGGGGGAAATCTGTCTACATAGACTTGGGGGAATCTGCCTATATACACATGGGGGAATCTGCCTATATACACTTGGGGGAATGGGGGAATCTGCCTATATACACTTGGGGGAATGGGGGAATCTGCCTATATACACTTGGGGGAATGGGGGAATCTGCCTATATACACTTGGAGGAATGGGGGAATCTGCCTATATACACTTGGGGGAATCTGCCTATATACAATTGGGGGAATTTGCCTATATACACTTGGAGGAATGGGGGAATCTGCCTATATACACTTGGGGGAATGGGGGAATCTGCCTATATACACTTGGAGGAATGGGGGAATCTGCCTATATACACTTGGGGGAATCTGCCTATATACACTTGGGGGAATCTGCCTATATACACTTGGGGGAATCTGCCTATATACACTTGGGGGAATGGGGGAATCTGCCTATATACACTTGGGGGAATCTGCCTATATACACTTGGAGGAATGGGGGAATGTGCCTATATACACTTGGGGGAATGTGCCTATATACACTTGGGGGAATCTGCCTATATACACTTGGAGGAATGGGGGAATCTGCCTATATACACTTGGGGGAATCTGCCTATATACACTTGGGGGAATCTGCCCCACAAAATATAAGCAGTGGATAGCACATATTTTGGAAGGAAAATTAATATGACAGTGTCTTATTTTTTGGGAAACATGGTAGTACAATAAAAGAAGAAATATATACATACTAATAAAAAAGTCTTGATTCTACCACCACACATTATGTACTTCTCTGAAAAATGACAAGCCCACTCCTCTCCCAAAGAGTCTATCCCTTATTAGATCCAGCCACCTCCAGGGTATCAAGCCATTTACTCCATATATTTTCAAACCGACCTGCGTGTCCCCTATGCACATGCACCAATTTTTCCAGTTTAAGATATTTGTTGAGTTGTTTAACCCATTGGGTGTAGCAGGTAGGAGGGTTCTCAACAATTCAATGTTTTAGAATTAGCGGTTAAGGATAGGCATCAGCAAGGGGGTTTGTCTGGGGGGTTATGGTCACTTGTCAGCAAGGGGGTTTGCCCCAGAGGAGGGGGTGGTTAACCTATTTTGGTTCCTGGACGTAGAAACTACGTCCAGGAACCAAGCGCGCTACCGCGCACTCCCGCGGCCAATCGCGCGCGTGCACGCGCACTCCCGGCCACGGATTCGGTAGCCAAGGAATCAATGTATCGGGCTATGGTGCCCGATCACTGATTCCTCTCCCCCGCTGAAAAAGCGACAGCTTCACTCGGAAGCTGCGCCTTTTCTGGCCGTTCCCTTCCCGATGAGTCACTCTAAGCGTGAGTTACGCTTAGAGTGACGTCATGTAAAAAAACTCATGGCCGCCATCTTGTGGCCAAAAAGTAAAACTACAACTAAAATTAAAAAAAAGTTAAACATAACACACAATTACATTATAAAACTATACTTTACATCCCACCCTCCCAAAAATACCCAAATAAAATGTTTAATATATAAAAAAAAAAAAAAACCATTACAATAATAAAAAAAAACATGTAAATATTTACCTAAGGGTCTAAACTTTTTAAATATCAATGTAAAGATGAAATATTTCTATATTTGTTTTATTTTAAACTTGTTAATAGTGATGGATGCAAAACAGAAAAAATGCACCTTTATTTCCAAATAAAATATTGTCGCCATACATTGTGATAGGGACATAATTTTAACGGTGTAATAACCGGGACATATGGGCAAATAAAAAACGTGAGTTTTAATTATGGAGGCATGTATTATTTTAAAACTATAATGGCTGAAAACTGAGAAATAATGATTTTTTCCATTTTTTTCTTATTCTTCCTGTTAAAATGCATTTACAGTAAAGTGGCTCTTAGCAAAATGTACCCCCCAAAGAAAGCCTAATTGGTGGCGGAAAAAACAAGATATAGATCAGTTCATTGTGATAAGTAGTGATAAAGTTATAGGCTAATGAATGGGAGGTGAACATTTCTCAAGTGAAAACGACGGAACCTGAATGGGTTAAAGCGGGATTTTCACCATAAAAATCAAATTTCAACAGCAACTGGTCTGAGTGTATTAAGTGATAAATATGCTAATCCTGCATTCAAAACTTTCAAAACGTTTTCTGCTGTTATGGTTTGGAGTTATCACATACCTTAGGAGCACTGGCCCTTTAATAGCCATTGCCAAACAGTTGCATGCTGGGGGGTCTTTTTATCTATAATATATTCCTCCTCTTCCCTTTATTTCCCTGCCTAGCTGCCTAGCTGAAACATGATCCTCTGCTCACTTGTGTTTACAAGCAAGGCTGAGGTAACTTGGAGGAGAAAAGAAAAAAAGAGGGGAAGAAATTACATCAGTATTTAGCCTCAAACGGTGGGCAAAAGACATGGTTCCCACCAGGAACAGAATTCTCTTCATTTACTATATAAAATTCAGTGAAATCAAAACGTGGACAGTACAATACATGTGTTATGTAAGTAGATCAAGTATTTATCTACTTATATATGTGTTTTTTTCCCTGGCATAGTATGGCTAATCCTCCAGCTTTAAGGTTAGGTGTCAGAAACGGGGGTTTGCTCACCAAAGGGGGGGGAGTGGAGGTTGGTTAAGTTGTTAAGGTTAGGTGTCAGGAACGGGGTTTGCGATGGGGGAACGGGTGCAGTTAAGCTTAGGCATTAGGAAAGGGGGTCAGGTGGGTTGGTTACGGTTAGGCATTGGAGGAGGGTTCTGTATGAGAGTAGGGCTAGATTTAGCTGTAGTAAAATAATGGTAATATTTACCAATATTATCCTAAGGAGAGTTACCCCTGTAAAATAGTAGAATATCGGTAAACGTTACCGATATTCTACTATTGGCTATTCCCCAGCGCCCAAATTTCCTGGCGCCTTTATTTTGTGTAGGCTTATTATAAACCAATCATTCTAGGTGCATAAGATAGTTTCAGGTTCATTTTTGGTTGACTAAAACAGCTCTGGTTTTTCTTAAAGTTAATATACTGTACATACGGTATATGATGTTGCTAAATGCAGTACAAATAAGCTAAAGAAAACATGGTGAACAGTAATATAGGACTAAGTGATCAATGCAATTTTTAATGCATATATATATAGAGAGAGAGAGATAGTATGATCTAAGAGAGAACATACACATCATTTATTTTATCCATCTTCCGTTCTTAGCAGGGGGCCTTCTTCACAAGATGTTCTCAGAAGGACCCCCAATTAACATAACACTGGCTTGCTAGTCTATACAATCTAGATAATAGCAATACAGGGCCTCTAGCCAGCATGAATCATTACAGGAGGGGCAGCCCTGTCGTCTTATAGGTCCACACAGTTCTCACATTCCAAAGAAAAGGTTAGACCTACTGTACTTTATATATTCTCTGGCCCCTGTACAAACTAACATGTCATGATTATTACATGAACATTTGTATCAATGCTTAATCAAGCTTACCTTTACTAGTCATCTGCTATGGCACAAACATGCATCTGGAACATAATTGTGGATCTGTGGGCATCCATAATGACTTCTCAAAAACAAATCTTATTCATTATCTATAAAATAACACAAAACACAAAGAAATATAAAAATCTGCTTAAAACAAGTACAGCACTTTTAAACCATCTGCATGGAGTGATTATTTTGTTCAGACTTTCACAAGCATCATGTGACCTTATATAATGCAGTTATCCCAAGTATGCACTTCACTGTAAAATAAAATGTATATGCCACCTCCTGCAATACCACAGTTACCCCAAGTCCATCAGTAGGTCATAGGAAGTCAGTTACCTTCCCAAGAACAATGGTCAAAGCATCATCTCCTCACTCCACAGTACTTGCTACTTTGACAGCAAGTGATCAGGGATGGTACTAGACTTTTTGCTGCCTGAAGCAAACTTGTGAGGATGCATCCAACTGGTTCTCTTTAAAGTCAATGGGAACCGTCGCCTAAAAAAAAAAGTCAGATACTTACCTAAGTAGAGGGAACGCTCTGGGTCCTAATGAGTCTTCCCTCTCCTCTCCCAGTGCAGCTCAAGTTCCCACGTTCGAATCCCCCGCCGCGGGGGACTTCAGAAGTCTTCGGGAGCCGAGTCCTCCTGAAAACAGGCGACTGCATACTGCGCATGCACGATTGCGTGATATGAAGTATGGAGCGGCCCGTCTTCCGGAGCACTCGGGCTCCTGAAGACTTCCCAAAGCCTCCCATCGGCAGCGGAGATAGCAGCATTTGACCGAATTGGTCAAATGCTGCTACAGGGCATCCTGAGCTACAACGGGCACCGAGAGAGGAGAGGGGAGGCTCTATAGGACCCAGAGCCTTCCCTATCCTTAGGTAAGTATCTGACTTTTTTTTTTAGGTGACGGTTCCCATTGACTTTAAATTCCAACTGCAGGGCCAGCAAAAAGCATTAATCCTTGTCCATATGTTTAAAGTGTGTCGAAATAAGTTTACATTTCATGTCTGAACTACAGGTTGTGAGACTACTACGGGCTTCTTCCTCCTAGCCCTTCTTTCTCATGGTGTAGTGTTGTCCCAGTCTAACCTGGGGGGATCGGGAGGCTAGTAGACTTCCTAAGGTTTGGTTCATTATGGTACTTTCTATGATATGGGGTTAGTGTTAGGCATAGATCGAGGAATATTAGTGTTAGGAGTAGGTGGGGGGTGGTTAGTGTTAGGCATAAATAGGTAAAGGTTAATAGTAGGGGTGGATAGTTCATGTTAAGCACAGATAGGGGAGGGTTAGTGTTAGTAGTAGGTGGGGATAGTTAGTGTTAGGAATAGATATGGGAGTTAGTTTTAAGGACAACTGAAGCAAGAGGGATATGGAGGCTGCCATATGTATTTCCTTTTAATCAATCCTAGTTGCCTGGCTGTCCTGTTGATGCTCTGCCTTTAATACTTTTAGCCATAGACCCTGAACTAGCATGCAGCACATCAGGGGTTTATGACATTTTTGTCAGATCTTACAAGATTAGCTGCATGCTTGTTTCTGGTGTGATTCATACAATGCTGCAAGCAAATAACTGAGCAGGGCTGCCAGGCAACTGGTATTGCTTAAAAGAAAATGAATATGGCAGCCACCATATCCCTCTCACTACAGTTCTCCTTTAAACAGTAGGTAGGGATGGTTAGTGTTAAACATGGATTGGGAGGGATAATGTTAGGAGCAGGTGGGGGTGCTTAGTGTTAGGCATAGATAGGAGAGGGTTAGTGTTAGGAGTAGGTGGTTAGTGTTTGGCAAAGATGGGGAGGGTTAGTGTTAGGAGTAGGTGGGGTGGTTAGTTTTAGGCATAGATAGGGGAGGGTTAGTGTTAGGAGTAGGTGGTTAGTGTTTGGCATAGATAGGGAGGGTTAGTGTTAGGAGTAGGTGGGGGTGGTTAGTGTTAGGCATAGATAGGGGAGGGTGAGTGTTAGGAGTAGGTGGTTAGTGTTTGGCATAGATGGGGAGGGTTAGTGTTAGGAGTAAGTGGGGGTGGTTAGTGTTAGGCATAAATAGGGGAAGGTTATCGGAGTAGGTGGGGATAGTTTGTGTTAAACAAGGATAGGGGAGGGTCAGTGTTAGGAGTAGGTGGGGATAGTTAGTAGATACGGGAGAGTTAGTGTAAGCAGTAAGTAGGGATGGTTAGTGTTAAACATGGATAGGGGAAGGTTAGTGTTAAAAGTAGGTGGAGGGTGGTTAGTGTTAGGCAAAGATAGGGGAAGGTTAGTGTTAGGAGTATGTGGTTAGTGTTCGGTATAGATGGGGGAAGGTTAGTGTTAGGAGTAGGTGGTTAGTGTTAGGAGTAGGTGGGGGTGGTTAGTGTTAAACATGGATAGGGGAGGGTTAATGTCAGGAGGAGGTGGGGGTTGGTTAGTGTTAGGGACAGATAGTGGAGGGTTAGTGTTAGGAGTAGGTGGGGATAGTTAGATACGGGAGAGTTAGTGTAAGCAGTAAGTAGGGATGCTTAGTGTTAAACTTGGATAGGGGAAGGTTAGTGTTAGGAGTAGGTGGGGGGTGGTTAGTGTAAGGCATAGATAGGGGAGGCTTAGTGTTAGGAGTATGTGGTTAGTGTTTGGTATAGATGGGGAGTGTTAGTGTTAGGAGTAGGTGGTTAGTGTTTGGCATAGATGGGGAGGGTTAGTGTTAGTAGGTGGTTAGTGTTTGGCATAGATGGGGGAGGGTTAGTGTTAGGAGTAGGTGGGGGTAAGGGTGGTTAGTGTTAAACATGGATAAGGAAGGGTTAATGTCAGGAGCAGGTGGGGGTTGGTTAGTGTTAGGCACAGATAGTGGAGGGTTAGTGTTAAGAGTAGGTGGGGGTAGTTAATGTTAGGCATAGATAGGGAGGTGTTTGTGTGACAGTTAGGGTACAAAGGGTGAAAGAAGAATATCTGTAAAACTACTGATATTCTACTAGGGCTGTGGAGTCGGAGTCGTGGAGTCGGAGCAATTTTGGGTGCCTGGAGTCGGAGTTGGAGTCGGGAAAAAATGCACCGACTCTGACTCCTAATGAATTTAAACTGTAATTAAAATAGAAAATATGATAAAATGTTCTATTTCTCAGATAATAGTCATCATAAATAATTTATATATACAGTAATAGCTGTGCTTAGTCCACAAAAATGAAATAAACCAATCATATTAGTTACTTGTGCTGCTTCAATAGCAGTCCCCGTATTTTTAAAGTCAGATATACATATCTGATTGTGACTGTACAGTATATACTGTATGATGTGTACACAGGAATCTCTTATATATAATAAATAACATCTATGCTGTAAGAATAAAGCCTGATGTGTAGCCGTGTCACTAATAGAGATGGTCAATGAGATGGAAATAATTCTGTGTTGATGCTGGTTTATCCAAATGTATGCACTTTCTTTGCTCATGAAATCAAATAATGTGATATGTTGTTAAAATTTGGTTTGGTGACTACGAATTAAAGGGTACCTGAGACGGATGAAAAGAAAAGTTTTATACATACCTGGGGCTTCCTGCAGCCCCCTTCAGGCCAATCAGTCCCTCGCTGTCCACCTCCACCACCTGGATCTTCTGCTATGAGTCCCGGTAATTAAGCCAGTCAGCGCTGTCTGGCCACGTGCCGTACCTACAGCCAGGAGCATTCTGCACCTGCCCAACAGTGCTGCGCAGGTCTAGTACGCTCCCGGCGGCGGAGTAGGTGCATGCGCACTACACCAGAGTGGCTCAAGTACCTGGACTCATAGCAGAAGATCAAGGTGGCGGAGGAGGACAGTGAGGTACTGATTAGCCTGAAGGGGGCTGGAGGAAGCCCCAGGTATGTATAAAACTTTAATTTCATCTGTCTCAGGTTTACTTTGTTACACAGTAGTACTATACTCTACATATGCACTCCCCACAGAGCTGCAGGGAATCCACTGAGAATGTTGTGCACATTGAACACAGTCTATCACCCATAAACCTGGTTCAGATTGTGCATGAAGAATATGTAATAGAGGAAGAATCGCCTCATTGTTCTGCAGAGTACCTGCACATCACTCTTACATGTACCCACAGTCACATTGCCTAGTGCCTGATCCATGTTCAGATTGTGCATAAAGAATGTGTAAGAGGAAGAATCTCTTCATTCCCTGCAGAGTACCTGCACATCACTCTTACATATACCCACAGTTACATTGCCTAGGGCCTGATCCATGTTCAGATTGTGCATGAAGAATGTGTAATAGAGGAATAATCGCCTCATTCCCCTGCAGTGTACCTGCACATCACTCTTACATGTACCCACAGTTACATTGCCTAGGGCCTGATAGATGTTCTTTGTTCCGGTCTGTACCTTTTACAAGTACTCTTACCAAGGACTAGTTTTAGTCTACGACTTAGGCCCCGTTCACATTACAAACGCGGACGGGCACGCATGCGGAACGCAACGCATACGAACGCACGCCATCCGCGTTTGTATGCGTTGCGTGGCTGATCCCATCACTGAAAAGTGAATGGGACAGCCATGCGTTTTGGCAAAAAAATGCGTGCAGCATGCGTTCCCGGACCGCACAGGTCCGGAACGCATGCAGTGTGAACATCAGACATTGCACTCTATGTGCGTGTCGCCCACCTGCACGCGTTTCCAAAACGCGGCTGGAAACGCGTGCAGTGTGAACGGGGCCTAAAGGGAATAAATATGACAGTCTACATATCTTTCTCACTTCAGTTGTCTTTTAAAATTCCTAAGCGTTGGCAGTTAAGAGACGAATTTCATGTTATATACTTTCAATCAACAAGATTGTAATATGCAAATTAGAGGAGTCATGGGAATCCTAAACTGAGAAGTCGGTGGATTTTTGTACCGACTCCACAGCCCTGTATTCTACTATGGCAGTTAATAGAATATTGGTAAAATGACTTATATTGTACAGAGTGAGCCAAGAGTGGGAGAAGAGGGTTGCATTGACAATCCAACACAATGGGCAGCACATTGAACACATTTTATAAGTGGTCAGAAACTTGTAAATAACTCCTGAAAGAATAAAGTTACGTTAAAACCAAGCACACCATTATTTTTCTTGTGAAATTCCCAATAAATTTGATGTGTCACATGACCCTCTTCCTATTGAAAAAACAAAAGTTGGATTCAAAATGACCGACTTCAAAATGGCCGCCATGGTCACCACCCATCTTGAAAAGTTTCCCCCCTCACATATACTAATGAGCCACAAACAGGAAGTTAATATCACCAACCATTCCCATTTTATTCAGGTGTATCCATATAAATGGCCCACCCTGTACTATAGTGGATAGAAAAACATTACCGATATTCTATGTCAACCACCTTTTCTTAAATGTAAACTCCTTTTTTAATTTAAACCCTCATGACCCGTGACTTTACCTAAACTGGGTTTTTGATGAGGCAGGATGGACGTTTTTGAAAGGTTGCAGGGGAAATGATGGAATTCTGCAAGCAGGGCTGACAAATAAAGGGTCACTAATGTGGGCCCCAGTTATGAATGATGCACAAATAGGAGTCATAATAAAAAATGAGGTGCTAATGGAGCTGACAGTAATGAAGAGAGAC
The DNA here is from genome assembly GCF_040937935.1 of Hyperolius riggenbachi. Lineage (NCBI taxonomy): Eukaryota > Metazoa > Chordata > Amphibia > Anura > Hyperoliidae > Hyperolius > Hyperolius riggenbachi. The sequence continues at coordinate 77,656,510 of NC_090657.1, read as the reverse complement.
CAAATGGGAGCCACAATAGGGGGATGCACCAAAAAGGGTCACAATGATGAGTGAAGCACTAATTTAGTCCACAATATTAAAGAAAGCATGAATTTTACCTTCCTACTGCCACAGCATACTGTCTCTCCCACAGCAAACATTACCTAGCCAACAGGCTTACACCACTGTGTAAACTCTTCAAAGGGGGAAGTGGGGAGTGGGGATTAAATTACCTTCTGGTCAGTGTCCTTATTTTATCTGAAATAGGAGGCAAATATGCATTAACTTCCCACAATCCAGCTGGCATTGCACAGTTCCTGCAGTTACGCAAAGACACCCAGACAACAAGGTAATAGGGAAAAAAATGTGTGACATATAGGGATCTATTTTGGAAAAAAAAGGGGGTTTATATATATTTTTAGGGCACTATGTTTTGGCATACTTTTCTAATTTGAATGTTACAACAGAGCTGTGTTGAAAACTTTTGGCATCAAAGTGAAATAGTAAAGATGGAAACCAGCAGAAATACGGTATCATTTTCTTTTTTCCATATCACGTCTCCTAAATCTGACAGTGAACACTAAAAACAATAGGACAGGTAAGATAAAAAAAGTAATTTCTTATTGAACGAGTTAAAGGGAATCTTAAAGCTAATGGGAACCGAAATTTAAATAAAAAAGTCAGATACTCACCGAAGGAGAAGGAGGCTCTGGGTCCCATAGAGCATTCCCTCTCCTCTCCCGGTCCCCGCTGTTGCGCTGGCTCCCCCGTAGCAGTATTCGACCGTTTCGGTCAAATACAGTTGTTTCCCCGCCGAAGGGAGGCTTTGGAAATTCTTCGGGAGCCCGAGTGCTCCCGAAGACGGGCTGCTGTACACTGCGCACGCGGAGCGACCTCTATGAGGCACTCGCGCATGCGCAGTGTGAAGCCGCCTGTCTTTGGGAGGACTCGGCTCCCAAACTCCACCTGGCGGGGGATTTGAACGGGGGAGCCAGCGCAGCATCGGGGGCACCGGGAGAGGAGAGGGAAGACTCATTAGGACCCGAGCCTTCAACCTCCTTAGGTGAGTATCTGACTATTTTTTATTTAAATATGGATTCCCATTAGTTTTACGTGATATAAGATGTAATGAATTGTATGTGTAGTACAGCGATGAAATAGAACATAAATAGCAAAGATATGAGTCTCATATTGTTTCCAGTAAAGGTAGAGTTAAGAGACTTCACTTGTTTTATGCAAAAGAGCTTCTCTGAGCTCTCCGACTAATTTAGTCAGAGAGTAGTGCTATTTTCTGAAGCACTTACACATCAAAGAAACAGTGAAAGAAAACTTCAGATAAGATTTGACTGCAGCGAAGTTTAAAGCGTCATTAGCTCTGTTTTTTAAACTATAAAACAAAGCAGAGTATCTTTTGTAGATTTTAAATATGACATAATTATGCAATGTTATAAAAAAAAGCTATATATGTGAAAATAAAAATGAGACTATTTACTTTGCTACTAATGTTCTAGTAATTATCCCTACAACACATACACTTTATTATAATGGTTTTTTTCTCACTTCAGTGCCACTTTAATGTGGCGTTTCACCCACTTTAATGAAGTCCACAATAATAAAGCACTTATTGGGGCCACAACAACAAAGAGGAAACTAATGGGAGGGGTCACAATTTTAAGGGCTCTTTCACACTACAGGCAGCAGAGAAAAGGCAAAACGCTGCGTTTTGGCTGCTGGCGTTTTCAAGGCGTTTTAACGCCCATACATTAGTATCAATTGTAATGAGAAACGCCGCGGTAGGCCCAGAAAAAGCGCCTGGGAGCGTTGAAACGCAACGCTCCAAAACGCGGCGTTGGACTTTCCTTTTACCTAGGAAAACGCCAACTTCGGCCGTGGCGTTAAAACGCCGAAAAAGCCCTCTGGTGTGAAAGGACCCTAAGGGAGAACTTGAAAGCTTGCTGGTCCATCCATTGATGTATGAGAACGAATTGACAGCAATAACAAGGCTATCAGCTCTATTTCTTCCCCTTTAATTGCTAAATTCTAAAATCTCGATTAATTATAGCCCACACACCTCTCCTGTTCTCCCTTCCCATGCTATGTGCTGTTTATACACTGCAGAGCACCACAGGTAACACAGAAAAATGAAACTGTAAAGTGTGTACAAACCTAAAGAGATGACTAACAATTACACAAAATGCACTAAAAGTGACCAGGAACCCAGTCAAGACGTCTTCAAGGCACAGGCACTACAGGCGACAAAAGACCACGTTTGTGTGAGGTATACCCAAAGCCACGGATTGTATAGTAGTCAATCACACAGCTGCAGAAGCGCAGATCATGACTGGAACTTTTCCTGCTTCCCGCCCAGGCTCGAGACCGAGTCAGCCTCAGCGGGGCCCTCTGACAGCTGTGAGGCTGCCTACTGAGATGCCAGAGGGAATCTGTTGCTCTGCTGGATACAACTGGCCTGAACTAACTAGTGGGAGGACTTACAGGCAGCTGTATAGTCAGCCCCGTTCAGAGAAGCGGTGGGCGGAGCTTATGTGGGCGTGTTGTAATCCTGTCATGGTCAGCTTACATCTTAGGTATCTATTTTCATATCATCTTTTTATTATTTTGGAATATATGATTTCTGCTGGTTTGGGTAATCACTGATGTAGTAGGGCCTGTGGTGATCCTGTCATGGAAAGCAGACTTGTTCTCAGGTATGTATTTTGGAAGATGTGGTTCAGGGCAGGTGCTTTGGCTAATCACTGATGTAGTGTGACAAAGGCAGGAGAATAGGGTCTGTTCTTTGCAGTTACTACTAGCCAATTTTTATATTACATAAAATGAGCCTACTTGTTTTATTTGTGTTTAGATGTGTAAACCTAGTTATAAAGCTAGCCATACATAAGTGGATTATGGCCCAGTATACCTACCTCAGTGATCTCTATCGAATTGGAATTTGATCAGAGGGATCGATTCCTACCAAACATGACTAGCTCAATTTTGACAGATTTCAGCAGAAATCTGATCATGAATCGATCTAACTGCAAGAATTGTATAGCTGAATGCAGTTTAACAATATGACCTACCGCCGAAATTGAGATCAGACTTTTGATCGATTAGCTGCACAAAATCAATTGAAAATCAGTCAGATATGATGAAGCAATAGATTACCGGCGGATTCAAAGTGATTGAATCTGCCAGAGATCGGTCAGAAAAATTGATGCGTGTATGGCCAAGCTCAAAGAAGCGAGGAACAAACTAAATTGCAGCATCTTTAGTCAGAACTGAGGAGTCGGAGCAATTTTGGGTACCTGGAGTCGGAGGTTTAATAAACTGAGGAGTCAGATGATTTTTGTACCGACTCCAAAGCCCTGTTTTATTTTATTCTCGACTTTTTAAAACCTGATCACTAATTTTGGGTGATCAGATTTTGTATGGGACCAATCAGTGCTTTAACAAAAATGTAATTTTTTGTAGAAAAAAAAAACTGTTTTCTGAGCATCACCAGATTTATTTAAAAAAAACAAAACACACACACATCAGAAATCTAGGAAATTGTGTAATGGAATTTCAGGCAGCATGTGTTTGTTGTTGCTTTTTTTTTTTTTAGGTAGGGCTCACGCTTGCCAAAAATCACGTGCGTTTTTCACAATGCGAAACCGCACATAATGCTTCCCAATGCATAATTGTAGTGCAGTTGGAGCAATGTACGTTTTCCTGCTGCAGGAAAAAAAAATATTAACAGTTCTGATTTTTGCGCATCGCATGTAATTCCCTATTGCCAACAGTCTCTGCTCTCAGCTTACTGTCATCTAATGTTTTTATGCAAAACCAAGTGTGCCCCCCCCCCCCCTTAAAGGATACCTTTGTCCTAAAGGAATTCTGTGATTGATGCTCTGTGAGTGTGGGGAGGCTTACCACACCTCCTGTGGTCCCGTGTCTGTCTCCGTTTAGCTGTAAAGCAGCCCTTTCCAAAGTCCTGCTCGGCGCAGTATGTCTGCGGGGGTACGTGGGCACTCCCACGAGAAGACGTACACGCTGCTTGTGCCCTCTGACCCAGGCATACTACATGCGCAGTATGTCCGCTTGGGCAACTTGTGATCATGCTTCCCGTCTACCTCCAGTCCAGTGCGCGCATGCTGCCTATGTCTTCACAGAGGAGTACGCAGGTAACCCCGCAGACATACTACGCCTGCACAGACCTCGCTGGCCCGGAGTTTGGAATGGGCCGCTTTACAGCTAAACGGAGATAGACGCCGGGACAAGGGAAGTGCGGTTAGCCTATGCGCACCTTCCCACACAGGATGTCAATTACAGAATTAATTTAGGACTAAGGTATCCTTTAATATTAACCACTTCAGTACCAACAGTCTCTGGCCCATTAACCTCCCTGGCGTTCTGATAATGCACAGGCGCACGGCTGCGCATGGTTTTTTACACTTAATTTTTTTTTAATCATGTAGCTAGCCTTGCGCCAGCTACATGATACCCCCCTCCCAGCGGAATCCCACCCACCCTTCCGATCGCCGCCGGCGATTATAGCCTTCAGGAGATCCCATTCTGAACGGTATCTCCGCCAGGGCTTCCCCCGTCGCCATAGCGACGGCCGGAATGACGTCGTCGACGTCAACGATGTTGTGACGTCATAGGGAGTCCCGATCCACCCCTCAGCGCTGCCTGGCACTGATTGGCCAGGCAGCGCACGGGGTCTGGGGCGCTCGTTACGCGGCGGATAGCGGCGCATCGGCGGCGAGCGGCTACAACACGCAGCAAGCAAAGTGCTTGCTGCGTGTTTTAAAAAAAAATTATTAAAGCGGCACCCTCCTGCGTCTCTGGATGAGCTCAGCTCGTCCAGAACGCTCAGAAGGTTAACAACCAGAAACTGCTGGTACCAAAAAAAAGGGTTCACTGCCATCATGCCGCATGACCCGTCGCTCTCGCAATTAGTGCCACTCTCCTGTCGCGGCAGCCCACTCATTCTGTTGTTGCTATGACAGCAGAGCTGCGTGAGATGGTCAAGGGCTGATTTTATTGGCTCTTGACCCTGTGATCACTGTGAGCCAGTGATTGATTAGGCCACTAGCTGCTCTGTTTTCATACAACACGATCTGAATAATCTGATCCATAACATGATCATTCACTAAAAATTGTATCATGAATGGGCTCTTTTAAGCTTTGTTCACACTTGTCAGTGTGAGTGTATTTTACTTATTCTCATGCCTAAAAAGAGATGTGTTTCTTACAATAATTTAAGATGTGCAATGTCCGGGAAAAAAAACTAGCAATGTTGCCTTTTTTTATTTTTAAATGCCAGCTCCGAGACACCTTTGGTGTGAATGAGCCTATTAACATGGGCTGTTAGTGCTAATGTGTTTCTGCCTTCTAGAAAGATGAAAAACACAGTTCCCATTTATTAATCTAAGTCCCTGTGTGAATGACCACAGGTGTGTATTAGACGGCGCCGCCATTCACAAAAAACGATACTTACACATCCACACATTACTTCCTTTTTTTTCATTAAAAGGCATTTGTTTAACATCTAAAATGAATCCCTTACCTCTCACACTCCCCAATAGTTACCCCAAAAACTTTTTGTAAAGAAAAAAAAATTACAATGAAAAAAAAAATTACATAGTTAGGGACTGAACTTTTTTAATATGTATGTCAAGAGGGTAGATTACAGTTACTTTATAAATGATGGGCTTGTAATTAGGGATGGCCGTTAAAACAAAAAAATGCACTTTTAGTTCGCAAAAAAAAAATATTGGCGCCATACATTGTACTAGGGAAAAATTTTAAACGTTACAATAACCGGGACACATGGGCAAATAAAATGTGTTGGTTTTAATTACGGTAGCATGTATTATTTTAAAACTATAATGGCTGAAAGCTGAGAAATGATGATTTTTTTTCCCAATTTTTTTCTTATTTTTCCTGTTAAAATGCAGTTAGAATAAAATAATTCTTAGCAAAAAGTACCAAACAAAGAAAGTCTAATTGGTGGTGAAAAAAAGATGTAGATTGTTTCGTTGTGATAAGTAGTTATAAAGTTATAGGCAAATAAATTGAAGGAGCGCTGACAGGTTAAAATTGCTTTTAAGGGGAAAACCCTTGGAGGTGAAATGGGTAAAGAAGGCAAACTTTTGTTTTGCACAAAAAAAAAATATAGATACTTACCTAAGTAGAAATTAGTTTCTCAATGGTCCAGAGGCTTACTGATCCATCCACAAGCCTAGCATTGCTGCGCAGGTCCCTCTGTACATACCTGACAAGAGACTGCAGGTTTTGCACTTGTGGCTGTGCTCCCATCCGTGCACAAGCGTGGCCATACTATGCAGCCAGGCATGGGCAGTAAGCCAAAGCCACTCGTCCCTGAGCGGCTTTGTTTACGGTACAGGCACAGCCATGCATGCGCAGTGCAGCCACACTTGTACATGAAGGGGAGCTAGCCGTAAACTAGAGAGGGTCCGGGACAGCGATAGTGGGGTTGCAGAGGACAGGGCTGAGGAGTCGGAGCAGTTTTAGGTACCTGGAGTAGGTGGTTTCATAAACTGAGGAGTCGGATGATTTTTGTACCGACTCCACCACAAAGGATATGGAAAGACTCTACCTCGGTAAGTATGTAACTTTTTTTTTTCATGTTACATGTTTTTTCAATGTATACATACCTGCATTATATTTTATATTTTATGTTGTTTGGAATAGTAAAGGTTTCTATTTGATAAGCAAATACTCAAATTGTGCTGCTTGTGTCAAAATGTAAAAATCAGTTACCTGCTCCATAGGCTCGGCTTAGCTGATCCAACAGACCTTTTTGTTGACCCTTGCCATAAATGCAGTTTGATCAGGGAGATTATAATGGAGCACATTGATTCTTTGGCTTTTTTATATTTGCTGAAATGGTGCAAATTGGAAATAAGTGAAATATTTTATATTATGGGATTTCATACATATATATATTTATGTAGAAAGAGGTTTAATTGATCTCTGTGTCGCCTCCCTGAGGCCCTTGCGTGTTATATCTATGCTCCAGTGGCCCAAGCACTTGGCATATTGGTTTGACAGTGACCTTTGGAAAGAGAGCTTGTGACCTTTGCTGTAGTAGCCAGAGGCAGAGAAGGCTTCAGAGAATAACGTGACCCCCTAACTCAGCAATAATGTTACACTATGATTACAGTGTAGACATGGGGTCACACACTTACCACTTCTCTATAGCATGCCAGAATCTGTGTATTACGAGGAGTTCGCTGCTCTGGCCAAAACACAAGATCTGCTGCCAGCTTTACAAAGGGGATACCTGAAGTCTGTGTCATAGTTAGTTTTCAAAGAACAGGGAGGTCTCAATCACTGTATGCCAGTTTAACATAGAAATCTCTGGGGGGGAACAATGAGAACAGTGGTAATTGTGCTCCATGTGGCACCTGCTTATATCTTGTTAAACCGTTAATGCAAACAGAGCTGTTTCTTCCAAAATAATTCAGACTGCAGGTCATATTATCATAAGCCTTTACTTAAAGAGACTCCGTAACAAAAATTGCATCCTGTTTTTTATCATCCTACAAGTTCCAAAAGCTATTCTAATGTGTTCTGGCTTACTGCAGCACGTTCTACTATCACCATCTCTGTAATAAATCAACTTATCTCTCTCTTGTCAGACTTGTCAGGCCTGTGTCTGGAAGGCTGCCAAGTTCTTCAGTGTTGTGGTTCTGTGATCCATCTCCCCCCTCCAGGCCCCTCTCTGCACACTGCCTGTGTATTATTTAGATTAGTGCAGCTTCTCTCTGTTCTCTTATCTTTTACAAGCTGGATAAATCCTCCTCTGAGCTGGCTGGGCTTTCACATACTGAGGAATTACATACAGGCAGAGCTGTCTGCACTCTGCAGGAAGAAATAGCCTGACACTTCAGTGGAAGATAGCTGCAGGGGGAAAGAAACACACAAATGATCTCTTGAGATTCAAAAGGATGGCTGTATACAGCCTGCTTGTGTATGGATGTATTTTCTATGTGTGGACATACTGTACATCAATCTACTTCCTGTTTTGGTGGCCATTTTGTTTGTTTATAAACAAACTTTTTAAAACTGTTTTTAACCACTTTTAATGCGGCGAGGAGTGGCGAAATTGTGACAGAGGGTAATAGGAGATGTCCCCTAACGCACTGGTATGTTTACTTTTGTGCGATTTTAACAATACAGATTCTCTTTAAAGGACTACTATAGGGGGGGTATGTAGAAAAAGAGTTGAACTTACCTGGGGTTTCTAATTGGTCCCCTGCAGACATCCTGTGCCCGCGCAGCCATTCACCGATGCTCCGGCCCCGCCTCCGGTTCTCTTCTGGAGTTTCCGACTTTAATGTCGGAAAACCACTGTGCCTGTGCGGCCGTGTCCTCGCTCCCTCTGACGTCACCAGGACCGTAGTGTGGAGGCGCAGACCGTACTGGGCCGCGCAGGCACAGTGGTTTTCCGACATCAAAGTTGGAAATTCCAACCACCAAAAAAAGAGCATCTTAGCGCTTGTCGGCAGCTTACGCAGGCGCACTAGCACTATCCCGCTCAGCTTTCTTCAGAGAAAGTCGGGCAGGATCGGGTTCGCGCTACTGGACAGGTGCAAGCTGACTGCACAGTGGCACATACCCGATCGGGCTTGGCTATTTCCACCGGAACACAAGTGGAACAGTTGTAGTGTGAATGTGCAGGGAGGCCACTCTTCGGGGGTCCCAGTGCTGGAACAGGCTAAAGTGTGAGGACGCCTCTTTAGGATCCAGAGGTTGCCCCCTCCCGAGGCAAGTATTTAATTGTGACCTTCGCAAACCTCACAGGTTTGCTTTAAAGAGACACTGTAGTGACATATAGTAGAATGCATTAAATTATTAAAGAGACTCTGTACCAAAAATTACAATGTTTTTTCTACCATCCTAAAAGTTCCTAAAGCTGTTCTAATGTGCTCTGCCTTACAGCAGCACTTTCTACTATCACTGTCTCTGTAATAAATCAATGTATCTTTCCCCTGTCAGACTTGTCGGCCTGTGTCTGGAAGGCTGCCAACTCTTCCTGGTCTGTTTATGCACAGTCTCCAGGCCCCTCTATGCACACTCCAGTGTGTGTGTATTTACATAAGCCAGCAGCGTCTCTGCTATCTTATCAGTGATAGAAGAGAGCTGGATAAAAATCCTCCTCTGTTAGGCTGTGAAAGTAGCTGGCTGACACATACTGAGGAATTACAAACACATGCACAGGCAGAGCTGTCTGCAGGAAGCCTGTAATGTTCAGTGCATGAGAGAAGCAGGGGACAGAAGGTAAACACACAAATGACCTTTTGAGATTCAAAAGGAAAGCTGTATACAGCCTGCTTGTGTATGGATGTATTTTCTATGTGTGGACATACTGTACATCAATCTACTTCCTGTTTTGGTGGCCATTTTGTTTGTTTATAAACAAACTTTTTAAAACTGTTTTTGACTACTTTTAATGCAGCGGGGAGCGGCGAAATTGTGACAGAGGGTAATAGGAGATGTCCCCTAACACACTGGTATGTTTACTTTTGTGCGGTTTTAACAATACAGATTCTCTTTAAGGATACCCACTTTTACAGTAATTTTCCTGGTTTCAGCATCAGAAACACTTGCTATATCTATATACAGTATAGCTGTATATTGGTAAGGCTTAAAGAGAGTCTGAAGCCATAATTAAAATGGCTTTTTTGCTTAAATATAGCAGGGGCATGTGTGCCCCTGATAAAACGCCGCTATCCCGCGGCTAAACGAGGGTCCTTTCCCCTCCAAATCCCCCCTGTGCTGCCCGGGGAGCGCTTCCGTGTGAGGCGGGGCTATGAGCTGCAGCCCTGCCTCACACGCGTCTATCAGTCTTCCTTCACTGAGAGGGGCGGGGGAGAGGCGGAGATCAGCCGCTGATAGACGCGTGTGAGGCAGGGCTGCAGCTCATAGCCTTGCCTCACACGGAAGCGCACAGGGGTAGCAAAATCTACTACCAAGTTGGTCGTGATTTTGCAGGGGGGATTTGGAGGGGAAAGGACCCTCGTTCAGCCACGGGATATCGGCGTTTTAGCAGGGGCACACATGCCCCTGCTATATATAAGCAAAAAAGCCATTTTTATTATGGCTTCAGACTCTCTTTAATAAATATGCAGAATTCAACCCCCCAGAACATTCTGGGAGACCAGGAATATTTTCTACTGGCTTTATAACTCAGAACATTCCACATAAATCACCTGCCAGCAGTAAAGATGTAACCTGTGATAAATTTCAGGAAGTAAATCAGACAAGGGAAAGATTTTACAATGGCTCACAGCAATCAAGGGGTCAGTAGCGGAAATGGCAAGAGCCAGCAGGGTGGATAGTGGGGTGATTGAAATCTACGCCATTGCAGGAATAACAAGACATAAACAGGGTGTAGATTTCAATTATCAAGGTCCTGAAGAGGTTAAAGCGTCTGTCTGCTTTTACTCTTCCACACTTTAGACGTCCGACACACTCTTAACATGTATCTATAATATAATATAATGTTTTATAGGTTGCTGGAAATACATCTGTGTTAACTGAAAAGCAGTCAAGTGAACGCTGTTATGTCTGGTTTGCGTTGATAGACTGTCAGGCTTCCTCTCACAGTCCCTGTAAAGCTTACTGCTGGAAACACTTCTACTTGCTGTCATCCAGAATCATCCCCTCCCATTCACCCCATTGGAAAAAAGGTATAAGTTTGGCCATGGTCCCCCCACTTTTTGATTAGGAAGGGTGGAGGGCTGCAGGTCAGCAATAGCCACTCCCTCTTTTGATTGGAAATGGTGGTGAATGGCAGCTCTGTCATGGCCCCTCCCACTTTCTGATTGGTAATGCTGGTGAGTGGCAGCTCTGTCATGACCCCTCCCACTTTCTAGTTGTAAAGGGTAGTGAAATGCAGCTCTTTCATGACCCCTCCCACTTTCTGATTGGGAAGGCTTGTAAGTGGTTGTTATGTCATATGGCCCATCCCACTTTGTGATTGAGAAGGGTGGTCAATGGCAGCTCTGTCATGGCCCCTCTCACTTTCTGATTGGTAATGCTGGTGGGTGGCAGCTCTGTCATGGCCCCTCCCACTTTCTAATTGGAAAGGGTGGTGAAATGCAGCTGTGTCATGACCCCTCCCACTTTCTGATTGGGAAGGCTTGTAAGTGGTAGTTCTGTCATGGCCCTTCCCACTTTGTGATTGAGAAGGGTGGTGAATGGCAGCTCTGTCATGGTCCCTCTCACTTTGTGATTGGGGAAGACTGGTGGGTGACAGCTCAGCCATGGCCCTCACACTTTCTTTGGGAATGGTGGTCAGAACAGCGGCACTACATCAAATAAATGTGACATTTCTCTTGAAGTAACAAAAACATGCTTATCCCATAATGTTTCCAATGTTGTTTCTTCCCTATAGATGATATCTGGTATCTAAATAGGAAATGCCATGCACAAACATTCCCCATGATTCCCAAAAGAAGTTAGAAGAAGAAGAAGGTGGGTCGCATAGGATAAGAGAAGACACATATATAGAAATCTATGCATTCAAGTGTGAGGATATAATGAGGATATAATGAAATGATGATAGTCCTCCCAATTTATGTGGCCGGAGGTGCCCTTTTTATGTGTATTCGTGGTTAGACTTGAATGTAATCGTGCCAATGTGTGCGGTGGGCTCTGTGTTTTCTCAGAATGTATAAAAGTAGCTGTCAGCTAAACTGGCCAAGCACAAAGTGGATGACTACTCAGTAAATGGTCATCTTGCCGCTTCTATTCCATCAGGCATTGTGTTCCTTGCCTTCGCTATTCTCAGTCTGTCTTGCTTATCTCCCCTGGGAGCCGTGAAATGAAACGAGAGGAGATCCTCTGTGAGCGGCTTTTTTTGCCTAGCCCATTAATTCACCCTAATGTTCTTCGATTCATGTATTTTATGCTGTATTTTTTGATTGCTTTTGTTTTTAATTGTGCCCGCCTAAGAAGAAATCCTTCACAAATGAGCCCGCTGGCAATTTAAGAAGAGGGACTTAAAAGGACCATAGACCCTGAGAAATGATTAACCGTTTTCAAGCCGCCATGCCCACAGTGCTGTGCCCAGCTTGTGTGCTGCCCAGTCTTGTGTGTGCAGGTTCTGAGTGTGGGGTACATAGGATTTATCTGCTGCCATCAGACACTAGCACTCTGGCCCTCAGAACTTGGCTGTACGGCTCTTGGTCTTTCATAATGCATGTGATTTTTGATTGCAAGAAGGTGTCGGTGCTGTTGATTTTGGTACTATCACTAAGGAAAACAATAGATGTGTGAATGATGTGTTTTTGTTATACTGTTTAACAGTATGCTATTGCAGCATGTTTGTGGTGTAGCCAGTATCAGCAGAGTAGAAGGCTCATCTAATGTAAGGGCTGGTTCACACAGGTGACTGGCAGCGGCTTGTTTAGCCAGTGCTGAACGCTTTACTGCTACTGAGCTCCTAGGTGATTACAGGACTACACAAACGCAGCCAAAGCTGGACGCAACATGTAGCGTTCAAGACGAGACAACGGGATCTATCGCTATGTTTACACGAATGACACCAACTGCTGTCACCATTGTTTAAAGGAAATCTGAGGCGTCGGATTAAAAAGATGTGTTACTTACCCGGGGCTTCCTCCAGTCCCATTAGCACGGATGTGCCCCTCGATGTCCTCCCGAGTGCCTCCGTTCAGCTGCAATCACTCCCGGTAATCTGGCTCAGTCGTGCCAGTCGGCTCTTCTGAGTATGCGTGGTCTAAAATCTTTTTAATCCGACGTCTCAGGTACACTTTAAAAACGATTCAGTTCATTTGAGTAGAACAGCAGTAGATCCCTTTTAAACAAGGCTGGTGTAAACGCTGAATTTACCCCCCTTGTGAACCAACCCTAAGGAGTAGTTCACAGGGGAAGTACAAATTGTGATTTTGCGGCATGAAATTTTGCGTTTTTACCGCGATTCCCATTCAATAGAACGAAAATCACAACACAATTGCCCCCAAAATGCAGCAGCGAGTTTGGGATTTATGCAAATCGCAAACGCTGCAGTGAATATGATCCTATAGGGATACATTAGTCACAGCTCTTTGCTGATTGCCGGTGATCAGGAAAGTGCTGAAAAGCTCCCGAGTGTGAACCAGCCCCCATTGAAATTGCATGACAGCAGAAACTACATGCAAAATTCTCTGGCTACAATAATATAATGGTAGTGGGTTCAGATGACAACAGCCAATAAAGTGCTTCCTGTAGCTAACAGCCAATAAAGTGCTTCCTGTAGCTAACAGCCAATAAAGTGCTTCCTGTAGCTAGAAAAATTATAACCGCTATATTACATTTGGGGTTCAATCTGCCCTTCTCTGGGGCTTATATGAACCTAGAGCTGGACAGTGTTCCTAATTATTGCCTCATATAATCACTATATTTGACTAAAGCAAAGATAAGTTTATAACTGGATTACTTTTAGCATAGATAGTTGGTGCTTGATCTGCCAAGATGCAGCAAACACTACTTGCCCAGTCCTGTAAATCACTTTGAGGAGGAACAGAGGCGCCAATACAGCATAAAATAATTTGAAACCGTTTAAAATTGGGAGGTGGGGGGGGGTTAATGGTGGACTTACCTCCCCACAAAGAAAGACACAATAATGTGTAATACACAAATTACATTTATTTCTTACTCCAAAAGATCTGCAACGCGTTTCGCGGGTCTCACGCTCGCTTCCTTAAAAATACAAGAAGAAGCAACTCTAAGAGTGTCTATATGTGGTATAGCGCCTGTAATCGGTTACAGTCTTGTATATCGCTAGCTTAATATCATCATTGCCAGAACTTCAGGGGTACCAGTGAGTTAAATTGGGAGGGGAGGGCCCTGTATAGTGTTAGGAAGTTTGGGAAGAAGAGGGTCACTAACCTTAGAAATTGTTATTGGCACACCATTTTTGTTTTCTCAAGTTGTGATAGATTTTTCATGTCGCATGTTGGACATGGTTCAGTTTTTCAGAAACAGGTGCTCTTTTTCAAAATTGTATGTGTGTTTGTAACATACACAAAGAGCATTTAAAGGAATTGGTGCTAAAAAAAAAAAGCCAGATACTTACCTAAGGAGAGGGAAGACTCTGGCTCCTATAGAGCCTTCCTGGTCCCCTCCATCAAGCACTGGCTGTCCCGTTTGAATCCTTCGCTGCGGTAGACTTTGGAAGTCTTCGGGAACTGAGTCCTACCGAAGACAGGCGGCTCCATGCGGCGCACGCGCGAGAGAGGCATTCACGCGTGCGCAGTCTGTAGCGGCCCGTCTTTGGGAGCACTCGGTCTCCCGAAGACTTCCGAAGCCTCTCTTCAGCGGCAGAGACAGCAGTATTTGACCAAATTGGTTAAATATTGCTACGTGGAGCCAGCGCTGGAAAGGGGACCAGGAGAGGAGCGGGAAGGCTCTATAGGACCCAGAGCCTTCCCTCTCCTTAGGTAAGTATCTGCCTTATTTTTTTTTAGGACCGATTGCCATTGACTTTAATTGTGCTCCTATGTTTGCCATTGACTTTAATTGTGCTCTTGTTTTTGCCATTGACTTTAATTGTGCTCCTGTTTGTATCACTTCACTAAGCACTTCTGAAAGCTGAAGTTTTATTTAAAGCTGCTGCAATTTATCTTAACTTTAATTGCAAGCAATTGGCATAAATTGGAATGTCATTGCTAGCGAGCCGTTTGTTAACTCCGTGTAACACAGAGAGCCACGTCCTAGCTAAAGTGTAATCTATCTTATTACACTGTCTAATCTGTCTTAACTAGGAGGTGGAGAACATAGGAAAACGGATTGTGGGGATCTTTCAGGACACATTTCATTGATCAGTAGAAGAATAGGTAACAGGGCTGTGTAGTAGCCTGAGCTGGTGAGAGAGGCCTTCAGTGTCTGGAGGATTATCGGGCTGCTGCAAGGATGGGATCAGTTAAAGTTTAACTCTCTGCAGGAAGCAAGCCCAGCAGGGGGCAGAATACTAGACAAAAAACTGTAGCTCTCTCCTCTCTCCAAGCTAACAGGTCCTTAGTGATGAATGATTTCTCTGTCACCCATAAAGATTTATAGCAATCACACATTGAAGCTTGAGACTGGTACAAGGTATAGATTAAAGAGGATCTGTCATCTACGAAAGGACTCGTGGGTATTTAGCGGTTTACTGCTACTAAATGGAGTAACATATTAATGCAGTCTGTCGCAGTTACAGCTTGACTGTAAGCATAAAGTAAATGTAAAAATAATATAAAAGAACTTGATGTAATCGTTTTACTGTTCACTCCTCACTCTGGAAATACTGAGAGGTCAGAAGCCGCTGGGCTGCTGTTTGTAGAGTTGTCTGGAGTTTTAAGGACATCTGATCATTCTGAAACGTGAGAGGAATGCGTAGGCTGCAATTTTTAGTCTTCTTTTATTTATGCGTATTTTCTTAAAATGGTGAATAGGAAGCTGTCTGGAAATGGCTCTAAGGGCTGGGATGCACTAGAAGTGTCAGGAAAGCAATGGGCCAGGCAAGATGGTGGCTTAGTGGTTAGCGCTATCGTCTTGCAGCACTGGGTCCCCGGTTCGTATCCCAGCCAGGGCACTATCTGCGGGGAGTTTGTATGTTACCCCATATCAACGTGGGTTTCCTATGGGCACTACAGTTTCTTCCCACCTCCTAAAAACTTACAGATAAGTTAATTGGCTTCCCCCTAAATTGGCCCTAGACTGCAATACATACACTACACAATATAGACATAAGACTATGGCAGGGATTAGATTGTGAGCCCCTCTGAGGGACAGATAAGTGACAAGGCAATATACTCTGTACATTGTTGCAGAAGATGTCAGCACTATATAAATACTAAATAATAATGGTACCAGTGCAGAATTTGCGATCGCATCAGTGGCTACAGTAGCCAAATCGTGATCACTCTATGGTGCCGTGTTGAAACCGTGGGTCCAAGCCCTTAGGCTCCTTTCACGCCATGTCCGTTGTATTGCGGCTCAACTTTTTCTATTGCATTGGAGATAAGCATTGAAAATTGTTACAGAAATAGTTCACTTTAGCAGTCAGCACTATCAGAGGGCGCAGAGATATCTGGGGGACCTGAGGCCATACGCAATTACTTTTTTCTCCTGAGTTTTCTCCCAAGTTATATTTTCAAACTTGTCAATAAAAAGCTTTTTAAACCACCGGCAAGCAAGAACATACCGGTACTTAAAATAATTTTGATAGTACTTTTCCACCTGCTTTTTGGTACTTTTTCATTTGACAAGTCCTAAAAAGTTATTCTAAGTAAAAGTGGAAAAATTAACTCCTAGGAGAAAACTCAAGAGAAAAAGTGGATTGCATATGGGCCCAGGTGTGAGGTGTCAGTAATAAAGTGAATACACACAGAGAAGGGTTACTAATGTCAAGCAACCACTTGGAAGGATTTTGGTGGACACAGTGAATGAGATAACATATTTATTGAATGGTACCTGTAGCGTGGCAAAAGAAAAGTGCTACATACTTGAGAAAAGGGAAGGTTCTGGATCCCATCTTTGTCCCCTCATTCCACTGCTGGGTCCCCCATTGCAAGTGTGATAACTGCTATCACAGCAGTTATCACGCGAGCTGCCGCGCGCAAAGGATAACGCGCAAACAGTGTTGCTTTGCGTGATAAGCGAAAGTGTGCGCGTGATTACGTGCGCT
This sequence comes from Hyperolius riggenbachi, assembly GCF_040937935.1. Taxonomy (NCBI): domain Eukaryota; kingdom Metazoa; phylum Chordata; class Amphibia; order Anura; family Hyperoliidae; genus Hyperolius; species Hyperolius riggenbachi. The sequence goes on along the minus strand of NC_090657.1, from coordinate 77,639,847 downwards.
TTTCACGTGAAGTAACGTTGTTCGTGCGCTAACCTTTGTGCGCGGCAGCTCGCGAGATAACTGCTGTGATAGCAGTTATCACACTTTAGTGCAACGAGCCCAATGTTGGCAGATTGTTACCAGCATTTAAAGGGAATTTCGGTTTGTGTTAATAAATATTCAGTTTTTTAGTTAAGTTCTTTATCTTGCAAGAACTAACAACAAACATCATTTCTTTCGTTTGGTTACTTGACTTTTATAGGGAAACTGAAATGAGAGGGATATGAAGGCTGACATATTTATTTGATTTTAAACAATACCAGTTGCCTGGCTGCCCTGTTGATGATCCGCCTCTAATACTTTTAGCCATAAACCCTGAAGAAGCATGCAGCAGATCAGGTGTTCCTGACAAAAATCTGACAAGATTAGCTGCATGCTTGTTTCTGTCGTGATTCAGACACTGTTGCAGCCAAAGAGATCTGCTTGGGGCTGCCCGGCAACTGGTATTGTTTAAAAGAAAGTCAATATGGCAGCCTCAGCGTTATGCTTGCTTTGGGTTCCCTTTAAAGGGGAACTGAAGAGAGAGGTATATGGAGGCTGTCATGTTTATTTCCTTTTAATCAATACCAGTTGCCTGGCAGCCCTGCTGGTCTATTTCTCTGCAGTAGTATCTGATTAAAACCAGAAACAAGCATGCAGCTAGTCTTGTCAGATCAGACTTATAAGTCTGAACCACTGAAACACCTGATCTGCTGCATGCTTGTTCAGGGGCTATGGCTAATAGTATTAGAGGCAGAGGATCAGCAGGGCTGCAAGGCAACTGGTATTGTCTAAAAGGAAATAAACATGACAGCCTCCATATACCTCTCTCTTCAGTTGTCCTTTAAAGGAACCCAGAGACATCTGCGTAAAAAGATTTGATAATTATCCAGGGCTTCCTCCAGCCCCATGATAACCGATGCGTCTCACACTGTCCTCCCGAGTGCCTCCGTTCAGCCGTGATCACCCCTAGTAGGCTGGCTCAGTGGGACCAGTCGGCTTTTCCGTGCATGCGCAAAAGATACATGATGCCAGATACATGTGCTTACCGGTTGCTTGAGCAACTGGCCTAAAAAGCACAAACCTCCCCCCTAAATACTTACCGAGTCTCCAGCGATGAGTAGCAGCTTTCCTGCAGCACCTTGCGGGCTCCTTGCTGCTTTCTCCCTTCCCCTGTGCACGTACGCCGGCGTGTCACCTGACCCGCAGCGGGTCAGGTGATACGCCGACTTGCGTGCATGGATGTCAGAAGCCCCTGGTAGCACACTAGCCGGTGCAGGAAGGCTGCTACACATCGCTGAAGTAATCATTCAAAAAACATGCCAAATGCAAAATCCTAGTTATCACTCAGGCATGGCAGTTAGTTGAGACTTTTGTTTGCCTGAGTTCCGGATAACGGGGACTTTGCTGTAGTATGTTTCTCCTATTAGCTGTTAAATTTGCAGTGGGGTTGTTGTGGCTGTACCTGCACCCTTTTTCTTTGCTTATTTTTCATAAGCTACTTTGGTTTTATGGTTTAGCCTGAACAGCGCAAGTATTTGAATTACAGTCAATATGTCATATTTGGCTGTATTGCTGAAGGAATGTATCTGTATTGCACACAAAGCATGGCGTATACAGGTCATCGCAGGGGTTAATCATTGCCTCACTCCTTTCTGCAGCTAAATGACCACCGTTAATTCTCGGCTCTATTTGATATCGCGCTGAGTGCATAACCTTCATTTTTCTGTCCCTGGAGCCTCATGTATCAAACAGCGAGAACTGTCTTCCTAATTCAGAGTTATAGAGGTGCTCCGAGCCCCTAGGGAAGACAGTAGCGGAGGGCAGGGAGGTTGCATTTCACCGCCGCTCTTGACTTATCTGCGGGCAGGCCAGATCAGACAGCAGCAGGATTGCTGTTATTTGTGAACTGCTGGAGAAAGGTGGAGTCTTGCTTGTTCCTTACAGCGGACAATGACTTTAAATGATTCCGTAACTAAGTCAAAGTGAATGGAGTGTTAGCGGAATGAACTGGTATACAGGTGAAAACAGCAGCAATGTATTACTGTGTCTTGTGCTTGTTTGTTACTGATTAATGTTTATATTTGTTCCAGCTTTTCTTGCAATTCACTTCAGCACGGATATATAGGAAGGTAAGAAACTTTTTTTTAATTTAAAACAGAAGAAAAGTGAACTAATGAAAGCAGCCAATCATATACGGATAAACTACAAAAGCATAATAAACCAATTGTAAAATCGTTTAAAAAGAAGGCATGTGTTGGCGTACTTTCATGTATTCCTAGCATACATTTAGTTGGAGTATTGTTTTTTTATCCTTCAAGGTACTGTATTGACCTGGTGAAGCAGCCCTGAGCTGCAAAAAGTGTTTTCCTCTGTGTTGAGTAAAATTGTTCTAACATTTGTGCAGTCTTCATGAAGGTAGGCCAACACATACCTTCTTCTTTTTAAAGCAGATCTGAAGTCAGAACTTCCTCTTTGCTCTAAAAGATAAGCAACTTTATAATAAACTTTACAGAAAAACATTTTCTTGTTACAGCTTATAGAGTTCCTTCAGCTGCTGCATTGTAGTTACTTTCTGGTTTGCTGGGAGGGGAGCACAGAAAGAGTTAACTTCCTGTGCTTACATATTAGCTCTCAACTCGGCAGACAGCTGGGAGATCCAATTACATTAGCTCATTATTTGCTGAGAAGGGAGAATTACACAGTCTGTTCTCTATTAACACACGCAGGATGGACCAAACCCGCAAAGCCCCAAGCAGGTTCACAGCCCATCTATCCAGCTCTCTATGTTCTGGGGTGCTGACGTCAGCACAGCTCCAAGATAGTAATTGGACAGGAGAGCTCATGGGAGAGCTCTTAGCAACAGTACCTTAGCATGGCTGTTCTTGGGGCAGGTTTAGTAGAAGCTTTCTGATAATTATGCCCTCAGGATTTTCCACAGGTTTTTACTCAGTATACATATTGGCATCTGAAAGGAAACAGGCAGCACTGGCATGTACATTTAATAGAGGCTCGTGTTAATTTGGCTGTAAAGCTTGCCATCACTTTGATTATTGTTAACAATTTACAGTGTCACTTTATAGTACTGTTTCAGTAGAGAAACATTTTTTCAAATAACACGGCAGACTGATTAGCTTGATATCCAATTTCTCATTGCTGAAGATGCTGCTGTATATCGGGCTGTATATGAGAATTGTCCATTTCCTTTAAATTTCAGTAATTTTTTTCAAAGGATCTCCGTTCTGCAACATCTAAGCCCAGATTTGAGGCAAGGTGTGAGAGAACGCGGAAAAGCCGCCGCGTATGCTGACAGCAAGGCGGCTGATTCCGCGTCCAATGTGGCGGTTTGCACGCGGAAGCGTGCGTCTGGTAACATGGCAGAACGTGGAAAAGCTGCCGCATGTATTGACAGCAAGGCGGCTGGTTCCGCGTCCAGCGCGGCGGTTTGCATGCAGCAGCGTGTGTCTGGTGTGGCTGAGTCTGTTAGTTCACACAGGCGCGCTGAGAGGCAGAACTTTTATGATGGGCAAGGGGGGATCAGCTGACCAAGCCGATCAGCTGACCCCAGAGCTGGTAACTATTGGTTGATAACTTAGGGGTGGCGCCAGAGAGCACTACTCTATATATAGTTACTGCTGGCCAGTCACAAGTTGTCTGCCGTTGCGAACACTACTTGGAAGCACTCAGACCTTAGTCAGATCCAACAGGGTGTTTGAACCAGGAGGACCTGGGAATTCACACTGAGCCAGTTAACTGGTATTATTGCTCTGTTATATGTTAGACTAGTTCCAGGGTGTAGAGACCATGGACCTCACATCCAGACTAGGGAACTTGTGTTATCATTCTGTTATACATCAGACTAGTTCCAGGGTGTAGAGACCACAGACCTCACACCCAGACTAGGGAACTTGTGTTATCATTCTGTTATATGTTAGACTAGTTCCAGGGTGTAGAGACCACGGACCTCACACCCAGACTAGGGAACTTGTGTTATCATTCTGTTATACATCAGACTAGTTCCAGGGTGTAGAGACCACGGACCTCACACCCAGACTAGGGAACTTGTGTTATCATTCTATTATACATCAGACTAGTTCCAGGGTGTAGAGACCACGGACCTCACACCCAGACTAGGCATTGTTTGATATCTATTATGACTTATTGCTTTCCTGACTACTCCTCTGATCTCTGATTCGGTACCTTGCACATCTGATATTCCGTTGCCAAACCCTGCTTGCCTTGGATACCGAATCAGCTTTCTGTCTTTGTACTTTGTCTGTCCATGTGTTGCCGATCTGGCTTGCCCGACCTCGAGAGCTATCTCTTCCCTTAAGAGATAGTCTCCGGATCAGATAGAGACATCCACCTTCAGGTGTCACTCACTCTCTGGCCCTTCCTACCTCCAGCCTGACTCCACCCCTTGGAGAGTCTCAGGCTGCTGGAAGGTTCCTGTACTCTCTAAAAGCAGTATTGCCTATACTGCCTAAGATCACCTGCTCATCAGGTGTGTTTCTTAAAGTATTACTGTTACACCAAACACTCTTATATACATAGGTGTCCAGAGGTTAGTAATATATCTGTATTATCGGTGATTCTGCAGATCAGCAATAATCAGGTATATATCTGTATTCTTGGTGATACTGCAGATCACCAATAATCATATTCTCTCTGCGTGCTGACACCGATCGTTACACAAGGCAGCAGATCTTATTTAGACAAAAAGACAGGCAGTAGAAATCACCTATGGTAGATAAGCAATAGTGGTGCCTTTTCTTTGACATGTTCACACAATAGAAGAGCTTTTAGTGATTTGATCCAGTGTTCTCCCCAGGCTCTTTTAGCCGAGTGTTCCACCCGGCTAGTTTTGATGAGCACCCGACTATCATTGGCTCACCTCCTACTATGCTGTAAGCAGAGTTGTGCACAGACGCACCTGCCCTGCATTCCCTCATATAGCCCCATCCGGCTACTTTTTCATACCACCTGGCGAGAGAACACTGGGATCCAGGAGCAGTCCTGAACTTCAGCGGCTGCATTATAGCCTTTCGGTCGATGGAGTTGACCTGGTATGACTCCCCCTGGCTATACATTGAATAGTGGGTAGTAGTGTCATCCCAACATTGATTCATTGGTTGACCAAGTCCTAACTGCCATAATACCAGATACACCATGTATAAAACAAAGAAGGCAACTTTGTGCCAACTTTACCATCTATCTTTTCTCATTTCCAATATAAGATGAAAGTGTTTAAGCCTTTTCCTCCTATGCACACAAATGTGTTAGCAAAATATGACTAGAGTCAGTTCTCTTGCACCCCGTAGCCAGTGTAGGGGGAGACGACATCCATCTCAACGCCACTTCCTGCCTATCTGCAAAAAGTATCACTGCCATAAATGTTTTAGTACTAGTACATCTGACACTATCCCAGTAGGCACATAGCAGGGGTTAAGACGGTTGGGCATCCAATTTAGTCGTACAAGATTTAACCACTTGTTCCCAATGTGTCTTTAATACAAGATAGTCCCAGATAAAGTGCGTATAAAAGGGTAAAGGATGCTGGCACTTGGGGGGCTGAACTTGATAATATAGGACAGGGTCAGATAAGTCTGGTGAAGTATCAATAACTGAGTGGCATGTTCTGATGCACATGGTTATGTAGCTGTATTTATAGAGATTTTACTCTACCTCCTCAATGCCAGCCAAGTCTTCCTCCCATCTCACGACATAACTATGCCTAAAAGAGGGCATTGGAGATTTAAACAGATCATCAATTTGCATACAAAGAGAATGAGAAGTTGCTATAGTTGCACTGCCCCAAATATACCGCAAGCAGAGAAACCTTCTTTAAGAAATTGCTGGAACTATTTCCAGACTTTTTACACATTAGAGGATGAGAGAAAACTCTATATAGGAGAAGAGAAATCCACCGTGACAATTGTAGATTGTACTTGTTGTACTATATGTGTATTGGCAGGAGGTGAAGAGGGCTAATGATAATGGTGTGTGTGCTGTAAAGAGGTGACACCGTGTACCTGTCCTGGTGTCTGTGTTTTAGCATAAAGTAGGGTGGAGGTTTTGATATTCTGAGTATTAGGAAAAAGTATGAATTCTCTAACATCTATTTATTGCGGATGAAGTATTGTACATTTCGCTTCTGTTTTACAAGTAGCATAATGGTATTTGACTTCATGGAAATCTCACTTAATTGTATATTTAAAGTATTCAGCACAGCGCTTCAGGGCACACATGTTTAGAAAAGCTATATTAAGCCATTAGTGACTTGAAATACTTTTCCCACATTTTATCGGATGTATTGCTGGAGTGCAAAGCAGATGCATGCGGAATATTTTATCACATGAACAAGAAGTGCTGAGCATCCACCAGTGACACTTGTGTCACTCAATTCTGTGATCTTTAACACTGTCTACAGTGTACATTTCAAGCAACTAGCAATAATGTGTCTCGGGGGTATAAAAGTACTCTAGGGTAGGCATGTCAGACTGGTGTTTCTGGGCCTCATGTGACCTTCTTACACTTTTGCAGCCCTTGGCCAGTTGAAGATTTTGAATGGAGTAACATTTGTATGGGTCCTTAAAGCGTAGGTTTCTTTACATGACTTACACAGGGTACCCATTTAAGGCCTTGTTCCACAGGGAACCCAATTAAAGCCTTGTTCCACAGGGTACCCAATCGAGGCCTTGCTCCACAGGGTACCCAATTATGGCCTTGTTCCCGCTTCAGTATGTGTCAGACTATAAAGAAAAGTTCTGCTTTTGCTGCGCATTTTTCTTCTTGTTGGTATGCGCTTTTTAGTTTGTTGTACTGCTGTATCAATCAAATGCACATGCTTAGCTTAGATGAATGTGTTGAGCAGTAATGCCTCATATGATTGCTGATGCCCCCAGGGGTCAAGACTCAATTAGGTGACAATTTGGGGCTGAGTGCTGTATATACTGTATGTGATGCTAGTCTAAAGAATGAATAACACGTCACTTCTGGCAGGTGAGGTGAATCTCAATCTTTAGGTGACATTAGGGGGTGCCTGTACACACGCTAGATTCTTGTCTGAGACCGTCATCAACGGCTACCTTGGGCTAGATTCATTTAGCAGGTTTACCTAGCTTAACAAATAAAGACAAGGAGACGTTTCACCAATAGCTAAGCAATAAGGCCCGGTTCACATTAGCGGTTGTTTGCCAAACGGACCGGATGACCTGACCGGACCGGATCCGGATCGGAACCGTACGGTTCTGATCCGGATCCGATCCGGATCCGGTCAGGTTGCATCAGGTGTCCATCAGGATGCGATCCGGATCCGTTTGGCAAAAGTTACGTTAAAAACAAAAAAAATGTTGGGGTCTGGGAGGTCAGCAGAAGGGGGACCTGTGGAATCAGGCCCTCTGCTGTTTAGCACTCACCTCCACCTCCGACATGCTGCCAACATCTCCGGATCCGGATCCAGCTGTGCTGCTCCACTCCAAAATGCTTGCCCATGTGTCCCCATCCAATATCGCCGCAACAATCCCCATAGGAAGTGGGGTAGAACATCCGGATTTCTCAGCCAGTGTGTTGTGCGCTCTCCGGTTCCCATTGGTGTGTATTGGCCGGATGGTGCAGTCCGGCTCCGCCCCGGATACGGCTGCCGGAGGAGCCGGATGAAAAAATAGCGCATGTTGGAACGGAGGCCGGAGTCCGGATCCGGCCCGGATCCGGTCCGGCTCCGGTTCGGCAGAACGGACGCATGTGAACGGACGCATAGGCTTTCATTGCTATGCCGTGCGTCCGTTCCGTCCGTTCTGCAAGCGGTGCGGCTCCGGCACGGCGATTCCGGAGGGCCACCGCAAGTGTGAACCGGGCCTAAACCTGCATTGAAGCATGAAAAAGGTACCCTACATGTTTCAGGCATAGCCCTTCCTTAGGTATCACCTGTGGAAGGGCTATGTCCGAAAAACATTTATTTTGTGCATGCTTTAATTTAAGCTTATTGCTTACCCATTGGTGTGCCGTCTCCATTTCTTCATTTGTGAAGCTGTTGCAGGAGTGATGTACCTGCTGGAGTCTGGCATCGATCCACCACATCCTGCTCTGTGGACCAGTGAGGTGAGGCAGGTGAGACTTCTCCAGTGTACTGTCTACACAAAACATTTATATCGTATTTTGCTCCAGGTGGACTCAAACCACCTAGGGCGCCCTCCGCAGGCAACCATGATAATTATGGAACCTTTCACAAAGACTCCTTACTATTTTACGTACTGACTTGAGACTAGATTCGAACCCTGGTCAAGGGCTCAAATTCCACTTCAAATTCCACAGCCTTACCAGTACACTATCCAGCTTACCGATGGCTTCCTTCAGTCCCTTGTAGTCCTTATGCTTCCTTGCCATCATCCCCTCCGTTGTGCCACTGTGAAGTCCGCAATCCAGCTGTGTTGCAAGCCATTGGGCATGCACTATTCTGGGCCTTGGACTGCCTCTGTCACGTTCCTGTGGTCGGGAGTGTTCTGCGCAAGTACGGTCTTAACAAACTGGACTGTGCATGCACAGTAGTCCATGACTCAGCCGAGTTGTGGACTTTTCTGGGCTGACAGCAGCACAACGTAGTGGATCGGCATTACAGTGAGGGGCAGATGAACTACAGGGGACTAGAAGAAGCTGCATTCATCTCAGGTACACTTTAAAGCCCCAGTTCATCCTTTTAGTATTAGTAAAGGTATAAAGGGGACTATGCCATTACAGGCATCACATCTGTGCATTACAGGGGATCCTGTGCCCCCCCCCCCCCCCCCCATGGCTGGGGTATTGTTACACCTCTGGTTAGACCATTCGTAAGGAAGAGCTTTATGATGGCTCTGTTGGATGAGCCAAATAAATGTTCTATTAAGTAGAGTGGAATTATAGCCCAGCCCACTCAGCTCATTGACTCATCATAGGAGAACCGAGAGTGGTCACAAATGTTTCTCTGTCGGCTTCCTGTCGGCATAGCAGCAAGCTTGGTATACTCCAGCACAGTGGTGTAGGATAGTCTCACCTTGGGCCCATGGTACGAATCCCAGCCAGGGCGCTATCTGCACAGAGTTTATATGTTCTCCCAATGTCCGTGTGAGTTTCATCTGGGCATTCCAGTTTCCTCCCACATCCCAAAAGAACCCCAGATAAGTTGATTGGCTTCCTCCTAAATTGGCCTTAGACTATTATGGACATATGACTATGGCAGGGATTAGATTGTGAGCCCCTTTGAAGGACAGTTAATTGATAAGACTATATATATACAGCACTGTGTAAAATACCAGCTCTACATAAATACTAAATAATAATAATAAAGTCAAAATAACTAGGAAGATGAGCCATTAATCTGCACCTATACCAGACAGTGCATTATAATTGATCAGGATTGATGCAGATAGTCACCCAACACACTGCACTTCCTAATGCTAGTCTACATTTGTTGGTATGTGTTCCCGTCCTATTCACACAGTCCTGTACAGTCATTATACAAATGCTCTGACTGCTGTTTAACTACATAATTGGCCTGATTCCGACAATGCTGTCTTCTTCATTCAGGCTCTGTCCTTCCTCTTTAATCCACCCACTCTCTCGTTCCTCTGTCCATTCTTTCTACTTTCAATGTAGCTGTCACCAGGAAACAGATGGGGACAAGATGTTTGGGTCTTGCTTAGTCTGGAGAGCCCTGTTAATACCTCACACAGGAGCCGGTAGAAGTTTAACCAGCTTGTTATTGATGCTCTGGCTGGGCCCTGGGCTTTGGTTGCAGAACAGCTTGGCCTCTGTGCGGAGTACATGAATACTGAAGTTGAGAAGCAGGTGACATTATGTTGTCCTCCCACTCATCCACCCACAGAGCTGTCACCAGCGCACATCAGCCCTCTGCTGGGTCAGGAATTAATGTGCTGTTTATCACCAACCCCCTTGAGCATTCTTACAGTGATTTAAACATAATCAACAACCCTATAAAGACATCTATATGTTGAATGATGGACACAGCAAGGATATCGCAAGTGGATGGTTACACTCATGACATATTGTCTAATAAATCAAAGTATTGATGAGCTGTTATTGAACACAGCAGACTATGTAATAATAACACTATCAATCATAGCAGCTACCGCAAGTATATGGATGGAATATACTGCATTTATTTTTCTAAACATATATACAGTTTCCCTGAAAATAATATATTTTTTGCTCCTAAAGATGCATTAGGGCTTATTTTCAGGATATGCCTTATTTTTTCCATGTACAATAATCTACATTTTGTTCTTGAACAAAAGATAAATAAATCAGCATTTATCTAAATATAGTTATGTCATTACATTCTGGAACATCATAACTCTCCAAACCCTGAATTTCATCATGAATTGCTTGTAGTTACCGTATTTTCTTTTTATATGTACCACACATTTACCGATAGCCTGGTACTTGCCAACCCTTTTGTTTTGGGTGTCATAGTGTCTTTTAAGTGTGATTCTTTTATGGGGTTACTTTTTTCCTTGTTGAAGGGTCTATCTGCCCTGCTGAATTCTATTGTCAATTGATTTCACATTTTTACATGTGTACCGTAGTGAACTGGACCCTAAATAAATTGACTTTTTTATGAATTGAGGACTGGACACTTTTTCTCAAATGTAAATAATAGCTGAGAAATGTTTTTTTCCCCCACAATAAGGCGTCTTGTACATCGTCTTTTTATCTTTTAGGAGACACCTACAGCAGCAATACAAAGTATGTGAACCCTTTGGAATTAGGTATATGGATTTCTGCACAAATTGGTCATAAAATGTGATCTGATCTTCATCTAAGTCACAACAATAGTCAATCACAGTCTGTTTAAACTAATACCAAAAAATAATTAAATGTTTCCATGTTTTTATTGAACACGCCATGCAAACATTCACAGTGCTGGTAGAAAAGGCATGTGAACCCTTGGATTTAATAACTGGTGGAACCAACTTTGGCAGCAATAACTTCAACCAAACGTTTCCTGTAGTTGCATATCAGATGTGCACAATGGTCAGGAATAATTTTTGACGATTCCTCTTTACAGAACGGTTTCAGTTCAGCAATATTCTTGGGATGTCTGGTGTAAGTTGCTTTCTTGACAGTATCTCAATCGGGTTGAGATCAGGACTCTGACTGGGCCACTCCAGAAAGCGTATTTTCTTATGTTTGAGCCATTCTGTTGTTGATTTAGTTCTAGGCTTTGGGTTGTTGTCCTTTGTCCTGAGCTTCAGCTAGCAGAAGATAAATGTCCGTAAGATCTCCTGCAAAATTTCTTGATAAACTTGGGAATTCATTTTTCCTTCAATGATAGCAATCCCTCCAGGCTCTGACGCAGCAAAGCAGCCCTAAACCATGATGCCTCCACCACCATACTTCACAGTTGGGATGAGGTTTTGATGTTTTGATGTTGGTGTGCTGTGCCTTGTTTTCTCCACACATAGTGTTGTGTGTTTCTTCTGAAAACAACTCAACTCAACTTTGATTTAATCTGTACACAGAATATTTTGCCAGTACTGCTGTGGAACATCCATGTGTTCTTTTGCAAACTTTAACCCATAACGCCGATAGGCATCGGGAAGGTAGCAACCCTAGAACCACGTAACGCCAAAAAGCGCCAAGTGTTGGGGCGGGGTTTTATAGGGCATCTCCGCTCCGTCATCAGTCTACCAGCGGCTTTCACCGTCTATTTACATTGTACAGCGCTGCAATCTACTGCAGCGCTCTACTGGGGACAGCCGTGTAACTCGGCTGTCCCCTGGAGAGGATCCGATCGCGATCCCCTCTCATAGGCTAATGCCTATGAAAGGGAATCGCCCTGATTGGCTGGCGGGGGGAGGGGGGGGAATAAAAAATAGACAAATTTATTAAAAAAAAGCAATAAAAAAATACACTAACAAGGCACCAGCGATCAGAGTCCACTAACAGAAAGCTCTGTTGGTGGGCAGAAAAGGGGGGGATTCATTTGCGTGCTCAGTAGTACAGCTCTGCAGCGAGCTATTAAAGCTACAGAGCATTAATTAGTAAAAAAAAAAATATCCTGGTCACCAGGGGGGGGTGTAAGCCTATGGCCCTGAAGTGGTTAAACATGCAGCAATGTTTTTTTGGGACAGCAGTGGCTTCTTCTGTGGTATTCTCCCATGAACTTCATTCTTCTTTAGTGTTTTGCATATCATAGATTCACTAACGGGATGGTAGCATAAGCAGGATACTTTTGGGAGTCTTTAGCTGACACTCTAGGATTCTTCTTCACTTCATTAAGCATTCTGCGCTGTGCTTTTCAGTCATCTTTACAGGTCAGCCACTCCTAGGGAGACTAGCAGCAGTGCTGAATTTTCTCCATTTATAGACAATTTGTCTCCCCGTGGACAGATGAACAGCAAGGCTTTTGGAGATACTTTTATAACCCTTTCCAGCTTTATGCAAGTCAACAATTCTTAATCGTAGGTCTTCTGAGAGCTCTTTTGTGTGAGGCATCATTCACATCAGGCAAAGCTTCTTGGGAAAAGCAAACCCAAAACTGGTGTGTGTGTGTTTTATAGGGCAGAGCAGCGGTAACCAACACCTCCAATCTGATCTCATTAATTGCACTCAAGCTGGCTAACACCTCACTCCAATTAGTTTTGGGGATGTCATTAGTCTAGGGTTTCACATACTTTTTCCCCCTGCACTGTAAATGTTTACATGGTGTGTTCAATAAAAACATGGAAACATTTAATTATTTGTGTGGTATTAGTTTAAGCAGACTGTGACTGTCTATTGTTGTGACTTAGATAAAGATCAGATCACAATTTATGACCAATTTGTGCAGAAAGTCATATAATTCCAAAGGGTTCACATACTTTTTATTGCTACTGTATGTCATTCCCCATAACAAAATTACTTGCTGGTTTAATAAAAGAAACTTTAACCACCCTGGCGTTCTGATTAAATCGCCAGGGTGGCTGCGGGAGGGTTTTTTTTAAATAAAAAAAAAACTATTTCATGCAGCCAACTGAAAGTTGGCTGCATGAAAGCCCACTAGAGGGCGCTCCGGAGGCGATCTTCCGATCGCCTCCGGCGCCCAGAATAAACAAGGAAGGCCGCAATGAGCGGCCTTCCTTGTTTTGCTTATATCGTCGCCATAGCGACGAGCGGAGTGACGTCATCGACGTCAGCCGACGTCCTGACGTCAGCCGCCTCCGATCCAGCCCTTAGCGCTGGCCGGAACTTTTTGTTCCGGCTACGCTGGGCTCAGGCGGCTGGGGGGACCCTCTTTCGCCGCTGCTCGCGGCGAATCGCCGCAGAGCGGCGGCGATCAGGCAGCACACGCGGCTGGCAAAGTGCCGGCTGCGTGTGCTGCTTTTTATTTCATTCAAATCGGCCCAGCAGGGCCTGAGCGGCAGCCGCTGGCGGTGTTGGACGAGCTGAGCTCGTCCAGACCGCTCAGCTGGTTAGGTCAAAATTTGCCAGGGGTATGAATAATTATATACAGTGGGATGCGAAAGTTTGGGCAATTTTGTTAATCGTCAATTTTCCTGTATAAATTGTTGGTTGTTATGATAAAAAAAATGTCAGTTAAATGTATCATATAGAAGACACACACAGTGATATTTGAGAAGTGAAAAGTTTATTGGATTTGCATAAAGTGTGCAATAATAGCTTAAATAAAATTAGGCAGGTGCATAAATGTGGGCACTGTTGTCATTTTATTGATTCCAAAAACTAATTATTGGAACTCAAATTGGCTTGGTAAGCTCAGTGAACCCTGACCTACATATAGAGGTGAATCCAATTATTAGAAAGAGTATTTAAGGGGGTCAATTATAAGTTTCCCTCCTCTTTTTTCATTTTCTCTGAAGAATAGCAATATGGGGGTCTCAAAACAACTCTCAAATGACCTGAAGACAAAGATTGTTCACTATCATGGTTTAGGTGAAGGATACAGAAAGCTGTCTCAGAGATTTTAAGCTGTCTGTTTCCACAGTTAGGAACATATTGAGGAAATGGAAGACCACAGGCTCAGTTAAAGTTAAGGCTCGAAGTGGCAGACCAAGAAACATCTCAGATAAACAGAAGCGAGGAATGGTGAGAACAGACAGAGTCAACCCACATACCAGCACTAAAGACCTACAACATCATCTTGCTGCGGTTGGAGTCACTGTGCATCGTTCAACCATTTGGCGCACTTTACACAATGAGATGCTGTATGCGAGAGTGATGCAGAGGAAGCCTTTCACCGCCCACAACACAAACAGAGCTGCTTGAGGTATGCTAAAGCACATTTGGACAAGCCAGTTTCATTTTGGAATAAGGTGCTGTGGACTGATGAAACTAAAACTGAGTTATTTGGGCATAACAAGGGGCGTTATGCATGGAGGTAAAACAACCCAGCATTCCGAGAAAAACACCTGCTACCTACAGTAAAATATGGCAGTGGTTCCATCATGGTGTAGGGCTGTGTGGCCAGTGCAGGGACTGGGAATCTTGTCAAAGTTGAGGGACGCATGGATTCCACTCAGTATCAGCAGATTCTGGAGACCAATGTCCAGGAATCAGTAACAAAGCTGAAGATACGCTGGGGCTGGATCTTTCAACAAGACGACCCTAAACACTGCTCAAAATCCACTAAGGCATTCATGCAGAGGCAAAAGTACAACGTTCTGGAATGGCCATCTGATCACAGACCTGAATATGATTGAAAATCTGCGGTGTGAGTTAAAGAGAGTTCTCCATGCTCGGAAGTCATCAAATCTAAATGAACTAGAAATGTTTTGTAAAGAGGAATGGTCCAAAATACCTTCAACCAGAATCCAGACACTCATTGGAACCTACAGGAAGTGTTTAGAGGCTGTAATTTCAGCAAAAAGAGGATCTTCTAAAAATTGATTTCATTTCTTTTTTGGGGTGCCAAATTTTATGCACCTGCCTCATTTTGTTTAAACAATTATTGCACACTTTCTGTAGATCCAATTAACTTCATTTCCCTTCTCAAATATCACCGTGTGTGTCTCCTATATGATATATTTAAAGTGGACCCAAACTAAAAATACAAGATTTCAGAAATAAAATCTATTTTCTAAATTATAATAATAAATAGCAGCCTTTTTTCAGCTGCAGGATGACAGATATAAAACATTTTACATTTATTGGAGAAACCCCTCCCTTCCTTTCATATTGCCGGCAAATAATCCGGCAAACTGGTGAAGTAATAGGTGTCCAGCAAAAAAGGAATTGCTAATGGCTGCCACCTGTATAACACTAGTTATGAAAAGAGGAGGGTGAAAAGCATGCACTGAAATGCTCATAGGCTTGAAGGAGTGTTTATTTATCTTTGTATGTTTCAGAGTGGGGCAACTAAATATTTTGAATTAAAAAAATGTTTGTTTTGAGTCCGCTTTAACTGACATTTTTTATTGTAACAACCAAGGATTTATACAGGAAAATCATGACGATTAACAAGGTTGCCCAAACTTTTGCATCCCACTGTATATTATCAACAGTAGCTCCTGTTCTGAATCTGCATAATTTTATGTGTCGCATTTCCGCTATGTGATTGGCTAATTAGATGATTGCTTTAATAAGCTGGCATACAGGTGGTCCAGATAAAGTCATCAGTATATTGTAGGGTTAACTTTCATTCACATCCTGAAGTGAGCACTCTGAGCATCTGCATGCTGTAAACATGCTGTGCTGTTTATTAGTGGGGAGTATTTATGTAGGCACTGATAATGAACACAGCACACTGCATAATTAATTTACTGTTTCCCTACAGCTGTATGGATCAATGTGCAGGTCAGATGTTCCCTTATAAAATGTACAGATAAAGAAAGAGCCATGATTTTACAACTCAGTGATGGTAATTTGTGATCCTAGGCATTATTTAATGTCAAATGTGCATTCTCTTCATGTGAGGGGGGGGGGGGAGGGGTCCACAGCAGTTTTATCTTAGTCCCAAAATAGTGTATTTACATTTTCTAAAGAGCATTTGAAGTATTTGACATGGATAAGAAATCTCATATTTTAAATGCAGAACGGTGTCACATTAAAGAGAACCCAAACTAAAAAAAAAAATGCATAAAATTATTCAGGATACCCAATTTTACATTCATTTTCTCGGTTTCAGCATCAGAAACACTTGTGATGTCTATACATTGCTGTAAATTGATATATAGCCCCGCCCTCCTTGGTATGTTTAGCCGGGTGGTGGATAGTGTAATGGTTAAAGGACCTCTGTTGCAAAAATCTTAAAATGTAAAATACATGTAAACATACACAAATAAGAAGTACATTCCTTCCAGAGTAAAATGAATTCTAAATTACTTTTCTCCTAGGTTGCTGTCACTTACAGTAAGTAGTAGAAATCTGACATTACCAACAGATTTTGGACTAGCCCATTTTCTCATGGGGGGTTCTCAGGGTTTTCATTATTTTTAAAAGCACTAAGTGATTGGCAGTTGCTCCGTCCAACTGCCAAAAAAGTGTACGGTGGGCAGGGAGGCTGTATAAACATAGTACAGCACAGCGATCTACAGCAGCGCTGTACTGGGGACAGCCGTGTAACACAGCTGTCCCCCTGGGTGGCAAGACAGCGATACCCTGTCATAGGCTGAAGCGTATGACAGCCGATTGCTATGATTGGCTGGCTCTGGGACGGAGGGAGGGGGATTACATTTTTTTTTTTTTTAAGTAACATTTATTTAAAAAAAAAACATAAATATTTGTAAAAGAAAAAAACAAAACAAAAACATCTGGGGGGCAATCAGACCACACCAACAGAGAGCTCTGTTAGTGGGGAGAAAAGGGGGTGGGGGAATCCCTTGTGTGCTGAGTTGTACGGCCCTGCAGCGAGGCCTTAAAAAAAAATTGCATCCTGTTTTTTATCATCCTACAAGTTCCAAAAGCTATTCTAATGTGCTCTGGCTTACTGCAGCACGTTCTACTATCACAGTCTCTGTAATAAATCAACTTATCTCTCTCTTGTCAGACTTGTCAGCCTGTGTCTGGAAGGCTGCCAAGTTCTTCAGTGTTGTGGTTCTGTGATGCATCTCCCCCCTCCTGGCCCCTCTCTGCACACTGCCTGTGTATTTATTTAGATTAGGGCAGCTTCTCTCTTCTCTCATATATTTTACAAGCTGGATAAATCCTCCTCTGAGATGGCTGGGCTTTCACATACTAAGGAATTACATACAGGCAGAGCTGTCTGCACTCTGCAGGAAGAAACAGCCTGACACTTCAGTGGAAGATAGCTGCAGGGGGAAAGAAACACACAAATGATCTCTTGAGATTCAAAAGGAAGGGTGTATACAGCCTGCTTGTGTATGAATGTATTTTCTATGTGTGGACATCTTGTACATCAACCTACTTCCTGTTTTGGTGGCCATTTTGTTTGTTTATAAACAAACTTTTTAAAACTGTTTTTAACCACTTTTAATGCGGCGAGGAGCGGCGAAATTGTGACAGAGGGTAATAGGAGATGTCCCCTAACGCACTGGTATGTTTACTTTTGTGCGATTTTAACAATACAGATTCTCTTTAAAGCTACAGTGGACAATTTAACAAAACATAGCCTGGTCTTTAGGAGCGTTTAACACCGCTGTCCTCAAGTGGTTAAGGGCTCTGCCTCTGACACAGGAGACCTGGGTTCGAATCTCGGCTCTGCCCGTTCAGTAAGCCAGCACCTATGCGGTAGGAGACCTTAGGCAAGTCTCCCTGACACTGCTACTGCCTATAGAGCGCGTCCTAGTGGCTGCTGCTCTGGCACTTTGAGTCCGCCAGGAGAAAAGCGCGATATAAATGTTATTTGTCTTGTCTCTTTGTCTAGCTATATAACCTTCTTCTCCCAGTGCACTCTGGGAGACCAGGGACTATAGCAATTCACTTTTTCTCCTTAGTTTTCTCGTAGGAGCTAATTTTTCAGCTTCTCTTTAAAATAACTTTTCAGCACTCTGCAATTGAAAAAAATGCTGGTGGCTTAAAAAGCATTTTATTGAAAATATGTGAAATTTTCACCTAGGAGAACACAGGAGAAAAAGTTAACTACATATGAGCCCATGGCCCATATGAATTAACTTTTTCTCCTGAGTTTTCTCCTTGGTGAGATTTTCAAACGTGCCAACAAAATGCTTTTTAAACCACCAGCAAGTAGAAAAATTAGCAAAATGATTTTCATAGTGCATGTTCACCTACGGTTTTGTACTTTTTCCATTGCAAAGTGCTGAAACGTTATTATAAATCTAAGATGAAAAATGATCTGCTAGGAGAAGACTCATGACAAAAAGTAAATTACATTTGGGCCGAGGTGTTTTTTTCTCTTTAGCTCAGAATATTCTACATACAAGCATTCCGCAGTGATACACCTTGCAGGAACTAAAGATGTCGTCATCTGTGATAAATTTCAGAATGGTAATTGGGATGGGAAACATTTTATAATAGGCAAACACTGACTAAATAATGTATATAGTAATATTGTAAAAAATATATATATATACAGTATTAATTACATTATTTCCACTTCAGTTCCTCTTTAATGTACTCCAGGTCCTCACACACTGCATGTTTACACGATGCCTTTCACTGGGCAAAAAAAAAAAACCAGTGTGAAGAAAACTTCAGTAATCTCTCCAGGAACGTACCCTCTGAACCCCACATCTCTCCAAGATGGCACCCTCTGAACCCCACACCTCAGGTTCTTAATTGTCAAGTCTCTTCTCCCTGGGTCCAGCAGTTAGGGATCCTGTAAATGTCCATAAAACTCTTCTCTCTCCCCAGCTTCCGGTCACAGTGATGGGAAACGGAGAGTGGTTCTCTCAATCAAAGCTGTGCTTTTAGTCTCTCAGAGACCTTAAAGGAATCATTAGCCAAATTACATGAAAGCCGATTTACTTACCTGGGGTTTTCTCCAGCCCCTAGCAGCCGACGCTGACAGCTTCATTCTTGGCCGCCGGCATGGGGTCCCCGCACAGCGCAGAGGACCACCTTGAGGTCGACCTTACTGCGCCTGCGTGAATCGCTACTATCAATCAAGCCCACGTTATACGCCGTGTACTGCGCAAGTGCAGTAGTTATGCACCTGCGCATGGACCCCAGGCCGGCGGTGGAGAGCGGAGCTGCGGCGTGGGACATGTCAGCTGCAAGGGGCTGGAGAAAGCTCCAGGAAAGCAAATCGGCTAATGAGGATCTGAGATTGAAAAACTAACTATAACAAGTAACTTGTCTATATATCTTATCTAAAGTTTAGATAGTTTACACAGCAAATCTAGTTGCGAGCAGCTTCAACAGTAGATGATTATTTCTTCCTGTGATACAATGAGAGTGGCCATGTTCTGATTGTGATCATTACACACAGGCAAGCTGCTCTGCATCTCCACCCCTCAGCCTGTGAAAACTCCACTCCCCTCTCCTCTTTCTCTGGAATCTCTGGCTAGTAACCTCCTCCTCCTCCTGCCCAGACTGAGCTTCCTTAAGCCCTTGCTACATGGGTCTCACAGTGCCTAGGCGCTGGAGGAGCTGTGGGCGAGGCTTGTTAATGTATAGGGAATTAGGGTATTAAAACCATTAAAAAAAGTATTTGGCTTGAGGAATGCCCTATAAACTATATGTAAGGGACACAATTATGCAATGAGTAAAAGTTTATCTCGGATCCACGTTAATGCATGGTGGGGATCTTCACTACAGTCACACTCACACCGAGGGAGAATAGATCTGACTGAAAGGGATGGGGTGGGTGTCAGTAAACTTCGGGAGTTCCAATTCAAAATATTGGCCTGTTTGATTGTTCCTAAGGCTCTAATAAGCTCCTTAACAGCATCTTTACAAGGAAACTAGCAGTGAGAGGCTGCCATGTTTACACAATAGCAGTTGGCTGGCAGTCCTGTGGATCTATTTGGCTGCAGTAGTGTCTGACTAACACACCTAAAACTAGCATGCAGCTAATCTAGTCTATCTAGACTTTAGTCGCAGCACCTGATCCGTATGCTTGTTCAGGGTCTATGGCTAACAGTATTAGAGGCAGGAGATCAGCAGGACAGCCAGGCAATTTGCATTGTTTAAAAGAAAATAATTATTTCAGCCTCCATTTTCCTCTCACTTCAGGTGTGCTTTAACGCTTTCCAATACACTGTCAGACTTAGTACGACAGTTCCTGATGTCAGACTATGTCTAACAAGAAGCAATGTGGCTGCCGCTGGATATAATCCAACATGGCTTAAGTCGTTTTGGATCAAAGTGTCGGGTTAAGTTTCATCACCTGCACCTCATCACCTGCACCTGCTTCAGTGGCCACATTTGGTCGCCTCCTGCCTGCACTGCCATCTTAGCTTGAATCGTTGTCAGGCTACTCGGGTCAGAGTGTCGGATTAAGTCCAACACCCCGATACCCTCTGACAACCACACTGTACCGCGTAATGACATATGCTGGTGTGCTGGCTTTCCATAGAGAAGGTCATGATGGGTTACCTCCTCATAGTGGTGTGAGGAAGTAGAGTCCCCACTAGCTCCCAGTGGCACAACAGCAAGGCATCAAGGTGCGAGAACGGGCCTGGAGATGTTGCAATGTAACGATAATCCAGGAGCTGCAGATGCTGACTGGCTTAGCAGAAATCAAGACAGATAACAGGCACCATTGAAGACACAGGCTGAGGTTGGAGCTGCCAGATAACAGGCACCATCGAAGACACAGGCTGAGGTTGGAGCAGGCAGAAAACAGGCACCATCGAAGACACAGGCTGAGGTTGGAGCAGGCAGATAACAGGCACCATCGAAGACACAGGCTGAGGTTGGAGCAGGCAGAAAACAGGCACCATCGAAGACACAGGCTGAGGTTGGAGCAGGCAGATAACAGGCACCATCGAAGACACAGGCTGAGGTTGAACTGGAGGAACAGATTTGAAATAGACAGGTCGGGTCTGGAACATGAGCATGGTCAAGCAAGCTGGGTGATAACAGGTTCATACAAGATACAGCCAAGAGCAATCACAAGAACTGACTAGACTACAAACACTGAGTACTTGTTAGAGGAGGCTTTTATAGGAAATCTTTTGGCATTTGAGCTCAAATCTTCATACGCTAATATTTTCACCCAACTTTGTGTATGTGCATGCAAAGTCTAATGTGCAAACATGCACACAGCCATAGTTATGAGACCATGAGCAGTGACACATGGAAATTTGCAAACACCCATGCAGAACGTGGACTAGTAGTATTTCAGAAAGAGTTTCACAGATGTGAGTGATGTCTTTTATGTCATCAGTTAGTAAAAGCAACGCATATTCTACTGGTGTGCCAACCTACTTTGGACTTACAATTTACATTGGTTTGGCTTGGCACCTTGGTTATGCGTCGTGACTACCTTCAAGTAATGGTCTGCCAATCTGAACTAACTACTTGTATGAGATGTGAGTGATCTGTGACACACTTTCTGAAATACGAGTCCATGCTCTGCATAGGTGTCTGCAAATTTCTAAGTGTAAAAAAGGAGGAGAAGAGGATTGACACTGCAAGTGAGTTTTATATCCAAAGGTGGGCACTGTGCAAACATACACGTCACATGAATTCAGAATGCAGTCAAACATAACATACTGGTGCAAAGAAGTAGTGCTGTGGCGGTGGGTGCTGGGCACTAAGAGCCTGACGGCCATTTTGCGCAAATAAGTGCTACCACGGAGGCTACAAGCGCTTCCACGGAGGCTTTTCTTTTACTAAAATGTGTCCATGCGTCGTGGCCATGGTCTTAAGGCTATGGTTGTGTGCCACTGTAAGACTATATTTGTGTGCCACTGTCACCATGACCTGATGCTTGCCTGTTGAAAGATAGTTTTGCAAGACAGATTTTCTTTTCAGCAGTTAGTTCGTATCTGTCCTGCACCCCCATCTGCCAGCCTATGCCTTCAGGTTGCCTAAATGGGTGACCTTCTAAATAACTCGGCAGACTATTGCAGGATTACAATTACAAATTAGTTTGTGTTTACCTTTTGCAGAGCAATCACTTCTGCTTTCAGACAGAGAGCTTTTTGTCACGAGAGGCAGAAAGAAAGTATATTTTGGGTGTTTCACAAGCCACACAAGTTCTCCAGAACAACGTGACTCAGCTCACATCATTTGTCTTTCGTAGATTCACTGGAATAGTGTGTCATTGATAAATCTGGCATGTTGCTTTACAAAACTAAAATCACAAGATAATGTATTATCTTAACATGGGGGATTACACTGTGAACTCCTTGTTCATAATGCCACATCTAAAAATATACTGTATGCTAATTATATAAATTAATAATGGAGAATGTTAAAGGTGAACTCCCGACGGACTAGCAAACACTTATCCTTATAGCTAATGATCACTTGTACTGTATTATGTGCACTGATACATGCTGTGAATACCTTACATCTTGGTCTGAAATTCAGGTATCATGCTTTCTGTCTGTAGCGCTATGAATATGGAGTGATCTGTGGCCTAGCACTCCTTAGAGTAATGTAGATGTTGGCTAAATTGACAGAACAGATGAGAATCAGTCCAGAAGACAAATGGGTGGGCGTAAGACTGCATTCAAAAAGCCAGGGACAGATTTCTGGAAAGGCCACCATGGCCCGGGCCTTGGGCGCACGCTGCCCAAGGGGACGGCTGGACATGAAAGACTGGTTGCTACATATGGAAGAGAAGGCTGGAAATGGGAAGCAGAGCATAAAAGGAAGGATCTGCTACCCAAGGAAACTGCGCAAGACAGCAAGGATCTGCTGTACATGGATGTTAACTATGGAAGAAGGGGCTGCACATGGAATAGGAAAGGGGCTACTTTATACAAAGGGGAACCACATGCTAGTTTACCTAGTGGCAGAAAAAATAGCAATCTTGCTCAGAGCTTATGGGTCTAATTGAAAAGTGCAGTCACAATAAGGAAGCATGCGCCTGCATGGCTATTTTGAGCCAAATTTGTATTTAGCATTTGGGGTGAATAACTAAACTTTACTGGTTTTATTGGTATTGAGTACTGGATTTATTATTATTAATGGTAGGCTTCCATGGCACCTAATCCATGTGTAATTATGAATATTTTAGAAATACTAAGTATAGATGTAATCAAAGTAAAGTGTCTACTAAATGCGATTGCAATTTTTTGGTGATTGTGCTTGTAATTTAGTTCAGGCAATGAGAATTGCATTGTGATCACTGCAAAAGTGCTGCATGCAGGATGTTCATGATTTTATACAAATCCCAATGCCACACTGTGAATAATTTCATTACAATACATTCACACAGTGTTGAAAGACCGCTGAAAAGTACTGCAGTGTGAACTAGCCCTTAGGGCTCTTTCACATTAGGGCAGACTTTGTGCGTTAACGCAAACGGAAGCAGTTTGCGTTAACCAAGGTAAGATGAAAGTCCATAGACTTTCATTTTACCTTTCACACTCGACGCTGCGTTTCGATGCGTTGCGGTTCCGACGCACCCAGGCGCAGTTTTTCCTCCAACGCACCCGCGAGCCGGCGTTTTCCGTCGGGTTTAATTACCAGCTGCCGCCGCTGATTGCGTCGCACCGCAGATACCCGACGAAACGCCGCAGGCAGACAACGCGTGCAGGAGAACGGCTCCTGTTCGCGTTGTCTGATGTGAAAGAGCCCTTAAAGTGGACCTAAAGTGTAAAAATAAATTCAACACTTTCAGCACAGTCCATAGAAGTTATTATAAAGTTGATGAATTAATGTTTAAAAACTGAGTAAAAATAAAGAGGTCAGATCTTACTTCTCTGGAAGATAGGACACCAGTTTAATTAGTTAGGTTTTTTCTATTCAAAACACAGACAACGCATTTCACGGGTACTAGCCCGCTTCCTCAGGTCAATACACAGTGCGTAAAACAATAAGTGTATACATATATACAAATAGGATACACAATATGCAATAATAATATAAATTATAATACTATTAATAAAATAGCATCCATTTTTACCCTTCTCCATAATGTATACAGTATGTCTATGGTGATATGCCAATATGCAAGCTCATGAGTCCGTACATAAAAATCACTAATCAGTAACATGCAAGTTTAGTTTCATAACACCATTTTATATTAAAACACCTTGTGAATTGTATATCATATGTAAATGATTAAAGGGAACCAGAGATGAACCTAGACGGGAAAATTAGAAAGCTTTTATACATACCTGGGGCTTCTTCTAGCCCCATATGCTCTGATCGATCCCACGCTGCCATCCTCCTCTGCCCGCATCTACGAGAACCGGCTCCCGTCACTGATGTCATCGGAGCCAGGCTACGCTGAAGAAGTGCACCCTCTACGTATCTCTCCAGCGGCTGCTGCAGAGATCCGCAAACAGCGCACTTCCTTTACGCTTAGACTGGCTCCGACTGACGGAACAGCGGGGAGCCGGTTCTCGTAGCTGCGGGCAGAGGAGGATGGCAGCGTGGGATAGATCAGAGCGTATAGGGCTGGAGGAAGCCCCAGGTATGTATAAAAGCTTTTTGCTGTTCATTTATGGTTCCCTTTAAATACACTTGTATTGCTTCTAGGGTTTAATTTCTATTATGGAGGGAGTAAAGTGCAAAGTACTTGGAGCACTTTGCACTTTATACTTACCATAAAGGAAATTAAAGGGACTCAGAGCTCTTGAACATAGAAAGATTTTGACATACCTGGGGCTTCCTCCAGCCCCATACACTCCGATCGCTCCCACAACGCCGTCCTCAGTCTTCTGCAGCGCCGGTACCGGGTCCCTGCACTTCCGTCAGTTGGCTCCAGTCTATGCAGGAGAAGTGCGCTCTTTGCGTATCTCTCCAGCAGCTGCTAGAGAAATACGTAGAGGGCGCACTTCTCTTACGTCTGACTGGCTCCGACTGACGAAAGTGCGGGGACCCGGTACCATCGCTGCAGAAGACTGAGGACGGTGGCGTGGGAGCGATCAGAGCGTATAGAGCTGGAGGAAGCCCCATGTCAAAATCTTTCTATGTTCAAGAGCTCTGGTACACTTTAAGGCCTAGAAACTAAGCAAATGTATTTACTTATTTATTTATTTCAGCATTTAAATATCATAAAAATTTACAAGTTGTTTTAATATGTAATAGTGTTATGAAACAAATTATATTACCATAAATCTAATTAATGTTATTTACAATGAGTATTGATTATAATGTAAAGGGACCCTAGCCTGTATACATGAAGTAGAGGCTATACAGAGGTTTGCCAATGTAATTTTACTTACCGTATTTTTCGCCGTATAAGACACACTTTTTCTTCCCCCAAATCATGCATGCGTGACCCCGGCGCACGTGTGCTGATTGCGTAATCCCTGCGCGGCTAATTAGGACTCACCGGCCAGCGATGTTCGGCGGCTGCAACAGCGGTAGATGGGAGAAGAGGATCCCGAAGCAGGACTGGAGCCAGTAGCGCGGCGGCTGTAGCAGCAGGCATCGGTGTATGGCAGAAGAGGATCCCGAAGCAGGACTGGAGCCAGGAGCGCGGCGGCTGTAGCAGCAGGCATCAGTGGATGGCAGAAGAGGATCCCGAAGCAGGACTGGAGCCAGGAGCGCGGCGGCAGGAGCAGGTAACATATATACTGTATTTACGCTGCTGGCACAGGGGGATATGGACAGGGGGACATGGCCGGCACAGCGGGACACGGACGGCACAGGGGGACACTGACAGGGGGAAATGGCTGGCAGGAGGACACTAACAGGGGGACATGGCTGCCACAGGGACACAGACAGGGGGGCATGGCTGGCACAGGGACACAGACAGGGGGGCATGGCTGGCACAGGGACACAGACAGGGGGACATGGCTGCCACAGGGACACAGACAGGGGGACATGGCTGCCACAGGGACACTGACAGGGGGACATGGCTGCCACAGGGACACTGACAGGGGGACATGGCTGCCACAGGGACACAGACAGGGGGGCATGGCTGGCACAGGGACACAGACAGGGGGACATGGCTGGCACAGGGACACTGACAGGGGGGGCATGGCTGCCACAGGGATACTGACAGGGGGACATGGCTGGCACAGGGACACTGACAGGGGGACATGGCTGCCACAGGGGGACACTGACAGGGGGACATGCCTGGCACAGGGACACTGACGGGGACATGGCTGGCACAGGGGGAGACTGACAGGGGGACATGGCTGGCACAGAAGGGCATGGTTGGCACAGGAGGACATGACAGGCACAGGGGGAAACAGGAACAGCCAATCCCTACACTGACCACATAGGGGAACACAGGCAGGCAACATGGGAATAGGCAATCATTACACTGTCCCCTTATGTGGTCAGTGTAATAGTATGTAGAGTAACTGGGGGGTGAAAAGTCCTTAAGACGCCCCTGCATCATAGACGCACCAAGGTTTAGTTTTTTTCTTTTTTTCCTGATTTTTGCCTTCTAAATCTGGGTGCGTCTTATATGCCGGAGCGTCTTATACGGCGAAAAATACGGGTAATTTTTGAATGTTTTATGATCTAAACTTACATGTTATTAATTATTGATTTTTATCTATGGACTCATGAGCGTGGCATATGGCCATAGATATATACATTATTGAGAAGGGTAAAAAATGGATGCTATTTTATTAATATTATTATAAGTTTTATTTATTTTTATTAGCATTATTGCATACTGTGTATCATATTTGTACATATGCATACATTTATTGTTTTAGGCACTGTGTATTGACATGAGGAAGCGGGCTCGTACCTATGAAACGCGTTGTCTATCTGTGTTTTGAATAAAGAAACTTTACCAGTTAAACTGGTGTCCTAGCTTCCAAGTCAAATTCCTTGTAAGTGCAAACTTATTTGTGCCCAAAAATGTATTCTCTGTCTAACCTAGTTAGGTATAATTAGGGCCCAGAGTAATTTTTAATCAATTGTTTCTGGCTGCAAGCATTAATACTGTGATTGAGGACAATGCAGTTTTCTGACTAGTTAAAGTACAATATTTCGTTGTAATGTGACACCTACACATATTCATGCAACATACTTCTACTGACATTTGGAGTTCAGTTTAACCCAGTAGTACTGCTCCACTGTAGATTAAAGGAAATTTGAAGCAAAAAGTAATGTTCCCAAAAACGTTTATTACCTGGGGCTTCTTCCAGCCCCCTGAAGTCTTCCTGGTCTCTCGCCATCATTCTGTGCTGTGATGCACACCTCCTACATTGTGCTGCCGTGGCCGCGAGTGTTCTGCACTTGCACAGTAAGTAAAAATTGCTTCTGCTCATGCACAGAACGTTTTGGGGAGGCTCCATGCAAGCGCAGTGGCTGATGACTCGACCAAGTCACCCAGCTTACGGAGGGGGACACCCGGAAAGCCGAGCAGAGCAGAATGACGACGAGGGAGCAGGAAGACTTCAAGTAGAACTCCAGCATATATTGAATAACAGTATTCAAAAGTTTGATGAAATGCTTTTATTTACCCGAATAGCTAATTTTCCTGTGTAGAAGTTAAGATGGTCATTGAGATACATGCAAATCGTATACAGCTTGGAATAGGTACAATTAATTGATAGGAAGGGCATTTGATTAGCCTACTTCTAATGCTACGAATACACAATTATATTTTTTAGCAGATTTACTGTCCAATCGATTTTCAGATCGTTTTCTGATCGATTTCCATTCACTTCTATGAGAAATCGATCAGAAAAACTATCGAAGATCCAATGACCAGTGTTCATTGGCATGTTACCATAGCAATCATTGCGCTACTTGAGTATTATGAGTCGCCCTAACAGTGTAACTTGCGGTACTCGCTGCCAGAAGGAAGGGTATTATTGCCATGAGCTGCCTGTGCACGGCAGTATTATAACAATTTTGTGCATCAGGCCTATTGTTAGGAATGCTTTGAATTCAGGACTCATAAAGGGAGATATATCAACGCATTACCAACAGTTTTTTCTTCTTAATCTGTTCTAACCAGCAGGGAGAACAGCTCTGCATGATAATACGAACCTTCTTAAGCAGCGGCGAAAGAGGGTCCCCCCAGCTGCCCGAGCCCTGCGCAGCCGGAACAAATAGTTCCGGCCAGCGCTAAGGGCTGGATCGGAGGCGGCTGACGTCAGGACGTCGGCTGATGTCCATGACGTCACTCCGCTCGTCGCCATAGCGAAGAGGTAAGCGAAACACGGAAGGCCGCTCATTGCGGCCTTCCGTGTTACTTCTGGCCGCCGGAGGCGATCAGAAGATCGCCTCCGGAGCGCCCTCTAGTGGGCTTTCATGCAGCCAACTTTCAGTTGGCTGCATGAAATAGTTTTTTTTTTATAAAAAAAAAACCCTCCCGCAGCCTCCCTGGCGATTTTAATAGAACGCCAGGGAGGTTAAATCCTAGGTAATAAAGGCAATTTAGCATAAATTTCTAGAGCGGCACTACAGTTAAGAAAAGTGCAAATCCATCCCTAAACTGGCGCAGATTAAGAAGTGCTTGATAGCAGTTCTACAGATGTAGAACTGCAGGCTAGACATGATTGCAAAGTGCAGACTAGACATGATTTGTGTGGTGCTCCTCCCCCGGCTGAATTCCTCCTCAGAGCCTGCTGCTTTCAATACAGCAGGTGTGTTGGTTACCTCAGCAACAGGAATTCCCCTCACACACTACAGAGTCTGAGAGACCTTCATAGCTCCTCCTATTTTACAACAGTTTTAGAAGGAATCTGCACTATCTAATGATTTCTTAAGATGCCTGAGACAGTTCTGCATGGATTTCTAAAAACCTACCAATACTTTGTCTCAGACACTGTTGATAAATCTGGCTCATAGTAGCCTTCACCTTCTAAGTACTGTATATACACTGGAGAATGGTCACACGGCTTTTTAATAGAGTAATATAACTGTTGACTTAGTCACATTCACTTATGTTTAACAAAAGGCTGACAGGAAGGATGTATATTTCACAAAGAGATAAATGCCAGCTCATAGGAGAAACGGATGCAAAATGAACAGAATCGTGTCAAGAGCTGCTTTACAGTAAGAGATTTCAGTGTGTGGAATTTCCTGTCAGAACGTGTGATACAATGCAGTGACATGGCCAGAAGTTTCTGGGCAGCAGATGTACAAGTTCAGGTTTTTATCATTAAGGCTACCACACATTCAATAACCTATTCACTTATATGTGGATATATTCTCATTGTCCAGCACCAGCTGTCAATCCTATGGCTGTCATGTTCCTGTCTACAGGGAATTTTCTCAGTGATATGTGTTGATGTGCTTGGTAGGGAAATTGGACTATACTAAAGCAGAAGGGGTGTACCAAAAACCAGAGTAGGTGGTTGTGGCTGTAATAAGTCCTGGAGTGGGAGAATTTGGATTAGGGAGATCATTAAACAGTATCTAAAGTAAAAAATACAGAGCCTTTCTTGACAGGCTCTCTCTTAATACAGGACTGGGGGAATTTAAGGGTTACATAATTATCTGATCAGCCGAACTTCATCCAGGCCTGTGATCGCCCCCCCCCCCTTCTTGGAATTGCGGCTGTGGCGATTTTTTTCAAAAACTCTGCCGAAAATCTGGCCACGCCCACCTGCATGGCTGTGGCCTGCCCTAGCTCGGCAGCCACAGCCTTCTTGGTGGCTTCTCTCCAAAATACAGCTGTTCTTAAAGTGAACCTCCAGACTAAAAATCGACTCAGCAGCACTGAAAAGGCCTGGTGTTTCTTTAACTGTTTCACAGCATCAGAACTTTTTTTCTCTTATACAAGCCTCATTTTTAGCTGCACAGAAGAAAACTGCCCGGGCTTTTTTCCCCTGATGCTGTGCAAAGCATGATGGGCTTTCTGATGTTGTTGCTCTCGTTCTGCTGTTTTGGTGCAATTTTTTTTTTTTTCATTTTGAATTTGACATTTGAAGCCTAGCGCATGCAGCTGGGAGGGGTGATCAGCACACAGGACAGTTGGAACTGTGTCTCCTGCTCCTTGTCACCTTTCAACCAAAAAGATGGCTGCCCCCATGACAAAGATGGCAGCCTGTAACGATCGGTGAAGCACAGAGAGGATCTGATTACCGGTGATCTGCAGAATCACTGGGAATACAGAAGTATACCAGATTATAAGTGATCTGCAGTATCACTGATAATCCGATATACAAGCTAACCTCTGTTCACCTGAGTAGAGTGTAGTGTTTGGTGTAACAGTAATACTTAGAGGGCAAGGCCTCAGTGCAGCGAGGAGTACTGCACAGATTCCTTCCGCAGACCTGAGCTCTCCAAGACGGGAGGAGTCAGACTGACAGTAGGAAGGATTGTCTGAAAGTGACACTCAGGAGGAAGGGTCACTAACAGAGCGGGGAACCGCCTCTAACGGTAAGGTCGGTTCTCGAGGTCGGACAAGCCAGGTAGTACACACACGGACAGATACAGTACAATATCAGAAAGCAAAGGCGGAGTCTAAGTACA
The DNA here is from genome assembly GCF_040937935.1 of Hyperolius riggenbachi. NCBI lineage: Eukaryota > Metazoa > Chordata > Amphibia > Anura > Hyperoliidae > Hyperolius > Hyperolius riggenbachi. Next base: position 77,609,451 of record NC_090657.1, on the reverse strand, counting down.
GGCAGGGTTCGGCAACGGGGAATCAGATATAACGAGGTACAGAATCAGGAGGCAGAAGCGGAGTCTAGGTACAAGCCGGGGTTCGGCAACAGAGTATCAGAAGTATCGAGGTACAAGATCAGAGTTCAAGGGGATAGTCAAGGCAGGCAAAGGTCATAACAGATAATCACAATCAAACTAGTACTTTAGCTATCAACATAATCTAGCTAAGTGTAGGATTACAGCTCCAGCTGGTCCCGGCACACTTGCGGATCTGACTACGGATCTGGGTGCTCCCACATATGTGATCGCAACGCCAGACAAAGAGCAAGTGAACAGCCAGCAGTATATATACTCAAGGACCTTTCCAGGACCTCCCTAATTGCTGGACCAATGAGAGTTGTGGAAAATGTCAGCTGACCAGCCTGGTCAGCTGACTCACTTCTGGCTGTTATTTAAACTCAGCCTCTGTGCGCGCGCGCGTGTCACTCTGAATCTTGGTGGACTATCAGTCCCAGCCACACCAGTACTGTCTTGCAATGTATCTTGTGAACTGCTTGCGGGGGCCGCCTCCAATGCGGATTCCGCCGCTCTGCCTAAGCCGCATGCGGCGGTTTTTCCGCGTTGTGACGCCCTGCTGGACGCAGAAACAGCCGCCTCACTTTGAGAGACGGCGGCTTTTCCGCATTTCCTCACACAGCCCCCATGAATCACAAACATTTGCCTGTTCTTTTAAAACAGGGTGGGTAAGAGATTATATTACCTATCTATTCTAATTAACATAACTAATGTAACTTAATAACAGTATGTTTGTTTAGGCTGAAATTCCCCTTTAACTCAACACTGGTCATGTGACCTATAGGCACTTTCTAACCAATTGTATATAACTGTCATAGGAATACCTAGCAGACTGCAGGATACTTCCTAGCCTTCATTAGACCTCTACTATTTGGCACAGCTTCCTACTATAGTAGCTATAAAGGTAGCCATACATTTATAGATTTTTAAGTTTGACTCCCGACAGATTCTATCACTGATCTAATCTGCCAGAAAACGATGTCCCAACAGAACGATCGTCATTTTGATAGTTTGCAGCAGAAAACAATCAGACCCTATTTAAATCTCCATCATTGCGATTTTGAATTTAATTAGATGGATTGTCAGGTAAATTAAGTTCATTGGCATTCACGGAAAAATCACAATGCAACATTTTGCATACAAACACGTATAAACATTGCAAAAATGTGCACAAAGTTTAGTAAAAAAAAAAAAAAAATGTTGAAAATCATATACCGTATTTCGCGCCGTATAAGACGCTCCGGCATATAAGACGCACCCAGGTTTAGAGGGCAAAAAACAGAAAAAAAAAAGATTTATACTAAACCTGGTGCGTCCATATTCCAGGAGAGTCTTGTACATGTTACCCTCAAATGTTGTCCTCCTGTGTCCCATTGTCTCCCCATGTGTCCCCAATACCTGCCCCATGTGTCCTCTGTGTCCCTCATACATGCCCCATGTGTCACCCATGCCTGCCCCATGTGCTTGTGTCCCCCATGTGTCACCTATGCATGCCTCATGTGTCCCTCATGTGCCTGTGTCCCCCATGCCTGCCGTGTCCTCTGTGTGTCCCTCATGCCTGCCCCATGTGCCTGTGTCCCCATGTGTCACCTATGCATGCCTCATGTGTCCCTCATGTGCCTGTGTCCTCCATGCCTGCCGTGTCCTCTGTGTCGCTTATGCCTGCCCCATGTGCCTGTGTCCCCCGTGTGTGTTTGTAAATTGTGGCTGCACCCGACCGTTGCCTCTGCCCGCTCCCCATGCCTGTAATGTGCCGGCGTGTGTAATCAGTTCCCTCCCGCTGTGTGGCTGATCTCTGCGTGCCCCCGCGAGTGTCTAATATGCCCGCTCCCCCGCCTGCCTTATCTCCCTCCCCCATGTGAATGCTGGCCCCCCCGGGTGTTAATCTGCAGCGGCTTACCTTTCCGCCATGCCCGCGAGGATTGGAGACCTCCTTCACAGCCGCGCATCTCGCTCTAGTGATCGGCATGTGATGATTGCGTCATCATCACATGCCGATCACTAGAGCGAGATGCGCGGCTGTGAAGGAGGTCTCCAATCCTCGCGGGCATGGCGGAAAGGTAAGCCGCTGCAGATTAACACCCGGGGGGGCCAGCATTCACATGGGGGAGGGAGATAAGGCAGGCGGGGGAGCGGGCATATTAGACACTCGCGGGGGCACGCAGAGATCAGCCACACAGCGGGAGGGAACTGATTACACACGCCGGCACATTACAGGCATGGGGAGCGGGCAGAGGCAACGGTCGGGTGCAGCCACACAGGCAGGGAATTCCCGACGTGGCGGCGGGTCGCGGTCCGTATCGGCGGGCGTTTCTAAGTCGGGAATTCCCTGCCTTTGCCGTATAAGACGCAGGGACTTTTTCCCCCTATTTTTTGGGGAGAAAAAGTGCGTCTTATACGACGAAAAATACGGTATGTAAAACGCTAAAGCGGGTGTGAACGGCTCCTTACTGTGCAGGGCGACACATTCAATATTGTATCTTATTAACAGTAAGGGCCTGTTTCCACTGGCACGGCTTCCGTGCTGAATCTGCAGAGTTTCCAAGCAGGCAAATCGCGCGGGGAAACTCTGCCATAGGGTACAATGGCGCCGCCTGCCAATTCGCTTGCGCTAGCAATTCGGCCGACATTTCCATCCGAAATGGTGCGGGAGGCTGCGAATCCCATAGCCGTACATGGCGCGGCTGATGGGATTCATCTGTGTATCCGCACACCAGGAAGTGATGCCGCGCGTCTTGCAGACGCGTGCGTCACAGGTGGAAACAGGCCCTAAACCAAAAATAACTTGATCATCTCCCAAAGTGATGTCTGAGCTAAGCAGTTTCTGTTCTGCCTATTCAACCAAATTGAGTGAGTTTTGCTCTGTGTGCCTGCCTCCAGCCTAGTTCTTAAAGTGGACCAGAGAAAAAGCACCCTCATGTATTTTACCATATATATCAGTGGAAACATTAGAGAAAACACCTGCCCTGCTCTCTGTTTCATTCTTCACTGCTCAGCCTGCTTGTTATCAGCCCTGATAAAATCCCAGACTGAGAATTCAGTCTAGCTTTGCTCAGGAATCATTATAGCTCAGTCTGTCTTCTCTGATGTCTTTTCAAGCCCAAGCCTGCCCCCTTCTGGCTCTGCTATGATGACTCAGCTATAATGATTACTGAGAAAAGCTAGACTGAATGCTCAGTCTGGGATTTTATCAGGGCTGCTAACAAGCAGGCTGAGCAGTGAAGAATGAAACAGAGAGAAGGGTAGGTGTTTTCTCTAATGTTCTCAGTGATATATGTGGTGAAATACATGAGAGCGGTTTGTCTCTGGTTCACTTTAAGGCCGGTTTTACATCTGTGGTGAGTGTTGAGGTGCGATGCGCCACCCCCCTCCCATGGCACCGCAACGCCAAAAGGCGATTCATATGACCCTAAGGCAAAGTGCGTCGACAGGGTCATATGCATAGCATGGCATGCCGCTCACACGCACCCCACACGCCTGTTGCCGCCCCTCCCTCAGTGAAGTATTTCTTGTTGGACAGGAAGTACGTCACTGGGATCCCTGGCTTTTCCGTCATACACACACCATTGACGCCAACAAATTAAATAAAAATGTACGTGTCGCACATTGACTTCAATGCATTCCTGCGTCGCCGTAGAAGTCTCATGGTAACGCGCTGTTGACTTTGCGGCAGGGTGGCGGTGAATCAGGTGCTTCTGTCGCGATGCGGAGAAAGTGTACTGGCCCGATACACTTTGCTGTTAACGCAACGCAAATTCAAGTGACCATGTTTAAAAGGGGCTTAAAGTACACCTGAATTGAAAGGGATATGGAAGCAGCCATATTTATTTTGCACGGAGGTGGTAATATTGGCAAATCAAAATTGAAGGTGTGTACCAGGCTTTAGGCTACGTTCATAGTGGGGTGTTGCGATGTGACGTAACGGCCACTTTGTAAGACGGACTGTCACACTACAAGACACCCCCTAGGCAATGTTCACAGTACCGCCGGGGTGCTTAATTCACGTGAGGCATACTGCCTGCAGTGCATGGCCACAAAACGTGAGCGTTAACAGTGACCGTAAAGCATACTTTTCATTGTCTGTACACTTCACTGTTTGTGACGCAACGCGCCGATAACACGCTGTGTGACTTGCCCGTTTCTGCTTTTACAGGGAACACAACGCCTGCTGTGAACCTAACCTTAAGGTGGCCACATACGATTTTTTACATTTCTTTTCAGTTGAAGAATTACAATACATTTTTTCTGATCAATTTTGCCCCAATTATGAAAAATAAGATTGAAAAATCTGAAAAAAAAATAGCTTGGGTCTATTCATTTATAAATTGACAATCTACCCTACACCATTGAATTTTCATAAAAATTGATCAGAAAAATCCACTACTCCCAATTGACTTATATTGAAAAAAAAGGGAAATCTGGATGTCTCGTTCGAATGGAAAAAAAAACGTTTAATTTTTTTTAGACAACCGATCATTTTTATCGAATTGCGGTAAAATTGGATTATTTTATTGTATCGTGTGTGGCCATCTTAACTGTTTTGGAATCCGAAACCAAGAATCACATGAACCAAATTTCAAATGGGCTTTGCATGTGTACTTGCTAAAGTAAATACACAATTTAACACCTAAGCTACTGATGTAGGATTATTTGTTGGTCCTTATACCGGTATGTGTCTGAAAAGCAGCCAGAGATCTGACTGTATTCTAAAAATCTAATTTTTATTTAAAAAAAAATAAAAAGGAAAATGGGTTTTCCTTTTTTTCTTCTTTTTAAGCTGGGAAAGAATTTCTAGCAAAGAGAATGAATCCTCCTAGAGGGTTACAGGTAGTAGAAAAGCCATAAAAATAAAGTATAAGCATTTAATTCGCTATTATTTTTCTAACTATATCGGTGAAACTTGTGATGTGACATAAATATAGTTTGTTTAAGGCCCAAACAGCATCATTTATCTTTTTAGATGTCAGCTCTCAAAATGTTACCTAGTTTCACTGTCACACTAAATGCCAGGAATTGGCGAGGATGCCCGGCAAGAAAAAGGAATAATTAGCTGTGCTAGTCTTTCCGAGATGGCTAATTAATGTGCAGCGCTGTCAAAAAGAGGTCTGCTGTTAACCATTCGTTCACTGAGAGTCTCTTGGCAAGGTGTTTCTTCATATGGCTCCACAGCAGTTATTTCTTCTTTAAAGAGAAACTCCAACCAAGAATTGAACTTTATCCCAGTCAGTAGCTGATACCCCCTTTTACATGAGAAATATAATACTTTCCACAAACAGACCATCAGGGGGCGCTGTGTGACTGATTTTGTGCTGAAACCCCTCCCACAAGAAGCTCTGAGTACCGCGGTACTTTTGGCAGTTTGTTACAATGTAACAAGGCTCACAGACAGGAATTAGCTGTTTACAGCTGCCTCTAACAGCCAAAACAGCTAGCATCAGCTACATAACCTGCCCTCAGTAAAAATGTCACCATGTAATAAATGTCAGAATGTAAATCGGGGAGAGGAAATATTTTACAATGCCCAAACACTGACTAAATCATTTATACATAATTATTGTAAAATGAAGCACTTTTTTATTACATTATTTTCACTGGAGTTCCTCTTTAAAGTGAACCTTAACCCTGGAGGAAAAAAAGTTTTACTTGCCTGGGGCTTCCCCAAACCCCCTACCACCGTCCTGTGCCCTTTCTGCTCCTGGAGTGTCCTCTGGTCCCTGCTGCGTGTTAGTTTCGTTTTCGGCCGACTTAGCGTCAGCCCTCGGCAACGTGTACTCTTCTTCGCCTTCTCTGCCATCAAGCGCATCATAGGCAGGCGCAAGAGTACTGCGCCTGCACAGGACGCGCTTGACGGCGTGTAGGTGTAAGGACTGAAGGCCGAGAGGTATGACCAATACCCACTAAGCAATTATACAGGCAAGTAATCTTAGTTAAACAGATCCATGTCATACACAGATATCAGATGACTGTCAATTAAATCTTTTACAATCTTGTAGTTAGCAAGCCAAAGGTCATACACATAGAGCAGACCTGTATTCAGGGGCGAGACAGAAAAGTGGTCAAACAGGAAAGAGTCAGTCCAGGCAACAGGCAATAGAATGGTCAATTAACTAGCAAAGGTTCAGGGAATGATTCAGACAAAGTGTAAGCTATAGCAAGGAATGCCCAGCAGCTAACTCTAGCGACTTAACGCTATTACAGGCCCTGAGCTAATGCAGCATCCAACCTTATATACATCATGCCTCCAATCAGGAGACCTCAGTGCAGTAACCAGCCAATGGACCCTAGACCCTCCTTCAGTGACTGACTCAGGATAGTCAGTCATTTCCTGGTTCGTGGATGGCACTGGGGAGCGTACATTGATTGTCCCAATCGCCTGGCAACCACGGCAGAGATCCAACCACGTGAGCCCACAGGAGAGACACTGCTCACCCGCCGTATGCTGCTTGTACCTCTGAGCCGGCTACTGGAAGCAGCCTGACTTGCCGCTAGACCCAGAACCAGGTGACATAAGGGTTGATTCACAAATGTTACTTATTTTTCACGTAAGGAGTGCTAATGGATGAAATAAGCAAATAAGGAGACATAATTCATTAGATAAATAGATAAACCATGATATAAAGATAGCTAAACCATGTGTTATGTCAAATAAGGAGAGCTAAACCATGATTTAAGTTAGATAAGGAGAGCTAAACCATGATTTAAGCTAGATAAGGAGAGATAAACCATGATTTAAGCTAGATAAGGAGAGATAAACCATGATTTAAGCTAGATAAGGAGAGCTAAACCACGAGTTAAGTTAGATAAGGAGAGGTAAATCATGAGTTAAGTCATTTAAGGAGAGGTAAATTGTGACTTAATAAATAAGGTGAGATAATTTAACAGAAAAGGTTTGTGAATCAGGTCCATGGTGACAGTTACCACCTCTTTATGTAGTATGAGACTCATAAGGCATTGAATACTATGAGTAGATGTGTAGGTAAACTCTCATACTACATAGAGGTGGTAAAATTGGTCAGTGATTGGCCAATCGAAAGTAAAGGAAACTAGCTTCAGGTTAGATACTTATCTACTGTATGTAGAGGGAAGGCTCTCAGTCCTTCCCATTGTTCCAGGGCTGTCCCCGATTGAAGTCACTTGGCCAGCTATGTCTTTGGTACTCCCGGCAGCCTTCACAAGACAGGCAAATCCGTACTGTGCATGCGCAAACCCAGACTTTGAACGGGGCATGAGAACTTCTGCACGAGGAGTACCGAAGAGGTATTCGACCTAACAGGTCAAACAACTTCAGCAGTGAACAGCAGTGGAACGACGAGACAGACCAAGGACCAGGAAGGCTGTATGGTACGAAAGAAGGTTCTATGGTATCCAGGGCCATCCCTTTACATAGGTAAATATCTAACCTGAAGTGACTATCCTCGCTTCAGGTTCCATTTAAAGCGGACCTGAACTTTTGCACAGGAGAGAAGGAAAGCACATAGAAATCCAACCTGTGTGTGTTAGCAGAAAACATCTTGTCTAATTCTCCCCGATCTGCAAGTAATCCGCAAGTGTAAATTAGGACTGTCAGCTCTGTCTGAACTGTGCTGACAGTGCCAGGTTCTGTGCTAGTAAGTAAATGCAGGAGGTTAACCCTTTCTGTGCTTCCAGGAAACCAGGAAGTAAACACTGCAGAATCTCTGTTGTAGTTCTATAAGCTGTAACAAAGAAATGTTTTTTTTCTGTAAAGGTTATTATGCTGTTGCTTATCTTATAGAGCAGAGAGGAAGTTCTGAGTTTAGGTCCACTTTAAGGAGAGTGAATGGAGTGGAGGAAAGGAAGGAATGGGAGGGTAACAGAAGGGAACATTGCAGCAAGCCTGCCTCTTCCTGTCTGAATATTTGACTGTAGCCAATAGCTTGCTGGCCTTGACATTTTTTGCATGCATTGTTGGAAATCGCATAGATGAAAAGCCTAGTACACTCCTTCAACTTTGATTGGACAATGACTGGCTAATTTTACCACCTCCATACAGTGTGAGGGCCAACAGATTTTGAATACTATGGTCAGATTGTTTATGGAATCTCTCATACTATATGGAGGTGGTAAAATTGGTTAGTGATTGGCCAATCAAAATTGGATGAGCCTGGTACACACCTTCAATTTTGGTTGACCAGTTTTACCACCTTCATATCGTATGAGGACCAACAGATACTATGAGCATATTCTAAGCTCTCAAACTACATGGAGGTGAATCCACTGAGAATGTTGTGTCCACATTTAACTCATAAGTGTTGTCTATCACTCTTAAACCTGGTTCAGATCCGCTCATTCTCCTGCAGAGTACCTGCACATAACTCTTAGCTGTATCCACAGTAAACGTATTTTTCGGACTATAAGACACACCTAGATTTAGAGGGCAAAAACCAGGGGAAAAAATATATACTAAACCTGGTGTGTCCATAGTCCAGGAGCATCTTGTAGATGTTCTCCCCCCAATTATTATGTCCACCTTATGTCTGCCTGGTGTCCTCCTCCTGCCCCCCTAGCGTACTCTTGTTCCCCCTTGTGTCCGCCTGTCCGCCAATGTCCTGTGTGTCCCCCTTGTGTCCTCCTCCTGTCCCCAAGTGCCCTGTGTGTCTTGCTTGTGCCCTCCTCCTGTCCCCCAGTGTCCTGTGTGTTCCCTTTGTGTCATCCTCCTGCTCCCCTTGTGTCCTCCTCCTGTCTCCCAGTATCCTGTGTGTTCCCCTTTGTGTCCTCATCCTGTCCCTCAGTGCCCTGTGTGTCCCCCTTGTGTCCTTCTCCTGTTCCCCAGTGTCCTGTGACCCCCCCTTTAAGTCCGCCTCTATCCCATTTAGTGTCCTCCTCCTGCCCCCAGTGTCCCGTGTACCCCCCTTTAAGTCTGCCTCAATCCCGCTTAGTGTCCTCATCCTGTTCCCCAGTGTTCTGTGTGTCCCGCTTTGTGTCGCCTCTGTGTCCCCTTGCTGTGCTGTAATTAGTGGCAGTAGGCTTGTATCACTTACCTAACCCGAAGGTGCCTGTGGCGAACAGCAGCTTCTCTCACTCGCTCACTCCTTCCCCCTAGTGCTAGTCGAATGCGAAATGATGCGACCAGGAAGTGCGAGCACTGGGGGAAGCAGTGAGTGAATAAGAGGAGAAGCTGCTGTTCGCCGTGGGAACCTTTTGGTTAGGTGAGTGATACAAGCGGCTACTGCCGCTAATTACAGCGCAGCAAGGTGACACAAAGCGGGACACACCGGACACTGGGGAACAGCAGGAAGACATTAAGCGGGGACAGAGGCGGACACAAAGGGGGACACATAGGACACTAAGCGGGACACGGAGGTGGACACTAACAGGACAGAGGCAGACACAGGGAATGCAAGGAGTACCTGACATGCGGCGGGTCGCGGTTCATTATCAGTGGGTGATCTTTAGTCAGGGACCACTTGCAGGGACTTCTCCCCACTTTTGGGGAAGAAATAGAATGTCTTATAGTCTAAAAAATACGGTAGATTGCCTAGGGCCCAATCAATGTTCTTTGTTCCTCTCTTCACTCCCTACAAGTCCTCTTACCAAGGAATAGTTTTGGTTTCTATTTAACAGCTACTCTACAGCTACACCCTTAGTTTAGTTAAAATGTATCTCCGGCGTACATAAAAAAAAACAACACAGAGGTACACTAATGCTTAGGATGCCCCAACACATTGTCTGTTTAATAAGATTCACTGGAACTCCGTATCAGATATAGAAAAGGTAGAGGCCTTTTTCTGCAGGATGGCAGTAGTATTCATAGTACTCATAGTATTCAAAGTCTGGTGACCCTTTAACTACATGAAAGGGAAGGTTCAGGAAGGGAGGTAAAAAAATAAAAATCAATATCCACTTACCTGGGGCTTCCTCCAGCCCGTGGTAGGCAGGAGGTGCCTGCGCCTGCGCAGTACAGCCCGGCGGACGTCTGATGATGTCAGCGCGCCCGCGTGGGACGCAGAAGTGCCAGGCCTTGGAGCACAGAAGAGCCCGACCTGGCAGCCGGCCTGGCCAGGTCGGGTCGGCCACCGGAGACCACCGGGAGCCTGCGGAGCGGCGGCGATGGCACCTCCTGCCTGCCACGGGCTGGAGGAAGCCCCAGGTAAGTGGATATTGATTTTTATTTTTTTACCTCCCTCCCTGAACCTTCCCTTGAAGGTGGTAAAATGAGTCAGTCATTGACCATTGAAAACTGGATGTGTGTACCAGGCTTCAGTTTCTCAAGCCTTGTATACAAAATATAGGCTCCTGGGTCGAGGTAGCTAATTTGGGGCCGTCCCTGCCATGAATCTAGCATGGATACATCCTCCCCAATGTGTTCTCCTTCCTACCCATCCTGCTGGAAAGAGTTCCATTGTGCACCTTGCTATCGTCCTCCTTCTTTTATAGCATGTTGCTTGTCTCAGCTTGTACAGCTCTCGGTCTTGAACTGTGGCCCAAAGGATCAAGTCCCAGTCCCTGTTGCAGACATTGATTACGCATGTGTATTCACCTTTAGGCAGGATTCATAATATGCTGGACTGGTACTGCATCCAGGGGCATAACTAGGGGAGCAGCCCCAGTGACTGCAGCGGGGCCCAGGGGGTTATGGGTCCCCCAACTACTAACCTTCCCTTTCTCTGATACTCGAGAGGAGGTGTTCTTGTTCCTACACATGTTATGAGTGTGAAGATCCTTATGGCCATACTTGTTTTATGATCCTTGCAAGATGGGGCCCCAGACTGTGAAGGTCACCAAGGGGAGGCAAGGGAAGGGGTGTGAACATTAAGGGGAGCCCATCAAAGTTTTGCTGGTGGGCCCCATGATTTGTAGTCTCGCCCCTGACTGCATCCATATTGTATGGAAGGGCTGCACAACTCCATCGATGCACTGTAGTGTGTTTCCACTCTGGAGATGAATGGCAGTGCAATGAATTGTCTGGCATCTATCAGATTCCCCTGTAGACTGCACCGGACAACATCACAGCGGACAACAGCACAACGGTTGTATGTAAGCACTTCCATAGGAAACCAGTGTGTCTGTGCTGAGCTCTGCTTGAGTAAAACACGGGGCAGCAGATCTAACGTGATCCTTGCACAACCCTGGGCTATACTGTATTTCCTGATAATACCCAGTAACCAGTCTGTGCTTACATCTATTTCTTCCCTTGCTTACTTCAGCCATAGTCTGCCGTCTCCCAAGATTACTAAGATATACTGAATGTATAAACAACACAGGTTGACTTAAAAGCGTAGCTATGGTAAAATCCAGCATAACATGATTCCTTTTCCCCTCTGCCATAATCCTGGTGCTGTTTGCTCCAGAGACATTGACAAATAGTCAAGACTGCCTGGAATCTCCCAGCATTCCCTTCTCCGCAGATCAGGTTCATTTCGTAAAAATTAGTTGGGAAATGGGAAAAAAGAAAGAAATTAAAAGAAGGTTCTATGATGCGCAGTCTATTAACGCTCCATTATTTCCCCCAGAACGTGATAAATGGCCCTGGAGAGACCAGTGGGCTCGGCCCCCAGAGTTCCCGCTTCACCCCCCCTCTGTCCCCTGGTGATTGATTGGAGGGAAGGTGGCTGCTGAGTGCTGCTGGATGAAGACTGATGTTTCTTCCACTTAACGCCCCTTCCAAAAAGTTTCTATTACCAAGGGAAAGAGCAACGTGTATGTGAGCCCGCAGAGCATGCATTGTTACATGGATAGCACTCGCTGTAATGCATGCTGGTAATTAGGTCAGAGATGCATGCAGATAAATTAAACTGTCACATATGTTAGATGGCCCAATCATTCGTTTAGAGACAGCGTTCTTGATTTGATTATTTTGCCAGATATTAATAGAAGTTTCCTTTACTAGACATAGACAAAACATAGCGGGGTAGTTCCACTAATCCTTACAATTCTCTGACAGGTAAGTATAAGTGGGCGTTATGCAAAAATGAGTGATGCACATTACGCAAAAAGTAAAACTTACATTATTTATTTATTGTTTATTTATTTATTGTATTTATAAGCGCCAGCATATTACGCATCGCTGGACATTAGTTAAAGCGGACCCAAACGAAACATTTTTTTAATTCAAAATATTTAGTTGCACCACTCCGACACATACAAAGATAAATAAACACTCCTTCAAGCCTATGAGCATTTCAGTGCATGCTTTTCACCCTTCTCGGTTCATAACTAGGGTTATACAGATGGCAGCCATTAGCAATTCCTTCTTTGCCAGACACCACCTACTACACCAGTTTGCCGGATTCTGTCCCGGCAATATGAAAGGAAGGGAGGGGTTTCTCCAATAAATGTAAAATGTTTTATATCTGTCATCATGCAGCTGAAAAAAGGATGCTATTTATTATTATAATTTAGAAAATAGATTTTATTTCTGAAATCTTGTATTTTTAATTTGGGTCCACTTTAAGGTCAGTGGTGGCTCCAGGATTTTTTGGGGGAGGTGCTATGCAGGTGCTGGATAATTTCGAGGTGGAGCTAAATTTTAGGGGACATGGCCAAAAAGAGGGGCGTGGCCAAGAGCGGTGTGTGGTAAAGTGCTGGAGTACATTCCAGTGCTATATAAATACATGAATACATAATGATATGGTAGGACATAAGAGTATGGTCGGATTAGATTGTGAGCTCTTCCGAGAACCTGACTATGTACTCTGTAAAGTGCTTGATAAGATGTTACTGCTAAATAAATATAGTATGGATTAACAAGACCACCGGCGGTACCTAAACCCCCCCCCCATGGCCAGGCTGCACCGGCTGGGGGACTCACACAATGGGACTGAGTCTCCTCTCCAGTGCTCCTCTCTCTCTCCTCCAGGCTCGCCTCTCTCCAGTCCAGTCTCCAGTCCACTCACTGAGTCTGATGCACTCTCTAGTCTCGCTCGTCTTCGCGCTGGCTCCCTCTCCTCTCTCGCCAAACGGCTCCGCCCTCACCACACCAACACCACGCGGCGTGTGCAGTTTTATGCTGCCTGGCCGAGTGACGTCACGTCAGTGTGCGCTGTGCACGGAACGTCTGACGTCAGTCGGTCTGTGACGCCACAGCCGCACACAGCAAGGGAGCCTGAGCACAACGTAAGTGCCAGATGGGGCTGGGCTAGTGGGCTGCAGGGGCGGGGCAAAACATTAAAGCAACACCACCATATTGCTGCTGAGAACATTTTTTTTTTAAAACAGCAGCTGTTTTTTTTAGGAGGTGTTAATAGGGTGCTTGGACAAATGTAGGGGGTGCTAAAGCACCCCCCTGGCGCCGCCCCTGGTTAAGGTTACAGACAATATTTAGGGGTGACATACAGCAATAAGACAATACAGGAATACATGCAAGCCAGATCACGCAGCACAGTAGGAGTACAAGGTAATGCTTAGTCAGTCACTGGATGGGAGCATGGAGATTAGGCAAGTCGAGTTCACTCAGATCCATAGGATGGGTGTACAGTGATGGAGGTGCGTGAACAGGTAGGAGACATAAGGAGGCGGACCCTTCCCGAAGGCTTACAATCTAGAGGGAGAGGTAGGGACATAAAAAGGAGGGGACCAGAATTCAGCTGCGGGTTTAGAGCACCAGAAGGGGGGGGGGAGGCCAGAGTGAAAAGGTGAGTTTTGAAGATGTTGAAGGAGGGGGAAACCCATCATATATGTTACAGCTATTATGGGTGTTAATAGTACCCTTAAAGCGCCCAACAGTCCCTCTTTGGTAACCCATTCCCTCTGTCCCTCTTCCATCCTCATTTGTCTGTCTTTCAGGACGATTGTACAGGTCTATGTAAATACTTGTATTTGTTTTTTTGTTTTTTTTTACTGAAAAGTGTGTTTAATTGACTCTAAACTTTATTCCTAGCCGTTATATATTTATTTTCAACTGTTAATATGAAAGATAACAATAATAGAAAGGGCCAGTGTGGCTTGATTTATAAAACAAAATATTTTTCTTATGAAATCTTTATGGTGTGCATGACTAGGGGGTGTGTCAGGGGCGTGGCTTAAAGCTTACCCGAGGCGATATATGACATGATGAGATAAACGTGTATATACAGTACAAAACATATTAATAACCAGGGTGTTTTACTTGCTCTATTTTGCTGTCTGAAAGAGTTAATTTCTAGGCATAGAAGTGACAATTTCTGTGTTGTCGGTATCTTGTCGGGAATATAGTAAAAATCACTGATAAGCAATTTACAGCCATACAAGTTTTCTTGGCAGAATACAACTTCAGGGGATAGAGAGAGATAAAATACATGACCTATTCACCTTTTTCTAACTCTGGGACACTTAATAGGCTGCCACTGATTGGAGAAAGTTAAACTTTCAACCTACTTTGTAAATGTTTAAATATAAAAGAAAACACTGGGATACTTTAAAAAAAAAAAGTCATTTTTAGGAGTCGGAAGATAAATGTAATTGTTTATCTCATGCGTTTATTTTCACCTCTGGTTCACTTTAAGTGTCCCTCTTTCTTATCTCAAAAAGTTGTGAGGTATTGTTCGCTGTATATAGTATATCACATGTAAAAGCAGCAATGTATATGTTGCATGCATAACGCGAACTGCAACATTATCATACCACAGATTGTGCACTTTGCATGTCACATGGAAACAACAGAGTGGTGCAAACACTGAAATTATTCATCATTTGCATGTGTTATTAGTAATTATTAGGGTCGTTCAGGAAATAACAGTCCCTATGCCATGAAAGTAATTTTTCTGTGTGATTTAACTAGAGAGGGTATCTTCTTCTCCCCCCGCACAACTTGACTGCAGAATGTCAGTAGCGGTTTGTTCAGCAGTATTAAAAGGAACCCAATGTAAAGGCCCATCTACACCCTACAATTTTTTATTCGATTCAATTGATTTTATTCGATTCAATCCGTAATGTCAAATCGGTATTCGATTTGATTCAATCTGCCATTGCAATGGCAAATTGAATCAAATCCCAATCGGACATGTCGGAATGAATCGAATTGAATCGAACTGGACAAAAAATTGTATGGTGTAGATGGGGCTTTAGAGACATATGGAGTCTGCCATATCTATTTCCATGTAAACAATACCAATTGCTTGGCAATCCTACACATCTTTCTGGTCAGTAGCGTCTGAATCAGACACCTAAAATAAACATGCAGCTAATCTTTTGGTTAGAAACCTCTGATCTGCGTGCTTGTTCAGGGTCTACGGCTGAAGGCATTACACGCAGACAATCAGCAGAGCTAACTGGCATTGTTTAAATGGAAGATAAATATGTCGGCCTATGTCTCTCACCTCAGGTTCACTTTTACATGATGGACACCCCACCCCATTCTTACAACCCACAGGTGAAGAGTGTGATGCTTTTACAACAAAGAAAATGGCTGTTACTATGGTACCATGGTAGTTAGATGTTATTTTCTATTTTGGCGGGTTTGACAGTAACAGGAAAGGGGGTAAATATCTGTCTCAGTGAGTACCTTAAAGAGACTCCGTAACAAAAATTGCATCCTGTTTTTTATCATCCTACAAATTCCAAAAGCTATTCTAATGTGTTCTGGCTTACTGCAGCACGTTCTACTATCACCATCTCTGTAATAAATCAACTTATCTCTCTCTTGTCAGACTTGTCAGGCCTGTGTCTGGAAGGCTGCCAAGTTCTTCAGTGTTGTGGTTCTGTGATGCATCTCCCCCTCCAGGCCCCTCTATGCACACTGCCTGTGTATTATTTAGATTAGGGCAGCTTCTCTCTTATCTTTTACAAGCTGGATAAATCCTCCTCTGAGCTGACTGGGCTTTCACATACTGAGGAATTACATACAGGCAGAGCTGTCTGCACTCTGCAGGAAGAAACAGCCTGACACTTCAGTGGAAGATAGCTGCAGGGGGAAAGAAACACACAAATGATCTCTTGGGATTCAAAAGGAAGGGTGTATACAGCCTGCTTGTGTATGAATGTATTTTCTATGTGTGGACATACTGTACATCAATCTACTTCCTGTTTTGGTGGCCATTTTGTTTGTTTATAAACAAACTTTTGAAAACTGTTTTTAACCACTTTTAATGCGGCGAGGAGCGGCGAAATTGTGACAGAGGGTAATAGGAGATGTCCCCTAACGCACTGGTATGTTTACTTTTGTGCGATTTTAACAATACAGATTCTCTTTAAGGTGCCACATGTGTGTTGGGGATATTTGTTTGGTTACGTATTACTCATGGTCTATGGTCTTGGAGCCAGGTGACTTCTACACATACATCCAATACATGCACAGCTTGTCAGCAGATTTTCAGGGGCTGCCAGAGCTGGGATTGGGTTACTAAGAAGGATGGGGGAAGCCTCATTAGGATCCAGATGCTTACCCCTCACAAAGTAAGTACTCCCCAGGGGCACTTTTTTTTGTTACAGGTGTTCTTTAAAGGATAATTGTAACGAGAGTGATATGGAGACTGACATATTTTTTTTCTTTTAAGCAATACCAGTTACCTGGCTGTCCTGCTGATCCTCTGCCTCTAATTCTATTAGCTCTAGACCCTGAATAAGCATGCAGCAGATCAGGCGTTGACATTATTGCTTGTTTGTGGTGTTATGGTGGCCATACATGGTACAATTCTTTAATCCAATCTTACCATTTCTATGTAGTATAAGGGTAAATAAAGTGAATATACTGAAAGGATAATTTAGGCAGTCCCCTTATATTACATAGAAATGATAAAATTGGATGAAAAGATCGTAACATGTATGGCCACCATTAGTCAGACACTACTACAGCCAAACTGATCAGCAGGACAGCCAGGCAACTGGTATTGCTTAAAAGGAAATAAATATGGCAGACTCCATATTCCTCTCACTTCAGTTGTCTTTTACGTACTGGAGGCAGAGGATAACAGGAAAGCTGGGGAAACAGCATTGTTTTAAGGCAATAAATATGACAGCCTTCATGACCATTACAATACAGGGTCACTTGAAACTGTTTGTTTACTTATGCTAAAAGCTTGTTAAGGTGCCTTTCTCACTTACCACATTTTATTACTTTGCAGTACTCTCCCCGCCGCAGGTGGAAGTAGCTAAACCATCGCAAGGCCACTACGAAATCTGCAGTGCGTTGCTACATGATCCGTTCCTACAGCATAGATTATGTTGCCATGCAAGTCGATGGCAACAGGGTAGGTGTGAAAGCATGGTTGCAATGTAACACGCAGGTGCAGAGCGACAAAACTTGAGTGATGTACTTCCTTTCCAGCAGGATGCACATAACTGAGCTGGGGGTGGAGCTACATGAATGACCCTGTCAGCGCTGTCTGCTGCAGGGGGTTGGAAATAAGGCATGGTGCGGTGTGACTGTCCTGACCAGCGCTCTCATGCTGCAGGACAATCACACTGCACCATGTGTTGAAGTAGCGTAAAATGTCTTAAATTGAGGTTCTGATCACTAATATGGCATACCTGAATTAGGCCCCTTTCACACTGGAGGTTGAGCTGGCCGTTTTCTGGGTAGTTCAGGCTTTTGGCTGCAAGCTGCCAGTTGAATGTCGGCACTTGTAACCATACGCATGTCATTGTTTGACACCTTGTGGCCTTACCCTGGGGTAAAAAGCAGCTACATGTCACATCTGAGCATGTTGGGGGCGGGGGCTCTTCTCCCATGCTGAATGCAAGCAAGCCCCCTGCCGGTACACAGGAGCAGCTGTCAAGCAGAGAATTCACAGCTTTCAGCTTCATGTGTGAAAGAGCCCTTAGTATTATTAGTACTGATCTAAGGTATCAGCATAAGACTTTAATTGTTTATAGCAAAAAATTACTCATCACAAACTGACTCCTTCTGCTCAATGGCACCGATAAGATTTGGGGTGTGAACATTTATAGCTAGGAAGTTTAAATTGTAGGTTATAAATAATCTGCAAACACCAATAAGGCCTGCAGAGGAATTTAGAACTGTCTATAAAAAGGGACACCCTAAGGCCCGGTTCACATTAGCGGTTGCTATCCGGAATCGCCGTGCCGGAGCCGGACCGCATGCGGACCGGACGAAACGGACGAACGGCATAGCAATGAAAGTCTATGCGACCGTTCACATGCGTCCGTTTCGTCCGGACCGGATCCGGACTCCGGCGTCCGTTCCAACATGCGCTATTTTTTGGTCCGGCTGACGTATCCGGACCGGAGCCGGAATGTTGCATCTGGCCAATGGAAACCAATGAGAACCGGAGAGCGCACAACACACTGGCTATAAAAACCGGATGTTATACCACACTTCCTATGCTGACTCTATGGTATGGTGGCCATTTTGGATGGGGACCACATGGCACCAGCGTTCACAGAGTGGAGCAGCAGTGACTTCATGCTGGAGCTGTTTGGCAGCAACATGTCTGACGATATGTCTGATAACGAGGGGGTGAGGCCCTACACATCAGAAGACCTCATCCTACAGGTGCAGCAGGTACCAGCCCTGTGGGACAAGGGGGATGCGGACCACAGCAACATCAAAAAATGCAGAGGCCTGTGGAAAAAAATTGCCAAGCTGTATGTGGAGGACTTTGAGCACTTGAGCAAGAGACAGCAAGGCACAGAGGGTATGTTGACTAGAAGTTTTTTGGGGGGCTTGTGGTTAGCTTGTGATGTATTCCACTTTTGCTATGGATTTGTGTCACCCACGTGTTGCCCACCCACCCGTGGCCCACCCACCTGTTCCCCACCCACCTGTACCCCACCTGTGATGTATCCCACCCACCTGTGATGTATCCCACCCACCTGTACCCCACCTGTGATGTATCCCACCCACCTGTGATGTATCCCACCCACCTGTACCCCACCTGTGATGTATCCCACCCACCTGTACCCCACCTGTGATGTATCCCACCCACCTGTGATGTATCCCACCCACCTGTACCCCACCTGTGATGTATCCCACCCACCTGTGATGTATCCCACCCACCTGTACCCCACCTGTGATGTATCCCACCCACCTGTACCCCACCTGTGATGTATCCCACCCACCTGTGATGTATCCCACCCACCTGTACCCCACCTGTGATGTATCCCACCCACCTGTGATGTATCCCACCCACCTGTACCGCACCTGTGATGTATCCCACCTACCTGTACCCCACCTGTGATGTATCCCACCCACCTGTGATGTATCCCACCCACCTGTGATGTATCCCACCCACCTGTACCCCACCTGTGATGTATCCCACCCACCTGTGATGTATCCCACCCACCTGTGATGTATCCCACCCACCTGTACCCCACCTGTGATGTATCCCACCCACCTGTACCCCACCTGTGATGTATCCCACCCACCTGCGATGTATCCCACCCACCTGTGATGTATCCCACCCACCTGTACCCCACCTGTGATGTATCCCACCCACCTGTACCCCACCTGTGATGTATCCCACCCACCTGTACCCCACCTGTGATGTATCCCACCCACCTGTGATGTATCCAACCCACCTGTGATGTATCCCACCCACCTGTACCCCACCTGTGATGTATCCCACCCACCTGTACCCCACCTGTGATGTATCCCACCCACCTGTGATGTATCCCACCCACCTGTACCCCACCTGTGATGTATCCCACCCACCTGTGATGTATCCCACCCACCTGTACCCCACCTGTGATGTATCCCACCGACCTGTGATGTATCCCACCCACCTGTACCCCACCTGTGATGTATCCCACCCACCTGGAACGTATCCCACCCACCTGTGATGTATCCCACCCACCTGTGATGTCTCCCACCCACCTGCGATGTACCCCACCTGTGCACATAAAACATACACAATGACCAATTATTAAACATCAATTTATTGTAAAAATTAAGACATTTAAAATCACTTAAAAACTTGAAACTCCAAAATAAACACATTTCAACAAAACATATTAAAAACCAAACATTCACCCTCGTCCTGGTGGTGTGGTAAAATAAAGTCTCAGTTGGTCCCTGTTCCGCAGTGACACTACCCTTGGCCTGGTTGCATACCTCCGCAGGGGCATTAGTGGAAGCACATTCGGGGGTTCCGGAGTCTCTCTTTCCTCCTGCCGCACAAAGTTGTGGAGGATGCATGCTGCCTTCACCACGACAACTGCGTTGCCCGGTTTCAGCAGCATGGGCGTGTGGAACACCCTCCACTTTGACACCAGGATCCCAAATGTGCACTCCACCATTCTCCTTGCACGGCTCAACCGAGCATTGAAGTGTAGCTGGCTGGCATCAAGTCCCCTGTCTGGGTACGGACGCATTACATGGTCGGACAGGGCGAAGGCCTCGTCCCCCACAAACACATAGGGGTAGGCCGGTGCCCTTGTCCCAGGCCAGGGTCTGTCACGGGGGAGACGCAGTCTGCCTTCCTCCATCAGCCGGCAAAGGGTCGTACACTGGAAAATTCCAGAGTCATTGGAACTACCGTACGACCCCACGTCCACGTACACAAACTTGTAGTCCGCATCTGCCACTGCCATTAGAACAATGCTGAAGTATTTTTTATAGTTGAAATAATGGCTGCCACTCCCCACGGGTTTCTGAAGCCGGATGTGTTTCCCATCCAGTGCGCCAACACAATTAGGAAACTTGCACTCGGTCCAGAAGCCCTGGGCGATCTCCTCCCATTTCGTGGTGTCCGGCACAGGCATGTATCTGGCCCTCAGTCGCGTCCAAAGGATCCTCGAAGTCCTCACGACGATACCTGCCACCGTGCTCTTCCCAATACGAAATGTGACATGTAGCGATGTATATGTTTGTCCAGTTGCGATGTACCTACAAGAGAAATAATCGAAATCAATTTTTCATGTCGTTACAGGAGAAAGGTTCAAGACAAGGTGGCGCAATATACGTGATGCATACGTGAAATGGCTACGGAAGAAAAAACTTGCCGAACGAAGTGGCAGTGGCGGGGGAAAGCGACAAAAAGACTACCAATTTGCCAAGCAATTGTCTTTCATCAATGCAAGCCTGGAACCTAGACTGTAAGTACCACTACTGTGGGCAGGAACTGAGAGCTCATTTTAGCAGACAACTACCATGACTTCGGCCATGTATTGCTATAAACTGGCCTCAATTCCCATGGCTAGCGAACTTTTCTCACAAGCTTTATCAAATGTTTGGTAGAAACGGTTGATAAAGTGTTTGCTAGTGTTTGCTAGCTCTGTGAATTGACGCCACATGCTGTTTGGCACACCAATAAATATTGTTTTTATCTACAGGACTGAAGACAATTTGGAGCAAGAGGAACCGACCCAGGAGGCACGGTTCAGCAGTGAGGAGAGCTTGGTGGATGATGACGTCGCCGATGTAACCTGTTTCCCCGAGGAGAGGAGTAGGAGGAGGGAGTCCTTAGCTATCCCAGCTCTCTCCTTTGATGATGACTTGGGAGAAGAGAGCTTGGATGTTGAGGTTGCAGGACCGAGTGTGGAAGAAGCTGCACCTCCACAATCGACCGCTATGGAAGCTCCAGGGGAACAAGAACAAAGTGAGGAGCACCGAGAGACTGCAGCACAACCAGCGCGCAGGGCAACCCCGACACAGGCCAGAGGACGGGAAGATGCTGCCACACCACCAGTGAGGACCACCCCACCAGTGAGGCGTCGAGGTACCCTCCCCCCAACAAGGAGAGAGACAGAGTCCGAGATGTCCGGGGCTGTCTCCGGACTTCTCGGGATTCTTCAGAGCCACCAAACTCTCATAACCCGGCAGTTGCAAGATGAGGACAGGGGCCATATCATGGAGCAGTACAAGTCCCACATCACTTCACTGCAATGTGAGCTCGACGCTGTACATGGGCACTACAGGGACGAGCTTAAAATGATGCATGAGATGCACAGAGGAGAAATCGACCAACTGCGTGCGCAGCATCATCAGTCGGTGGGCCAGCTGCAGAACATGATGCAGCAAATGCACCAACAAAGCAAGGAACTACTGAAATTGCAGGCACACCCGTGTTTTCACACTGTGATGTCTCTAATACCATATTTGGAAAAGGTGCCTTCCCAAAACATGATGGCGTGCCATTCCACTTTGCTGGAGGTGATCAAACAACACATGGACACGCCATTATTGCAACCACCAATTTTTAGACCCCCACAACCAACAGCGGTGCCCACCTGGCAATCATCACAGATGTACACCGGCTACAGAGGCAGTCAATATGGGCCACCGCTGTCAGGGTCCAGCTCATCCACGACCAGCACCCAAGAGAGTCCAGATTTCCAGGCAGCAACTCCCACCTTTTCTAGTAGTGGTGCCGATACAATTTGAAAAAAAAAGTCAGATTGTTCCTGGACATGCTCCTCTGAATACCTCCGATCATCGGAGGAAGGATACCATCACAGGGCTTTTTAGCCCAACCTTTTCCCTGCCCCATCTCCTTCAACCAAGGTTCAGAGGTGTTCAGATGACCATGTTAGGGAACTTTTGTTTTTGCTGGACTTGAACTTTAGGGCCTGGTGTCCCCGAAAGACACTACCTGGGTCACAACCTTGTGCCTGTTGCACTGCACCTGTAGTCCTGCACCTGTGCCTTTGATTCCTCTTGTTCCTTACTTTGTTGTTCCTAATCACTTGCACAAGACCCTTGGAGCCATGGGTGAAGGACACCTTCACTGGTCGGTGAGAGGCCTAGCCTTTTCACTGACCTGTGTCCTTCATCCATGGCTCAGAGGGTCCTGTGCCAGTGGTTAGGTTTTTAAAGCACTTCAATTTTAGGGCCTGGTGTCCCCGAAAGACACTACCTGGGTCACAACCTTGTGCCTGTTGCACTGCACCTGTAGTCATGCACCTCTGCCATCGGTTCCTCTTGCTCCTCACTTTGTTCTTGTTCCTAACCACTTGCACAAGACCCTTTGAACCATGGATGAAGGACACCTTGACTGGTCGGTGAGAGGCCTAGCCTTTTCACTGACCTGTGTCCTTCATCCATGGCTCAGAGGGTCATGTGCCAGTGGTTAGGTTTTAGAAGCACTAATAATTTAGGGCCTGGTGTCCCCAAAAGACACTACCTGTAGTCCTGCTCCTCTGCCATCGGTTCCTCTTGCTCCTCACTTTGTTCTTGTTCCTAATCACTTGCACAAGACCCTTGAAACCATGGATGAAGGACACCTACACTGGTCGGTGAGAGGCCTAGCCTTTTCACTGACCTGTGTCCTTCATCCATGGCTCAGAGGGTCATGTGCCAGTGGTTAGGTTTTTGAAGCACTTCAATTTATTAGGGCCTGGTGTCCCCGAAAGACACTACCTGGGTCACAACCTTGTGCCTGTTGCACTGCACCTGTAGTCCTGCTCCTCTGCCATCGGTTCCTCTTGCTCCTCACTTTGTTCTTGTTCCTAATCACTTGCACAAGACCCTTGAAACCATGGATGAAGGACACCTACACTGGTCGGTGAGAGGCCTAGCCTTTTCACTGACCTGTGTCCTTCATCCATGGCTCAGAGGGTCATGTGCCAGTGGTTAGGTTTTTAAAGAACTTCAATTTATTAGGGCCTGGTGTCCCCGAAAGACACTACCTGGGTCACAACCTTGTGCCTGTTGCACTGCACCTGTAGTCCTGCTCCTCTGCCATCGGTTCCTCTTGCTCCTCACTTTGTTCTTGTTCCTAATCACTTGCACAAGACCCTTGAAACCATGGATGAAGGACACCTACACTGGTCGGTGAGAGGCCTAGCCTTTTCACTGACCTGTGTCCTTCATCCATGGCTCAGAGGGTCATGTGCCAGTGGTTAGGTTTTTGAAGCACTTCAATTTATTAGGGCCTGGTGTCCCCGAAAGACACTACCTGGGTCACAACCTTGTGCCTGTTGCACTGCACCTGTAGTCATGCACCTCTGCCATCGGTTCCTCTTGCTCCTCACTTTGTTCTTGTTCCTAATCACTTGCACAAGACCCTTGGAGCCATGGATGAAGGACACCTTGACTGGTCGGTGAGAGGCCTAGCCTTTTTACTGACCTGTGTCCTTCATCCATGGCTCAGAGGGTCATGTGCCAGTGGTTAGGTTTTTGAAGCACTTTAATATTAGGGACTGGTGTCCCCGAAAGACACTTGGGCAGCTATGCCCTGCAACTCTTCCAGCACAAAGTTGGTGGTTGGTGTTCCTTAAAACTGACCGGGCTATACCATAGATATGTTATTTTTTTGTCTTCCATGTTGGAAGAATGTTTCCATGTTGGAAAGTGGTTGTTTTTGCAATAAAAAAATTTGTTTTTACATACCTCAGTGTGATGAGTAGTTGTTCTTGTGGTGTGACTGCTCTCCTGAACGTGGTATCCTTCTTCCTAAGGTCATCCTTCACCATCTCCAAAAGGGTATCAAACCTGTCAGGAGATGGAAAGGAAGAAGCTGTAAAGTATGTTGTGGGACAAGGTGTTGGGTGGAGGATGGGGGAGGTGTGTTTACAGAGGTTTGGGAGTGTTGTGGAGGGTGGGGGTGTAGTGTATAGCTAGGTATACAGGGGTGTGGGGGTCAGGGTGGTGTGTTTAGCTAGGTATACAGGGATGAGGTGTTGTGGGGGTGAGGGTGGGGTGTTTAGGAATGGTGGGGGTTGGTGTATTTAGGCCTATATACTTACAGGGGAATAGACATCCGAGTGTAGCTGTAGAACTTCTGTGGGTGTCGTCTGAGGTCCCGGTAGAGGGCCTGGAACTCTCCCTTCCTCTGCCTCCTGGCTAGTAGAGGGTGCACCCACCATCTCCTGCGAGGAGCACGCCTTCTCCCCACATAGTAGTAGGTAAACAACAGGAAGGAGAGAATTCCCAGGTAATAAGCGTAAAAAATGACTGGATCCATGGTCCCAACTGCTGTCTCTGTATCCAAGGATTGTCTCCACACGTCCAGCTGTCTCCAACAATGACCCCAGAGCTTCTGCTGACCTCCCAGAACCCCAGGTATTTATACAGGTTGTTATCTCTTTAAGAATCCGGATCCGGACCGCAACCGTGTTCATACCGCATGGAAACCGTATGCAACCGGACCGGATCCGGACCGGATCCGGACAGGAACCGTATGGTTCAGGTCCGATCCGGCTCCGGTGCGGTCCGGACATCCGGTGCGGTTTTCGCAAAACCGCAAGTGTGAACGGGGCCTAATATAACACCTCTTAACAGAGGTGTAAACTATCACAACGCCCAAAAATATAAAACAGTCTAAAAAGAAGCGTAGTTGTTGGCTTACCTCCTCTGTGTTAACATGGCAGCCAATACAACACTATAATTCACGTTTTTACTGCACACAAAAAAATATAGAATCTCACAATGCGTTTCACGGGCGTTCCCTGCTTCCTCAGGTCAACAACCAATAAAATGCTGATTGGTAAACTTAATAAATACAGTACACTAGTACGGTAACGGTCTAAAGTGCAATTTTTCAATTCCCAATTTTATATATTGGTGTATTATATATACTGTATTATGTTTACCAACAGTATGTCCACTCCTTGCGTTCCACCGCTCGCCGCTTGACTTCCTGCAATGATGCCCTCTATACTTTGGAGGGCGGCATTGCAAGAAGTGACGCGGCGAGCAGAGGAAGTAAGGAAGGTAATTATGATCTGACAACGCGTTTTGTGGTTGTTACCCTTTCCCGCTTCCTTAGGTCAACAACCAATAGATCGTATTGCCTACTTCCACCAGTTGTTGATGCCAGTATTCTAAATGGGTAAAAAAAAAAAATCAATAAGGCAAATATATTGTTTTATTGCTCTGGGCCTCACTTTAAAACATTTTAAGCACATTTAAGTTTAATTTTTAAAGTTTGCTTTAATCAGGTTAGATATGTTTCCTAATAAGGTCCCAGTTCTTATTTTATTGCTGTGTACGCTTATGTTACCATTATTGTGAAAACATTTGCGCAGTGCATTTTGTAAAGGAATACATTCTGTGCATTATGACATATGCTGCTGTTCCTATATAAATTACGCCAGTGATTTTACATTTCTGTGATGAGTTATATTCCTGTAGTTTCTTTCAGCATGCTTTTAGGTAGGTATTCTCCTCTGTAGGACCTCTTGTAAGAACTGGCTTCATCAGGAGACTAAACAGGAAATGAGTCTAATCACCAGCATTCTGTATCAGGACAGGTGCAATATCTGCCGTGTAGCCATATGAGGACCCACCAAGCCCTTGAGGGTTTTTTTTAGAAGTATCTGATATTGCTTCCACACATATTTTGAATATATGGATTGCCTTCCCGATACAGCATTCTGTATCGGGACAGGTGCAATATCTGCCGTGTAGCCATATGAGGACCCACCAAGCCCTTGAGGGTTTTTTTAGAAGTATCTGATATTGCTTCCACACATATTTTGGATCTATGGATTGGCTTTAGTTAAAGGAATACTATCGATACCCAAGTGTTCTAAAATGACAGTGTGCAAATAATGTCTAAGTAGCTGTGTAAACATTTTCCTACTTTTCATGTTAAATATCAGAGGCAAAAGCTGTAATTTATTGAGGGTAGGATTTAGCTATATTGGGACAAATTAATTGCAGAAGGGGTGTCTGCTTCATTGCACAGCCAGAGTTGCATATCAGACTACAGAAAGCAAATATCAAACATATCAAACTCTAAAAGCAAAAACAGTATGAAACATCTGTGAGAATTAGTTACATTTCCTCTGCTCTCTTCAGACACCTCAGTCAGAAACACAGGACAGAGGAGCTGCAGCTGTTGAGAGCTCTCTTCTCTGTCGCACACAGAGCTACACATAGAGTTAACTGATCAAGTGTGAGGGGAATTTCCCCTCTCCTCGTGGCTCAGTCAGCGGTCAGTTTTGGAGTCAGTAAAGTTTGAATGTATTTTGATAACAGTAAACAAAGAAGTTGCTACTAAAATCTATACACCGGTATTTTGCAGCACTTCCCAAACAATTCCTGTGTCAATTGAAAACTTTAAATATCCTTTGTATGCTGAGTTTTTGGTGCCCCTGACAGATCACCTTGGGAAACCGATTGGAATAATTGACAGATTTTCAGCTCTGCAAATTGATTGTTTCTAAGAATTCCAAAGCCAGTGAAAAAAGTCTGGTCTCCCAGAATGCTCTGGAAGGAGAATTCTGCATAGCGAATCAGCCTAAGCTAAGCATCACTGGAAGGGCGCGGTTACATACCAATATACAGCAATACGTAGATATAGGAAATGTTTCTGATGCTGAAACCAGGATAATTATGGTGATAGTGGGTAACCTAAATAATTTACTACATCCTATTACTGTATAAGTCACTACAGAGCCGCTTTTATTGTGTTACGGGGTAGATATTCCGCATACGTGAAAAAAGGGTGCAGGGGATTGCCGCTAGTAGAATATCGCTAAAGTTAGCCATATTACTGCTGTATTCCGATAGTAAAATATCGGTAGTTTACCGATATTTTACTATGGCTAAACTCAACCCTACGTTCACACAGAACCCTCCCTTTACCAAAGTTTGTCCCCCCAGGTGGTGCCTAACCCTAACACCCCCACGGTGGTGCTTAACCCTCCTAAACTTTAACCCCCCTCTGCCTCAATGCCACTATATGTAACAAAGAAGGTACATTTTGGCGCCCTGTGGTGCCATTTTTTCCATAAGGGCTCCTGCGCCCTTTTTTCCTGATTCGAGATATTCCATCTAAATATAATATCTGCAGTGAAGGTTACAATATGTTGTTCGCCTGGGGCCCCATTTTATCTAAAACCATCCCTGGTGGGAGATTGGACACAGCATGCCAGAGCTCTACTTCTGAAAATGAATTTGAAATATAAATAAATGAAAGGACCAGATTTCAGGGCTTCTGGGTAAAGAACTAGATACTTTCAGTTACTGTGTGCCGACAGTTCATGCAGGTTAGCTGTTTAATTACTCCAGTATAATGGCAGGTTTCGTATCCATGTTTGGCAGAGTTGTACAAAACAGTTCATCTCATGTGAGCTGCTTCTTAGCGTAAAAAACTGGTCCTCGTCTGCTCAGATTAGTTGCATATGGGCAACGTTAATTGTTCCATTTTCCACTCCAATATGCCACAAATTAACAATGATATATCGATGTGTGGAGCTGGGAGAGCAGGCATGGATTCAGCAGGTTAATCATTAGAGAAATGTGAGGAATTTAGGGGGAAAATCACAGAACTCGCGTATGGAGCATTTTGGGACAAGGCTCAGAAAAGTGCTGTGCTTGTACTTTGTATTTTCCAAAATGATACAATGGGATGAGAGGGCCAGGTGCTTTAAGAATAAGCCTATGGCAGGCTTATTCTTAAAGCACCTGGCCCTCTCATCCCATTGTATCGGTACACATGGCGTGTACCGATTAAGCTTCACACAGGCACCAGAGACAATGGAATGGTTAACCCTCTGTAACAAGCACTGGAAATGGAGCCAGGTCTTGCCAAAAGGATTTTAGGATAAGTTTTTTTTATTTTTAAGCATGTCATCGACGCATATGTGCTATTATCTCTTTTCTGATAAAATAACTAAGAAAAGGTTCTAAATGCTCTTTTAAGTGTAGTGCTAGGTGTACATCATGCAATTTTCTCAGATGGACGGGAAATTTCCAGTCGTTCATTATTTCCAGCATGTCCTATCGAGAAAGGGATCGTTTTGCGCAGCACTGATCTCAAAACCGAGGTGACAGGAAAATTGCATGGTGTGTACCAGGCATTAGTAAAATCCAACTTTTTTCCTCTCTTGTACACCTTGTTCCAGTGCCTTCAGCCCTGTTTAACTTCCTGCCTCATGCGGCGTTGGAAGCACTCATGTCCCCAAGTGCTTCTGAAGATGGGTGGATCCGTACTTTACATGTGCAAGTGCGCGCAAAAAGGGGACACTCAGGGACACAAGTCTCCTAAGGGCTCACAGACGTCTATTTGACCGATTGGTCAAATACATACAACGGGGGTGACAACGCTGGAACAAAGGTAGCAAGAGAAGACGGGGATTCAGAGCTTTACCTGTCCATAGGTAAGGATCTTAAAAAAAAATGTCTTCCCTTACACTCACTTTAAAGTACCATATATACTTACATATATGCCGACCCGCGTATAAGCGGAGGTACCCACTTTTCCCTCTGAAACCAGGAAAAAGTGATTGACTTGCGTATAAGCCCCCTATCTATTATAGCCCCCTCCACAGTAGCCAGATGTGCTCCCAATACAAGTCAGCCCCCTCCCCATAGTCAGATGTGCCCCAAGGATGATACAGCTGTATCTCAAGATGCCACTAGATGGCGTCATAGATATGAGACAGCAATTGCCACACAGGAAAAATCCTTGATCATTGCACCACTGAGACCTTGCTTGCAGGCTCCACTCCACAAGCCAGGGGAGACAGGTAGTCTTGAGCAGCGCGCTCTGCACACCATGTTGCAGGGGGCACAAACACAGCAGGGAGCCAGCTGGCCAGAGATTACTAGTGCACGATCCTTATGCTCCTCTGCCATTGCACAACCATGCCGGAGCACAACGATACACAGGGTCAAAGAGTTGCTAGGAATGGGGCATTCAGCTGCAAGACAGAGGGCAGATGCAAAAAGGGAGCTGGGAGGGGTCTAATGTACCTACAAATTATAGAGGTGAGTACTTATTTTATTTATTGTTTCATATCAGGTACATGTTAATGTTATAAGAAGTTGTGTTTCTATTTCAGTTTGGAACCATCTAAGAATTTCCAAATCAGGCAGGAAATTCATATTGCTCTTCTTTGGAACCTTGGCAATAATACTCTGGAGTACAGTCATTGCTTCTAGCAACAGTTATGGGCCGAGTGCTGTTGAGACATGTCACTAGTCTAGAGGCTAACGATGCAACTGTTGCTATAAAGCAGGGAGGAGCTTCCGGCGGGTGGAGTGAGTGGGATAACAATCCTATTGAGGGACAGTCGGCTGCAGGACACCGCTATAAAGTCGGGATGTCTTTAGTTGATGTAAGGGGGAATGATCATGTATATATACTAGATTCTCACCAGATTCCCATACAGCGTATGTACGTAGCTTAAAGTGTACCTGAGATGAGTCAGACAGGAGCATTTATACTTACCTGGGGCTTCCACATACTAGGTGGGTTCTCTTCCTGTCCTCTCAGGTGGCTCAGTTCGTCTTCAATCTGCTCCGTCAGGAAGGCTTCAGTCGCTCCAGTATAGCTGCACTGCGCAAGGTTGACTCGGCCTCATGATCTCCTATCCCGTTCTTGTTGCCAGGAGCATTCTGTGCCCAGCGAAGGAGCCCACCGAGTACATGTTACTAGGGAGAGCCCCAGGTAAGTACGAATTCTTCTGTTTTCTCATCTCAGGTTTCCTTTATGGGACCACTGTTGCAAAATATTATTTTAGGCTACTGTACTGGGTCTGTTGTCTTTTGTTTTATTAAATAAGTTAAGGGAACAATGAAGCCGGATAGCTTAAATAAGATGGCTGATGTATTCTCAGCCAGGACAAAATGGCTGAAGAGCCGTCATTGTGCAGCCTCAGCTAATAAAGATATTTAGGAAGCAGTAAGGACAGTAGACATCCTACCATCCATCTTCCAGCAACAGCTCTGTTAAATTTTACACGGTAAGAGCCACAAGCAGCAATAAAAATGTTAAAGAAGAAATCCTAAAATAGGAGGATGAGGAAAGGGACTGTAGGAGAGGAGTGAGAGGACAATAGAGACAGGTGGCTTGGCTTTGTGGGTGCAGGACAGACGGTGACATGTGAGACAAGGGATGACTTCCTAAACATGTAGGGACATTCACTGTGTGGTTATACTGTAACTGCATCACAGCCATGCAGGAGCCGCATCCAGGCCCAGCGCTCTCCATCCATCATTCCCCACAGCTTCCTTCATCACTCACACACATCATTTTTCAAAGTGTCTGGCTTGTGTTATATTATCCACTCTGCACAGACTTCACCGTGCTGTTATTTTCACTCGCAACTATCCGAATACCACGGAGGATTTTTGCAATAGTTGTTCCATCTAACGCACACATGTAAGTGTTCTTCAAGGAAGGGGAGAATATCCGCACATGGCATGTCACAGCAGGATGGATGCAAAGTTAGAACACTTTATGAAATTAAAAACCCGAGGTTCATCTAAAATTATTCTGGGTAGCTTCCACCCATCCTAAAGTGCACAACAGTAAGGGTCTGAGTTACTAAATTGGGCAGCATGGTGGTGTAATGGTAAGCACTTTCACCTTGCAGTGCTGGGTCCCCAGTTCAAATCCCAGCCAGGGCGCTATCTGCACTGAGTTTGTATGTTCTCCCCGTGTCTGTGTAGGTTTCCTCTGGGCACTCAAGTTTCCTCCTACATCCCAAAAACATACAGATGAGTTAATTGGTTTCCCCCTAAATTGGCCCTAGACTATGTTACAAGTACGAAACGATACATTTATAGACACATGACTATGGTAGGGATTAGATTGTGAGCCCCTTTGAGAGACACTGGTATATAAATAATAATAATTAAGGCCTGCTTCACACCAGGATTAAATGCAGCATTTGTTGCTCAAGCAATTTCTATTGAAATAAAGATCGGTACGGTCTCTTCCTGTCATTCACGCAAACAACATGCATGATCCTCTCATCTCATTTCATCTACGCTCCGCGCATCCGTGGCTCCTTGCGAAAGTAAAAGATGCTGTTGGTTCATACGCCCGTCTGAACCAGTCCTTACTCTAAGGCCCGGTTCACATTAGCGGCTGCTATCCGGAATCGCCGTGCCGGAGCCGGACCGCATGCGGACCGGACGAAACGGACGCACGGCATAGCAATGAAAGTCTATGCGACCGTTCACATGCGTCCGTTTCGTCCGGACCGGAGCCGGACCTGATCCGGACTCCGGCGTCCGTTCCAACATGCGCTATTTTTTGGTCCGGCTGGTCCGGCTGACGTATCCGGACCGGAGCCGGAATGTTGCATCCGGCCAATGGAAACCAATGAGAACCGGAGAGCGCACAACACACTGGCTATAAAAACCGGATGTTGTACCACACTTCCTATGCTGACTCTATGGTATGGTGGCCATTTTGGATGGGGACCACATGGCACCAGCGTTCACAGAGTGGAGCAGCAGTGACTTCATGCTGGAGCTCTTTGGCAGCAATATGGAGCAGGATCTGTCTGATAGCGAGGGGGTGAGGCCCTACACATCAGAAGACCTCATCCTACAGGTGCAGCAGGTACCAGCCCTGTGGGACAAGGGGGATGCGGACCACAGCAACATCAAAAAATGCAGAGGACTGTGGAAAAAAATTGCCAAGCTGTATGTGGAGGACTTTGAGAACTTGAGCAAGAGACAGCAAGGCACAGAGGGTATGTTGACTAGAAGTTTTTTGGGGGGGGGCTTGTGGTTTAAGCTTGTGATGTATTCAACTTTTGCTATGGATTTGTGTCACCCACGTGTTGCCCACCCACCCGTGGCCCACCCACCCGTGGCCCACCCACCTGTACCCCACCTGTGCTGTATCCCACCCACCTGTGATGTATCACACCCACCTGTACCCCACCTGTGATGTATCCCACCTGTGATGTATCCCACCCACCTGTACCCCACCTGTGCTGTATCCCACCCACCTGTGATGTATCACACCCACCTGTACCCCACCTGTGATGTATCCCACCCACCTGTACCCCACCTGTGATGTATCCCACCCACCTGTACCCCACCTGTGATGTATCCCACCCACCTCTACCCCACCTGTGATGTATCCCACCCACCTCTACCCCACCTGTGATGTATCCCACCCACCTGTACCCCACCTGTGATGTATCCCACCTGTGATGTATCCCACCCACCTGTACCCCACCTGTGCTGTATCCCACCCACCTGTGATGTATCACACCCACCTGTACCCCACCTGTGATGTATCCCACCTGTGATGTATCCCACCCACCAGTACCCCACCTGTGATGTATCCCACCCACCTCTACCCCACCTGTGATGTATCCCACCCACCTGTACCCCACCTGTGATGTATCCCACCTGTGATGTATCCCACCCACCAGTACCCCACCTGTGATGTATCCCACCTGTGATGTATCCCACCCACCTGTACCCCACCTGTGCTGTATCCCACCCACCTGTGATGTATCACACCCACCTGTACCCCACCTGTGATGTATCCCACCTGTGATGTATCCCACCCACCAGTACCCCACCTGTGATGTATCCCACCCACCTCTACCCCACCTGTGATGTATCCCACCCACCTGTACCCCACCTGTGATGTATCCCACCTGTGATGTATCCCACCCACCAGTACCCCACCTGTGATGTATCCCACCCACCTCTACCCCACCTGTGATGTATCCCACCCACCTCTACCCCACCTGTGATGTATCCCACCTGTGATGTATCCCACCCACCTGTACCCCACCTGTGCTGTATCCCACCCACCTGTGATGTATCCCACCCACCTGTACCCCACCTGTGCTGTATCCCACCCACCTGTGCTGTATCCCACCCACCTGTGATGTATCCCACCCACCTGCGATGTACCCCACCTGTGCACATAAAACATACACAATGACCAATTGTTATACATCAATTTATTGTAAAAAATTAATAAATTTAAAATCACTCTAACTTGAAACTCCAAAATAAACACATTTCAACAAAACAAATTAAAAACCAAACATTCACCCTCGTCCAGGTGGTGTGGTAAAATAAAGTCTCAGTTGGTCCCTGTTCCGCAGTGACACTACCCTTGGCCTGGTTGCATACCTCCGCAGGGGCATTAGTGGAAGCACATTCGGGGGTTCCGGAGTCTCTCTTTCCTCCTGCCGCACAAAGTTGTGGAGGATGCATGCTGCCTTCACCACGACAACTGCGTTGCCCGGTTTCAGCAGCATGGGCGTGTGGAACACCCTCCACTTTGACACCAGGATCCCAAATGTGCACTCCACCATTCTCCTTGCACGGCTCAACCGAGCATTGAAGTGTAGCTGGCTGGCATCAAGTCCCCTGTCTGGGTACGGACGCATTACATGGTCGGACAGGGCGAAGGCCTCGTCCCCCACAAACACATAGGGGTAGGCCGGTGCCCTTGTCCCAGGCCAGGGTCTGTCACGGGGGAGACGCAGTCTGCCTTCCTCCATCAGCCGGCAAAGGGT
The DNA here is from genome assembly GCF_040937935.1 of Hyperolius riggenbachi. NCBI lineage: Eukaryota > Metazoa > Chordata > Amphibia > Anura > Hyperoliidae > Hyperolius > Hyperolius riggenbachi. The sequence goes on along the minus strand of NC_090657.1, from coordinate 77,575,383 downwards.
CGTACGCTGGAAAATTCCAGAGTCATTGGAACTACCGTACGACCCCACATCCACGTACACAAACTTGTAGTCCGCATCTGCCACTGCCATTAGAACAATGCTGAAGTATTTTTTATAGTTGAAATAATGGCTGCCACTCCCCACGGGTTTCTGAATCCGGATGTGTTTCCCATCCAGTGCGCCAACACAATTAGGATACTTGCACTCGGTCCAGAAGCCCTGGGCGATCTCCTCCCATTTCGTGGTGTCCGGCACAGGCATGTATCTGGCCCTCAGTCGCGTCCAAAGGATCCTCGAAGTCCTCACGACGATGCCTGCCACCGTGCTCTTCCTAATACGAAATGTGACATGTAGCGATGTATATGTTTGTCCAGTTGCGATGTACCTACAAGAGAAATAATCGAAATCAATTTTTCATGTCGTTACAGGAGAAAGGTACAAGACAAGGTGGCGCAATATACGGGATGCATATGTGAAATGGCTACGGAAGAAAAAACTTGCCGAACGAAGTGGCAGTGGCGGGGGAAGGCGACAAAAAGACTACCAATTTGCCAAGCAATTGTCTTTCATCAATGCAAGCCTGGAACCTAGACTGTAAGTACCACTACTGTGGGCAGGAACTGAGAGCTCATTACCATGACTTCGGCCATGTATTGCTATGGCCTCAATTCCCATGGCTAGCGAACTTTTCTCACAAGCTTTATCAAATGTTGGGTAGAAACTGGTGATAAAGTGATTGCTAGTGTTTGCTAGCTCTGTGAATTGACGCCACATGCTGTTTGGCACACCAATAAATATTTTTTTTATCTACAGGACTGAAGACAATTTGGAGCAAGAGGAACCGACCCAGGAGGCACGGTTCAGCAGTGAGGAGAGCTTGGTGGATGATGACGTCGCCGATGTAACCTATTGCCCCGAGGCGAGGAGTAGGAGGAGGGAGTCCTTAATCACAACTCCGTCCTTTGATGATGACTTGGCAGAAGAGAGCTTGGATGTTGAGGTTGCAGGACCGAGTGTGGAAGAAGCTGAACCTCCACAATCGACCGCTATGGAAGCTCCAGGGGAACAAGAACAAAGTGAGGAGCACCGAGAGACTGCAGCACAACCAGCACGCAGGGCAACCCCGACACAGGCCAGAGGACGGGAAGATGCTGCCACACCACCAGTGAGGACCACCACACCAGTGAGGCGTCGAGGTACCCTCCCCCCAACAAGGAGAGAGACAGAGTCCGAGATGTCCGGGGCTGTCTCCGGACTTCTCGGGATTCTTCAGAGCCACCAAACTCTCATAACCCGGCAGTTGCAAGATGAGGACAGGGGCCATATCATGGAGCAGTACAAGTCCCACATCACTACACTGCAATGTGAGCTCGACGCTGTACATGGGCACTACAGGGACGAGCTTAAAATGATGCATGAGATGCACAGAGGAGAAATCGACCAACTGCGTGCGCAGCATCATCAGTCGGTGGGCCAGCTGCAGAACATGATGCAGCAAATGCATCAACAAAGCAAGGAACTACTGAAATTGCAGGCACACCCGTGTTTTCACACTGTGATGTCTCTAATACCATATCTTGAAAAGGTGCCTTCACAAAACCTGATGGCGTGCCATTCCAATTTGCTGGAGGTGATTAAACAGCACATGGACACGCCATTATTGCAACCACCAATTTTTAGACCCCCACAACCAACAGCGGTGCCCACCTGGCAATCATCACAGATGTACACCGGCTACAGAGGCAGTCAATATGGGCCACCGCTGTCAGGGTCCAGCTCATCCACGACCAGCACCCAAGAGAGTCCAGATTTCCAGGCAGCAACTCCCACCTTTTCTAGTAGTGGTGCCGATACAATTTGAAAAAAAGTCAAATTGTTCCTGGACATGCTCCTCTGAATACCTCCGATCCTCGAAGGAAGGATACCATCACAGGGCTTTTTAACTTTTGGTTTTGCTGGACTTGAACTTTAGGGCCTGGTGTCCCCGAAAGACACTACCTGGGTCACAACCTTGTGCCTGTTGCACTGCACCTGTAGTCCTGCACCTGTGCCTTTGATTCCTCTTGTTCCTTACTTTGTTGATCCTAATCACTTGCACAAGACCCTTGGAGCCATGGGTGAAGGACACCTTCACTGGTCGGTGAGAGGCCTAGCCTTTTCACTGACCTGTGTCCTTCATCCATGGCTCAGAGGGTCCTGTGCCAGTCGTTAGGTTTTAGAAGCACTAATAATTTAGGGCCTGGTGTCCCCGAAAGACACTACCTGGGTCACAACCTTGTGCCTGTTGCACTGCACCTGTAGTCATGCACCTCTGCCATCGGTTCCTCTTGCTCCTCACTTTGTTCTTGTTCCTAACCACTTGCACAAGACCCTTGGAGCCATGGATGAAGGACACCTTGACTGGTCGGTGAGAGGCCTAGCCTTTTCACTGACCTGTGTCCTTCATCCATGGCTCAGAGGGTCATGTGCCAGTGGTTAGGTTTTTGAAGCACTTCAATTTTAGGGCCTGGTGTCCCCGAAAGACACTACCTGGGTCACAACCTTGTGCCTGTTGCACTGCACCTGTACTCATGCACCTCTGCCATCGGTTCCTCTTGCTCCTCACTTTGTTCTTGTTCCTAACCACTTGCACAAGACCCTTTGAACCATGGATGAAGGACACCTTGACTGGTCGGTGAGAGGCCTAGCCTTTTCACTGACCTGTGTCCTTCACCCATGGCTCAGAGGGTCCTGTGCCAGTGGTTAGGTTTTTGAAGCACTTCAATTTTAGGGCCTGGTGTCCCCGAAAGACACTACCTGGGTCACAACCTTGTGCCTGTTGCACTGCACCTGTAGTCATGCACCTCTGCCATCGGTTCCTCTTGCTCCTCACTTTGTTCTTGTTCCTAACCACTTGCACAAGACCCTTGGAGCCATGGATGAAGGACACCTTGACTGGTCGGTGAGAGGCCTAGCCTTTTCACTGACCTGTGTCCTTCATCCATGGCTCAGAGGGTCATGTGCCAGTGGTTAGGTTTTTGAAGCACTTCAATTTTAGGGCCTGGTGTCCCCGAAAGACACTACCTGGGTCACAACCTTGTGCCTGTTGCACTGCACCTGTACTCATGCACCTCTGCCATCGGTTCCTCTTGCTCCTCACTTTGTTCTTGTTCCTAACCACTTGCACAAGACCCTTGGAGCCATGGATGAAGGACACCTTGACTGGTCGGTGAGAGGCCTAGCCTTTTCACTGACCTGTGTCCTTCACCCATGGCTCAGAGGGTCCTGTGCCAGTGGTTAGGTTTTTGAAGCACTTCAATTTATTAGGGCCTGGTGTCCCCGAAAGACACTTGGGCAGCTATGCCCTGCAACTCTTCCAGCACAAAGTTGGTGGTTGGTGTTCCTTAAAACTGACCGGGCTATACCATAGATATGTTATTTTTTTGTCTTCCATGTTGGAAGAATGTTTCCATGTTGGAAAGTGGTTGTTTTTGCAATAAAAAAAGTTTTTACATACCTCAGTGTGATGAGTAGTTGTTCTTGTGGTGTGACTGCTCTCCTGAACGTGGTATCCTTCTTCCTAAGGTCATCCTTCACCATCTCCAAAAGGGTATCAAACCTGTCAGGAGATGTAAAGGAAGAAGCTGTAAAGTATGTTGTGGGACAAGGTGTTGGGTGGAGGATGGGGGAGGTGTGTTTACAGAGGTTTGGGAGTGTTGTGGAGGGTGGGGGTGTAGTGTATAGCTAGGTATACAGGGGTGTGGGGGTCAGGGTGGTGTGTTTAGCTAGGTATACAGGGATGAGGTGTTGTGGGGGTGAGGGTGGGGTGTTTAGGAATGGTGGGGGTTGGTGTATTTAGGCCTATATACTTACAGGGGAATAGACATCCGAGTGTAGCTGTAGAACTTCTGTGGGTGTCGTCTGAGGTCCCGGTAGAGGGCCTGGAACTCTCCCTTCCTCTGCCTCCTGGCTAGTAGAGGGTGCACCCACCATCTCCTGCGAGGAGCACGCCTTCTCCCCACATAGTAGTAGGTAAACAACAGGAAGGAGAGAATTCCCAGGTAATAAGCGTAAAAAATGACTGGATCCATGGTCCCAACTGCTGTCTCTGTATCCAAGGATGGTCTCCACACGTCCAGCTGTCTCCAAAAATGACCCCAGAGCTTCTGCTGACCTCCCAGAACCCCAGGTATTTATACAGGTTGTTATCTCTTTAAGAATCCGGATCCGGACCGCAACCGTGTTCATACCGCACGAAAACCGTATGCAACCGGACCGGATCCGGACAGAAACCGTACGGTTCAGGTCCGATCCGGCTCCGGTGCGGTCCGGACATCCGGTGCGGTTTTTGCAAAACCGCAAGTGTGAACGGGGCCTTAATTGTAAAGAGGAACTGTAGTGAAAATAACATAATGGATAAAATTGCTTATTTTATTTTTACGTGTTAGTGCAACATTTAGCATTAACATTTTAAAAAATGCTCTGGTCCAGGGTGGGGCAAAAGTAATTAATACTTACCTGGGGCTTCCTCCAGCCCCATGACCAGCATTGCATCCCCTTACCGTTCTCCCAGGTTTCTCCATTCGCCTGCTATTGGCCCCGGTAATCTGCCTTCAGACGCGTCAGTTGGGCTCTTCTGTGGACTAGCCGTGCGCCCGTTGAGTTCCGTACCATCGCACAGAGCCGTAAAGTGCCAGGGCTGATTATCATATTACATTACATTACATAAGAGGGTAGGACAAGCAGGGAACATTCAGCAAGAAGCATGGGCTAGAACTACAACAGTTACTAGCTGAGGATTATTTGACTTGCCGATTGCTGAAGAGAGGGTAAACCATCGCCTGAAATGATCACAAATTATAGTTTTGGGACCATGAAAGTTCACTTTGTGTAAAATCTTTGATCTTGGCACCTCTGTCCAACTATTACCTACAAGTTTTGTCCACCCTTGGTGGAGGAGAGTTATCCCCCCCTTTTTTTCTTCCGATCTTTGAACTGTTGCACAGAACAGAAGGAAAACAAAGAAATGCACCCTGTATGTATTCAGAGAGTTTAGCCTTTCTAATTCTCCTTCATCTGTGACTAATCACGTGTGTAATAGGATCTCACAGCTGTGTCAGCTGGCTGCCTTGGCAGAGCAGCTAATTTGTAAGCACAGTAAGTTAACCCTATGTCTGCTTCTATGAGAGCCGGAAGTAGACATATTGCAGATTTATTGTAGGATTTGTATCAGCTGTAGCAAAGAAAGGTTTTTCTGTGAAGGATATTGTGCTGTTGCTTATCGTTTAGATCAGCAGGGCTATGGAATCGTAGTCGAGGAATCGGAGCAATTTTGGGTACCTGGAGTTGGAGTCGGTGGTTTCAATAAACGTCGGAGTCGGATGATTTTTGAACCAAATCCATAGCCTTTGTAAAACTTAGACTAAAGGTGGCCACACACGATACAATAAAATGATCCGATTTTACCGTAATTTGCTAAAAACAATCGGATCTCCCGGAAAAATTGAAAGCTTTTTTTTCATTCGACTGAAAAATCCGACCGGATTTCCCATTTTCTTCTATTTTTATCAATTTGGAATGCCAGTTATTTTTCTTCAATCTTTCTAAAGATTGTATGGTGTGTGTTAGATTGTCAATTTATTAATATACACACCCTAGCAATTTTGTCAGAGTATCCAATCATTTTTATCGTCGTAATTAGGGAAAAATGTAACATAGGTGTGTGGTACATTGGTCATATTTTTGAAATGTTACAATCAGTCAGAAAAATTGATTGCAATTCTTAAATTGAACAGATATTTTAAAAAATTGTATGTTGTGTGGCCACCTTAAGGAGTCGGAGTCGAGGAGTCTGAATAATTTTGGGTACCTGGAGTCTGTGTCGGTGGTTTCATAAACTGAGGAGTTGGATGATTTTTGTACCAATTCCACAGCCCTGTAGATCATAGAGGAAGTTCAGGTCTGCTTTTACCTAAATGGAGTCAGGTCAAGCTCCCCACCTGCCCAATCAGTGGTTGCCTAAGCGGTAACCCTTATTTGTGAGTATTATATCATAGTAAGTATTACTATTTTATATAAACCGAATACTGTGCACTACACTGTCAGGGGCACTCGATTTCACGTTTTGTTTTCCCAAAATATGAAGCTATCTGTGTATGAGCCATCAGGCATGCATGCCTCTGGGGGATTTATGGCCATATAACAAGCCACACGTTTGAACTGCAGTTTGTGTGGGATTGGACATTCGTTTTACCACTCTGATATCTTTAGGTGAATATGTATGTGTGGGTTTCACACAAGCCCCAGCACAGCCAGGGCCACACAACCCCCTTTACTCCATCAGACATTAGCTACAGCCATTGTGCTCCTTTGATGTCACTGGCTGTTTCCCTTCTTAGAGAAAGCGACAAGCCACCTTCCTGTCCTGCTCATCGCTTGCCAATCATTCTATGGAGAAGCGGATGAAATATTAACCAGCATCCAGTGAATCAGATTGCTGACTACTACATAAAGATATCACAAAGCTGCCATGTACCCGCCACCGCTATAGTCGCTGCGCACAATGACACACAATCCCATTAACATGGTTGTTTGACTCTTCGGATGGGCTGTCACTGGCAGATGGAGGAGATACGTGACAAGCTGTGATAAAAGTGCAGCATTTCCACAAATCCATTTACTCTCTTCCCAGGGCAAGGTTCCCCCCGACGGAGTTCAAATAGTTTTCCAATCCCTTTTTAACCATCGCTGGTCTGAAGGAGCAAGTCAGGACAGTCTTACACCATAAAGCAAAATGCTTAATTGGCGTCAAGTGCATATGTTCCATATTAATCAGACCTAATGAAGAATACCCGGTGGGATTATCTATCTCTAATTACATTCATCAGCTAATAAAGAATTTCATTTGTTAAAACGCAGCACCAGGCAACCGATGAAACTGTTCAGTAAACTGCTAATTATGTCTAGGTCACAACGCAGCTCTGTGTTAGAAAAAGGCACATTTAGTTTACTTTTAGGCTTTTATATAACTTGTTGCAGTGGTGTTAAGTGGGACAGCTCATCTGGGCGCCCAGATCAGGAGGTTGTCTAACAGAAGCCAATGTAATTATCACTATTCCGGTGCCCAGGTGGTGAGTTGGGCGCCTGATACGAATACTAGTACCTGATCAGCAACAGTAGTAGCCAATTGAGTACTACGGGGGGTTCAGTTACACTAACTGATTGGCTAGTACCTACAGTTGCCAGTGGGCTATTACTTGTGGTGGTTTGGGCACTAGGTTAGTGTTCGGCATAGGGGGGGGAGGTTAGTGTTCGGCATTTGGAGGGGAGGTTAGTGTTAGGCATTGGAGAGGGAGAGGTTAGTGTTCCACATGGGGGGGGGGGGGGTGTTAGTGTTCGGCATTAGGAGGAGAGATTAGTGTAAGGCATTGTATGGGGTTGTTAGTGTTCGGCATTAGAGAGGGGGAAGGTTAGTGTTAGGCATCGGATAGGAGGATGTTAGTGTTAGGCATTGGGAGGGGGGAGTGTTAGTTATTGGAGAGGGGAATGCTGGTGTTAGGCATTGGAGAGGGGGAAGTTAGTGTTAGGTATTGGAGAGGGGAATGCTGGTGTTAGGCATTGGAGAGGGGGAAGTTAGTGTTAGGTATTGGAGAGGGGAATGCTGGTGTTAGGCATTAGAGAGGGGGAAGTTAGTGTTAGGCATCGGATAGGAGGATGTTATTGTTAGGCATTAGGGGGGGGGGGGGAGTGTTAGGTATTGGAGAGGGGAATGCTGGTGTTAGGCATTAGAGAGGAGGAAGTTAGTGTTAGGCATCGGAGAGGTGGATGTTAATGTGTTAGGCATTAGAGAGGGGGGGGGTAAGTGTTTGGCATTAGGAGGGGAGGTTAGTGTTAGGTATTGGAGAGGGGGATGCTGGTGTTTAGCATTAGAGAGAGAGAAGTTAGTGTTTAGCATTGGGGGTTGTTAGTGTTGGGCATTGCGAGGGGTGATCAGTGTTAGGCATTGAAGAGGGAAGGTTAGTGTTAGGCATTAGAGAGGAGGATGTTAGTGTTAGACATTAAAGAGGAGGAAGTTAGTGTTTGGCATTTGGGGGGGAGGGGGGTAGTGTTCAACATTAGGAGGGGAGGTTAGTGCTAGGCATTGGAGAGGAGGATGTTAGTGTTAGGCATTAGGAGGAGAGATTAGTGTAAAGCATTGTAGGGGGGTGTTAGTGTTCGGCATTAGAGAGGAGGAAGGTTAGTGTTAGGCATCGGATAGAAGGATGTTAGTGTTCGGCATTAGGTGGAGAGATTAGTGTAAGGCATTGTAGGGGCGTATTAGTGTTCAGCATTAGAGAGAGGGAAGGTTAGTGTTAGGCATCTGATAGGAGGATGTTATTGTTAGGCATTGGGGGGGGGAAGTGTTAGTTATTGGAGAGGGGAATGCTGGTGTTAGGCATTAGAGAGGGGGAAGTTAGTGTTAGGCATCGGAGAGGAGGCATTAGAAGGGGGGGGGGGGGTTAGTGTTTAGCATTAGGAGGGGAGGTTAGTGTTAGGTATTGGAGAGGGGGATGCTGGTGTTTAGCATTAGAGAGAGAGAAGTTAGTGTTTGGCATTGGGGGTTGTTAGTGTTGGGCATTGCAAGGGGTGATCAGTGTTAGGCATTGAAGAGAGAAGGTTGGTGTTAGGCATTAGAGAGGAGGATGTTAGTGTTAGACATTAAAGAGGAGGAAGTTAGTGTTTGGCATTTGGGGGGGGGGGGGTAGTGTTCAGCATTAGGAGGGGAGGTTAGTGTTAGGCATTAGGAGGGGGGTTAGTGCTAGGCATTGGAGAGGAGGATGTTAGTGTTAGGCATTAAAGAGGAGGAAGTTAGTGTTTGGCATGGGGGGGGGTTAGTGTGCAGCATTAGGAGGGAAGGTTAGTGTTAGGCATTTGGAGGGGGGGGGGGGTAGTGCTAGGCATTGGAGAGGAGGATGTTAGTGTTAGGCATTAGGAGGGTGGTTAGTGTTCGGCATTGGGGGGGAGTTAGTGTTTGGTGTTAGAAGGGAGGTTAGTGTTAGGCTTTGGAGAGGAGTAGGTTATTATTAGGCATAGGAATGGCGGGAGGTCGGTGTTTGGAATGTGGGGGGATTAGTGTTTGGCATTAGGAGGGGAGCTTAGCGTTTGGCACTAGGAGGGGGTTAGTGTTAGGCATTGGGGGAGGAGTTAGTGTTAGACAGTAGAACCTTGCAAAACAGAACACAGAGTAGGGACACCAAGAGCCAAATATAGTGTAGTATGTACTGGTAGTTGAAATGAAGTATGATTGGGGAATAAGCTATACTCACAAAGCAGGGTTACCTCAAAGGCAGCATGAGGAGGCAGTGGTGGACTTACCTCCTCCAAGCAGACACAAAAATTGCGTGTTTGTCAAATAAAACAAGTTTATTTAGATACTCCGGGAACAATGTAACGTGTTTCGCAGGCTTGATCCTGCTTCATCAGGCAATAACAATGGCGTAATAGCATATGTGGTCACTGGTCAGTAGAAAAGCCAGGTACCTCAATGGTTGCCACCTGCCTGTACAGTGGTTGCCTTTGTGGTAACACTTGTCAGGCTTGTCTGGTCAATGACTATAGGTCAGGCTGTATGCCCATATGACTGACCTATAGCCCAGCCCGTAACACATGCACAAAACTCCTACCCAAACACAGAATTACAATAACCCTGCAGGTAGATGTAGCATACAGACTGACAGATAGTATCCACCAAACAGAACCTAAGGTACAATGCAACTTGTTCTATTTGACAAACACATTGGCAATTTTTGTGTCTGCTTGGAGGAGGTAAGTCCACCACTACCTCCTCATGTTTTAAACTTTTTAGATACTTATATCCTTTTGGCGCCTCTGTATGCATACTACACTTAGACAGTAGAAGGGAGGGTTAGTGGGGGAATAAGATAATGGGTAAGTCTATTGTAAAATATTGGTAATGTTATGGTTATGGCTTTTCCGGTGGCACCACAATACACACCTGGATTAGGGCCCATTTCCACTAAGTACAAATTTGCAATGCAAATTTTGACATTAACCACTTCCGGATTCCGGGTGGTTTGGCTGATCTGTGCTGCGGGGGCTCTTCAGCCCGCAGCACAGATCAGAAATCAGGCAGGGCGATCAGACCTCCCCCCTTTTTTCCCCACTAGGGGGATGTCCTGCTGGGGGGGTCTGATCGCCGCCGCGCTGCTGTGCCTAGCGGGGGGGGCTCCTCAAAGCCCCCCTCCGAAGCACTAGTCCTCCCTCTGCCTCCTTCCCTCCCTCTCCCGTCCCCTGTGTGTGGCGCAGGACGGAAAGCCGTCCTGCGCCGGATAGGATAGGCTTTAGCCTATCAGATGCCGGCGATCCCCGGCCAATCAGAGGCCGGGGATCGCCGATCTCCTCTACGGCGCTGCTGCGCAGCAGCGCCGTATATATGTAAACACCGGGGAAGATCTTCCCCGCGTGTTTACATTTACCCTGCGAGCCGCAATCGGCGGCTCGCAGGGTGTTCACGGAGACACCCTCCGTGAACTGACATGGAACGGCCGCAAACCACTTCAGGATTCATGGGCGTAGTTAAGCGTACGCAGAATCCTGAAGTGGTTAAATATGAAACCAACAAATGTCATTGGAGTAATTTCCATTAAATGCAAATTTTTGCACACAGGTGCGATACAAAAAAAATATAGATTGCATGCTGCAGATATCTTCACCACACATCCGTTTGCCATGTAATGATTGCTAGACGTATCTGAAAATGTGCAGTGAAATTTGCATAAAACCGTGAAAATTTACATATGGTAAAAAGGTAAGCGAAATGTATTACGCTAGTGGAAATAGGCCCTTACGCATGGTTTTCTGGTGTCATTCTTGGTGGGACTGTAGTTTATGGACACCTGATACGATGCTTTACCCCCATGAGAATTTGTAGATTAGGTGTTAGACAACATTTGTAACACTTGGACAGGTCACATCTGAGCACAGCCGCGCTAAGATATAACTCCAGTGGGGAGGGGGGGGGCCCTCTTCACCATTTCAGCTCCCCTTCGGCACGTAGGAGCAGCTTCCAGGCGGTCAGTTCAATGCCTTCAGCCTCCAGTGGAAAAGGTGCCTTGCACAGTTGCTGCCCTTAGAAGGCAAGTTTAGGTGCTCCACATCATGTGATGGTTCTAGGCAGGGGGGCAGTGTAAAATTTGCACTGGGGCCCATAGCTCTCTAGCCACTACAACAAATGTCAAAACTACCAATGAAAGCAGCATTTCGAAGCTGAAACAGTTAACAAATGAAATCCGTGTTGCCAAAATCAGTTGCTCAAAACAGCCATGCCAGATCCAAATGTACATGTAGATACAGCTGTTCATAGAAAGAAAGTGATCATTAACTCTCTCTGATCTAATCTGTTTGGAAAGAGATCCGTAGGCCGCCATATACCGCAGTCCAATTCCCAATCAATTTCAGCATGACCTCTTTTGGGAATCGGCATAGTTATGCCGCCTCATCACCCCCGGCTGCATCCCCACCAATGTGGATGTTCACTCCCAACCCACTCTTCTTCCTTATGGGGGAGCGTGTCTGGGGTTTCCTTCATGTTCATCGTTCATGATTCGATATCGAACCCCATTGCATTGACACCTCCAAATCGAGCATGTTGGTCGAAGATTTCCCAGGATGTCCGATTGATGCATGCTACCACTTTTGGCCAAAGTTAGTCGAATTGTCGATCGGGCCTGCTCTTGGTGGCACAGAATTTGATCAGATTCCATAATAATGATCAAATCTTATAGTCGATTGGCCACCAAGTCTACTGATGTACGGCCTCCTTAAAGTGTACACGAGGCGGCGCAGAAGGGGCAGATGGCACACAGGCATTTATCCTGCTGCATGCCTCTGTGTCAGCTTCTCTGCGTCGCTCTCTGCCCCCCCCCCCCAGCGCCACGCTGTCAACCCCCTAAATTGCCAACATGCAGCACGTCATCATCTCGAGGGGGTTGAGGTATTTTGTGAAGGAGAAACAATCCCTGTTAAACGCCCACTGGGGGCGCTCCAGAAATGCTTCCCCAGCTGCCATTGGGCAGCTCTGTCTCTGTACGGCTGCTCCCCCCCCACCACTCCCCCGCCACCCTGCACTCCGCTCTGTGTGAGACAGAGCCTCCAGCGTTGTGGCCCCAGGGGTCACGAAAAGGAAAGTGAAGATTATTAGAGGTAGTATATATTTCCCATGAGACCTGGCCTAGTCCTTTGTACCTCTAGAATTAAAGCATGGTAAGGGTCCTTTTACTCTTAGGGCTTGATTCACTAACGCGCATTAACAGCAGCGCAAAGCTAAATTGCGCGCAGGACAACCCACATTGCGCGCAGTGCGGCTGGCCGGTAATAGTACGCAGTGCGATGATAACATTGCACCCGCTAGCCTGTAAACGGCGCTTCGGGGGCCACCTGATACGCCGTTTTTGGCGAATTGGGTGCGACGTTATCGTTGCACCACGCACTATTACCGGTCAGCTGCACTGCGCGCGATTTGGGTGGTCCTGTAGGTGCTAACCACCTAACGCTGTGGTTTGCGCCCACAAACTGTTAAGGCCTCCTAACCGGCTTGGCGCCGGTTAGTGAATCGAGGCCTTGGTGTTTTGGACCAATTGCATTGCAGCCAAGAAAAAATAATCAACATGGAACTTCTGATGCACTTCTGGGATTATCGCAGAAGTCGCACCGTCACGCGCTGTGGCTTCTGCATTACACGGAGCATTCCTGTCGCATCGCATAGCAGGCCGTGTGTCATGTTCCATTGCCTGTATAAAAAATTGCTGTAAGTGTAAAAGGGCCTTAAAGGGTAACATTACTTTCCAAGCACTGTAAAATCAGTCTCCAATTATTAAAGGATACCAGAGCTAAAGGACTCTGGTGAAATGGCCATGTCATGTGTGGGGTGTTAGTAGTAGATACTTACCGCGCCTTCCATTCCTCTCCGTTACTCGCCGTAGTCCAGCTTCAAGCTTTGTTCTGACAGGCCGACCTGGGCGACTCACATAACCTATGTCCCGGACATACTGCGCTGCGCATGCACAGTAAGTATCTACTACTAACACCCACACATGACTGCTTGTTTTTTGCACATACGTCACTCAAAAACAAAGCCAAAAGCTCAGCATGCCAACTAGGCACCTGTATTGCTTATAAGTAAGTAAGGGTGGCAGTCTCTGTATACCTCTCATTTTAGGTTCCCTTGAAGAAAGCCAGAGGTGCAGCATGATAAGTAGGGCTGATTGGAACACCTGTAGAAAAGGCTTTAAATAACGCTTGTCCTTAAAGCATTGTGACTGCCTGCATTTTGAAGTGATAGACATACTCAGTGCAGTATGTTTCCTTTACTGCTTTCCCATTGGTGATTTTTATGTCTACAATATATTTTAATAAAAAATAATTTTATTTAATAAGGGTGTGATAAGTATCATGCTTAAAAATAACACATTTGCAGAAAATGACAGAAGACAATGGGCCTGATTCACAAAGCGGTGCTAACAGCACGCTGGTGAAAAGCCCTTTATCACGCCTAAACTCAGTTTAGGCATGATAAGTTTAGGTGTGATAAGTTTAGATGTGATAAGTTTAGGCATGATAAGTTTAGGTGTGATAAGTTTAGGCATGATAAGTTTAAGCACCAACTGCGTTAGCACCGCAGTGCACAGCTGATCAAAAGTTGTGCGCTAGCAAAGTCTGGTGCACTTCGCATAGAGTTTAATGGCGCTGCTTTGCGTGCAGGACTTTGCACGCTATCTACACTTATCTAAACTTAGCATGCCTAAACTTATCACACCTAAACTTATCACACCTAAACTTATCACGCCTAAACTGGCTTTTCACCAGCGTGGTGCAATGGTTATCACGCCTAAAGTCTCTAACTGGGTTAGCACCGCTTTGTGAATCGAGCCCAATGTAATTACTTCATAATAGCCTAATTATACTGTAGCTTAAAGAGAAACTCCGGCCAAGAATTGAACTTTATCTCAATCAGTAGCTGATACCCCCTTTTACATGAGAAATCTATTCCTTTTCACAAACAGACTATCAGGAGGCGCTGTATGGCTGATATTGTGGTGAAACCCCTCCCACAAAGAAATTCTGAGTACGTACTCTTGGCAGTTTCCTGTCTGTGAACCCTGCTGCATTGTGGGAAATAGCTGTTTACAGCTGTTTCCAACTGCCTAAAAAACATGCAGCAGCTACATCACCTGCCAACAGTAAAAATGTCACCATGTAATAAATGTCAGAATATAAATCAGGGGTTTAAAAGATTTTACAATGGGCAAACACTGACTAAATCATTTATACATAATTATTGTAAAAATGAAGCACTTTTTTATTACATTATTTTCACTGGAGTTCCTCTTCAAAGGACAACTGAAGCAAGAGGGATATATAGGCTGCCATATTTATTTCCTTTTAAGCAATACCAGTTGCCTGGCAATCCTGTTGATCCTCTGCCTCTAATACATTTAGCTATAGACCCCAAACAAGCATGCAGCAGATCAGGTGTTTCTGACATTATTGGTACATCTGACAAGATTAGCTGCATGCTTGATTCTGATTCTGACCCTACTGCAGCCAAATAAAGTATGGCTGCCAGACAACTGGTATTAAGAGGAATTACTATGGCAGCCTCCATATACTTCTCACTTCAGTTGTCCTTTACATTTAATTTTTCAAATTAACAGAGGCTTCGGTACCAAATGAAGAATAATGTTCCATTTGAAACTAACAGTTGTAAAGTGACATTTATTGTCTTCTATTTGCTGGAAATCACTGTAGCAATCTCATGGTTCATATTAGAAAACAGAGATGGCTGATACAGTATTAGCAAATACAGTAGAATCTCATTATAGTTAACTCTGATCTAGTAAAACTCTGGATATATATTAACCTCAGTCCTCAGGTCCCAGCAAATGTGTCTGTATAAATGCACAATCTATGAGCAATTCTGATATAGTAAACTGTTTTTCCTGGACGCTTGTAGTGTACTGTAAAGGGATTCTACTGTATGTGATTGCACAGGCATGCTCTTGGAATGTTTTTGTGAATATTGCACATGGATTTTTTTGTATGTGTGTCAAAGCAGATTACCTACATGTGCTGCACATAATAACTAATACAGTATATCAGATCCACGAGGAGAAGAGTACACTGCCCAGCTGCGCTAGGAGGATCTATCCACACTGCAAGGCTGGACTGTGATAAGTCATAAGTAAAGAGATACAGGTATTTATTAGGAAATAAACACTAATTTCTATAGCAAAAGAAGTTTTCTCAATACAGAAAAAAATCACTTTAAACAACATAAAATGTGCTCATCTAAGGAAAATTCATTGTGGAAAAAAAAACATTTATTTTTATTTTTATAAACCTGCCATCAAAATTACTGAATTGAAGAAGTACCCACTGTTGGTTTAAATTACTTTTCTCCACAATCACAAATTTACATTGCCATTCATAGATGGAAAATTATCCTAGGTGAATTTCTCCTATAAGGAGAATTTATGGATGAGCACATGAATGATTTATAAGATGATCAGCATCTACTTCTTTAATTGGATGTTAGCCGATACAAAAGGGAAACAAACTGATCACATGATAAATCAATCGTGCTTCTTAATGGATTATACTTTTAGAAAAAGTTGTTCTATGGGAGTTGATGAAATCTACTAGTGCCAATACACAGAATCTGTATTGTTTTACAATCAGGCTCTTGTGTCTGCTGATGTCCCTTAAACTTCACAACTGAGGGGTTTTACCCCTTCAGCATCCAAGCAATTTTCACCTATCAGCTCTCCTTCCATTCATTTGCCAATAACTTTAGCTCTACTTATCACAATGAAATGAACTATATCTTGTTTTTTTTTATCACTAATTAGGCTTTCTTTGGGTGGTACATTATGCCAAGAATTATTTTATTCTAAATGTTTTTTAATGGGAAAATAAGAAAAAAAAATTCACGTAATTTATTTGCCCATTTGTACCGGTTATTACACCATTCAAATGATGTCCCTATCACAATGCCAATATTTTATTAGGAAATAAAGATGCATTTTTTTCAGTTTTGCATCCATCACTAATAAAAAGCCCATAATTTATAAAGTAACAATATTATACCCTCTTGACATACATATTAACCACTTGCCGACCGCGCACTCATACCGCTCGTCGGCAAAGTGGCAGCTGCAGGACCAGCGACGCAGTATTGCATCGCCAGCTGCAGGCTGATTAATCAGGAAGCAGCCGCTCGTGCGAGCGGCTGCTTCCTGTCAATTCACGGCGGGGGGCTCCGTGAATAGCCTGCGGGCCGCCGATGGTGGCTCGCAGGCTAAATGTAAACACAAGCGGAAATAATCCGCTTTGTTTACATTATACGGAGCTGCTGCGCAGCAGCGCCGTAAGGCAGATCGGCGATCCCCGGCCAATCAGCGGCCGGGGATCGCCGCCATGTGACGGGACGTCCTGTCACTGGCTGCACAGGACGGATAGCGTCCTGTGCAGCCCGGAACACCAGGGGGGCCAGGTAGGAGAGGGGGGGGGGATTTCGCCGCGGAGGGGGGCTTTGAGGTGCCCCCCCCCGCAACACCGGCAGGCAGGAGCGATCAGACCCCCCCAGCACATCATCCCCATAGTGGGGGAAAAAGGGGGGCGATCTGATCGCTCTGGATGCACCCTGATCTGTGCTGGGGGCTGTAGAGCCCACCCAGCACAGATCACAAATAACAACGCTGGTCCTTAAGGGGGGGTAAAGGGTGGGTCCTCAAGTGGTTAAAAAAGTTCAGTCCCTAAGAAAACTATTTATGTATTTTTTATAATTGTAAATGTATTTTATTTTATTGTTTTACAAAAAAATAAATGTTGGTAACTATTGGGGAGTGTGGGAGGTAAGGGGTTAATTTAAAATGTAAAAACAGGTCTTTACATTTAAAAAAAATGCTTTTAGATGTAGTTTTACTACTTGGCCACAAGATAGCCCCAGTCCTTTTTTTTTATGTGTCCTGTAAGCAAACTATGTATGCTTACAGGAAGTGTACTGAGGATGGGAAACTTTTATTTATTAGAATGATCGTGCAGCTTCTTATAGAAGGCACCGATCATTGCTACGGGGACTTAGATCAATGATTAGGAATTGCTTTCCTATTCATTGATCTCCTGGCGGGCAGATGGCAACGTGAACGAGCGCACAAATAAGCGGGAGAGTGTACAGCAGTGGTGGCAGTGGGGGTACGTATATTTACTCCCCTGGGCATTTAAATGAAGTCTGCAAGGGAGTAGATACACTGTACTGAAGCTGTGAAGTGGTTAAATAGGAACCCTAGGATTGAACTCCCAATCAGACACTGATACCCCCTTTCCCATGAGAGATCTTTACCTTTTCCCTAACAGATCATCATGGACCTCGGTATGGCTGATATTATGTTGAAACCCCTCCCACAGTGTAACATCAGGGCCATGGTCCTGACAGTCCCCTGTCTATGAACCTTGTTGCATTGTGGGAAATAACGGATGTTTCCAATTGTCCAGAAAACAGTATCCTTCTGTAGGCCTTTTAGCCTGTTACATTGTTAGTAAGTGTGTTTATAGATAATGACAATTTTTTTCATGTCTGCCAGTAGAGATGATGACCTGCAGGCTTACAGGGTACATGAACTAATTACGCAGGTAGTGGCAATCATTTTTTGATCTATCTTCTATTTTTTTTTATCTTTTATTTTTTACTCCCTACTACTTTCGGTAAAGTTCCTCTTTAACCTTTGCTTAGCTGAGTGTTGCTTCCTAAATAAAGCATGCAGAAAGACAAAGCATCCCAGGTAAAATGATTGAAGTGGCAGAGCATCTATTGCGATTGTACATTTATAAAGTATAGCACCAGTCATGTCCTCTGCAGCCAGCGAAGCATCAGAGTGCATCCGCTCTAAATTGTCTTTCACCATTGATTTAACATCATTACTTTTTGTATCAAAGTTTTTTTTTTTTTGCTGTTTTATTTCCCCATGAATAAAGTCCTGTAATTGTAAATAAGTTACGACACGGGGGCCTCGGTAAGGCTTAAAAGCACCCCTTTTCCCCACACGCGGCACCGTGCGAGGAGTTCAGCGAGAAGTGAGGGCATCGTAAAATGAATGAATAGCTCTCACTCTGCATAATTTTCTAGTTCAATATACGTTCGTATACCCACTAAATGAGGCATGTCACACATTACTGTTTGGCCCGATAGCAACTTTATCATCTCAATCCCAGGCTGGCAAATAAAAAGCAATTCTTGGGAAGTAATTGTACCTAATTAAAAGAAACATTAAAAAAAGGAGTGTAACCAAAGGGAATTTATTTGGGATGGGGGAGGGGGAGAATTAATGCTGAGAGATTGCCCCGGAGCGCTTTTCTGCCATCCATGGAAGGAATTGACTCTTTCTCATCCAGAGGTCCCTTAACACTGCCATTAACCCGTTTTTCCCCGGAATAAAATACATACAGTGCAACCCCCTGCTGCATATTGGATTCATTTATGTGATCCTGTCTTGTATTTTGCAGTAGAAGGGAAATATGCTAAATGCATATATTTGGTGACTACATGATGTATCCATTCAAGGGATCGAATTAACAGCTCCTTCATTGTTACTAATTGTGATCGTCAGTTTAGAATCTTACAAAGTGTTCCTACACTTAAAGCGGGCCTGAACTCAGAACATCCTCTCTGCTCTAAGATACGCAACAGCATAATAACCTTTACAGAAAAAAACGATTATTTGTTACAGCTGATACAAATCCTAAAATAAATATGCGCATATTCTACTTCCTGATTCATGGAAACAGACATATTGTTAACATCCTGTGCTTTCAAATGAGCTTATCTGCCATCTCTGCCATGGCAGTCATGTGACACAGGGGAGAGATCAAATTACAGCTTGTGATTAGACACAAATGAGGGGGAATCAAACAGGCTAAACTCTCTAAATACATACAGGGTGTATTCCTCTATGTTTTCCTTCTGTCCTGTGCAAGAGTTCGGGTCCACTTTAAGGCATTTGCTGGGATAAATGAAGGAAGACCAAGGTGAGAGGGATGTGGAGGCTGCCATTATTATATATATATATATATATATATATATATATATTATGAGTTATCCTCATCAGTTGGTTACAGCAGTTTAAATGTCACGCTTGGAGCCAGCATAGAATCAGAACACGAGAAGCCATAGGAGTTATATTTTGGGGGGCAATATAGGTATTGATGATTGTGTGAGCGATCCATTTTACTAGCTCATTTGCCTCTTACGTGATCACTAGTAATTGAATGCTTAACCACTTCGCATCCAGACCTTGTTTCCCTCTTATGCACCAAAGCAGTTTTGACATTTTAGCTACCGGTATTTCTCAGTTTTACCAATTCAAGTTTAAAAATAAAAAGCTCTTTTGTAGATAAAAAACACAAACAAAAAATTGTGTGTGCCTATTTCTACTGTTTATCACAAAACTTAGATCATGTTCCTGTCACAATATATGGTAGGTGTATTTGTTCTGAAATAATACCATAGTGTGTAGTTTTCACTATGAACTGAGAAAATAAAAGTATTTTTAATGGTAAAAATCAATCTTATTGGGCTTGATTCACAAAGCTATTTCACCTATTTTTCTCTGTTTTCACCTTATCTATGTTACATTTTTAAGCTTCCAAAGAGCAAAAATATAATATAAATAAGGTTAGAAAAGTAATATTGAAATGAAGTTAGTCAGGAACAACTTACTTTGAGTGATTATTTTGCTTGTAAATGTGCTTAAAGTGTATTTTTATAAATCAGGTGATAAATAAGTCATTTATGAGAAGTTTTGTGAATAGAGCCCATTGTCTCAGAGAACATATATTCCCTTTCACCAATTAGTGCTGCAGCAGATAGTGGAGGAGGTTTTGCACAGGGGCAAGCCCAATCATGCACAGCTGTGCTTCACCTACACGACTTATATCTATGTGGCTTAGATGAAGTCACAAAGGACCTGGATGTGCTGTAGTGGTGGAAAAAGTGGTTAAAGAAAAGCTGAGGTGAGAGGCATATAGTGGCAGTCCTGCTGATCTCTTTGCTGCCGTAGTGTTTGAGTCACACCCCAGGAACAAGCATGCAGCTAATTCAGTCAGACTTCGTCAGAAACACCTTATCACCATGTTTGTTCATGGTCTATGGCTAAAAATATTAGAGGCAGATCATCAGCAGGACAGCCAGACAATTAGCATTGTTTAAAAGGAAATACCAGTACATATCTCAGCCTTCATATTCCTTTCAATTCAGGTGTGCTTGAATATTCAGATTGATAAATGCAGAGCAAGCTGTGTGTAAAAGCAGTATAGTAGACATTTCAACTACAATAGTATACGCATTGTCCATAATGATTTTGTAAGGAATTTTGGAAAGATTTTAAAGAACATCCAGTTAAAGTGGATCCGAGGTGAAATTTTACATATTGAATAATTGTGTTCCTTTCCTATTGTTTATAGGGCATTCCTCAAGCCAAATACTTTTTTGTTTTTGTTTTAATACTCTAATGTGTAAACTATCTAAACTTTAGATATGATATATAGAAAAGTTACTTGTTATAGTTAGTTTTTCATCTCGGATCCGCTTTAAGGTATGTCTCTACTGGAGCAGATGATGTTGTGGAATTAATTAGGGCTACAGACACTTTTGGCTCCGATGTTTGACAAGGTAGACTAATTAAGATTATAAAGATTGTAATGGCACAGGTGGTATAGGAGGGATTGTTTGGGGTTACTTTTTTACACAGCTGGTGCCAAAGGATTGCTTAGTGATACTATAAGGACTATATGTGTGGGTGTAAGGACGAGTGGCTTTTAGTTGTCTTTAAGTTGGGGATAGAAACTACAAAGACTTTTGTGGTGAATGCTGATAGTGTCACAATTATTGCATGTAGGACAGTTTCTAGGCTAAATTGCACCCAGTGCGGGAGTTTAAAGTTGCGCCCCCTTCCCCCCAAGCCCCCCCACCCCCGTGGACTCGCAAACACTTACTCTTTAAGGACAGTCACACAGCCACAGGTCACAAGTAGATCTGCCTACTTACTAGTGACCAGCCGCTCATCCAGGAGGAAGCAGGGACCAGGAAAACAAACGGGAAGAGAGCCCAGAAAGCTGACTCCTCCATGGGCGCTGCGCACTGTCAGCCTGTAGTACCACTACAGGACATCAGGTGTCATCACGTCGTGATGACATGATGATGACTTGACGTCTGACACAGGCAGCCTAGGAGAAGTCAAGGAAGGTGATCGTGCTGGTAATCTTCTTCCATTTGGCTGCACCGCGCGCCACCAGCTCCCTAGCGTTTATGTCCTTCTGCCTACGCCCCCCTTCTTCTACTTGCTGGTCTGTGCTCTGGGCGGTCGCACTGCCCAAGAAATGGCCCTGATTGCATATGCAACTATAAAAGAGCCAGAATCCATATAGGCCATATAATAGATGAATCAAAGCATCAAAACTCTGATAGGTTCCAGTAATAAAAGAAGTTTATTAGGAGAATGTATCCCAACTGGATAAAAGCAATTAAAAACATGCGGGGGCCAACTGCCCATTCAGCGCACAAGCTTGGTTATAAACATAGTTTGTAACATCAAGTGCAATAAATACATAAAGCTGAACAGTAAATCCGGTATACACAGAGCCAGATCCTAATAATCTCTGATGTGCATTTAACTAATAGTGCAATGAAATGACAGCAACAGAAATCCGGTCTGTGTATATCCTATAAAAACGCTGCCGTGGAAAATTATGCTGCCTGTAGGTACTATCTAAACTGAGTGCTTACCCTGTATCAGCCGGTATTAGTGTCCTGAAGTGCGCATTGTCCCCTGCCTAGCCCCACACATTCCGTGATCGCACACAAACACACATACACACACACACACACACACACACAAATATACACACACACACTATCTTAGCTAAATCCCATCAAAGCTCCAGCAATGATGTCATATAGGGGATCCCGGCTGGCAATCATAGGAGCAACCCAGTCTGCACCGATGCTTTCAAGATAGAGCTCAACAACTAACCACTCGACCGATCCACCCCTTCCGTTTTATTCTAGTTTATGAGATGCATTGCATATTATTGTAGATTGGGGGACAGCGGTTACATATGGATAGCTGGGAGCTAGTAGGGTGGAAATGTACCAAAGTCCACTTGGATGGGATGTTGTTACCTCTGAAGTTTAGAAGGTCCCTCACAGGTTCGTGTGAGGTGATTTGTAGCATGGTTAGTAATTAGTATAAACAGCATGGTAGGGTGTAGAGAAGGCCATGAGGGACAAGAAAGCTTTTTGTGAAAACTAGCTTTCAAATAAAATTTCTTACAGAAGGTGGCTGTTGGGTACCTGGAATCGGAGGCGATGGTTTCATGAACTGAGGAGTCGGGAGTTGTAGTCGGATGATTTTTGTTCTGATTCCACAGCCCTGAAAGGTGGCTGCATATGAGCGCAATCACATACCCTTTCTGCAACCCTCACTACAGTGGAGTATGACCTAATCAAGGATTGCAGATATGTGCCACCAAATAGCACGCAGATGAAATAAATCCAGGTCCGGTTTGCAGATCACACACTGTAGGGTCTCTGGGATTCGGCAACTCATGAGTAGTGTTGGTGTATGTATTCAGGATCCTGCATTCAGAAACCCGAATTATGCCAAACACCGAACTTTAACACCTAGGGCCTGATTCACAAAGCGGTGCTAACAGTTAGCACCGTGGTGAAAAGCCCTTTATCACGCCTAAACTCTGTTTAGGCATGATAAGTTTAGGTGTGATAAGTTTAGGTGTGATAAGTTTAGGTGTGATAAGTTTTTAGGTGTGATAAGTTTAAGTACCAACTGGGTTAGCACCGCAGTGCACAGCTGATCAAAAGTTTTGCGCTAGCAAAGTCTGGTGCACTTTGCATAGAGTTTAATGGCGCTGCTTTGCGTTGCGGGACCTTGCGTGCGATCTAAACTTATCTAAACTTAGCATGCCTAAACTTATCATGCCTAAACTTATCATGCCTAAACTGAGTTTAGGCATGATAAAAATGGTTATCACGCCTAAAGTCTTTAACTGGGTTATCACCGCTTTGTGAATCGAGCCCCTACATGGGTCGCAAAAGTATTCGGCCCCCTTGAAGTTCTCCACATTTTGTCATATTACTGCCACAAACATGAATCAATTTTATTGGAATTTCACATGAAAGACCAACACAAAGTGGTGTACACATGAGAAGTGGAACGAAAATCATACATGATTCCAAACATTTTTTACAAATAAATAACTGCAAAGTGGGGTGTGCGTAATTATTCGGCCCCCTTTGATCTGAGTGCAGTCAGTTGCCTATAGACATTGCCTGATGAGTGCTAATGACTAAATAGAGTGCACCTGTGTGTAATCTAATGTCAGTACAAATACAGCTGCTCTGTGAGGGCCTCAGAGGTTATCTAAGAGAATATTGGGAGCAACAACACCGTGAAGTCCAAAGAACTCACCAGACAGGTCAGGGATCAAGTTATTGAGAAATTTAAAGCAAGCTTAGGCTACAAAAAGATTTCCAAAGCCTTGAACATCCCACAGAGCACTGTTCAAGCGATCATTCAGAAATGGAAGGAGTATGGCACAACTGTAAACCTACCAAGACAAGGCCATCCACCTAAACTCACAGGCCGAACAAGGAGAGCGCTGATCAGAAATGCAGTCAAGAGGCCCATGGTGACTCTGGACGAGCTGCAGACATCTACAGCTCAGGTGGGAGACTCTGTCCATAGGACAACTATTAGTCATGCACTGTACAAAGTTGGCCTTTATGGAAGAGTGGCAAGAAGAAAGGCATTGTTAACAGAAAGCATAAGAAGTCCCATTTGCAGTTTGCCACAAGCCATGTGGGGGACATAGCAACCATGTGGAAGAAGGTGCTCTGGTCAGATGAGACCAAAATGGAACTTTTTGGCCAAAATGCAAAACGCTATGTGTGGCGGAAAACTAACACTGCACATCACTCTGAACACACCATCTCCACTGTCAAATATGGTGGTGGCAGCATCATGCTCGGGGGGTGCATCTCTTCAGCAGGGACAGGGAAGCTAGTCAGAGTTGATGGGAAGATGGATGGAGCCAAATACAGGGCAAACTTGGAAGAAAACCTCTTGGAGACTGCAAAAGACTTGAGACTGGGGCGGAGGTTCACCTTCCAGCAGAACAATGACCCTAAACATAAAGCCAGGGCAACAATGGAATGGTTTAAAACAAAACATATCTATGTGTTAGAATGGCCCAGTCAAAGTCCAGATCTAAATCCAATCAAGAATCTGTGGCAAGATCTGAAAACTGCTGTTCACAAACGCTGTCCATCCAATCTGACTGAGCTAAAGCTGTTTTGCAAAGAAGAATGGGCAAGGATTTCAGTCTCTAGATGTGCAAAGCTGGTAGAGACATACCCTAAAAGACTGGCAGCTGTAATTGCAGCAAAAGGTGGTTCTACAAAGTATTGACTCAGGGGGCCGAATAATTACGCACACCCCACTTTGCAGTTATTTATTTGTAAAAAATGTTTGGAATCATGTATGATTTTCGTTCCACTTCTCACTTGTACACCACTTTGTATTGGTCTTTCACGTGGAATTCCAATAAAATTGATGCAAGTTTGTGGCAGTAATGTGACAAAATTTGGAAAACTTCAAGGGGGCCGAATACTTCTGGAACCCACTGTAAGGCCTGGTGCACACCAGAGGAGTTTTTCTGAGCGTTTTGAGTTTTTAAATCTGCTGCTAATGTTATCCTATGTGTCTGTGCACACTGGAGCAATGAGGTTTTGTGAAAAACCCCATAGCATTACATTGGGAAGAGCTTTTAAAGGTTTCAAAAGCTCTTCCCAATGTAATGCTATGGGGTTTTTCACAAAACCTCATTGCTCCAGTGTGCACAGACACATAGGATAACATTAGCAGCAGATTTAAAAACTCAAAACGCTCAGAAAAACTCCTCTGGTGTGCACCAGGCCTGAGCTAGTGGACGGGGTTCTCGTGCATCACGTGACTCAGATGCTTCCTCCTTCCAAGCAAGAAGAAGCCCGGTGTGCACCGCATGTTGGTAAACTCCCTGTGACCTGTCCACTGCTTCCGGTGCTGAAGTGCAGTGTTCGGGTTTCTGAATGCAGGATCCCAAATTCGATCACCAACACTACTCATGAGAAGACAATGAACAATGGACAGTGCTACTTAGGGCTGACTGCATTCAAATGACTACCAACATGAAGTGTGCAAGGACTACTTATAGACAAAGTACACACCCTGCATTCAAATGAGATGCACCTGACTACCACTGGAGGATGTTAGTTTCCATAATAGCTTGCATGCAATTATCAAGTACTCGGCTCTCCCACCACAATGAGGTCATCCTCGGTTGGGAGGGGCCCTAGCTCTAACTAAATTAAAACCATGCATATGTATAACCTGGGTACGACTTGAAGTGAAATTCAAAATACAAAAGAAGGTAGATCAGTGCATCACCTCTGATTGGTATACTTACAGAGATGCGTTGAGACCCCCCGAGACAACAAATAACTACAACTACTCATGATAACCATATCAAATCAGGTTCATAATCTCAACAAGGTAATACTGTATAAGATCCTGCACTTCATCCATCTAAAATTACCGTATTTTTCGGACTATAAGACACACTTTTTCTCCCCCAAAAATGGGTAGAAAAAGTCCCTGCGTCTTATAGTCCAAAGGTACGGCATATGGACTATAGATTGCGGTTCTTATTAACAGTTTCCTCATTAGCTAGTCTATTTGCAGCACCTTTCACATTACGAGTGCACCCGCTGAATATTGTAATCAGTGTGGGCGCATACTAATACTGTTGCAGCTATTGGTCCTAGCTGTGCTCACCTTCAACGCACACGCCCGCTGATTGGCCCGCTGGCGGAAGACCCAGAGATTGGCTGCGTTTGTCCCCCGGTGCGATAGTACTGTTCTGAGCCCCGGAGGATTATGCCCTGGATTGTCACATTGCACCGGAGATTGTGTGCACACAACGAAGACCCGGAAGAGTTGTTCTGACCCCCAGAGGAATTACAGGATCATCGCCGCCCAGGTCGTCACATGGCGCCGGGGATGGATGCCTGCGGCTGCGCGTGCACACCAACCCGAGACCAGGAAAAGTTGTTCTGACCCTCGGAGGAATTGCAGGATCATCGCCGCCCAGGTCGTCACATGGCGCCGGGGATGGATGCCTGCGGCTGCGCGTGCACACCAACCCGAGACCAGGAAAAGTTGTTCTGACCCTCGGAGGAATTGCAGGATCATCGCCGCCCAGATCATCACATGGCGCTGGGGATGGATGCCTGCGGCTGTGCGTGCACACCAACCAGAGACCAGGAAAAGTTTTTCTGAGCCCGGAGGAGTTGCAGGATCAACCAGGGGCGTAGCAATAGGGGTTGCAGCGGTAGCGACCGCATCGGGGCCCTTGGGCCAGAGGGGCCCCAAAGGGCCCTCCCTCAACTACAGTATTCGCTCTCTATTGGTCCGGTGTTCATAATAATAACTTCTATAGATGCTTTGAATACTGGTAATCATTAACAAACTGTTCCCCATCCCCTTCTTGCACCTCTGACACTGTAGTTGCCATTGGCAGGTTTTGGTGCGCCGTATCCATTGTTATGTATAGAGTGCTTGGGGGCCCCATTGTAAAACTTGCATTGGGGCCCACAGCTCCTTAGCTACGCCACTGGGATCAACGCTGCCCAGATTGTCACATGGCGCCGGGGATGGATGCAAGCGATCCACACACATACCAGCCTGAGTTATTGGCACACAAATTGAAACCGCAGCGGGCAGCTGAAGAGGTAGGAATTGAATCCTCTCTGATCATAGGCATTGCATGAGGAAACACTGTAGCTTTTGCCCATACTAGCCTGTCACTGTATTTGTAATTCAGAATAGCGCATTCTGTATGTGGAAACATTTTGGTCATGGCTAGAAATCTCATTTGAAGGATGAGGCTGCCCATAGATGATTCATGAAGTGATATAGAAAATTTTCAAGCTTAACTTTTCTGATCTGAGGCACATGGTACATGGGGTGGCTTGTCCTTGTGCTCCTGTTTGTCCATAAAGGTCTGACCACATCTGAGGCTTTAGAATGAGTGTCAGCTGTATTTAGGGTGGCTTGTCCTTGTAGTGCTCCTGTGTGACCATATGAATGCTTGAAAGTGGCAGGGCAAGTCTTGTCCTGCTATATCATATACTGAGGCTCTGTGATTTGTTATATCAGTGATAATCTTTAATTAGAGCAGAGGCGTATCCGGGTAATACGGCGCCTATGGCAAAGAATGAAATTGCGCCCCCCCCCCCCCCCTGTTCAAGTTTGGAGGGTTCAGTCCAACAAGAAGTGGGAGATTACAATTGAAAACTGCCAGAGAGGCAGTTTAGCTTTTATCTGCAGCCTGCACTACTGTCATAAGACAGATGTGTCCCTAGATACTAGAATTAAGTTACTGGGTTACCGTTACCCAAATACCAGTTTAAAATGCCCCCAGATACATACATTCAGCAGCCATGGTCCCCTAGATATTAGAATTAACTAGTCATGTGCCTCAAAATTAAATATCTTCCAGATAAAATATTAAAGTAGTCACATGCCTCCAGATAAAAGAATCAAGTAGTCACATGCCTCCAGATAAAATAAAGTAGTCACATGCCTCCAGATAAAATAAAGTAGTCACATGCCTCCAGATAAAATAAAGTAGTCACATGCCTCCAGATAAAATAAAGTAGTCACATGCCTCCAGATTAAACTATCATGAAGTACCGTAGTTATGTCCCGACCCCAATAAAAACAAAGTTGTCACAATAATCCAGATAAAATAGTCACACATCTCCATATAAAATTAAGTAGCCAGGTGCCTCACATTAAACAGGCAGGTGCATCAAGCCAAATCCATCCTGCATACATAAATCAAGTAGCCATGTTCCTCAGATAAAAGAATCAAGTAGCCATGTACACATATATACTGTATATCAGTATTAGGTAGCATGATGTGTCCCTAGATATTAGGTAGCCATAGCTGTCATCCAATTGCTGGCTGGGTGCAGGGTGCTTGCTGGGGGCTGTGTGCAGGAAGCTGGCTGGTGCACGATGCAAGCTGGGGCAGGGTGCTGGCTTGCAGGGGGCAGGGTGCTGGCTGGGGCAGGGACGAGGGTGCTGGCTGGGGCAGGGACCAGGGTGCTGGCTTGCAGGGGGCAGGGTGATGGCTTGCAGGGGGCAGGGTGATGGCTGGGGCAGGGTGCTGGCTTGCAGGGGGCAGGGTGCTGGCTTGCAGGGGGCAGGGTGCTGGCTTGCAGGGGGCAGGGACCAGGGTGCTGGCTTGCAGGCTGCTGGCTGGGGCAGGGTGCTGGCTTGCAGGGGGCAGGGTGCTGGCTGGGGCAGGCTGCTGGCGTGCAGGGTGCTGGCTGGGGCAGGGGGCAGGGTGCTGGCTTGCAGGGGGCAGGGTGCTGGCTTGCAGGGCGCAGGGTGATGGCTGGGGCAGGGTGATGGGTGCTGGCTTGCAGGGACCAGGGTGCTGGCTGGGGCAGGGACCAGGGTGCTGGCTTGCAGGGTGCTGGCTGGGGCAGGGTGCTGGCTTGCAGGGGGCAGGGTGATGGCTGGGGCAGGGTGCTGGCTGGTGCAGGGGGCAGGGTGATGGCTGGGGTAGGGTGCTGGCTTGCAGGGACAAGGGTGCTGGCTGGGGCAAGGACCAGGGTGCTGGCTTGCAGGGGGCAGGGTGCTGGCTGGGGCAGGGACGAGTGTGCTGGCTTGCAGGGGGCAGGGTGCTGGCTTGCAGGGGGCAGGGTGATGGCTGGGGCAGGGTGCTGGCTTGCAGGGGGCAGGGTGCTGACTTGCAGGGACCAGGGTGCTGGCTGGGGCAGGGACCAGGGTGCTGGCTTGCAGGGTGCTGGCTGGGGCAGGGTGCTGGCTTGCAGGGGGCAGGGTGCTGGCTTGCAGGGGGCAGGGTGCTGGCTTGCAGGGACCAGGGTGGCTGGCTGGGGCAGGGACCAGGGTGCTGGCTTGCAGGGGGCTGGCTTGCAGGGACCAGGGTGGCTGGCTGGGGCAGGGACCAGGGTGCTGGCTTGCGTGCTCGCTGGGTGCCATACCAGTGCTCAGATCAGTGTGCCGCCGGTGTTCCAACATTATAGCATACCCGACAGAATAGCATACAAATGCTACTGAGCATGTGCAAAGTCATGCAGGGCAGACATTAACCCCATAATAGCCATCAGCAGTATTAACCTTTTCAACCCCAGTTAGCTGCCTGTGTGCTGATGTGCAATCTGCACTATCCAAGTGGACATAGAGTTAGAATAAAAAGTTGTCCGAGCGAAGCGAGGACCGAGCCCGCAGCCCAGCGAGTGAAGCGAGCGGGCAAGGGGACACTGATTCTACTAACAAGGGGTATATCACTTTAAATGTATGCTATTCTGTCAATGTATGCTAGTTAGTTGGAACACCGGCCCGCCGCTACTTAGGAATCCAGACCCATGTGACGCCTCCCCCGCCGCTGCCTGGGCATCCTCCTCCTTTTGGTACCACATCGGAGGGATCAGCGTGACACCAGAGACAGAGAAGGGCGCACATGTTGCTCGCACCCGGTGCACTATGAATGCGGAAGTTACCGATGATGTCACTTCCGCATTCGTAGTATACCGGGCGCAAGCAACATGTGCGCCCTTCTCTGTCTCTGGTGTCACGCTGATCCCTCCGATGTGGTACCAAAAGGAGGAGGATGCCCAGGCAGCGGCGGGGGAGGCGTCACATGGGTCTGGATTCCTAAGTAGCGGCGGGCCGGCGGCACACTGATCTGAGAAGCGGCAGCATCAGCGAGGGCTACACCGGAGGGGAGGGAGGGAGAATACAGCGGTGGCATGGGGGCAGGCATAGCGTCCATGGTGCACTGTCGCCCATGGCACTATCCATGCCTGCACCCCTTTAGATACGCGTCTGAATTAGAGACAGCATGAGGAAGAACCTCCATGAGATGCTTCTAGACCAGACCATGGATGCACCAGGATTAGTATATGTTTTTTCCCCTGGTTCTTGTCCTCTAAACCTGGGTGCGTCTTATGGTCCGGAGCGTCTTATAGTCTGAAAAATACGGTAGCTATTTATATCCAGAAGATATTTATTCTAGCATAATATACCGTAAATTCTGTATGGTGTATTGCATGCATACCTTTGTAGTTTGTATTCTTGCCTTGCAGCGGTAAGACTCTGTAGCATTTTCTATATTTGCCCGTGTTTGCCTGGGTCTACTCTGGGCGTTGCGCTTTCCTACCACACCTGAATATATACTAGAAGTTTAACTGGCTTCCCCCAAAACTGGTCTGCCGTATGAATATATGTCTGCATAACTGTGGTGGGAAGCTGAGAGTGTACGTCAATAGCTCAGTGTTCTCCGTTATTGCCAGAGCTATATTTCTGCACAAAATAAGCATCATGCATCTTGAAGGTTGCAGTTTACCATGTTACCTTCAGGGGAATGTACAGTGTTTTTTCAATATTTCTTTCTTTTACACGGAACTTAGCAGTTGCTCATTGAATACAAATACTATAATAATCAAACACGCAGTGTAGTAATGGTTACAGTATTTGTTTATTAGTATGTGTTTATTTTTACAAATGTACGGCACTGTGGTGTACTGGTCTATATTCCAGCAGTCACATCCTTACTGGTAGTGCAGGAGGCATGTGTGTGGTCTATCATAAGGAGGACTGCCACAAGAGGAAAGATGCTATGTTTCTGTACATTTTAGTTATAACCACTTCGCATCCAGACCTTGTTTTCAACATATTGACCAGAGCAGTTTTGACAGTTTAGCTATGTCCCTATTTAATCAGAAATAACTTTGTCCCTACTTATGACACAGAAATGAAATATATATTGTTTTTTTCAAGACAAACTAGGCTTTCATAGTATGCCATTTTTTCCCTCAAACAATTTTGCTTTCTATGAATTTTAATGGTAAAACAAAGAAAAAAATAGAAAAAACATGTATTTCTCAGTTTTACCAATTCCCGTTTAAAAATAAAAAGTGCTACTGTAGATAAAAAACACACATTTTGTTTGGCTGTTTCTACTGTTTATCACAAAACTTAGATTATGTTCCTGTCACAATTTATGGTGAAGATATTTGATTCTGAAATAATGCTACAGAGTGTGTTTTTCACTATGAATGAGAAAATAAAAGTATTTTTAATGGTAAAAATCAATGTCATTAGCTCAGGAAACTTATATTCCCGTTCACCAATTAGTCCTGCATCAGATAGTGCCAGAAATGTGCACAGGAGCAAGCCCAATCCTGCACAGCACTGCTTCAATACAGGTCAGTAGATTCTACTGACCTGTGGCTTAGATGAAGTCCCAGAGGACGTATATCTACTGACCTGTGGACGAAGTGGATAAAGGTATGGAATATTACAGATAAACATATTTGGAATTTCACCCGCTTGATTGACTGGCTTAGTTATGTAAGCGGCGTTTCTGTTTATTGGTGCTGTAAACAAATCTATAAAAATGTATAATAGACATTTTTAGAAATTTTAAACTACCAGTCACTCAGGCTCCTGAAGACTTTTGAAGACTCCCGCGGCAGGAGATTTGAACTGGGGATCCAGCGTTTGAATGCAGGGACCGTGTGAGGAATGGGAAGGCTCATTAGGACCCAGAGCCTTTCCTTTCCTTAGGTAAGTAGCTGTTTTTTGTTCTTTGGGGAGTTTTAGCTTCAGATTTACTTTCGAAATGTTACGTTTCTTCTTCAGGCATTATACAGAACTGGATCAGAATTGTATAAAAATAAGTCTCTGTATGTTACGTTCATTTTTTATTTGATGTAGGAGGGAACTGTAGTGCCTTGAACAAACTAATACAAACGTGTGTGTGTGGGGGGGGGATTGCAGCTGGTCAGTGGCGTAGCTAAGGAGCTGTGGGCCCCGATGCAAGTTTTACATGGGGCCCCCCAAGCACTCTATACATAACAATTGATACGGCATGCCAAAACCTGCCAATGGCAACTACAGTGTCAGAGGAGCAAGAAGAGGCTGGGAAACAGTTTGTTAGTGATTACTACTATTCACAGCATCTATAGAAATGATTATTATGAGCACAGGACCAATAGAGAGGTAATAATGTAGATGAGGGAGAGCCCTTCGGGGCCCCTCTGGCCCAAGGGCCCCGATGCGGTCGCTACCTCTGCACCCCCTATTGCTACGCCCCTGCAGCTGGTTTATTCCATGCAGATCGTGTCCTGGCTGTTACTGGAACCTGGAACAGTAGCACTGCTCGGTTACACTGCTATCCCTTAACTACCACGCCAAGGAAATAACCTATTGCCATCATATTTCAGAGCAGGGTCATCCGCAAGGCAGCCTTGGCAGGTTCATGGGGCCTAGTGGGTACTTGGGACCCGAGCTGACTCCTTTTTTGACCCCACTCCCACCTCAGCTTACCAGAAGCACTATCATGGCGAGCCAAAACTACTGCCTTGCCTTGAGCACCATTTTGTCTCAATCCTTCTATGCCTTTCTTACATAACAAGTATCAAAAAACATGATCATGAAATTACTTAGGTTTAGAATAAATTATGTATTTATTCAGACAGGATGGGAGGGGATGAAGGCTAACAAAGACTGTATTAGAGTCTGGAATTGAGGACAACTTTAGCAAAAGGTATGTGGAGGCTGCCATATTTATTTGTTTTTAAACAATACCAGTTGCCTGGCAGCCCTGCTGATTTGGCTGCAGTAGTGTCTGAATAACAACTGAAAAAAGCATGCAGCTAATCTTGTCGCAAAAATGTCAGAAACACCTGATCTGCTGCATGCTTCTTCAGGGTCTATGGCTAAAAGTACTAAAAGTATTAGAGGCAGAGGATCAGCAAGATAGCCAAGCAACTGGCATTGCTTAACCCCTTGGGGACTGGCTGCCTAATCCCCCTTAAAGACCAGGCGAATTTGCATGCGGCGGAGGGGGGGGGGGTCAGACAGCCGGATCCCCTCTGTGGCTAGCTGGGTTGTGTGGCCAGGTGTCCCCCGTGTATGCAGCAGCATTTGCTTACCTCCCAAGCTCCAGCGATGAGCCGCTGTGGACCACTCCGCTTCGGCCGGCATCCCGGCTCGTACTGACGCTCAAGCCGGGACCCGGCACTGACATCAGAGCGAGCGGGGATGCCGGCCAGAGCTGGGCGGAGCGCCGATCGTCGGGGGAACGGCAGGAAGGTGAGTGGATCCTCTTCTCCCCCCCCCCCCCCCCCCTACCGCCACAGCTGTCACAGTGATCACTTTGATCCGCCTGTGATCATAGTGATCACATGATCAGAAGCCACACGCAATGGCTTCTGATCACTGAGGGGAGATTTCAGCTGTCATATGACAGCTTAATCTCCCCTCTAGGTTGCGCACGATCTCGTCGGTAACGGCGGGCGTCGTAGTTCCTATACCGCGTCAGGCTAGAACAGCCACAAGTGCGGCGTAGGATCTAATAGCCGCGGTCCCCAAAAGGTTAAACTGAAATAAATATGGCAGCCTCCACATACCTCTCGCTACAGTTATCCTTTAAATGAAATGCACCAGTGCATTATATACTGCTATAAGAACAGAGCAGCATATGTTGCCTGCAATCACATAAACATGACTGTTATAGTATAGAAATTAACAGATGGCATAAATACTGTATATCTGATGCTGAAAGGACAGCGGTGACATCATGCAGCGAGGTCACGTGATCCAGTCTGTATTAGCCGGATGCAGCACACTGTTCCGCTCTCGCTAGACATGTCCATTACCCAGTGGTGACAAGGTCCAGCAGCAGCGCTTGCCATTGCATTGTAGGAAGGGTTAAGAGGCATTTGGCTCTGAACAGCAAGATAATCAGCAGGCCCAGGATCAAGGAATATAAAACCATTAAATGTGTTTTATTGATCTCTATATTTTACGGGGGTGTATAGAACATTCTCCAAAGTGATATCAGATTTAATGAGGATCTGGGAAATACAGATTTATTTTTTCAGCCTGACATTAATTTAAATAATTTTCAGCGCCATCAGGATGTCATGCTAGGCCTAAAGAATTTTAATCGTAGCAAGTAAAGAATAGAGATCAATTACACACATATAAAGCGGATCTGAACTCAGAACCTCCTCTCTGCTCTAAAAGATATACAACAGAATATTAACCTCTAAAGAAAAACATTTCTTTGTTACAGCTGACACAAATCCTGCAATGAATCTGCAGTGTGTCTAATTCTTATTTTCATGGAGGCAGACATATTGTTAACATCCTGTGTTTACTAATTAGCTTCTCTGCCATGTAGTCAGCTGACACAGGTGGGAGATCAAATAACAACTTGTGATTATTCACAGATGAGGGGGGTTAGACAGGCTAAACTCTCTAAATACATACAGGGTGCATTTCTCTGTTTCCTTTTGTCCTGTGCAAGTGTTCAGGTCCTCTTTAAAGAGAACTAAGTCTCAGGTTTTATATATGGGGCTTCCTCCAGCCGCCTTGAGGCCGCTCCTGTCCCGCGCTGGACAACCCAGTACTCAGGTACAACTGAAGTGAGAGGACTATGGAGGCTGCCATATGTATATCCTTTTAAACAATACGAGTTGCCTGGCTATCCTGCTGATCATTCTGGCATCAGTAGTGTCTGAATCACACTTGAAGCAAGCATGCAGCAAATCAAGTCAGACTTCAGTCAGAAACACCTGATCTGCATCCTTGTATATGCCTGTATTGCATCAGTACACTTATCCTACGTCATGGCCTGATGTACCACTGCTACGCCGATGACACACAGCTATACCTGTCCTTCAAACCTGGTGGAGCAGACCCTACTCCAAAAATAAACTCTTGCTTAGCTGAGCTACAGGCATGGATGAATGATAACTGGTTGAAACTGAATGCTGACAAAACTGAGGTCCTTTTTGTCCAAAGCCAGCCCTCGCCATCAAAACAGCTCTATCCTAAAGCAACACCAATCAGGATTGGGAATTCAGACATAAACAGCTCCAACCTTGTGCGCAGCCTTGGCGTACTAATCGATAGGGAGTTGAGTTTCAGAAACCAAATTTCATCTGTAGTTAAATCTTCCTACTTTTATCTTAAGAACATTGCAAAGATTAAACATCTGATTCCCCCAGAGGATCTTCTAACCCTAGTTCACACCCTCATCTCATCACAGCTGGACTACGGCAATGCCCTTTATGCTGGCCTCCCTAAAAGGACCTGCATCGCCTGCAATTAGTGCAGAATGCTGCTGCCAGATTGCTAACAAACCAGCCTCGCCACTGTCACATTACACTGATCCTTCGCTCACTGCACTGGCTACCAGTAGAATGGAGAACACTCTTCAAGATTGGACTGCTGACATTCAAATCCCTGCACAATCTGGGCCCTGGATACACAAAGAACTTGCTGAAGTTGCACCACACCTCTCACAACCTCAGATCAGTAAGTTCTATAAACTTGGTCACTCCCAGAGTGCACCTCAAAAAATCTCGAGACCGAGCCTTCTGTCATGCTGGCCCTATTTTCTGGAACTCCCTGCCACACCCAGTAAAGACAGCACCATCCCTGGAGCTATTCAAATCCAGACTGAAAAGACACCTGTTTAGCCTGGCATTTCCGGACTTATAAAATTCTTCCTCTGTACCACGATGGTCTGAGCCATGCTTATGCGCTTTGAGTCCTACGGGAGAAAGGCGCTTTACAAATGTTACTTGTTGCTATTGTATACTGTCTGTGGCTAATCGTATTAGAGGCAGAGGATCAGCAGAACTGTCAAGCAATGTGCATTGTTTAACCACTTGCCAACCGCCCACTACCTATGGGCGGCAGCAAGGTGGCTCCCCCAGGACCGCGTAACGCCGATCGGCAGCGGCACCTGGGGGACCAATTAGCTGGTGATCGCACGCAGGGATTCGCATGCATCCGCTGGCATTAGGCTCCGCCCACCCGCAACATCAACACCCCGGCCAATTAGCAGCGCCGGCGGGTTGTAAATACCCCTATATCGCCGTTACTAAATGTATAATACAATTTGTTAAGCTAACAAAGTGTATTATACTGGCTGCCTCCTCCCCTGGTGGTCCCAGTGATCGAGCGACCACCAGGGGAGGAGGCAGCTGTGTATGTAAACACACACACACACTGATCCTGTCCTCCTGCCCCCCTGATCGCCCACAGCACCCCTCAGACCCCCCGATCACCCCCACAGACCACCCAATCACCCCCCTAATCACCCATCAATCACTCCCTGTCTCTAACTGTCAACACTATATTTTAAACTAGGCTCTAATCAGCCCCCTAGGGGCTCCTGATCACCCCCCGCACCCTCAGATCCTCCCCAGACCCCCCCCCCCCCCCCCCGTGTACTGTATACATCTATTCTCCCCTGTAATCACCCACTGATCACCTGTCACTCACCCATCAATCACCATGTCACCACCTGTCACTGCCACCCATCAGATCAGACCCTAACCTGCCCCTTGCGGGCACCTGATCACCCGCCCACACCCTCAGATCGCCCCACAGACCCGCCCTCAGATCACCTCCCAAGTGCATTGTTTACATCTGTTCTCCCCTCTAATCACCCACTGATCACCCATCAATCACCCCCTGTCACCACCTGTCACTGCTACCCATCAGATCAGACCCTAATCTGCCCCTTCCGGGCACCCAATCACCCGCCCACGCCCTCAGACCCCCTCTGATCAACTTGCCAGTGCATTGCTTGCATATATTCTCCCCTGTAATCACCTACTGATCACCTATCAATCACCCTGTCACCACCTGTAACTGCTACCCATCAGATCAGACCCTAATCTGCCCCTTGCGGGCACCCAAACACCCGCCCACACCCTCAGAGACCCCTCAGACCCCCCCCCCCCCCTGATCACCTCCACAGTGCATTGATTGCATCTATCCTCCCCTCTAATCACCCCCTGGGACACTCATCAATCACCTCCTGTCACCCCCTAGCACTCCTACCCATCAGATCAGGCCCTAATCTGCCCCATGCGGGCTTCTGATCACCCACCCACACCCTCAGATCCCCCTCAGAACCCCCCCCCCCCCCCCCCGATCACCCCCCTGTCACTATCCTAGTGATCTAAAAACAGTGATTAGTGAAAACTGTCACTTTTTTAGTATCACTAGTGTTAACAGTAAGGCCAGTTATTTAGCTAGGGCCCTTCGTTGGGTAGGTAGCGTCAGTTAGCACCCAGCCCACCACACCGCAGTCACTAATTAGTTGCTGATTAGCATCATCACTGTCGCTAATCAGCATTGCTACTATATAGTATCTGTAAGTGATCATTACTGATCGCAGTCAGATCTATATTAGGGTCACTAGGATACATTAAAAACGCAGTGTTTGACCGATCCGGCCTGATCGTTCACCTGCACTTGCGTTCAGCCTGCCCCACCGCAGTGACAGAATTTTTTTTCCTGATCACTGCAAAAAACACTACAATAGCTGTGGCGCTGTAAAGATCAGTTTTGATTTTTTTAATCAAACCTCAGTGACCACCGCTTTCTACTCCACAAGTACTCCCTTTTACTAGGCAGGTGCCCTTTTTCCCAGGTAGTCTCAGAGGAATACCCCCTAAATTTAGCAGTCCACCATGGCAAAAAAGGGGTATTCTGCTGAAGAGGCCAGCGAGATTCTGGCCCAGTGGGGTGAGTGCGATTGGGAAGCCTCATCCGACGAATCATCCAGGTCAGAATATGAACCAGTGAACAGCAGTGGCTCTCTGGCCAATAGCAATGATGAGGTTGAGGTACCGGCTAGAGCCAGGCGTACCACACCCCATAAACACAAAAACCTAGAAGGTGGCGCTTCTTACAACTAGCAAATAAAACATTAATAGTCCAATGGGATAATTCCACTTCTGCCAAGGAATCTTGTAATTCACAACCTTTAATCTTGCTATCACCTTCACCAGCACCCAGGTGAACAGACACTCACCAGACAAAAAGACCTTCAATTAGGTCTATCTGCGCCTTGGGACACTTCGGGCCGTCCTCCACCGCACTGAACTGATGTTGCTGCCACTGATGTACCAGACACTCCTTATCCTTGCAGTATGGTTTCCAAACTCCCATATGGTTTTTCCTCAAAGAAAATGCCTCACATAGCATAAAACCAACGACATTTATTTGTAAAAGCATAAAAATACACTCACAGTGTTGTTTCTTTTGGATCAGCACAGAGTAATTTCTATACGGGCTCTCCCCCGTTTCGTTGGGCCCCGGCTGGCACCTGTAGTCCCTCTACTGTGATTGGAATGGGGTGCACCTCCACTTCCCACACAGTTCCGGACGCCGCTCGGGGA
The DNA here is from genome assembly GCF_040937935.1 of Hyperolius riggenbachi. Lineage (NCBI taxonomy): Eukaryota > Metazoa > Chordata > Amphibia > Anura > Hyperoliidae > Hyperolius > Hyperolius riggenbachi. Next base: position 77,536,988 of record NC_090657.1, on the reverse strand, counting down.
TTCCACGTGTGTAGCTCTGCTTGTTTCCGTGTCTCACCCCGCCTTACATGTTTCGTCATAAATGACTCATCAGAAGTCATTTACCATGTCACTGGACCGCAGGTGGCGCAGGATAAGGCTCAAGGGCAGCAGAGTGGTGCTAGTGCTGATCCGAGTTTTCTTGGTGAGGCATGCACCAGCAGCGTAGCATCTCCTGGATCTAGCACCAGTACTACCATAGACCCTGGTGAAGTGGCAAGCACCAGCATGGTAGTAGAAACTGGTTCGGTGGCACATGCATTAAGAACCGAGTCGCAGCCACCAGCAAAACGGGCCCGTACTACCCATAGTCACCCGTACTGCCCTCTTTCAGTCTGGAGTCCAGGTGGAGACAGATAATGTAGGATCGGCCCTAGACTTTTTTCATCTTTTCTGCACCGTGGATCTCTACGACTTAATTGTGGCTGAGACCAACCATTATGCCACACAATACGCAACCGCCATTTCGAGAAGCTACCATGCCCAGCCTTTTCAGTGGAAACCACTCCAAGTTTCCAAACTTAACATTTTATTTTGGTCTACATACCCAATACATCACATGCCCATGTTCTCTGCTGCCATGTCCAGGTCACGATTTGAGAACATCCTGCGCTTCCTGCACTTCAGTGCCAATACAACCTGTCATCTAAGAGGCCACCCTGCTTATGACCGGTTCCACAAAATTCGGCCCCTCATAGACCACCTGTAATCAAAATTTGCAGATGAACAGTAATTTTGAGGCATTTGGTTTCCAGACTACTTCTTACGGTTTAGGGCCCGTAAAATGCCAGGGCAGTATAGGAACCCCACAAGTGACCCCATTTTAGAAAGAAGACACCCCAAGGTATTCCGTTAGGTGTATGGTGAGTTCATAGAAGATTTTATTTTTTGTCACAAGTTAGTGGAAAATGACACTTTGTGAAAAAAACAATAAAAATCAATTTCCGCTAACTTGTGACAAAAAATAAAATCTATGAACTCACCATACTCCTAATGGAATACATTGGGGTGTTGTCTTTCTAAAATGGGGTCAGTTGTGGGGTTCCTATACTGCCCTGGCATTTTAGGGGCCCCAAACCGTGAGGAGTAGTCTGGAAACCAAATGCCTCAAAATGACCTGTGAAATCCTAAAAGTATTCATAGGACTTTGGGCCCCTTAGCACACATAGGCTGCAAAAAAGTGTCACACATGTGGTATCGCCGTACTCAGGAGAAGTAGTATAATGTGATTTGGGGTGTATTTTTACACATACCCATGCTGGGTGGGAGAAATATCTCTAATATAGCTATTAATTCAGTACAGTGATGTACTAATGATTTTACACACCAGTGGTTGACTTTAGATATGTTTATTTCTTGTGCTCAGATTGTAAAGCTGACTGTACACTCAAATCTGTCTTTTTTGCTAAGATGCGACTTATGGCCTTTCTGTATTTTGGACTCACCGCTGTGGAGTTGGTACAAAATCATCTGACTCCAAATCCGACTCCTCAGTTTAGGAAACCTCCGACTCCAGGTACCCAAAATTGCTCCAACTCCTGACTCCTCCACTCTGACTCCAACTCTGACTCCACAGCCCTGCTTGGACTGACAAGAAATTCCTTTTTTTGGTCTTTATTTTAGATACTGTATACCCATCTTAGCTGAAGCCTTTGTTACTCACTTTCTACAGCTGCACTAATTGAGTTATTGGCAGTAGGTTTGCCACTTTCATCTGTTTAAGAATAAAAGTGGAAGTTAAAAAAACTTTATAATGATTGTCTTTTTATTTATGAAATTTGTCACATAACATAAATTGTGCCTCATTTTTCAAGCTGAAAAAAATTACTATTCAATACATTTTGTCAACCTTGCATTTATGTTCTTCAGTAGCTTTCCCTATGAAGAACCCCACCTCAGAGCAACATCTGCAAATAGTTTGTACGTTCTCCCCATTTCTGCTTGGGTTTCCTCTGAGCACCCTGGTTTCCTCCCATATCCCAAAATCATACAGATAAGTTAATTGTCTTCCCCCTAAATTGGCCCTAGACTATGATACATGCACTACACAATACATATATAGACATATGACTATGGTGGGGAATAGATTGTGAGCCCCTCTGAGGGACAGTTAGAGACAAGACAATATACTCTACAGTGCTGTGTAATATTTCGGCGCTGTATAAATAAATAAATAAAATAAAAATTGTAAAATGAGAATGACATTTTGTTTAGGAGCTCCACCTGCTGGCTGTAAGGGTTATATTTGAAATATTCAGCTGTAATAATTCATATCTACCTGATTAAACCCACAAAAGCATTCAACTTATTATTTTCAGGTCTTAGAGCATAAAAAAATAGGTATTAAAAATCTATTCATCTGCTTTAAAAATTACAGTTTCCAGTCAAATGTCTGTCTAAGATATCTGATTTATACAGTTAGTTGAAAAAAATCATTGTAACTAATTACATCACTAGAAAATTACATTTTAGAGCTGGAATTTATATACATGTTCTAATCAATAACTGAATTGCTTTTCACATTACACAAGTGAGTTTTTTTAAAAGTGTTTTTCTTGTAAACCTACAATGTAAAGAAGGATTGGCTTATTGTGACCTTACACCATTCAGCTAAACAATCTATTGTTTCCCATTGTTATATAAAATTATAAATTTTATAAGAAAAACAATCATGTAAGTGTTTTCCTAATCGGAAAAATGTATTTAAATTTCCCAGATTTTTTTGATTTGTTAGCCGTGGTGAAATATTTCGGACATAACCATCACCCTGTGGAGGGCTGCCAGGCACCACCAGGCGGGTAAGGGTGTTGAATCAGCCTAATTCAGCTACTTTGAAGAGGAACTCCAGGGAAATAATGTAATTAAAAAAGAGCTTCATTTTTACAATAATTATGTATAAATTATTTAGTCTGTGTTTGCCCATTGTAAATGCTTTCCTCTCCCTGATTTACATTCTGACATTTATCACATGGTGACATTTTTACTGCTGGCAGGTGTGTCTGTGGAAGTAGCTGCTGCTTGGTTTTTTGGCAGTTGGAAACAGCTATTTCCCGAAATGCAACGAGGTTAACAGACAGGAAACTGCCAGGACCATGGTCCTGACAGTTTCCTGTGGGAGGGGTTTCACCACAATATCAGCCATACAGAGCCCCCTGATGGTCCGTTTGAGAAAAGGTAAATATTTCTCATGGGAAAGGGGGTATCAGCTACTGATTGGGATGAAATTCAATTCTTGGTCACTGTTTCTCTTTAAAGGGGAACTGAAGAGAGAGGTATATGGAGGCTGTCATGTTTATTTCCTTTTAGACAATACCAGTTGCCTGGCAGCCCTGCTGATCTTCTGCCTCTAATACTATTAGCCATAGCCCCTGAACAAGCATGCAGCAGATCAGGTGTTTCAGTGGTTCAGACTTATAAGTCTGATCTGACAAGACTAGCTGCATGCTTGTTTCTGGTTTTAATCAGATGCTACTGCAGAGAAATAGACCAGCAGGGCTGCCAGGCAACTGGTATTGATTAAAAGGAAATAAACATGACAGCCTCCATATACCTCTCTCTTCAGTTCCCCTTTAAGTTCTCAATCAAAACACATGTGTTAATACTGGATGTGGTTCCACTTCCTAAATGTTTTGCCTTCCTCTGCAGTTTTGGGAGTCTGGATTTGTATACCTGCAGGAGGATCGCTCCTTGAAACAGATTTCTTATATGACTAATGGTCTTCATATTTTGTGCCCTTGTTGATCATATTTGATGTATCTTTTTGGCATGTAGCTTGGCATTGCTTATAATTGTGCTTTTTGTGTACCTATAGATGATTTGTTCTTTGATAATCTTTGGTTTAATCAGAACATTTCGGTTGTTATCACTGAGTGACTTCCATTTCTTTTATATACACCAAGCCTTGAACCAATGACACAGACAGAAAAATGAGACTTTTGGGAGATCTTGTATACTAAACTATATACTGTAATTACTAGCTCAAGAAAGTTGATTTTTATTTTTTGTATTAGTAAATTATATCATCTGCAGACTGAAGTGGAAAGTACGGTACATTTTTTTCATGTACATTTAACTACGAAGGGGTTTGAAAGCGGATCTTAACTCAGAACTTCCTCTGCGCTCTAAAAGATAAGCAACAGCATAATTACCTTTAACCACTTCGCCACTGAGGGGTTTTACCCCCTGACCACCAGAGCAATTTTCACCTTTCAGCGCTCCTTCCATTCATTCGTCTATAACTTTATTATTACTTATCGCAATGAAATGAACTATATCTTGTTTTTTTCGCCACCAATTAGGCTTTCTTTAGGTGGGACATTATGCCAAGAATTATTTTTTTCTAAATGTGTTTTAATGGGAAAGTAGGAAAAATGTGGGGAAAAAATAATTATTTTTCAGTTTTCGGCCATTATAGTTTTTAAATAATGCATGCTACTGTAATTAAAACCCATGAAACGTATTTGCCCTTTTGTCCCGGTTATAAAACCATTTAAATTATGTCCCTATCACAATGTTTGGCGCCAATATTTTATTTGGAAATAAAGGTGCATTTTTTTCAGTTTTGCGTCCATCCCTAATTACAAGCCCATAGTTTATAAAGTAACAGTGTTATACCCTCTTGACATAAATATTTAAAAAGTTCAGTCCCTAAGGTAACTATTTATGTATTTTTTTTAATTGTAAATTTTTTAATTTTTTTTTAATTACAAAAAAAAAAAAAAATGGGGAGTGTGGGAGGTAATGAGTTAATTTTATGTGTAAAAGTCATTTATTTGTATGTGAAAAATGTGTAGGGTGTAGTTTACTATTTGGCCACAAGATGGCCACAGTAACTTTTTGTTTTAATGCGACCTCCAAGCTTCCTTCCGGAAGCTTGGAGGAAGAATAAGGAGGCTGGACACGTGAGTTTTTTCTCACAATGATCGCGCTGCCCATAGGAGAGCAGCTGATCATTGCGGGGCTTAGATCAACGAACGGGAATGGATTTTCCCGTTCATTGATCTCTGGGCGAGCGGGCGGCGGCGGTTTTACTAGCGGCGGGCGGCGTGTTTACGAGCGGGAGCGCGGGCAGCGTCGGGAACGCGGAAAGTACGTGTTTCTCCGTCCCTGGTTTTTAAAGGATGGAAAAAGGGGCGGAGAAATACGTACGCGCGGGGGTAAAGTGGTTAAAGAAAATAATTTCTTTATTACAGCTGATTTATATCCTGCAGTAAATCTGCAGTGTGTCTCCTTCCTGCTTTCATGGAAGTCGATATAGAGTTAACATCCTGTGTTTACAAATTAGATGCTCTGCTGTGGTAGCCAGCTGAGAGATCAAATTACACTTATGAATAGTCACAGATGAGGGGGAATTAGACAGGCTAAACTCTCTAAATACATACAGGTTGCATTTCTCTGTAATTTCCTTCTGTCCTGTGTAAGAGCTCACGTCTACACTATGTTCTTACCCAGCAGTGTTAAAGAGAATCTGTATTGTTAAAATCGCACAAAAGTAAACATACCAGTGCGTTAGGGGACATCTCCTATTCCCCTCTGTCACAATTTTGCCGCTCCCCGCCGCATTAAAAGTAGTCAAAAACTGTTTTAAAAAGTTTGTTTATAAACAAACAAAATGGCCACCAAAACAGGAAGTAGGTTGATGTACAACATGTCCACACATAGAAAATACATCCATACACAAGCAGGCTGTATACAGCCTTACTTCTTAATCTCAAGAGATCACTTGTGTGTGTTTACCTTCTGTCCCCAGCTTCTCTCATGCACTGAACATTACAGGCTTCCTGCAGACAGCTCTGCCTATGTCGTTAATTCCTTAGTATGTGACAGACCAGCTCCTTTCACAGCCTCCAGAGGAGGATTTTTATCCAGCTCTCTTCTATCACTGATGAGATAGCAGAGAAGCTGCTGGCTTATGTAAATAAAACACACACTGGAGTGTGCATAGAGGAACAGTTCAACACTGAAGAACTTGGCAGCCTTCCAGACACAGGCCGACAAGTCTGACAGGGGAAAGATACATTGATTTATTACAGAGATGGTTATAGTAGAAAGAGCTGCAGCAAGCCAGATCACATTAGAATAGGTTTAGGAACTTGTAGGATGGTAGAAAAAACGTTGTAATTTTTGTTACAGAGTCACTTTAACCTTTAAGTCTGAATAGTGTCCTGCACAATTCTAAAGCTTTTTAAGATTTGCACCTGTTGTAATGTCTGGTGAGAGCATGTTTTACATGAAAGAAAAAAAGTAAAATCATATTAAAAAACAGCATCAATATAAGCAATGTAGTAATTACTATGAACTTTTTAAAAAAAGTCTGTTGTGTACAGCGCCATCTAATGATGAAGCAGAAAATCATTTTAATCTTTTACAGCTTGGGGATTAAATGTAATTTTGTTTCTTCTTTTCTATGACTATACTGGGTAGTCTGTAGCAGCCTGGTTCCTTTTACCAATGTCAGACATGTAGAAATAGATACTTTTATTACAGAATGCAATAAACCACTCAATTCTTCAACTTGAAAGCCAAAAACAGATCAGCAGTACATACAGCACAACATACGGATAAACAAAGCTTTTCCAAATTTGTTTGGCAGGAAACATTGGGTTTGATTCAAAAATTGTATATATCTACTGACCTATTTCTCATTATCTATTTGTCTCATGATTTATCTCTCCTTGACCCCTATTCAATTATTTTTTCTCCTAGGATTTCTCACATGTGATGTTATCACACCAGATCAGTAAAATAATTTTGAAGCCTCCAGCAAGCAAGAAAATACTGTAAATAAGTTTATTTTTTTTGTAGACAAGTTGAAAAATTAGCTCTTAAAATGTATCTATGACTGTAAAAACAAAAAAGTTACATGCTCACCCTCTGGATGGTCCACAGGCCACCTGTGTCCTCCGCGACCCCACCACCGCTGGCCAGGAGCCTTATCTAGTTCACACATGCATAGTATGACAGAGAATGTGGTCATGAGAACATATCCTTCAAGCTTGTTGAATATGTTAAAGTAAACCTTAAAGTACCCTTGGCCCTGATATTTTTAATATCGTTTTGTTACTGGTGCTGTGCGACTAGAACACAGCACCATCCTCCCACCTCCAGCGCCCCCTGTGGCCCCGTTCTGCCATCAAATATGGACGTGGAGGAAGTAACAGCTCTTCCTCCCCTCTGCCCATCCTTAACTCTGCCCTCTCCGCTCGCCGCTATAGTTCCCCTTATGATCCACTGCACACTATGGGCTTGTGGTGATTGAGGTTGGAAAGATATCCAGCCTCAATTATCACAAGGCCACACAGAGCACAGCTCCCCTGTGCGCTGTGTGCAGTGGATCATAAGGGGAACTATAGCGGCAAGTGGAGGGGGCGGAGTTAAGGACGGGCAGAGGGGAGGAAGAGCTGCCACTTCTTCCCCGCCCATATTCGACGTTCTGCTTAGTGGAAGATTACGACTGAGCAGAACTGGGGCTACAGGGGGCGCTGGATGTGGGAGGATGGTGCTGTGTGCTAGTCGCATAGCACCAGTAACAAAAATGATATTAAAAATATCATGACCAAGGTCGGGGTACTTTAACTAAACTTAAAAAAAGAGTTTAATTTACCTGGGGATTCTGCCGGCCCCCTGCAGATGTCCTGTGCCCGCGCCGGGTCAAACCGATCCTCTGGTCCTCTGCAGTGAGCCAGTTTCACTTGATATATTTTCTCAGTTGCGCTCCCCTCCTCTCCCACTCCCCTCTATCCCAGGGCCTGCTGCAACTCAAACACAGATGCTACATGTACATCTCAGAACTCAATGCAATACACAACATGGAGTGCGCTACCCCCTCCCAGTGTCCAAGACCTGTAAAGACAGTCCTTATAGGCAATCCGTTTTGCTTTTCAACGTCCAATGTCCAGACACTCCAGATATTCCACCTTGTTGCAAGGCTGCCCAGCCCTACAGACAGCAACCGCGCTTTATAAGGTTAGCCAACCTCTTCCCAACGATCAGATCGTATCCAATCTCAAAAAGACCAAAAAAATTTGTATCATAGTGCAAGTATGTTTGTAACACAGCTAGCTTTCCACAGCAATATCTCTATTGATCTCCTGCTCACCCTTTCCTGCTGCTGCCCACACTCACAGACAGCTGTCCTCGCTTTATGGGTGTGCAGTCTCAGTCACAGTGCTTGCAGATACAGTCCACCTCTTATGACATGGTATCAGGCAAATATCTAGAAACTGAAAGGCTTCTGATAGTGTAAAACCCACAGTTTTATTGTAAAAAATAAGAATTGTACTCACAAACACATGAATAAAAAGCGCATATAAGTTTAAAACGATCAGGGGACGTCTCCTCCTGCTGCTGGTCGCCTCCCTTCCAGGCTCCGCTAGGGACGTTGCTGTACGCAGCGCATTGCACTGTTTTTGTGTGTACTTGTACTCACAAACACATGAATAAAAAGCGCATATAAGTTTAAAACGATCAGGGGACGTCTCCTCCTGCTGCTGGTCGCCTCCCTTCCAGGCTCCGCGGAGCCTGGAAGGGAGGCGACCAGCAGCAGGAGGAGACGTCCCCTGATCGTTTTAAACTTATATGCGCTTTTTATTCATGTGTTTGTGAGTACAATTCTTATTTTTTACAATAAAACTGTGGGTTTTACACTATCAGAAGCCTTTCAGTTTCTAGATATTTGCCTGATACCATGTCATAAGAGGTGGACTGTATCTGCAAGCACTGTGACTGAGACTGCACACCCATAAAGCGAGGGCAGCTGTCTGTGAGTGTGGGCAGCAGCAGGAAAGGGTGAGCAGGAGATCAATAGAGATATTGCTGTGGAAAGCTAGCTGTGTTACAAACATACTTGCACTATGATACAAATTTTTTTGGTCTTTTTGAGATTGGATACGATCTGATCGTTGGGAAGAGGTTGGCTAACCTTATAAAGCGCGGTTGCTGTCTGTAGGGCTGGGCAGCCTTGCAACAAGGTGGAATATCTGGAGTGTCTGGACATTGGACGTTGAAAAGCAAAACGGATTGCCTATAAGGACTGTCTTTACAGGTCTTGGACACTGGGAGGGGGTAGCGCACTCCATGTTGTGTATTGCAGTGAGCCAGTTTCGTTTTTGGCGAATGGCCAGGCAGTGGCCACTTTTCCTCAGCGGCCCTGGCCGCTGGCTGTGCATGTCCACGATCACAATGCGCTATCGCACTGCTGCATGCATTTTCTTGCCAAGCACAGCACTGACCCATTCACTGTAGTGAATGGATTTAGCAGCACAGAAGCGCAGATGGCGTGCGATCGGATGCACTGTGTCCCAATCACATGGCCAATCTGCATGGATGATGTGAATGAGCCCTAACGCAGCACCTAGATGTGAACGTTGTACATTAGAATCAATGGAAAAAGTTGTACCTAGCAAAACACTCAGTGCAATGCGCTGCGTACAGCAACGTCCCTAGTGTGAACAAGGTCTTATGTTGCAAGTTGTGTAGTTTGCTTGTTTGTACAGTTCTGTTTAGCTGTTAGCTAAGTTATGTTGCAGCTTGTGTAGGTTGCCTGTTTGTACAGTTTGGTTTAGCCATTAGCAGAGTTATGTCGTGAGTTGTGTGTCTGTACAGTTTGGTTTAGACATTAGCTGAGTTTTGTTGTGGGTTGTGTAGTTTGCCTGTTTGTACCGTTTGTACAGTTTGGTTTACCCATTAGCTGAGTTATGTTGTGAGTTGTGCAGGTTGCCTGTTTGTACAGTTTGGTTTAGCCATTAGCTGAGTTATGTTGGGACTTGTGCAGTTTGCCTATTTGTACAGTTTGGTTTAGCTATTAGCTGAGTTATGTTGGGACTTGTGCAGTTTGCCTGTTTCTACAGTTTGGTTTAGCCGTTAGCTGAGTTATGTTGTGAGTTGTGCAGGTTGCCTGTTTGTACAGTTTGGTTTAGCCATTAGCTGAGTTATGTTGGGACTTGTGCAGTTTGCCTATTTGTACAGTTTGGTTTAGCCATTAGCTGAGTTATGTTGGGACTTGTGCAGTTTGCCTATTTGTACAGTTTGGTTTAGTCGTTAGCTGAGTTATGTTGTGGCTTGTGTAGTTTGCCTGTTTGCAGTGTTTTCACGTTGAACACACGATGTTGCATTTCCCAGACATATGTAGAGGAGCAGGCAGTGCTATTCCCCAGGCAGTCACCCCACTCTCCTCCCTGAAAGCCTGAAGCAAGCAATAACCAGGGCACACACCACCGGCCCCTCCAGGGAGGAACTGCAGACTGATCCATCATTCGGCACAAGACATAGTTTAATTACTACAGGGCTGAGCCAGGAGGGTCAGAGAGAGCCGGGAAAGGTGTGCCTGGACTAATGTGTCCGCTGGAGAATACCAAGACTGTGTGTGCGGAGCACATTTAATTAGGTGTAAACATCTCTATTTTTATCAATCTTAAAGAACATCTGTGTTCAGAAATACAATACTGACGGAGTTTAACGCTTCCGTTTTACATCATTTTAACTATTTCAGGACCAAAATCCAGACATTTGGATTACAGACACTAAAGGTATATTAAAGTGGACCTGAACTCACAGGGCAGAAGGAAAACATAGAGAAATACACCCTGTATGTATTGAGAGAGTTTAGCCTGTCTAATCCTCCCTCATCTGTGACTAATCACAAATTGTAATTTGATCTTCCCGTGTCACATGACTGCCTATTGCAGATAAGCCCATTTGAAAGCACAGGATGTAAACATTATGTCTGCTTTCATGAATCAGGAAGTAGAAACTGTGCAGATTTATTTTAGGATTTGCATCAGCTGTAACAAATATATGTTTTTTTTTAAAAAGGTTATTATGCTGTTGCTTATCTATTAGAGCAGAGAGAAGTTCTGAGTTGAGGGCCACTTTAAGCCATAAAAGTCATATTGGGGCGTATTCACTGGCTGTTGGTAACCATCTACCATGGGGCGGCAGGGAGCGCCCCGCTCCGGGTGTCGGGTGCCCCAGGGGGTGTCATGAAGGCCTCCCACAGAGGGGGAAGCAACACAGAATGGAGGGGTGGTGGGGACAGCGGCGGGGAGGCGCTCACCTGGGTCCCCTCCTTCTTGCGCTTCCCCCCTCCTAATTAGTAGCAGCTTTAGATATGCGGCAGGAGCGGACGGAGAGGACTTACTCACCTGCTTCCTGTGTTCCAGGCGATGGCGCACAGCGTCATCGTCACGTGACGCTGCTCTCCGCCTTCTCCACCGCCCACTGTGCTTCCTGATTAGCGGAAGCGCAGTGAGTGACAGAGAAGTCGGAGACCAGCGTCACGTGAGGATGACGTGTGCGCCATCTCCAGGAAGCAGGTAAGTCCTCTTCGCCCGCCCCTACCCGCTTATCTAAAGCTGCTGCTGATTAGGAGGGGGAAGCGCAAGAAGGAGGGGGGCCGAGGTGAGGGAGGTGGGGGGTCTGGCCCCCCTCCCTGCCACCCCTCTTTCCAAGCTTCCCCCATACCGGGGGGCAACTATACTACTGGGGCAACTATACTAACTATACTGGGGGCAACTATACTAGCTATACTGGGGGCAATTATACTAGCTTTACTGGGGCAACTATACTGGGGGCATCTATACTGGGGGCAACTATACTAGCTATACTCGGGGCAACTATACTAGCTATACTGGGGGCAACTATACTAGCTATACTGGGGCAACTATACTAGCTATACTGGGGCAACTATACTACTGGGGCAACTATACTAGCTTTTCTGGGGGCAACTATACTAGCTATTCTGGGGGCAACTATACTAGCTATACTGGGGGCAACTATACTAGCTATACTGGGGGCAACTATACTAGCTTTACTGGGGCAACTATACTGGGGGCAAGTGTACTAGCTATACTGGGGGCAAGTGTACTAGCTATACTGGGGGCAAGTGTACTAGCTATACTGGGGGCAAGTGTACTAGCTATACTGGGGCAACTACACTAGCCAATACCTTAAATTACAGTTAGCTCCGTCCTCATCTGGTCGTGACCACGCCCATGTTGCGCCGCGGCGCGCGAAGCACGCCGCAGGTTGTGGCCACGCCCCTTTTTCCGGGGGGGGGGGGGGGGTTGTCTTTTATTACCCAGCACCGGGTGCCAAAAGCCCTAGGTACACCACTGCCATTACCCACACTGAGTATTACTGATGTACCATGCATCACGCTACTGCCCTTGCATGGCATGCGGTACCCTTGTAATGCTTACATCACCTAGGTAACACGGGTCACGCTAAATGCATAAATGCACAACACGCACTATCTACTCAGTGTGACCAATGTTACAATTGCTGTACCCTGCGTGCCGACTACAGACAACTATAGTCGTTTAGCTAACTGGATTAGTAGTTATTACTTACCCCTACACAACTGTACCGTTCTCAAAATCATTCCTATATTAACATTGTACAATTTCTTTTAAACCCTCAGTTCAAATATGATTGTTGTACTTGTATTATTAGGACATTCACTTTTTTACCTAAACCATATCTTTCCCTTCCTACTTGTCTGCCCCTGACAATGTGGACACGCGATACCGATCAGGCAGGGTGGCCAGTGACTGAGCAGCAGTGGTGTTTGAGATGCATGTTTTATATTTAGACTTCATTAAAGGACAACTGAAGTGAGGGCGGTATGGAGGCCGACATATTTATTTTCTTTTAAACAATACCAGTTGCCTGGTGTGCTGCTGATCTTTCATGCATCAGTAGGTGTCTGAACCACATACCTGATACAAGCTGCAGCAAATCCAGTCACACTTTGGTTAAGAGAAAATTACGTTTTAGATCAGATATGTGTGTGTGTGTGTGTGTGTGTGTGTGTGTGTGTGTGTGTGTGTGTGTGTGTGTGTGTGTGTGTGTGTGTGTGTGTGTGTGTGTGTGTGTGTGTGTGTGTGTGTGTGTGTGCCAGGCCAAGAAGGCAGTACATGCAAAAAAGTAAAAACCAAAGAGTTGCACAAAAGATATAATCAAAAAATAGTCCTTTATTGCAGAAGTATGGGACATTTTAAAACATGTTAAAATCTGGGGAGGTGGGTTTGAGGGCAATCTGCATATCAACAATAAATTGCCGCCATCAAACAGTACTGGATATACAAGGGTCCCATAATTCTACAATAAAGGACTATTATTTGATTGTATTTATTGTGTGACTATTTGATCTTTCCTTCTTGTATGTACACACTTCAGTCAAACATCTGATCTGCATGCTTGTTCAGGGTTTGTTGCTGAAAGTATTAGAAGCAGAATAGCAGCAGGGCAGCAAGCAATCTACACTGTTTACAAGGAAATGTATATGGCAGCCTCCACATCCCTCTCACTTCAGGTGTCCTTTAAAGAGGAGCTGTCAGCCATACTATCTCAGAAAAAAACACATATACAGTATAAGTAGATAAATACTACATAACATCTACTTACATAACATATGTATTGCACTGTCCGCATTTTGATTTTAGTGATTTTTCTATAGTAAAAAAAGAGAAAATCCTTCTTAGCATTTCCCATTTGAACTGTGGCTATTTTGAAGCCAATCCTGAAGTAATTTCCTCCCTTATTCTTCTCTGTCTAGTTTGCCTGCCCTTCACTATAGAAAGTGCATTGTCTCAGCATGAGAAATATTGGCCAATCAGTGAGGAGTGTGGTAGAGGAAAACAGGAGGGAAAGAGGGTTCAGCCAATCAGGCTGCATTAGTTAAGTCTGAGGGAAAGTAGAGAAGCAAAAAAGGACAACCCTGCATGCCCTGCAACTTCCTTTTTATGTACCAAATAAGAGTCAGGTAAACTGGGGAATAATCATTTATCAACAAGAAAAGTAATAGTGATTTTATCGCTTTTGAGACATCAGTGACAAGTGGTGGCTGCGGGAGATAAGGAGCAGGATCGGTGGTGAGGGGAGCCCTGAATGCCCCGCATGCGCAAATAACCATTGTATCTGATGGTCCAACACACTCGGTGAGTCGTTTTCCAACTGGTGGTAGAAGCGATATATGTATATTGCAGCACTGGTCAAGATACACTTTTTGAATATTAACAGAGGATAAACCCGCCCATATGACCACAGCGCAGCTATAGTCACAGATGCAGACTAATTTTTATTAACTGGAAAAGCAATTTAGGCATTTTTTGCTGGACTGGTTTTTTAACATAATTTCCTGCATACAGCAACTGCTCAGATGCTTCTGTAAGATGTGCTGTGTGCAGTGGTGATATCTTTTATTAATTTTTATTTTTGATTTTAATTTGTATGTACAATTTTTTGCATTATAGGTTTATCTGTTAATTAAAAATCTCAACTGAGTGGAGGGCTTAACCAGCTATCGGCTGGAATTGCTAGTGTTTAATAGTGATTTTAACTTTTGGATTTCCTGGTTAGCATCCTTATTACTTGTTTACCAGATAAAAATAAAGAAATTAATTTTTTATTTTATGCCCGGCAGTTACACTTTAAACACAGACTCGGATGTAAGTGACTTTTATTGTTTGTCGATGCTTTAAAAAAAAAAAATGTGTTTTAATGGTATACATCTACAGTTTTTTTTCCTCTTTGTTTCCTTGTTCTATTTATTGCACTACAGGTTTAGCTTATCCCTTAGCTACATGATTATCTGGAGGCCAGGTGATAGAGTGTGGACTGAAGCATACAGTCCAGAGAGTGGAAGATGACACACAAGAGCAGGTAGACCTTATAGCTTGGGTCTCCAAGACTCTGGTCAGCCTCTATTCGGGGGCTTCTCTCTACTAAGGTAAGTCATTTTTATTTCAAATCCCCCTCTCAGGTTCATATTTAGTGAATAAGGGTCCTTTACCTGTTTGTGTCATGAATTATCCCTCTTCATCGTGAAGCTCAAAAATAAGTAAGGCGGGATAATTAATAAGATACATTTTTGTGAATCATCCGTAACATTCTGTTATGCATTTAAAAAGTACCTTAACTTCGGCTTATACATTAGGTAGCCCTTTACATTTTGACTGGGAATAAAGATGAAAAGGGTTTTTGTAGACAGATACGGACTATTCTTTATTTTATGGGCAGAGGCAGTTTTGAACATTTATCTGAACATTTTGGTTTGACTTATGAAAGTTTTGTAGTTTTTATCTGCAGTCTGTCAAAATTTGACCTATCTTACTGTTAGGTTTGGTTGTTTTATTACAACTTTTACCCCATTTTATACTTCCTGGATTCTCTGTAATTTGTTTCTGGCCCATTGAAAATATGTATGGTAGTTCGGTTGTACGTCGATGTGTGCGCTGCAAGAAAACATATTTTTACCCTCGGCATTCTTTTTCTAAAGAGACATACCGGTAATTCACAATTCCTCTTTATTCGTAGCTCATATTATTTTGAATGCTTCTATAAAATTGAATAGTCCTGGCTGGCTACAATTCTTAGGAGATGAAGGAAGCTTTGAAAGCACCACATTGCCACCTGCTGTCCGGTATTGAGTATTGTTGCAATTTACAGCATTATGATCTATCATTGAGCAAAAGGCTGCCTAAAAGCATTAATGGGTGGTCACTGAAATGGTTACAATACTGAAGTATGCAAAAACATGACTGCATGTGAAATTTAGACATAATGAGAACTCTTAGAAATGAAATGAATGGTCAGAGGAGGTTTGTCTAACAGTAATTGCTTGCACCACAGTCAGTTGGAGGAGAACTGAGCCAAAAATATTGATATCAGAAATTCCTCACGGCTCTAAAAGATTATCCACATCATGACAACCTTTATGGGAAAAAAAACCCATCACTACAATTTATGGAAATACTAAAAAAAAAAAAAAAAAAAAGTTTTACTTGGTTTCACTTTTGCAGGGAGCAATTGAAAGGGTTAAAGGATACCCGAGGTGACATGTGAGATGATGAGATAGATATGTGTATGTACAGTGCCTAGCACACAAATAACTATAGTGTGTTCCTTTTTTTCTTTCTCTGCCTAAAAGAGTTAAACATTAGATATGTAAGTGGGAGCTCCTGTCTGAGTCAGGACTGGGTCAAACTACAGTGTGACCCTCACTGATAAGAAATTACAACTATAAAACACTTTCCTAGCAGAAAAATGGCAGGAAAGAGATAGAACTGGACAATAGTTCATAGATTTTAGCTCTTGCATACTTCAATGAATGTGTCATTGAGCAAAAACAATAAGACAGGAAAAACTTAAAAAAGAAGATTTAGATATAAAATATAACTGTGGAATATCTTAAAAAGTCATTTTTTAAGAGAAGGAGGATAGAGACAATTGTTTATTTCATTACTTTTTTTCACCTTGGGTGTCCTTTAAAGAGAATCTGTTCTGTTAAAATCGCACAAAAGTAAACATACTAGTGCGTTAGGGGACATCTCCTATTCCCCTCTGTCACAATTTCGCCGCTCCCCGCCGCATTAAAAGTGGTTAAAAACAGTTTCAAAAAGTTTGTTTATAAACAAACAAAATGGCCACCAAAACAGGAAGTAGGTTGATGTACAGAATGTCCACACATAGAAAATACATCCATACACAAGCAGGCTGTATACAGCCTTCCTTTTGAATCTCAAGAGATCATTTGTGTGTTTCTTCCCCCCCTGAGGGGGGAGTGCATAGCAGAACCACAACACTGAAGAACTTGGCAGCCTTCCAGACACAGGCTGACAAGTCTGACAAGGGAAAGATACATTGATTTATTACAGAGACTGTGATAGTACAAAGTGCTGCAGTAAGCCAGAACACATTAGAATAGCTTTTGGAACTTGTAGGATGATAAAAAACAGGATGCAATTTTTGTTACGGAGTCTCTTTAAGCCTCAGTGTTAACTGTATGGAGAGCTCCTGCAGTCTAGTTATAATTGCTGATAAGAGATAATTAGACACTTTACATTAGACTCTTCCACAACTATATGTGGATTAAAGACTTTTCAATGTGGGCTGTGCAAGAGTTTGGGCCTGCTTTAATATTTTTAAGTGGCATTGAACCGCTTCAGTCCCCATTTTTATTTGGTAGGACTGGACAGGGCAGGTCATACTGAGAATACACACTGTGGCTGCCTTCCCCTCCTTTGACCTCCTTAGCTGTTGTTTTTGGCCCCTCCTTCATCCTCAGGGCCTTTTTCCACTACACAGCTGAATCGCAAATCGCTAGTGATTTTTAAATCGCTAGGGTTGTTAATTTATCATAGAAATCATGAGAAGTATTTTCCACTATAGTGATTCGATTTGGAAATCGCAATCCGTAATCATTTTCTGAAGAGATTTTTAGAGTGATAATGCAATGCAAATGAAAAATCGCAATAGCATAACAGAATTATGAAAAATCGCAATCGCTGGCGTTTGTGATTGCGATTGCTAGTGGAAAAGGGCCCTCACTTTTTCCCCAGGTCCTGTGGGTGCACATGTTAGGTATTTCCAGTACTTTCACCCAGTCAAGTGTGGGGGGGAGTGAGGCATATAAGAGGAGGAGGCAGACCAAACTCAGGTCGCAGGAGGAGAGGACAGCGGAGGGGGACATTATTCATGGATGCACAGCAGCTTCCACTGTACAGACAGGACAGAAAATAACCTAGAAGTTAAGAACAAACACATTTGTGTGTGTGTGTTTAATGTAAACATTGTAGAGAGATTGAACATGCATTGTAGACAGGTCACAGGGCACTTGAATTGTACACCGCTATTCACTGCTATTCAATTATCTCTTATAGTTGTCTTGGGAGAATTTACCCCAGTACTACCACCGGTAGGAAACATGTACAGGCCTTACTGACCTGAGAGATCTTTAAATCTCAGATCCACATAAAACTGTCTTTGCACAATGCACTCATTTTCATAAACTATTCATTGGCCACCCCATTTGGGTTTTCCGCCAACCAATACAGAATGGATGGACCGTAATGAGCCTTTTTGCAGCGCGGTTATTGAATTATTCAGTAACAAGCCAGGATAGTATAAGCCTGATTTACTAAGGTCCTAAAAGGATAAGTGATGCTTTACATTCTTAAAGCAGACCTATACCCTTGCACAAGAGACAAAACACAGAGAAATGTACCCTCTGTGTGTTTCGAGAGAACAGTTTGTCTAATTCTTTCTTTTCTCTAATGAGCCAGTGTGATTTGAACTGTCAGCTCTGTTGTGTGAGTTGTGTGCTAATATGTTAAGAGGAGGTTAACTCTTTTTGTGCCAGCATGAAAGCAAGAAGTAGATACTGCAGATTTACTGCAGGAGTGCTGTAAGCTGTAAAAATAATTGTTTTGTCTTTAAAGCTTATTATGCTAGTGCTTATCTTTTAGAGCAGAGAGGAAGTTCTGGGTTTAGGTCCACTTTAAGCAAACCCCGTTCGACTGCACACACCGCAGTCGCACTCATTCTCAGCCTCTCGGGTGTGAATTACAGTCATCTGCAGCACTCCTCTGCTTCTACTGGTGCATACCTATTACCAACTCTGTATAATCTCATTATATTATACTCTGATATAGTAAAACTTCGGGTATAGAAAACGAATGGACCAGAACCCGGCCAAGTACCATTATAAGTATATGTTAGTAACTCCTGGTATAGTAAACTCTGATAAATAGAACTTCTATTATAGTAAACCTGTGTTTTGGCTCCAGCTGTATTCTGTATTCGGCTATAGTGGAAGTGGGCGGGAGCATGCGTTATATGTCACTGGGAGACCCATGAGCCGTGGGCCGGCTGGCAACCACCTGTAGCCTGCTCGCTATCTGCACACTACTCTGAGCCTGCGTGGATTACCTCAAAAGCAAAAGGCGACTGGCTATTATGCTGTACCACCGCTAGTAAATGCAATAAAAATAGTTGGATATTTATCCGTTTAGGGTTGAGTCCTTTATGGGAAACTTCTTGCATTCTGTGGACAGACAGCCACTTGTAACCTGCTCGCTATCTGCACACTACTCTGGGCCTGTGTGGATTACGTCAAAAGCACCAGCCGGTGAGACCTATGCTTCCTTCCTGTAAGCTGCTGCCTGATTACTGAGGGAATTGCCTGTCATCTGTGACTTGGTCACCTCCTTGTTCTGTAGGAGGTGACCACAGACCACTTCTCAGTTCCTATGCTTTCTAGCTGATGTTTTGGTCACTTTTGAATGTTGGCGGTGCTTTCACTCTAGTGGTAGCCTGAGATGGAGTCTACAACCCACACAAGTGGCTCAGGAAGTGGTATGAGGGTGATATGAGGGCCCGGCGTCCACAGGTGGGGGCTGTTCTTACAGCCCAACACTGTGCAGGATGTTTGGCATTTGCCCGAGGACACCAAGATTGGCACAATCGCCATTGGCACCCTGTGCTCTTCACCTTGAGCACACATGACAGACTCTGGAGATGCAGTGGAGAATGTTCTGCTGCCTGCAACATCCTCCAGCATGACCGGTTTGGCAGTGGGTCAGTAATGGTGTGGGGTTGCATTTATTTGGGGGGGCCACACAGCTCTCCATGTGCTCGCCAGAGGTAGCCTGACTGCCCTTAGGAACCGAGACGAGATCTCCCTACTGTGCTGTTTTTAATTGTTTTTATTTGCATAGATTTTTTTGGGTATCAATAAAGACTTCAGTTTCGCTTACTTCAGTGATTGGTGTGGTATTGTTTTAGGATCTCCTTTTCTGTTTGGAATATTGAGCCGCACCAGACCTGTCAGTTAGCCCTGTCCCATCGGTCCCCATCCTCCTTCCCATATGTCAAGTTTAACGCCTCCTGTTCTACTCCTCTTTGGAGGGGGAGCCCTAGGGGTCGTGACCTGGGAAGCACCAGGCAGCATAGTTGTCCATCACCCATTAAAAGTGACGGCCCATCATCCCTTGCAGGGTGCGCTGGTGAAGACCCGTGATCACTTAGACTCGACGCCCCAGGAGTGCCCGCATCAATCACTGGTGCCGAGATCAACGGGACCCTGACAGACATTTTCCCTTAGAATTCCCAGTTATCCTTTTAAATCAGAAGGTATTTGCAGTAATTCAGCTTTAGGTGAAGATCGCCCATAATGCATCACTGCTGGATATGCAACTCTTCTTTTTATGCCCCTGAAAGCCAGACATCCAGAACTGCTGATAGAAAGTGTGCCTATAGCCTATACATTTTACAGATCCATACTAGTCCAACTTGGAAACAGCCATTTCCAAGTCTCTACTTCTCAAATGTATACAGTATAGTCCCGGTTATCCGTAACCCAATCAGTCAGCAGTCTCAACCAACCAGCACAAAGTGTCTGCAGTACTCACAGTGGTGAAGGCCACTTCTTAAGGTGCGTACACACATGCGACTATAGTCGTTTGAAACTATCGTTCCTCGATCATTTCAAACGACGATCGTTTGAAAAAAAGCAGCCAGCGACCATTAAGTCTAACGGCGGACGAGCTAGATAGTTCAAAACGAACAATCCCGCTTGGCAGATTTTTTTCCAACGATGATCGTTTGCAAAAGTAGTACAGCGTTGGAAACGGTAGTTCGTACTAGGCTTGACATGCGCATTTCGTTATTTCTCCATGGAACTTTTCATTTTTATGCGCAAGCGCAATAGTTGCTTTACGTGATGTAACGTTCGTTCTAACGATCAGATCGTTAGACATCTTTAAAAGCTAACTTTACTTTGGTCGTTCTCTCGTCAATTAAAAGTTCGTTCGTCGTCGTTCAAAACGAACAATCGTTGTCGTATGTGTGTACGTAGCTTAAGGCTGTTTGTGTGTTTTGCTGTGCTTAACCCTCCAGGCACGTTCGGGGTAAGCCGCGCAGGAGGATTTCTCAGGCCCTGCTGGGCAGATTTGCATAATTTTTTTTTGCTACATGCAGCTAGCACTTTGCTAGCTGCATGTGCACACCAATCGCCGCCGTGCCCCCCCCCAAACCCCCCCCCCCAACAACTTGCGCAGCATGGCCTATAAGCGCCAGGCAGTGCTCGATGACGTTATCACGACCGTTGCATGGTGACGGGAAAAGCCCTCCAGGAAATCCTGTTCTGCCAGAGGCGATCGGAGCGGGTGAGGGGATGCCGCTGCACAGCGGCTATCATGTAGCGAGCCCTAGACTCGCTACATGATTTAAAAAATAAAAAAAACTGCTGCGCTGCCCCCTGGCGGTTTTTAATAGACCGCCAGGAGGGTTAAAGGAATATGTAAGCAGAAAAAACATTATTTTAACTTACCCGGGGCTTCTTTCAGCCTCCTGGAATCCTCCTATGGCCACAACGTCTTCCTGGCTCCCTCCGGTAAGCAGCAGTAACCCCTGAAAAGCCAGCCCGTCCCTGTGAGTCACCGGTTATTGTGCTTGCGCGGCCCTGAGCGGCACACATCGATTTTGCTCCTACTGCCTGGAGCGTTCTGCACATGTGCAGTAGCCGTAAATCGCTACTACGCATGTGAGTATCCGCCGGCCGCAGGGGGGCGTGAATAGGGTGTACACATCTCATGGCCAAGCATGCGCAGTAGCCGGCGACTCAGGGCGACGGGACGGATTTTCAGCGGTTAACGCTACTTACCGAAAGGAACCAGGAAGACATTGTGGCCACAGGAGGATTCCAGGAGGCTGCAAGATGCCTCCGGTAAATGAACATTTTTTTTTTTCATTGAAATATTCCTTTACAAACTGGGTTTCATGGCTCCCCAAACGTTAATATACTTTTAATAATGGTATTTTAGCATTTCATAAATAATTTATGGTAAGTGTATAGAGTGGGGTATTGTATTAGCTAGACTTATTTTTAACATTGAACATCTCAAGCAACCAAAAAGCACACTTTTCCAGCGTCAGACGATCCCGGTCGGTGACAGATAACCGAGACTCTACTGTATTAAACGCGGAACTGAAGAACCTTTAAAAAATAAGAGTTTCACTTACCTGCAGGGCCGGTTTAAGCAACAATGGGGCCCCAGGGCAAAATAAACCTGGGGGGCCCCCCCAACATATACCCCGGAACAAAAATCGGCATTAGGGGACCTTTTTTGCAGCTGGTATAGTCAGGGTGTGAAGTCCCAATCGGTCGGAGCTCCACATTCTGGCTATCCAAGCCTGCATGGGGGACAAGGGGTTAAAAAGTTTCAGGAGGGGGACCCCACATATTTTTTTTTTTTTTTAAATTCCCACACTCTAAACATAAAAAAAAAATTGGGAAAATAGGAAAAAATGCCAGGGATCTCCATGCAGCCATATTGCGGCTGTATAGCGATCCCTGGCCAAAGCGCTGCAGCTGCGTATAGACCCCCAGGAAACCCTGTCAGGAAATGTATTGCACTTTCGTTTTATGCATGTAAAATTATACTACCGTTAGGCTTGCTACTAAAAGTGACATTTACCGCATTTAAAAGTATACTTTTTTCCTTCGAAACTTTAAAATCGATTTTCTCAAAAACCATAAGGTCTTTTTGAAAAATTGTTTTTTCCCTCTTATTTAATGATCTCCTTAACATATCCTGCAAATTTAGGGTTTCTAGCATTTAAGGTGGATTTGCTATTAACCATTAAAGTCGGCAGGTTTTTAAATGTGTATTTTTTTTTCCTTTGAAACTTTAAAATCGATTTTCTCAAAAACTATAAGGCCGATTTGAAAAAAAATGTTTTCCTCTTGTAGTCACTGGGGGCCCCTACACGCTCTGGGGCCCTGGGGCAGCTGCCTCCTTTGCCTCTATGGTAGCGCCGGCCCTGCTTACCTGGGGCTTCTGCCAGCCACTGCAGCCGACCTAGACCCACGCAGCTTCAAAGCGAACCTCCGTTCCCCGCCACGGCTCACTAGTCTTCACGCAGTGGACAGCTGACTTCTAAGTCGAGCTCCACTCAGGGTCGGAATGGGACACTGGAGGCCCACCAAAGAAATTTCAACCTGGGGCCCACACATCCCATGATTGTGGTGAAAAAAGGGCGTGACCATGCACCTGAAGGTGGGCGTAGTCATGATGTATTATGGACAGGGCCAAATGTACATGATCTTAGCAGCATTGTAATTCAGAGACACTGCTGCCCAGCAAAACTTTGTATAGAGTCCCCTCCTTCAATATAAAGTAATGTCCTACTTTCAGAGGTTGCAACTGCATTGGGGCCCTTGGGCCAAAGGGGCCCCGAAGGGCCCTCCCTCAACTACAGTATTACCTCTCTATTGGTCCTGTGCTCATAATAATCACTTCTATAGATACTTTGAACAGTGGTAATCATTAACAAGCTATTTCCCATCCCCTTCTTGCACCTCTGACACTGTAGTTGCCATTGGCAGGTTTTGGTGCGTCGTATCAATTGTTATGTATAGATTGCTTGGGGGGCCCCATTTAAAATTTGCATCGGGGCCTACAGCTCCTTAGCTACGCCACTGCTCTCAGCATGAGAGATTACATAACTGAGAGGAGAATTTTTGTGCTGCAGGCAGCAATTGGAGCTCTGTCAGACAAGGAGGGGGCCCACCAGAGACCTGGAGGCGGGGCCCACCGAGGGAAAAAACTGTACTACTATGGCCCAGTCCGACCCTGGCTCCACTGCGCCCTGGCCATGTGTATCCTCTTACGCGTTCCCGTAGCCAGGAGCATACTACGCAGGTGCAGTAGGAGAAAATCTTTACTGCGCCTGTGCATTTTTGCCATCACAACGTCTCAACTGTAGGCCTGTCTCACATTAGAAAATATTGATGTCCATGAGTCCGCTGTCACCAAAACACTGCACAGTGAAAGATCTCTGACAATTCTTAGTTGCAGGCTACTGTACATGCCTACTTCCATCTCCTCCCATCGCCAGGAGCTTGACGCACATGGGCAGTTTGCAAAAGAATTGTACTGTGAATGCGCCAAATTGTAATAAATGGCGGAGATGCCGCCGCGCGGTCTGGCGGTGGGGCGGCTATCTCCACGTTCAGACGGGAGGTTTCCGCGCAGCAAAACATGTCTGGGTCGGCTGGGATCTCTAGTGCACATGGATGGAGAGCTACGCACGCGCGTGCCAGAAGTCAGGACCTTTATACCAGCAGGAGATGTATCAGCTGATCAGGACGATCAGCTGATTCCTGCTGGATTCCTGTTTGGCTGAGTGGCTCGGGCGGGGCGGCAGAGTCCTGCAACTATATATACAGCTTGCTTGCCAGTTGCTGGTTGTCTGCCGTTGCGAACACTTACGTGAAAGCACTCAGACCATAGTCAGATCCCACAGTGTGTTAGATCCAGGAGGACCTGGGAATTCACACTGAGCCAGATTACTTCTGTGTTATTATTGTGTTATACTTCAGACTAGTTCCAGGGTATTGAGTCCACAGACCTCACACTCAAGACTAGGGATTCTGTGTTATCATTGTGTTATACTTCAGACTAGTTCCAGGGTGTCGAGTCCACGGACCTCACACCCAAGACTAGGGATTCTGTGTTATTATTGTGTTATACTTCAGAGTAGTTCCAGGGTATTGAGACCACAGACCTCACACCCAAGACTAGGGATTCTGTGTTATCATTGTGTTATACTTCAGACTAGTTCCAGGGTGTCGAGACCACGGACCTCACACCCAAGACTAGGCATTGTTTGATATCTGTTATGACCTATTGCATTCCTGACTATCCCTCTGCTTTCTGATTCAGTACCTACGCATATCTGATTACCTGTTGCCAACCCTGCCTGCCCTTGGTTACCGAATCAGCCTTCTGTCTCTGTACCTTATCTGTCCGTGTGTTGCCCGACCTTGAGAGCTATCCCTCTCCATTGAGAGATTAGTCTCTAGACCTGCTTGTGACACCCACCTTCCAGGTGTCACTCAGCCACAGGTCCTTCCTACTATCCAGCCTGGGACTCCACCCCTTTGGATCTCTCAGGCTGCTGGAAGGTTTTTGCACTTCCCAAAGGGAGGTATTTCTCATACTGCCAAGGACTACCTGCTCCTCGGGTGGTCCCACTCAAAGTCATTACTGTTGCACCAAACACTCACACTATATAGGTGTCCAGAGGTTCAGAGCCGGATTAAGGCTAAATGGGGCCCTAAGCAAAGTAACTGATTTGGGCCCCCCATCATGTCGTAATAGAATCAGAAGATGCAGCTGCACAGCAACATGCCGCACACACCGGGGCAGCCGAGCTACTGGTTGCTATGGGTAACAGCCCGCTTTCCTCTGTGGGTGCACAATGCAGGGAATAGCAGCGGCAAAATGCAGAGTGAGAGATGAATGGCTGGGACATTTGCACTCAGGGGCTGGGGCACCCCTGTGAAGAGGGCGCCAGATATCACAGCAGCAGCACTTTCCCCCTGCATCTCCAGCCTGGCAATAGCAGAAAGCTCTGGACATCGCCAAACTGGAAGCCATCCCCAGACAGAATTACATAACCATGGTAAAACTTAAAAGAAAAACAAGCACGCATATTAAAGCAATCAATTTGCTATTACAGCATATATATATATATATATGGGGGGGAAGTAGGTCGTTAGACCTGATTTAGACTATATATGCAAAAAGAGAAAAAGACAACCCCTATATACCTGTATCTATCTGTAATAAACAGAATTTGCTACAAGACAAAATATAGATATCCAAAACAAATTTTATTCAGCCAACTTACATATTTAAAAACATTTAAAACCAAGGCCAGCCATCAATTTAGCCACAGAAGGCCCCAAATAACATTGAATAAATGAGGTAGCACCAATGTTTAATAATAATTTACCAATACGGTCACAAAGATCGTGTGACCTCAAATAACTGCAATCAAAATATAGATATATTTACAGTGTAGTTAAAAAAACCTATAGAAAAATATAATCACAATAATTAGAGAAATACACTGTATTGCAGATTACTTATGAGGGCACACAATCCAAAAATAAAGTCTATCTAGCCCAATAACAATGAGTCGCTGTAAAGTGCTTAGTGCATGGTGCAAATACTAATTAGTGAATAAGAATCCAATCTCAAAAGTTATGGATAATGACGGGGAAGGTAAAAGTCTAGAAACACACTTTTATCAATAACATATATATAGCAACGAAAGTGCCCTGGAACATTAAAGTGCTAGCTAGTTGCCTGATAAATGACATCATAATATATAAACTTGCGTGAAACCAAAGCGTAAGGGTGGAAAAATAAGATTAGGGGAGTGAGAGAATGGAAAGGATAAGATGCCTGATAAATGATGACATTCATCTGATACTGCAGATCACCAATAATCAGATTCTCTCTGTGTGCTGACACCCATCGTTACACAAATGCTCCAGGAGACCTGAGCGCCATCAAAGAGGCACATGGATGGGACCGGGCATAAACACCAGCCCCAAATGAAAGTTGTTGGAGTTCTTTTTGAGGGGGAAGTGGCACAACAGAGAACATGAAGGAAATGGATGGACTTGAAAGACTACAGTAAGGGACCCGCGCATGCGCAGTAGTCCACGACTGAAACAAGTCGCTGAATTTAATGGGTCTGACAGTGGCATAGCGGATGGGACCGGGAGGGCATTGAGAGAGCTGACAGACTACAGGGAAGCCCAGGTAAGTTAACATCCTTTTGTCCCATTCATTTAGGAGTTATTTTAACATTGTTCACTTTTTCCCGAACTCTTATTCATATTTACAAAAGATGCATCAATAATTTTTTTTACGCTTGCATTTTTTTCCTCATAATATTTAAAGGGATACTGTAGGGGGGTCGGGGGAAAATGAGTTGAAGTTACCCGGGGCTTCTAATGGTCCCCCGCAGACATCCTGTGTTGGCGCAGCCACTCACCGATGCTCGGGCCCCACCTCCATTTCACTTCTGGAATTTCTGACTTTAAATTCATAAAACCACTGCACCTGCATTGCTGTGTCCTCGCTCCCACTGATGGCACCAGGAGCGTACCGCGCAGACCAAAGAGCATACTGGACTTGTGCAATACACTCCTGGTGACATCAGCGGGAGCGAGGACACGACAATGCAGGCGCGGTGGTTTTCTGACTTTAAAGTCAGAAATTACACAAGTGAACTGGAGGCGGGGCTGGAGCATCGGTGAGTGGCTGCGCGGGCACAGGATGTCTGCAGGGGACCATTCGAAGCCCCGGGTAACTTCAACCCATTTTCCCCCGACCCCCCTTACAGTATCCCTTTAACATATATTTTTATTCTCATGAATCCATTATGTGCGCCTCTTTATTCCCAGCAGCATGTCAGCAGTGGAAGTCATCAGTTTGATCCTCCTGTTTAGAACAGATGCTTCCTCCCTGGATGTGATTATAAGGTGCTTCATAATTTTCCTTTTTTATGTCCTCATTTAAAACTCAACCAATATTGCCTTCAGCTTTCTAACATCCCAGAATGGATGTTTTTGGTGAATTCATGGATTTGTCTGTATTATCAGTATTGTTTCTAGCATTGAGTGAGTTTTTATTGTTTACCACAAGATGGCAGCATTTGACAACATTATGTACTGTTAGATTTGATGGCAGTGTAATACTGGCAATATGCTGTACTGTGTAATGTCAGTTTGTTTAAAGGATAACTGAAGCGAGAGGGTTGCAGAGGCTGCCATATTTATTTCCTATTAATCAATATCAGTTGCCTGGCTGTCCTGCTGTCCATTCTGTCATCAATAGTATCTGAATCACACAACTGTAACAAGCATGCAGCTAATCTGATCTGCTTGCTTGTACAGGGTCTTTGGTGAAAAGAGTATTAGAGGCAGAGGATCAGCAGGGCTGCCAGGCAAGTGGTATTGTTTAAAAGTAAATAAATATGGCAGCCTCCTTAGCCCACTCACTCCAGATTTCCTTTAATTTTCTGCTTTGTTGGCTACCTCTAATTTGTTTAGCATTTACACTTGTACATTTAAAACTTGGCTATGGCATAAGCGTCACTATGGCATGGCTTCCAGTGGTCACATGATTGATGTGCCCTTATCATGATGCCTAGATCAATTTTCTCTGCAAAAGTTCTGGACGCTTTCCATTCCGGTGCCGGTACCCAGATGCTTTCATCCTCTTTTATCAGTAAGCAAGCCGTACAGCCAGCCAAGTGCAGCACTTGTCATTATAGCGGCACACTGGTCTGCATTCTCTAGCAATTGCACTTTACTTTTCTTATTCTAATGCCTCACTTCTGATTACCTTCAGAACTTCTCCCCCATTCATCTGGTGATTTACATCGAAGCATCTTGTAACGCTACTGCACATTGCAGCTCTTCTGATTTCTGCTGCATCTCTTTCATTCTTGCACTTTGTACCATTATCATGCCAAGAACATATTTATACTGTGATAGGATGAACTTGTATTCTGTTGCTCTCATTAATTGTTTGTATTTCTTCACCATGACCTCTGCCTTCTACTCCCTTGAGATCTTGAGCAACTCCTGCGTTTACTGCCTGCTCTTCGACTACTTCTGCCATATTGTGTTGTTCATGGAAAGAATATACGGTACTTGTGTATTATCTCATCGAGAAGGAGACATGTAAACAGTTTGTCAGTTACACAGGCTGGGAAAGTGTATGCAATGTTTCTTCAACAGCTGATTCCTCACTACACAGCAGCTGTTAAAGTGAACCTTAAGCCAGGAAAAAAAAATTAGTTTTACTCACCTGGGGCTTCTACCAGCCCCCTGCAGCAGTCCTGTGCCCTCGCAGCCACTCACTAATCCTCTGGTCCCCCACTGCAGTTTCGTTTTTGCCGACAGGCCCGTCAGGACTGGCCACGCGTAGCTTTTTCCGCATTCCCAACTGCAATTAGTGCTATTGCGGGCCGCAACGCGTACAAAAATATGCGTTCGTAATGCGGCAATGCGTATTTTTGTACGTGTTGCGGCCCGCAATAGCGCTAATTGCAGTCGGCAATGCGGAGAAAGCTACGCGTGGCCAGTCCTGATGGGCCTGTCAGCAAAAACGAAACTAGCTGGCAGTGGGGGACCAGAGGATTAGTGAGTGGCTGCGAGGGCACAGGACTGCTGCAGGGGGCTGGTAGAAGCCCCAGGTGAGTAAAACTCATTTTTTTTTCTGGCTTAAGTGTCCCTTTAAGCTACGTTAATACACAGCCTGCTTTCTCGTTCAGTAGAGGTGCTGTGGCGCCTCTTAGTGGACTGAAGTGAAAAGTGTGGGGCCTAGCCAAATGGCAGAACAAAAAAAAAGAGGAACGGCGCGTCAGCATCTGGAGTCCTATTTCGGCGAATTCATGTGGCGTAGACTGCACAATGAAGAAGACTTATTTATTGCCATTTTATTGGCTATTCGGGACTTTCCCCTTGAATTCTGAATAATCATGGCCTGTAAACGCTGAATAGTTATGGCCTGTGAACAATTAATATATTTATTGCCTGTTGCTTATTAAATTGTTTACAGCCAATTTCTGTATTAAACTCATTTTTTTCCCCAAATTGAAATGACGTTCTGTATTTTATGACGTAAATAAATGTGTTCACTCTTCATGTATTTAATACACATCGCAGTCATATGAAATTTTCACTTCTGTCCACTAAGAGGCGCCACAGCACCTCTATTAAACGAGAAAGCAGGCTGTGTATCAATGTAACTTAACAGCTGCTGTGTAGTGAGGAATCAGCTGTTGAAGAAACATTGTATACACTTTCCCAGCCTGTGTAACTGACAAACTGTTTACATGTCTCCTTTTAGACGGGATGATACACAAGTACCGAATATACCATTACATAAACAGCCTATAGACATCCACTGCAGGCGGATGCAGTTTTGTACTAAAATGCCTTTACACATGCGTGGCGTATGATTGCAAAAACACCTATATGTCATCTCTCGCCATATAACCTCTTTGCCTATGTTGTAACCCCCAAAAACATCGCCTCCCTCTTTTGTGTATGCCTGCAAGGTCTAGGTCAGGGGTCGGCAACCCACGGCTCCAGAGCCACATGCGGCTCTTTTTCACCTTCGCCGCGGCTCCTAGGCCGCCGGCTCAGCCGCGGCTCCGGTGTCAGTGGCTGCGGCGCGCGTGTGACGTGTGCTGTTGCTGGCCGGCAGCCTATCAGAGAGGCCGCCGGACCAGTGCAGTGCAGCGCTTCGGGCGGGCATTTTCCCGTAGCCCTGCAGTGTAATGCAGGCAGGACGTGACGTCGGGAAGGAAGAGGATCGTAGGAGTTGTGCACCACAAGGAGGTCGGGACAGGAGGAGATCGTGACAGGAGGTCTTCTGACTAGGTGAGTAAATGGGTTTTTCTTTTCAGATCTTGCTGAAGGATTGTGCATATTGGGGTCAGATCTGCTGAAGGATTGTGCATATTGGGGTCAGATCTGCTGAAGGATTGTGCATATTGGGGTCAGATCTGCTGAAGGATTGTGCATATGGGGGTCATATCTGCTAACAATTTGTGCATATGGGGGTCATATCTGCTAACGATTTGTGCATATGGGGTCATATCTGCTGAAGGATTGTGCATATGGGGGTCATATCTGCTAACGATTTGTGCATATGGGGGTCATATCTGCTAACGATTTGTGCATATGGGGGTCATATCTGCTAACGATTTGTGCATATGGGGGTCATATCTGCTAACGATTTGTGCATATCAGGGTCATATCTGCTAACGATTTGTGCATATGGGGGTCATATCTGCTAACGATTTGTGCATATGGGGGTCATATCTGCAAACGATTTGTGCATATGGGGGTCATATCTGCTAACGATTTGTGCATATGGGGGTCATATCTGCTAACGATTTGTGCATATCGGAGTCATATCTGCTAACGATTTGTGCATATGGGGTCATATCTGCTGAAGGATTGTGCATATGGGGGTCATATCTGCTAACGATTTGTGCATATGGGGGTCATATCTGCTAACGATTTGTGCATATCGGGGTCATATCTGCTAACGATTTGTGCATATGGGGGTCATATCTGCTAACGATTTGTGCATATGGGAGTCATATCTGCTAACGATTTGTGCATATGGGGGTCATATCTGCTAACGATTTGTGCATATCGGGGTCATATCTGCTAACGATTTGTGCATATGGGGGTCATATCTGCTAACGATTTGTGCATATGGGGGTCATATCTGCTAACGATTTGTGCATATGGGGGTCATATCTGCTAACGATTTGTGCATATGGGGGTCATATCTGCTAACGATTTGTGCATATGGGGGTCATATCTGCTAACGATTTGTGCATATGGGAGTCATATCTGCTAACGATTTGTGCATATGGGGGTCATATCTGCTAACTATTTGTGCATATCGGGGTCATATCTGCTAACCATTTGTGCATATCGGGGTCATATTTCTTCAGATTGACAGCTAACTGCATGATCCTGTATATAGCATTAAGGTAAGAAACAATATATGCAGTGTTAGATTTGTTTTATAATGGTTTTGCAGCTCTCAGTTTTTTTCTCTTTTCGGAAACGGGTCCAAGTGGCTCTTTATGTCTTAAAGGTTGCAGACCCCTGGTCTAGGTGGTCATCACTTTACAGCAGTTATTTCTCCACTGTAAATATAATGTACATAGCGATGAATAATATAATACTTATACACTGACATTCTTACATGTTGCTACTATTGAGGCTATTGTTCTTTGCTATATTGTATGTGCACCACAAGATGGTGCTGTTGTATTGGTTTTCTAGTTTTGCTCTCTTATATGTTTATTCCTCTTTCTTCTGGTCTCTTCAGCCCTTAGGATGGCTTCACACTATAAACCAGCGTTAGCGCCCTTCAGGGAACACCACACTATTGTGCGGTGTTCCCTGTCTGGCCATCAGCCAAGCATGAAGTAACGCACGCTTGCTGCCACTTCCTGCTTCGGGTATGCTGAAGCGTATTGTTAAAATACACATGCGCGCCACGACGTCACGTCTGTAATTTTTTTTAAATCCATGTATCGCCATAGACGAACATGACTTCCGGGACGACACAGATCGCCACAAATTGATGTTTCGCCGCAGCGTTAACGTAGTTTTGGACCTGCGTCAGGGATGTCGCGAAAATGTGGGCGGGGGCTACTATACTGGGGCCCAATGCTAGCTATACTTGGGCACTATACTATCCATACTGGGCACTATACTGGCTGTACTGGGGCACTATACTAACTATATTGGGGCACTATACTAGCTATACTGGGGCATACTAGCTATACTGGGGCACTATACTAGCTATACTGGGGCATACTAGCTATACTGGGGCACTATACTAGCTATACTGGGGCACTATACTAGGTACTATACTAGCCATACTGGGCACTATACTGGCCGTACTGGGCACCATACTGGCTGTACTGGGGCACTATACTAACTATATTGGGGCACTATACTAGCTATACTGCGGCATACTAGCTATACT